>NC_140993.1:202449505-203049505 GCF_052327205.1 Somniosus microcephalus | reverse complement strand
GTCTGCCAACCAGTTCGCTATCCAAGACAGTACCTTACCCCCAATCCCATGTGCTTTAACTTTACACGTTAATCTCTTATGCGGGGCCTTATTGAAAGCACAAGTGTGATGGGATACTCTCCACTTGCCTGAATGAGTGCAGCTCCAACAACACTCAAAGAACTCAACATCATTCAGGACAAAGCAGCCCGCTTGATTGGCACCCCATCCACCACCTTAAATATTCACTCCCTCCACCACCGGCGCACCGTGGCTGCAGTGTATACCATCTACAAGATACACTGCAGCAACTCGCCAAGGCTTCTTCGGCAGCACCTCCCAAACCCGCGACCTCTTCCACCTAGAAGGACAAGGGCAGCAAGCGCATGGGAACACCACCACCTCCAAGTCACAAATCATCATGACGTGGAAATATATCGCCATTCCTTCATCATCACTGGGTCAAAATCCTGGAACACCCTCCCTAACAGCACTGTGGGAATGCCTTCGCCACACGGACTGCAGCGGTTCAAGAAGGCGGCTCACCACCACCTTCTCAAGGGCAATTAGGGATGGGCAATAAATGCTGGTCTTGCCAGCGACGCCCACATCCAGTGAATGAATAAAAAAACTGTTGCTAGTTAATTAGTATGTGTTTTTGGTTAGTTTTGGTGCTAGCTGTACTTGGTGTTTGCAGCTTGGGTTTGGTGTCAGCTGGTTGGTTTCTATGCCGGTTTCGAGTCGTGCAGTGTTAATGCTGGGGCCGTCTTTATCCCTTCAGCTAATGAAAGCCGCCTGCTCGGGAGCCGGATCTGTGTGGACTGGTTACTCGCCTCTGACTGAGTGAGAAGGGTCAGGTCGGGAGGAGGGGTTTTCCATATATTATGTAATAAACGGGAGGTAGGGAAAGAGGGAGGTCCAGCAGGAGGGGGGTCCAGCCTGGGGCTGGCAGACTGCTGTCTGTATCTCTCCTTAGAGAGAAGGGCTCAGATTACAGCGTGTGTGTGTTAGAAAGTTGAGTCTTTCAGTCGCAGCCTTTGTCACTCGCTCTGCTCGCTGGCGGCTGAGGCGGACTCCAAACTCCCATCGATGTGGCCATAACTGGCTCACTCCCTTAACATCAGATATGGATTACAGGTAGGAGCTGTATCCACTTTCTCTAGCCTTCTGTTTTTTTATTTACTGCCTGTCTTTTGCTGACTTGCTCTCTGGTTCCTCCTCCCCTCTCTCTCTCCGTGTGTGTGTGGCAGGTTCTGCAAGACCACCCTGGCCCAGATGCTCCTTTTACTCTGGTGCTGCAGAATGACCAACACCGCCCAGGTTCTGGAAGGTAAGGACCAGCAGGAGGGAGAGGGGTGGGGGATGAGGGTAAAACTTCAACAGCAGTGTGTATCTAGTCTCAAATCACAGAAGTTATGAAGGAGACTTTATCCTCTACTTAGGAAGCATTAGCATGCAGTCTGCACTGTGACTAAGATCAGTTGATGTACTCTTGAATTTACGTTGCAATTTGGAGAATAGAAATGTTTTAATTGTAAAAGTGAGCCAGTATTTACAATGAGGTTTCTCTTGTATCTCAACAGTCCTTTAAGTTTTACTTTACCAACTTTCCAATCACAGACTTCCCTAGTTTGGTAAAAGGAGACTTTGTACTTTGGGGAACGGGGGTTGGGTGAGGACATGAATGAGGGCATGGAAAGGAATTCCCCATTCAAAGGCTTTTATGATTTATGTGGTACAGACTGAGCCTCAAACTGTCTGTTAGCAGCTCATGTTTGTAAATGGTTTACATTAACTATTTAGCTCGAGTCTTTGGCAAATCTCTGGCAGTGATGGCGAGAAAGTCATCCCAGGCTCCCAACACTCACCACACAGTCACTGAGAAGCGCAGTGGAGAGAGACAGGCACTATACAGTTGTGGCGGAGGTCCTTGTGTTAAGCCAGAGCTGGCAATGTGGGGTTTTACTGAAATAGATTTACAAATAAATGAATTCTTGCACATCTTCCTGATTTTTATTTTGAAGGGAAAGGGTTAATGCGTTTCCTAGTCTCAAATCACAGAAGTATGAAGGAGAATTTACATTTCTATTTAGAATATAGTCTGTATTGTGAATGAGCTCAGTGTATGCATTCTGATTTCATGTTTTAACCTGGATATGTGAAATGTTCTAATGGTAAAATGTGGCTGTATTTTAGTTATTGTGTAATTAAAGATTGCTACCCACACCAGCGGGCAAATCACCAATGTTTATTCATCAGGGTTAGCAACTCATTACTGCTACAGGCGAGAAAGACTTTTCCACCAGTGAAATAATTCATGGTAACGTCGCCTACATTTTGCCTCCAGGGAGTGAAGGATGATTTCAGATTTCAGCTACATTTAGAGACTGTACCCATCCTGTTGGCTTCTGCCAGGAATGTCACAGCTCAGGCCCCTGATTACATCTTTTGCTCCCGGGCGACTGAACCTGATTTTGCACTCCCTCAGTGTTCTGTCTGACCTTGAACTGAGCTATCAGACTCAATATCTGCTCCAATGCCAAGATTACTTACTTTCATCTCCAGATCTTTGTCTATTTACACACCCACCTTGCTCCATCTCCGCTGAAACTTTCCATGCCCTGTCTACATCACCTCAAAGCTTAAGTTATCCAACGCTCTTTTCAGTTATCATACAATCATAGAATGTTTACAGCACAGAAGGAGGCCATTCGGCCCGTCGAGCCCGTGCTGGCTCTCTGCAAGAGCACTTCAGCTAGTTCCACTCCCCTGCACTTTCCCCGTAGCCCTGCAATTATTTTTTCTTCGGGTACTTATCCAATTACCTTTTGAGAGCCATGATTGAGTCTGCCTCCACCACCCTTTTAGGCAGTGCATTCCAGATCCTAACCACTCGCTACGTAAAAAAGTTTTTCCTCATGCCGCCTTTGGTTCTTTTGCTAATCACCTTAAATCTGTGTCCTCTTGTTCTCGACCCTTCTGCAATGGGACCAATTTCTCGCTAACTACTCTATCTAGACCCCTCAGATCCCCCCCAGTTCCACAAACTCCAAACTCATCCACAGCTCTGGGCCCGTATCCTGTCCTACACATCCATCACCCCTGTCCTCCCTGACCTACTCGGTTTCAAAGACCTTGTTCTTGTCTTCAAATTGATGCATGGCTTCATTACACCGTGGCCCTGAAATTGCGGTTGGAGGCTTCCCGCAGGCGGATACCTCCGACCAGCAAAAAATCTAAGAACTTACCTGATGGTCCCGGAGGTTTGGACACCTGTGCTCCTGGGCCTCTATGTGTAGGCCTGCGTAGAGACCCACGTATCTCGGGCGAAGGCGGATAGCAAGCGCCCCATGGATCATGTGGGCCGGCCCAACCAATGAAAGAAAGGGAACCTCCATAAGTATGAATGGGAATACCCCAAAAATACACGTACACTTCAAATACATTTTAAAAAAGCACATATTTAAAATGAATCAAAATGGCATTTAATTAAATATTTAAAACAAAAATTTAATTTTTTGAAAAATAAATATACTTATTTTAATGGGGCTAAAATAAACTTACCTTATTTCACAGGTTTTTAAATGTATAAATTATTGAATTTTTTTATCTTTCTATTCTTTAAAAGTCTTAAGCTGGTAAAAGCAGGTGCTACTCCCATCGTGTCAATCGCAGATAAGGCCATCTCTGACCACTTCCTCGTAACGCTCTCCACCCACATCCCCCTTCCACATCCCACCCAACCCTACTTCCTTCTGTGTCCGCCCCTGGAAAAAACTCTCTCCCATCTCTCTTACAACTGCACTTATGAAATCCTAACTGTCCAGCCTTTGGCCCTCCATTCACCATGACATTTCTGCAGCTATCGATCTGCTCAACCACACCTTCACCACCACCTTTGATGCCCTAGTCCCTATTAAAACAATTACTCTCTCTCTCACCCTGGCCGCTCCCCCTGGTATGGCCCTCATCTCCGCTCCCTTAAATGCAAGGGACGCAGACTTGAAATTATATAGCGGACAACTGGTTTAGCCATTCACCGCCAGATCTGGCTGGACCACATAAAGCACAATCGGGTCCTGCTCTCGTCTGCCAAAATTGCTCACTATTCCAGAATCATTCTGGAATGCAAAGATAAACCCCGCCTCCTATTCTCTACTGCTAGCCGTCTTCTTAAACCCCTCTCCCCGTCTCCTCCACCCTCACCTCCGACAACAAGTGTGAGGAGCTCATAGAAACATAGAAACATAGAAACTAGGAGCAGGAGTAGGCCATTCGGCCCTTCGAGCCTGCTCCGCCATTCAACGAGATCATGGCTGATCATCCAAACCCTAGCACCCGGTCCCTACACCGACAGCCATCCCACCCAAGCCCTATCCCCGTAACCCCGTAACCCCACATATTTAATCCCCCCTAACACTAAGGGCCAATTTTTTTATCATGGCCAATCAACCTAACCCGCACATCTTTGGACTGTGGGAGGAAACCGGAGCACCCGGAGGAAACCCACGCAAACACGGGGAGAATGTGCAAACTCCACACAGACAGTCACCCGAGGCTGGATTTGAACCCGGGTCCCTGGCGCTGTGAGGCAACAGTGCTACCCACTATGCCACCGTGCTCTAAGATTGAGATCATCTGTTCAGCTGCCCCTGCCACTTCCCTTCCTTCCCCTAGCCCACCGGACAAAACTTCCTCTAAGGTCTCCCCCTGCCCTGGCCCTGAACTCACATCTTTCTCCAGTTTCTCTCCAATCTCCCCTCATGACCTCTCCATGCTCATCTTGTCCATGAGACCCACTTCCTGCTCCCTCGACCCTATTCCCACCAAACTGCTGACCTCCCAACTTCCTTTTCTGGCTCCCATGTTAACTGGCATTGTTAATGGTTCTCGCTCCTCAGGTACTGTCCCCCTCTCCCTCAAATCTGCCATCATCACCCCTCTCCTCAAAACACCAATGCTTGATCCCTCCGTCCTTGCAAACTACCGCCCCATCTCCAACCTCCCTTTCCTCTCCAAAGTCCTTGAATGTGTTGTCACCTCCCAAATCCGTGCTCATCTTTCCAGCAATTCCATGCTTGAATCCCTCCAATCAGGTTTCCACCCTTGCCACAGTACCGAAACGGCTCTCATCAAAGACACAAATGACATCCTTTGTGACTGTGACAAAGGTAAGCTATCCCTCCTCATCCTTCTTGACTTGTCTGCAGCCTATGACATGGTTGACCACTCCATCCTTCTCCAAAGCCTCTCCACCACCGTCCAGCTGGGTGGGACTGCACTCGCCTGGTTCCATTCTTATCTATCTAATCATAGCCAGAGAATCACCTGCAATGCCTTCACTCCTGCATCGTTACCTCTGGTATCCCCCCCCCCCCAAGGATCTATTCTTGGCCCCCACCTATTTCTCATCTACATGTTGCCCCTTGGTGACATCATCCGAAAACACAGCATCAGTTTCCACATGTACGTTGACAACCCTCAGCTCTACCTCATGACCACTTCTCTCGACCCCTCCACGCTCTCTAAATTGTCTGACTGCTTGTCCGACATCCAGTTTCGATGAGTAGAACGTTTCTCCAATTTAATATTGGGAAGACCGAAGTCATTGTGGCCACAAACTCCATTCCCTAGCCACTGACTCCATCCCTCTCCCTAACATCTGTCTGAGGCTGAACCACACTGTTCACAACCTTGGTGTCATATTTGACCCTGAAATGAGTTTTCGACCACATATCCGCCGCATAACTAAGACCGCCTATTTCCACCTCCATAACATTGCCCATCTCCACCCTTGCCTTAGCTCATCCGCTGCTGAAACCCTCATCCATGCCTTTGTTACCTCTAAACTTGACTTTTCCAATGCACTCCTGGCTGGCCTCCCACATTCTGCCCTATGTAAACTTGAGCTCATCCAAAACTCGGCTGCCCGTGTCTTAACTCGCATCAAATCCCGTTCACCTATCATCCCTGTGCTCGCTGACCTACATTGGCTCTCAGTTAAGCAACGCCTCGGTTTCAAAATTCTCATCCTTGTTTTTGAATCCCTCCATGGCCTCCCTATCTCTGTCATCTCCTCCAGCCCCACAACACCAACCCCCCCCCCGCCACCCCCGAGATATCTGCGCTCCTCTAATTCTGTCCTCTTGAGCATCCCTGATTATAATCGCTCAACCATTGGTGGCCGTGCCTTCTGTTGCCGAGGCACAAAGCTCTGGAATTCCCTGCCTAAACCTTTCTGCCTCACTAGCTCTCTTTCTTAGAGTCATAGAGTCATAGAGTTTTACAGCACAGAAAGAGGCCCTTCGGCCCATCGTGTCTGCGCCGCCCATCCCTCCCTATCCAGTCTAATCCCATTTTCCAGCATTTGGTCCATAGCCTTGTATGCAATGGCATTTCAAGTGCTCATCCAAATGCTTCTTGAATGTTGTGAGGGTTCCTGCCTCTACCACCCTTTCAGGCAGTGAGTTCCAGCTTCCAACCACCCTCTGGGTGAAAAAGTTCCTCCTCAAATCCCCCCTAAATCTCCTGCCCCTTACCCTGAATCTGTGCCCCCTTGTTATTGACCCCCCTACTAAGGGGAAAAGTTCCTCTTTATCTACCCTATCTATGCCCCTCATCATTTTGTACACCTCAATCAGGTCCCCCCTCAGCCTTCTTTGCTCCAAGGAAAACAACCCCAGCCTGTCCAGTCTCTCTTCATAGCTGAGGCGCTCCATCCCAGGTAACATCCTGGTGAATCTTCTCTGCACCCTCTCCAAAGCAATCACATCCTTCCTATAGTGAGGCGACCAGAACTGCACACAGTACTCCAGCTGTGGCCTCACCAGCGTTTTGTACAGCTCCATCATAACCTCCCTGCTCTTATATTCTATGCCTCTGCTAATGAAGGCAAGTATCCCATAAGCCTTTTTAACCACCTTATCTACCTGTTCCGCTGCCTTCAGGGATCTATGTACATGTACACCAAGGTCCCTCTGACCCTCTGTACTTCCTAGGGTCCTACCACTCATTGTGTATTCCCTTGCCTTATTTGTCCGTCCAAAATGCATCACCTCGCACTTTTCCGGGTTAAATTCCATTTGCCACTTTTCCGCCCATCCGACCAACCCGTTAATATTGTCCTGTAGCCTGAGGCTTTCCTCCTCGCAATTTACCACCCCACCAATTTTCGTGTCATCCGCGAACTTACTGATCATACCCTTTACATTCTCATCCAAATCATTAATGTAGATCACAAACAGCAAGGGACCCAGCACCGATCCCTGAGGTACCCCACTGGACACAGGCTTCCAGTCACAAAAGCAACCTTCGACCATCACCCTCTGCCTCCTGCCACTCAGCCAGTTTAGGATCCAACGCGCCAAGGCCCCCTGGATCCCATGGGCTCTTACCTTCTTGACCAGTCTCCTATGCGGGACCTTGTCAAAAGCTTTACTGAAGTCCATGTAAACCACATCCACAGCATTTCCCTCATCCACACACCTAGTCACCCCCTCGAAAAATTCAATCAGATTGGTCAGACATGATTTACCCTTGACAAAGCCATGCTGACTATCCCCGATTAATCCTTGCCTCTCCAAGTGGAGACTAATTTTGTCCCTCAGAATTTTTTCCAATAATTTCCCTACCACAGATGTTAGGCTCACTGGCCTGTAATTCCCTGGTTTATCCCTGCTACCCTTCTTGAATAATGGTACTACATTAGCTGTTCTCCATAACACTCCATAAAACCTACCTCTTTGACCAAGCTTTTGGTCACCTGCCCTAATTTCTCCTTATGTGGCTCAGTGTCAAATATATTTGTCTTTTAATACTCCTGCAAAGCACCTTGGGATGTTTTACTACGTTAAAGGTGTTATATAAACACTTGTTGTTATGCTTTTAGCAGGCATAAGAATTTCACGGGCATTCGCTGGGCAGAAGTTGGGCAAATAACGCAACTCTCCGCTCGCAGAGGCCCATTTCCCGGGGATGTCAAGAAAATTCATGACAGATCACTAGTTCCAGGTTTTAGCATATGCGCTTCGCATGCCTAAACCCGGAACTTGCGCTGCCCCTACGGGCACGTACACACCTCGTATGCACCCATAGGGGCTGCAAATTATGGCCCAGTAGCTCTTCACTCTCCTCCAATCCTACACCGCCACATCTACCCTTGCTCCTCCAAACTTGTTTATTGCATCCCCCTCCAACACCACCATCAGTTTCACAATGTTCCTGCAGTCTACAGTTCTCTTTCTCTGCATTGTTATCTCTCCTCTCACCTTCAGAACGGACCTTTCTTTAACTGCACCTTCAGTCACCTCCCCTAACCTCTCTCCAACTCCTTGTTCAGTGCCCAATGCTCCCCTCATTACCGCCCCCCCCCCCCCCCCGCCCCGCGAAACTCATATTTTTTAACATGAAAGAAGCAGTTGACTGTGCGAGCTCATAGGTGTCTTATCGTTAATAATACCACAGAGGAGACATGTTGGTAATTGTTTGTGACTGAAGCAAAACAGCAACAAGAAATTTCAGAGAATTTCACCGCATTTTGCACACAAGCCTCAGTGAAGCATTAGCTTATATTTTCCTTTCAAAAGTAGGTTAGACCTAATTTAAAAAATATGAAAGGGTCCACTATTCAAATAAAATGGAAGGTGGCGGGTTTATGGATGTTGAAGTCAATTTGTTTTCTACTTGTGAAGATTCCCGTTCATTGTGTTTGGAAGACTGTTCACTCCAGTTTGTTGAACTTTGTGAGTTGACATTTGGTGGAGAGAATAGCTTAAAGAGTCACTGAACCCTATTTAAAAAATGGTAATTGTAAATAGTTTACTCGCAAACATTATCCTTCCTCTATCTAATCTACTGAACTTGCATGGTTAGATGAAAGATTCACAGTGGACATTTTATCCACAAAGGTAGGTTAGCTGGACAAAACCACAGCAGAATTACAGCATGCAATTTTTTTTGTCATCTAATTTTCAATGGAAAATTGATATAACACACTGGCCTAGAAATTCAGTTGGTTGCGCCAGCCGTTAGCGCCTTAAGAGAAGTGAATTTCGGGCGCTATGCGTGTAGCGTCCGGGCGCAGCGCGATCTGCGCCTCGCCCCAAATTAAGTAGACATTTAGCGCCGGTGCAAAGTCTTAGCGCGCGCTCACCTGCGCGCGCAGAAAATGACGTCATATCCTCGTGCAACGCCCTGTGCGCGCCCCGATCCAGAACTTCAGTGGGACCGCCCCATTGTGCGGCCGGCGGCCCGAACGCTTGTTTAGTGGAACGCAACAGAGCCGACGCGGGCCCCGGGGAGCGTAAATTAAAGGGCACTTATCCTGCACTATAAAGGGCAGCCATTTTGCAGCAAACACTCTTGTGCAACGGATTTCTGGAGAGAGACCAAGGAAGACAGCTTTCTGGTTTGGGCCAACACTAGCTCAGGTATTTTTGGCTTCAGGCCAGAGCGTTGCAAGTGGCCTCTTGGATATTTGACTGTTTGGCAGCATATTATGGGGGCTGCATGGGGTGCCAACGCTGAGTTTCAGCGTCATGTCCGTAGGGCTCGCAGACGCGGTGTGAGAGGGGCAGCCCTGGCTAGACGCAGAGGGGGCAACAGGCGTCGGCAACATAGGCCTTACCCAGTCAGGGCATACCGCCAGCAGTGCTCCTACCTCAACATGAGTGGCGCGCGATGTGTAAAAAGGCTGAGATTCCGAAAGGAGGTGGTTGGAGAGATCTGCCATCTGCTTCGCAGAGATCTGCGTCCAAAGCTCAGGAGCAGGACGTCTCTGTTGGTGGAGGCGAAGGTGACGGTGGCCTTGAACTTCTATGCCACCGGCTCCTTCCAATCCGCTGCTGGGGACATTGCTAACATATCCCAGTTCGCCGTGCATTGCTGCATCCGCCAGGTGACCGATGCCCTTTTCAGAAGGAGACGCCAATTCATCTCCTTCCCCATGGCCCTGGAGAGGCAGCATCAGCGTGTACTGGGATTTGCAAGATTCGCGGCCTTCCCCTTGGTGCAGGGCGCCATTGACTGTACGCATGTGGCTTTGCGGGCACCTGTGGAGCATACCGAGGATTACCGCAACCGGAAGGGCTACCATTCCCTCAATGTGCAGCTGGTGTGTGACCACAAGCAGCGCATCCTAGCTGTCAATGCCCGCTTTCCAGGCAGCAGCCACGATGCCTTTATCCTGCGGCAGACAACTGTGCGTGACATGTTCGAGGCACAGCCTCCCCCAAGAGGATGGCTTCTCGGGGACAAAGGCTATCCTTTGTGTACCTGGCTCATGACCCCGCTCCGCGCGCCCAGGACCCCTGCTGAAGAGGCATACAACGAGAGTCATCAAGCGAGCAGGAACATAATCGAGCAAACAATTGGCGTCCTCAAGCAGCGGTTCCGCTGCCTGGATCGTTCCGGCGGATCTCGGCAGTATTCCCCGGACCGAGTGTCCCAATTCGTCGTTGTTTGCTGCATGCTGCACAACCTGGCTCTCCGCAGGACTCAGGCACTGCCACCTCACGTTGGACCACCACCTCAGGAGGAGCATGAGGAGGAGGAGCAGGAGGAGGAGGAGTACCATCCCAGGAGGGAGCGAGAAGGTCCAAGGGCCGTCCGTCGGCGGCTTATTGAACGTCACTTCTAAGCCCCCTGTCAGGGAATGCCTTGTGGCCATGAAGGAACATGAACGCAGCCGCTCCGCAAGCCCTCAGCCGGCGAAGGCAACAAACACTTACAGCAACAAACATGGACACTCTCTGAATAAAGAGAAATCTTTATTTTAGACCAATGAAACCCCTTCCCACATGAAACCCAGAAACATTCAACGGCCCCAAAAAACAGTACATCAAATGACTCACTCCCACAACCTGGGGAGGAATAACTGAACATTTGGACAAAAATGGCCTTCATCCTCGGCCTTAACCCAAAAAACATCCCCAGAAACAAAACAACCATCCCCAAAAGAAACATAGGCATCGCCATATAAAATAACACTTGGCCACACCGTCTACTTATTGGGCCGCGAGGGCGAGACCTTGTCGAGCCTTTTGGGGCCCCTGCCCGGCCTGCTGCTCCTCTGCAAGCTCTGCCCAGTGGCTGCTGCGAGGCTGGGGGAAGGCTTCTGAGGGTCAGATGTCCTTCCGGCAGATGCCCTTGGGGGGCGGCCTAGACGGGGTTTGGCCCTCGAGGGGCCGGCTGGTGATTGGCGCAGCTGTGCCTGGCCAACATCATTCGCAGCCGCTTGCCGTTGAGGCGCCACTGGGGGAGTGGCAGTGACAGCTGGAGGAATGTGTGCAATCTGGCGGATGGTAGGCGCTGGCTGGTGATGTGGCACTCTGGCACTCGCCCGGGCCCGCACTGCAGCATGCGCACCAATCTGCCGAAGGGCAGCCCGCTGTGCTGCTGCAGCGCGGCGGGTGTCCAGGCAATGCCTGGCTGACGCAGCGCGTGTGGCAGCAGTGAGTGCCCCTGTTGCCCTGGTCTGCGACCACAACAGAGCAGCCACTGTCTGGACGGCATCACTGATCAGCCGGCCACTCGGGGCATGTGAGGCCCCGAACCCGCGCACACTACTAGCCAGGGACTCGATCGCCTCAGGCATCCGTGCCACTACCCCCATCAGCTCGGTGTGCCAGCGATCCGAATCCTGGGCCATTTGATCGAGGTGGCGCGCCTCCTCTGAGTTGAACATGGCCGGACTGGAGCCCGGACTCGCCCGCTGGGGAGCAGGGGGCAGAGCTGCCCGACCCTTGCCACATTGCCGGCGGCGACTGGGCCCAGCAACTGCACTCCCCTCCGATCCTTCCCCCTTCGGCCCATCGTGTCTGCGCCGCCCATCCATCCCTGGGTTGCTGGACGCCACTGGTCCCAGCAGCTCCACTCCCCTCCGACACTTCTTCCAGGCTCTCCTCCAGGGAAGACGTGTCCACTACTTCGGCATCTGCAGCCGGACCTGAGTGCTGCCCTGATGGTCCGCCTTCCTGTTCCTCCTCCTCCTCCTCGGAGGGGCTGTCACTGGCAGCTTCAGGGAGCTCCTCGTCACCAGCTGAAAGCAGGAAGGCACAAGAGTAGCTTTAGAGTGAGGAGAGGGCATCAGCGAGGGAGGCATGACTGGTGGCATTCAGCGCATTGGCCGGACAGTGGCAAAGGAGGTAGATCGGATGCGCAAGTGTGACGAGAGAGGTCCAAAAGGTGATGTCCATACCATTGCGGCCCAGAAGAGGGTCGGCATCTCCACAGGCGACGGGCCCAATCACCTGGGCTCCCATGAGGCGACTCACGCGCTCCTCCAGGGGAGTGAGCTCCTGGATCTGGGGGCGGCCTCCCCCGGTCTCCTCCTGGTGCCTTCGGTTGTTGGCAAGTTTTGCCTGCAAGAGAAAGGACGGCCTGTAAGTACGGTGTGTAGCCCTGATGTGGTGTGCGCTGCCTCCCATGGTGGAATAGCTTGGCCAGTGTGTAGCCCTGATGTGGTGTGCGCTGCCTCCCATGGTGGAATAGCTTGGCCAGTGTGTAGCCCTGATGTGGTGTGCGCTGCCTCCCATGGTGGAATAGCTTGGCCAGTGTGTAGCCCTGATGTGGTGTGCACTGCCTCCCATGGTGTAAAGTGCAGAATGTGCAATTGATGTTCATGACTGTCCCATAGCTGCTGGCTGAGGGCTGGCCATTAGGGCTTTCAGGTCCCTTTGCCCATCATGTCAGGTGTACATGCAAGGATGAGGAGGAGACTGGAAAGGGTACTCACCCTGACAATCCTGGTCAGGTCATTAAACTTCTTCCGGCATTGGACATTGTCCCTGGGGGCATCGCCGGTGGCCGACACCCAGCGGGCGACCTCCCTCCAGGCTTTCCTATAGACGCTGGTGGGAGGCTTCCTGCCAGTGCCCGGGAACAAGATGTGCTGTCTCTTCTCCAAGGCCCTCACCATCACCTTCAAGTCATGGGCTGAGAAGCGCAGGGCACGCTCATGGGCCTTCTGTACCGTTGACATGGCTCCTTCTGATCACCAGCAGTGTTCAGGCCTAGCTGGAAGGCTGCAGTGTGCAGGCCGTTGCAGCAGACCAAGTCGACCCTTCCCCCTTTAAGAGCTGGCCGGCGCCACGGTGTCTGCTGTCAATCAAGAAATGACCGCACCTGCGCTGCGCCCGGCCTCGGCGCTATCCCTCAGCACCGCCGGCTTAGCGCCTAAAGATAGGCGTGCATCGCCAGTTTTAGCGCTCAAGCAACCTCTTAGGGCGAAGCTACTGAATATCGGCGAAGTGCCCTCGACTTTGCGCCGGGCGCAAACTTTAGTGCCCGCCCGACTTTACCGCCCCAAAACTGGCTATACTGAATTTCTAGGCCACTATTTTTTAAATATTCTGAAGTTAATCAAGGAGGAATTACCCTATTTGTATAACCTGAGGCTGATGGACTCCAAGCCTTGTAGATTTAAGTTTGAACCCCAACCTTGACTAAGGTTGCATTTATGCGACATCCGTAGCGTGAATCACTTCACGTCAGCGCTGCAGTTACAATGCAAATGCAACCTGAATCCAGAGTCGGGGTCCACATATGGCAAATAAATCTAATCTGAATTTGAATCTGACATCCTTGTGTCCCTATCTACACCGGTGGCTTCGTGATTGATGGTGTATATAAACGAATGTGTCAGCCATGGCTTAATGGTGGCACTCTTGCCTCTGAGTCAAAAGGTTGTGGGTTCAAGTCCCACTCCATCGAGCTCATAATCTAGACTGACACTTCAGTGCATTACTGAGGGAGTGCTGCTGAGTCGGAGGTGCTGTCTTTCGGATGAGATGTTAAACAGGTGGATGTAAAAGATCCTATGGCACTTTTTCAAAGAAGAGCAGGTGAGTTCTCTCCGGTGTCCTGGGCAATATTTCTCCCTCAACCTACACCTAAAAAACAGATTATCTCATCATCATCACATTTCTGTTTGTGGAACCTTGCTGTGCACAATTGGCTGCCATGTTTCCTACATTGCAACAGTGACTGTATTTCAAAAGTACTTCATTGGCTGTAAAGAACTTTGGGACGTCTCGAGGGTGTGAAAGGCGCTATAGAAATTCTTTATTTCTTTAAAGTCTTCCGAAGAGTGGAAGCAGAGATGCGCCAAAATAGAGAAAGATTGCAATGACAAATTCATAGTATTCTATTTCTATTTGTTAGGTTTATTTTTGGAGGACAGTTTACTAGATGCGTATTTTCTCCTTTTGTTTAATCTAGGTCTTATTGCCCTTTTCTCAGTAATTCGATTGGCTTGCCTTTTTTCTTAGATTCACTGGTTCATGTTGAAGGCATTTGTCTCTGACTGTTCTAACAATACAAGGGCTCCATGTGGAAACTATTACCTAGATTACCTGGTTAGTAGGAAATGCACCCCATTATTTAAGAAAAAATGAACAAGCAGTGGGGATTTGGCACTTGGGCTGAATATTTCAGCTGGAACAGTTGTTGCTGAGACTCAACCCTACCAGTCAAAGAGAAAACCCTTCCCTGCAGCAAGAACCCAATTTATATTTTTATTACAGTTATGTTGGTTTTGATTGAGTTCCTCACTGCCGTCAAACAAATGGTAGACTCCAAATAGAACTGGTATATACGATGCTTTACACCGTCAGTTGTGATATACTGTGGGTTACTCACTGTTCCTTCCTGCTCTGAATTATATTGTTCTTTCTTAGTGCAGTGTGCAGTCCTTATCTGTGTCCCGTTTTCCACTTGCAGTTTTGCATCAGGTCCCACATGTACGCTGGCGACACCCAGTTTTACCTCACCCCCACCTCTCTTGACCCCTCCACTGCCTCGGTGTTGCCAGCCTGCTTATCTGACATCCAGTCCCGGATGAGCCAAATTTCTGTCTTCGGATCCCCCGCCACAAACTCCGTTCCCTCTTCACCAATTCCATCCCCCCATCCATGCTTTTGTTACTTCCAGACTCGACTATTCCAACGCTCTCCTCGCTGGCCTTCCACCTCCTACTCTCCATAAGCTTGAGCTCATCCAAAACTCTGCTGCCCGAATCCTGACCTGCACCCCACTGACCCTCATTGGCTCTTGGTCCACCAATGCCTCGAAATTAAAATTCTCATATTCAAATCCCTCCACGGCCTCATCTCTGTAACCTCCTCCAGTCCTACAACCCTCCGATAACTCTGCGTTCCCCCAACTCTGGCCTCTTGCACATCCCCCACTTCCTTCGCCCCACCATTGGCGGCCGTGCCTTCAACCATCTAGGCCCTAAGCTCTGGAATTTCCTCCCTAAACCTTTCCACCTCTCCTCCTTTATGACCCTCCTTAAAACATATACCTTTGACCAAGCTTTTGGTCACCTGTCCTAATGTCTCCATCTTTGGCTCTGTGTCAATTTTTGCCTGATTACGCACCTGTGACGCGCCTTAGGACATTTTCCAACATTGAAGGCGTTATATAAATGCAAGTTGTTGTTTGAAATCCACAGAATTTTGTAACATATATTTGACATATAAGCTATAATAACATTTTCAAGGCCACCCACTTCCCCCACTACCCATCCTGAAAGGCTGACTTATGCCTGGAAAATAGTTCTACAGGACATCACTGGCCACATTGCCGTTCTTCGAGTGTGTGCCAGCAGTCTGTTTGATCATAGCCAAACTTGGTGCTATCCTCGCCTGCAAAAGCCCCTCAAATTTCCCTTTTTCTTTTAAAAATGGAGTCATGCCCCCTTCTCCGGGGTAATGTGCCAAGGCTCTGCTGCCAATGGGGAGCTTCCTGTTGGCTGATGTGGGTCAGAGAATCGGCACTACTGTGTTGCAGCCCTATCTCTGACCCCCTATCTCTGACCCCTTTATCTCTGACCCCTTTATCTCTGACCCCCCTATCTCTGACCCCCTACCTCTGACCCCCTACCTCTGACCCCCTACCTCTGACCCCCTACCTCTGACCCCCTACCTCTGACCCCCTACCTCTGACCCCCTACCTCTGACCCCCTACCTCTGACCCCCTACCTCTGACCCACGCTCACATCTAAGGACGGCTCCTTGCTGACATGGAACATCGCAAAATGACCCATCTCGTGTCCATCACATGATAGGTGCAGAATGAACGTGACTCATGGGGTTGTCACAGATTAAAGAGGGTCACGGAGGTCACTCTGGCTGTCCTACTTCTCTTCCGTGGTCTTGTCCATCCTGGGTGGCCCTGGGGAGGGCGCATGTGATGTCCACTGGTACGCTTGGGGCCTTCCGTAACCGGTGGGCACCGCAGTGTCTGGTAGACACCAATAATAATATTACCATTTAGATTTATAACTTTCCTTTTTGTTTAAATTAGATTTTCTGTTTGAATTATTATATTAGTTGAGCCTCCTCATGAGCGGACACATGTAGATTTGTTGATGACACATAGGCACATAGTGTCACCCTTACTGGTCAATGAAATTAGGCATAACAATTGGGACTGTTTGTTCATGTTTCCAGTTGATGTTGATCCATTAGCGATCCCCGTTTACTTCAAATTGAGAAAATGTGTGTCCCAAATTCTGGTACCAAGTCACCGTGCATGAAAGCGCAAAATCGTAGAGCAGAGCTGCATTTACATATGGTAAACAGACACTTTTAGTTTGCCCTCATTGAAAGCAATCCTGCCAAAATGGCAGTTTAAAGTGGTAGAGAAAATGACTGGCAATCCCTCGCTACAAAGATTAGAGTAAAATGCCAGATGTAACCAGATAGTCGGCCTTTCAACACTGGTGCAAGGGAACGTTCATTCAATGTTGCCGGATGAACTCATTCTTCAGTAAGATTTACTTTACTTTAGGTACTTTGTATTCAGTACTATGAGCTATCTATCTATGAGCTATCAATCCCATCAATTGACCTTTGTCTCTGGAGCATTTGAAATGGCATTGTTCCTTACTGTTTACAGCGACTATGGCAGTGTAGTGTTAATCTTACTAGACTTGTAATCCAGAGGCCTGGACTAATAACCCTGAGCACGTGAGTGCAAGTCCCACCATGAAATTCAGTTCAAAGAAAATCTGGAAGTAAAAATCTGGTATCAGTAAAAGTGAGCATGAAACTGTTGGATTGTCGTAAAAACCCAACTGGTTCACTAATGTCCTTTAGGGAGGGAAACCTGCTGTCCTACCTGATCCAGCCTACATGTGATTCCAGTCCCACACCAAGTAGCCTAGCAAGCAACTCAGTTGTATCAAAACCGCTCCAGCATTGTGGAAGCACATTCTCCACACGGACTGCAGTGGTTCAAGAAGAAGGCCCATCACTACCTTCTAAGGGCTACTAGGGATGGGCAATAAATGCCGGCCTTGCCAGCAACGCCCACATACCAAGAATGAATATATATATATAAAAATTCACTTTTAACCATTAGTTTAGGATTATTACTTGACAGCAGTTTCAGAACTATATATTGCTTGTAAAGTACAAAGCTTGCGATCCAGAGTAGTAAGGCCATGGCGACTTTCCATTTCTCCCTGTTCATGAAGGGGTCGGGTTTTTGGCTCATGTTGATGACCAGACTCTTGGCACTGTCTCTGTTCTTGGAAAATAGTCACAGAAAATGGTGCCAGAATAAAACGTGATACTTTTGGCTTCGTAGGGTTCAAAGCCTCTTCCTGTGCTGCTGAAGGTTGACTCCAGATTTGACTCAGTAACAGTCTTCAGCTATATTCTATTAATTTGCAGAGACTTGGGGCCCCACATCTAAATGACAAAGGAGGAAGCTATGTACTTACACAAGCTATTTCAGCACAATGCAAACAGAGCAAACTAGCACTGGAATAAACCTGAGAAACTTCTGGCTCATTCTGTTAAATTGCTATCTTTGGAAATCCTGCCAGTTTATCTGTAATTTTGGGGGAGGGGGTGGGAAATAATATAATTCTTTAGTTCACCAAAAAGAACAGTTAGAAGACGAAACCGATAGTTCTATTCAAAGGCAGGGGTCCCAATTTAACAGGAAAAAACATCCTCTGAACTGTGGGGTGAATTTACCCGAGTCCGCATGGGCAGTGCCGTACCTCGCCTGACACCAGTGCATCCCGGGAAATTGTGGGCAATGCCCAGTGGGTGAGGACTCAAAGTTTAGGCTGGCAATTTAAACCGCTGCGCTGGCACAGGCATGATGGGCCAAATGGCCACCTTCTGTGCTGTCTGATTCTATGGGGTCGATATTAACCATCCCACCCCCTCATGACAGATGGGAGAGGGTTGGAGGGAGTGGTTAAAAAATTAAAAGTCGCGACCCCAATCCCCCCCACTAATCAGGCGCCTGATTTAAATTTAACAGTTGCAGTTGGGTTTGCCAGGGCTTGGAAATCTCGCAGCTAAATGGGGATGGGAGCAGATGGCTGCAGAAGGTAAGTGCCTTTTAGAGCATTCCTTGTGGATCAGGAGGAGCAAGAGTGCTCCCCCCAGCCCCTCAAGCAAACCTTCTGCCGATCGCTGCCTCACCTCACTGCTGCGATCGGCGAATCACCTTCGCCATCCCCCAACCCCCGATCTTTGTCTCCCTTCCTCCCAATTGCTCCCCATCCCCCCGACATGCCCCGCCCCAGCCCCCCACCCTTTGATCTTGAGCCACCTGCCCTGTATTCGATGGACCACCTCCCCACACCATCAAGCCCCGATCTTTCCTTCGCTCTCACCCTCCCGATTACTGGGCTCTGATTCCCCCCTCTGAGCTCTGATCCCCTCCCAATTCCCCTCCGAGCTCTGATCTTCTCCCGATTCCCCTCCGAGCTCTGATCCTCTCCCGATTGCCCGGGCTCCGATTCCCCCTCCGAGCTCTGATCTTCCCCCGATTGCCCAGGCTGCGATTCCCCCTCCGAGCTCTGATCTTCCTCGATTGCCCGTGCTCCGATTCCCCCTCCGAGCCCTGATCTTCCCAGATTGCCGGGGCTCCGATTCCCCCTCCGAGCTCTGATCTTCCCCGATTGCCCGGGCTCCGATTCCCCCTCCGAGCTCTGATCTTCCTCGATTGCCCGGGCTCCGATTCCCCCCTCCAAGCTCTGATCTTCCCCGATTGCCCAGGCTCCGATTCCCCCTCCGAGCTCTGATCTTCCCCGATTGCCCAGGCTCCGATTCCCCTCCGAGCTCTGATCTTCCCCGATTGCCCAGGCTCCAATTCCCCTCCGAGCTCTGATCTTCCCCGATTGCCCAGGCTCCGATTCCCCCTCCGAGCTCTGATCTTCCTCGATTGCCCAGGCTCCGATTCCCCCTCCGAGCTCTGATCTTCCTCGATTGCCCGGGCTCCGATTCCCCCTCCGAGCTCTGATCTTCCTCGATTGCCCAGGCTCCGATCCCCCCTCCGAGCTCTGATCTTCTCCCGATTGCCCGGGCTCCGATTCCCCCTCCGAGCTCTGATCGTCCCCGATTGCCCAGGCTCCGATTCCCCCTCCGAGCTCTGATCTTCCCCGATTGCCCAGGCTCCGATTCCCCCTCCGAGCTCTGATCTTCCCCGATTGCCCAGGCTCCGATTCCCCTCCGAGCTCTGATCTTCCCCGATTGCCCAGGCTCCAATTCCCCTCCGAGCTCTGATCTTCCCCGATTGCCCAGGCTCCGATTCCCCCTCCGAGCTCTGATCTTCCTCGATTGCCCAGGCTCCGATTCCCCCTCCGAGCTCTGATCTTCCTCGATTGCCCGGGCTCCGATTCCCCCTCCGAGCTCTGATCTTCCTCGATTGCCCAGGCTCCGATCCCCCCTCCGAGCTCTGATCTTCTCCCGATTGCCCGGGCTCCGATTCCCCCTCCGAGCTCTGATCGTCCCCGATTGCCCAGGCTCCGATTCCCCCTCCGAGCTCTGATCTTCCCCGATTGCCCGGGCTCCGATTCCCCCTCCGAGCTCTGATCTTCCTCGATTGCCCAGGCTCCGATTCCCCCTCCGAGCTCTGATCTTCCTCGATTGCCCGGGCTCTGATTCCCCCTCCGAGCTCTGATCTTCCCCGATTGCCTGGGCTCCGATTCCCCCTCCGAGCTCTGATCTTCCTCGATTGCCCGGGCTCCGATTCCCCCTCCGAGCTCTGATCCTCTCCGGATTGCCCGGGCTCCGATTCCCCCTCCGAGCTCTGATCTTCCTCGATTGCCCAGGCTCCGATTCCCCCTCCGAGCTCTGATCTTCCTCGATTGCCCGGGCTCTGATTCCCCCTCCGAGCTCTGATCTTCCCCGATTGCCTGGGCTCCGATTCCCCCTCCGAGCTCTGATCTTCCTCGATTGCCCGGGCTCCGATTCCCCCTCCGAGCTCTGATCTTCCTCGATTGCCCGGGCTCCGATTCCCCCTCCGAGCTCTGATCTTCCTCGATTGCCCAGGCTCCGATTCCCCCTCCGAGCTCTGATCTTCCCCGATTGCCCGGGCTCCGATTCCCCCTCCGAGCTCTGATCTTCCTCGATTGCCCGGGCTCCGATTCCCCCCTCCAAGCTCTGATCTTCCCCGATTGCCCAGGCTCCGATTCCCCCTCCGAGCTCTGATCTTCCCCGATTGCCCAGGCTCCGATTCCCCTCCGAGCTCTGATCTTCCCCGATTGCCCAGGCTCCAATTCCCCTCCGAGCTCTGATCTTCCTCGATTGCCCAGGCTCCGATTCCCCCTCCGAGCTCTGATCTTCCTCGATTGCCCGGGCTCCGATTCCCCCTCCGAGCTCTGATCTTCCTCGATTGCCCGGGCTCCGATTCCCCCTCCGAGCTCTGATCTTCCTCGATTGCCCAGGCTCCGATCCCCCCTCCGAGCTCTGATCTTCTCCCGATTGCCCGGGCTCCGATTCCCCCTCCGAGCTCTGATCGTCCCCGATTGCCCAGGCTCCGATTCCCCCTCCGAGCTCTGATCTTCCCCGATTGCCCAGGCTCCGATTCCCCCTCCGAGCTCTGATCTTCCCCGATTGCCCAGGCTCCGATTCCCCTCCGAGCTCTGATCTTCCCCGATTGCCCAGGCTCCAATTCCCCCTCCGAGCTCTGATCTTCCTCGATTGCCCAGGCTCCGATTCCCCCTCCGAGCTCTGATCTTCCTCGATTGCCCAGGCTCCGATCCCCCCTCCGAGCTCTGATCTTCTCCCGATTGCCCGGGCTCCGATTCCCCCTCCGAGCTCTGATCGTCCCCGATTGCCCAGGCTCCGATTCCCCCTCCGAGCTCTGATCTTCCCCGATTGCCCGGGATCCGATTCCCCCTCCGAGCTCTGATCTTCCCCGATTGCCCGGGATCCGATTCCCCCTCCGAGCTCTGATCTTCCTCGATTGCCCAGGCTCCGATTCCCCTCCGAGCTCTGATCTTCCCCGATTGCCCGGGCTCCGATTCCCCCTCCGAGCTCTGATCTTCCTCGATTGCCCAGGCTCCGATTCCCCCTCCGAGCTCTGATCTTCCTCGATTGCCCGGGCTCTGATTCCCCCTCCGAGCTCTGATCTTCCCCGATTGCCTGGGCTCCGATTCCCCCTCCGAGCTCTGATCTTCCTCGATTGCCCGGGCTCCGATTCCCCCTCCGAGCTCTGATCCTCTCCGGATTGCCCGGGCTCCGATTCCCCCTCCGAGCTCTGATCTTCCTCGATTGCCCAGGCTCCGATTCCCCCTCCGAGCTCTGATCTTCCTCGATTGCCCGGGCTCTGATTCCCCCTCCGAGCTCTGATCTTCCCCGATTGCCTGGGCTCCGATTCCCCCTCCGAGCTCTGATCTTCCTCGATTGCCCGGGCTCCGATT
The DNA here is from genome assembly GCF_052327205.1 of Somniosus microcephalus. NCBI lineage: Eukaryota > Metazoa > Chordata > Chondrichthyes > Squaliformes > Somniosidae > Somniosus > Somniosus microcephalus. Next base: position 203,027,853 of record NC_140993.1, on the reverse strand, counting down.
CCCCCTCCGAGCTCTGATCTTCCTCGATTGCCCGGGCTCCGATTCCCCCTCCGAGCTCTGATCTTCCCCGATTGCCCAGGCTCCGATTCCCCCTCCGAGCTCTGACCTTGCTCGATTGCCCGGGCTCCGATTCCCCCTCCGAGCTCTGATCTTCCTCGATTGCCCGGGCTCCGAATCCCCCTCCGAGCTCTGATCTTCCCCGATTGCCCAGGCTCCGATTCCCCCTCCGAGCTCTGATCTTCCTCGATTGCCCGGGCTCCGATTCCCCCTCCGAGCTCTGATCTTCCTCGATTGCCCGGGCTCCGATTCCCCCTCCGAGCTCTGATCTTCCCCGATTGCCCGGGCTCTGATTCCCCCTCCGAGCTTTGATCTTCCTCGATTGCCCGGGCTCCGATTCCCCCTCCGAGCTCTGATCTTCCCCGATTGCCCGGGCTCTGATTCCCCCTCCGAGCTTTGATCTTCCTCGATTGCCCGGGCTCCCAAGCAACCCCAGCTGTGGCCTTCTACTGCTTGCTTTCCCACCCGGCAACCAGCCAGCCTGTCAACCTGGCCGGCTGTTGGGCGGGAAATGCAGTAAAAACATGATAATAAGGTCCTGCCATTAAATTCGATGGGATCTCAGCGTCTCCGGGATTTCCAGGTTTCTTCTCCACACTCCCCCGTGACCTCCCCGCCTCACTGTAAATATCAGGGCTATGATTATACTTAAATGTAAGTTGTTTCAGACAATGGCGTTTAGCGTTGTCCTATTGTCAGTTTGATTGTCGATGAAAAAGGTTCACGGTCTGCAAAAAAAAAGTGGGAGGCGGAGCGGCAATCAATCTTGATGTTGCTCTCTCTCCACACTTTGCTGTTGTGCGTGAGCAATCAAAGTTGAATCTTTACAGACAGGTGGAATGTGTAATGTATGTACCTTTAAGGGGAGAACTACTTTTTACAGCTCCTGTATACTGTAGTACCGGCAGTGACCACACCTGTATATAAACCCTGAGTAGTGATCTGTACCGTTAGTTCTAGAGTAACCCTCATTCAGTAAACACCTGTTGAATCGTTCCCTGCAGTCTTGTTGTCTAATTATTGAAGGACACAACATCAAGATACACGGATCTAACATTGGCGACGAGCAGATTCAAACCTACCTGCAACTCTGCATCACCTCCCAGGGATTCGCTCCTGGAGAACAGTGGACGAAGGCCGAGTCCAGAAGCACGGGCGTCGACCACGGGAAACCCCCCAGTCATCCAGCGGAGATTTGAGCATCGCAGGGGAGGCTGTCGAGAGCCAGGCTTGGCTTTCCAGTCACGGTGCTCCAGCGAAACGGGCTGGCAACAGGTACTGGGCAGACACTTCCCGGACAGTGGCGGCGAGAGCCGACCGATGGCACAGAAAAAGGCCGAGCAGCATCGACGGGAGAGAGAGAGAGGGTAGAGCGCACAGGGCGCAGCCGGTGTTCAGGACTGAGCGGCGTCAACGGGGGAGAGAGGCGAGAGAGAGCAGAGTGCAGCCGGTGTTCAAAGGCCGAGCAGCGTCGACGGGGGAGAGAGGCGCGCAGGAAAACGCACAGAGCGCAGCCGGTGTTCAAGGGCCGAGCAGCGTCAGCGGGGAAGAAAGGAAAGCGCGGGAGACGCCATTTTAAGCCGCAGCGGGGAAGAAAGGAAAGCGCAGGAGATGCCATTTTAAGCCAGTCTAACCACACCCAAAAATGCCGAAGAGTGGCAGTATCACAGCGTTCGACAATGAAGTCGAAGATTGGACGACATATGCCGAACGCATCGAAGTATACTGCAAGGCGAATGAAGTGCCAGATGACAAGAAAGCGCTGGTATTGTTGAATTCAATGGGTGCAAAACGTATGGCTTACTATGAAACCTAGTAACGCCAGAGAAGCCAGTAGAAAAGGATTTTGAAAACAGTGTCAATCCTACAGCACCACTTTTACCCCACACCGCTGCTGATAGCAGAAAGATTTAAGTTTCACAAAAGGAACCAGCATAAAGATGAAAGTAATGCTGAGTATTTAACGGAACTGCGCAAGCTATCGAAACACTGCCAGTTTGGAACGGGACTAGCAGATACTTTAAGGGACAAGTTTGTGTGTGGGCTTCAAAGTGAAGGAACCCAGAAACAGCTTCTATCAGAAAAGGATCTTACGCTGGACAAGGCTTTCAGCATTGCAGTATCACACAAAGCAGCAGCACGGGGCGCGGCAGAGATACAATGGAGACCGCAAGAATATGGCACAAATGAAATGTCATACGGAACAGTGAAGTGCTATCGCTGCGGCAGAACAACACATGACCATAAGGATTGCTGGTTCAAGGACAAAGTGTGCAGACAGTGTGGAAAAGTAGGACACATAGCAAGAGTCTGCAAGTCGGGAAAGAAAACCAGCAGCAAGAAATCTCCACAGGAGAAGTACAAGAAGGTACATAAGGTGACGGAGAGTAGTTCAGACGAACAGAAAAGTGATACAGACTCCGGAAGCAAGGAGCTGGGTTGTCTGAAACTACATAATGTGATCAAAACGGAGGATCACCAAACTATTTGGGTCACGCTCAAGATAGCAGGAGTCCAAGTGAAAATGGAATTCGACACAGGATCAGCCCTAACAGTCATAAACCGAAGGGACTACAAGCGGCTATTCTCACATATACCCTTGAGAGATACAAAGATTGTCTTGAAGACGTACACGGGGCAAAAAGTCTACCCCAAAGGAAAAATAAGGGTGAACGTTATACATAACGGCAAGGAAACACCAAAAATGGACCTATATGTATTGCCAGACCACCACTACTAGGACGTGAATGGATCCGGAAGATAGCTAGATTGGCATTCCATACAAGCACTGACTGTAGATGCCAAAAAGGATGACGACATCACACCTGGACGACTGTCAAAAATGCTAACTGACGCACAAGAAGTGTTCCAGCAGGGACTCGGAACACTGAAAGGCATAACAGCGATGATCAAAATAGAGGAAAATGCAAGCCCAAAGTTTTTTAAGGCCAGACCGGTACCTTATGCGATCCGCCCAGCCGTCGAAGCAGAGCTGGAAGGTTTGGAACGTTCAGGAGTACTGTCCAAAGTGGACTGGAGCCAGTGGGCTACACCCATCGTTCCTGTAATGAAGAGGTTGTTGAGTAATACGCCTGGGGAACCAAAGAAGGTTCGCATCTGTGGGGACTTTAAGGTGACAGTGAACCCAGTCCTTCACACTGTACAATATCCGCTTCCGCGGATTGAAGATATTTTCGCCTCGCTATCGGGAGGGAAACGCTTCACTAAGATTGATCTGGCCCAGGCGTACCTGCAAATGTAGGTAGAAGAAGCCTCGAAACAGTACCTCACGATCAACACTCATAAAGGTCTCCACCAATACAATCGGCTGGTGTTCGGGGTAGCATCAGCTCCGGCTATTTGGCAAAGGGCAATGGAACAAGTCCTGCAAGCGATTCCAGGGACCCAGTGTTATTTGGACGACATCCTGGTCACGGGGGAAAATGACAGTGATCACCTCGCCAACCTGGAGCAGGTGCTCACTAGATTGAAGGAATTTGGGCTCCGAGCTAATCGCCACAAATGCGAGTTTTTCCAGAAGCAGATCTTGTATTGTGGCCACGTTATTGATAGAGGGGTTACATAAGTCCCCTGAAAAGATTGAGGCAGTAGTCAAGGCTCCAGCACCGGAAAATGTGTCACAACTGAGGTCATTCCTCGGGCTGGTGAACTACTACCATAAGTTCTTGCCAAATTTGTCTACCGTACTACACCCACTGAACACCCTACTGCAAACGGGGGTACCATGGAAGTGGAGTGATGAATGTAAACGAGCTTTCCAGAAGAGCAAAGCATTGATCACATCAAAAGAGGTGTTGGCTCATTTCAACCCAGCACTACCAATTCGGTTGGCGTGTGATGCATCACCCTATGGCATTGGAGCGGTGCTGTCGCAAAAATTCCCAGATGGCTCGGAGAGGCCAGTAGCCTTTGCGTCTCGGTCACTAACCTCAGCCGAGCGTAACTACGCCCAGATTGACAGGGAGGCCCTCAGCCTAGTGTGGGGAGTGAAAAAGTTCAATCACTATCTGCACGGGCAGAAGTTCACCTTGCTGACTGACCACCAACCACTTGTCTCCATCTTTAATCCAAAGAAGGGTGTTCCGGTGATGACTGCGCAACGGCTACAAAGATGGTCCCTTTTTCTAGGGGCGCACCAATATGAAATCGAGTATAAGGGCACGAAACAGCATGGAAACGCTGATGGGCTATCACGCCTGCCACTGCCTACTGCGGAGGAAGCACCAGCAGTGGATCCTGTCGAAATATTTCATTCGACTATAATTGAATGCTTGCCAGTAACTAACGCTGGTACAGAGAAGGAGACCCGAAATGACCCGACACTGTATCGGGTATATGATTTGACGGTGAAGGGATGGCCAGCACATGGCGACTCACTGTTGCCAGCATTCTCACCCAGAAGAGAACAGCTGTCAGTATGCCAGGGGACCTTGATGTGTGGATCCCGAGTGGTAATTCCACCCAAGTTAAGGGAGAGAGTGCTCAATGAGCTTCACGAAGGTCATCTGGGAGGGGTGAAAATGAAAAGCCTTGCTAGGGCTTATGTGTGGTGGCCGGGGATTGATCAGCAAATTGAGGACCTGACCAAGAGCTGCTCAGGATGCCAGAAGGTCCAAAATGCACCACCACAGGCCCCTCTACACCCATGGGAGTGGCCCTTATCTCCATGGCAACGGGTGCATATTGATTTTGCTGGTCCATTCATGGACTCAATGTTTTTAATAGCCGTGGATGTGCACTCGAAATGGCCTGAGGTGATCAAAATGTCCTCCACCACCACGGAGAAAACTATTGCAGTCCTACGGACCATTTTTGCCAGGAACGGCTTGCCAGAGCAGATTTGCTCTGATAACGGACCACAGTTTGTGTCCGAAGAGTTTCGAAGATTTATGAAAAGGAATGGGGTAAGGCATTACACATCCGCCCCGTATCATCCAGCCACAAATGGATTGGCTGAGAGGTTCGTACAAACCTTTAAAAAAACAGTAAAGGCCATGTGCGATGACGACATTCCACTGCAGCATAAGGTGGACAATTTCCTGTTAGCCTACAGAAATGCGACACATGCGGTCACCAACCAGGGCCCGGCCATGATGTTCTTTAACTGAAGGTTGAGATCTCGTCTGGATTTGCTCAGACCAAATGTACGAAGAGATGTTGAGATTAAACAATTCCAGCACATCAATGAGAAGCCGACAAGGAGCTTCAATGTAGGGCAACCAGTCTTGGCCCGCGACTACCGAACAGAAAAATGGCAACCAGGAACGATATGCACACGGCAGGGGCCACTAATGTACACAGTGGATGTTGGGGAGAACATTGTGAGACGCCATGCTGACCAGATCCTAGAGTCACAGGAACGAGTCAACCCCATGTCTCGCCCATACGTACCTGGTGATGAACCCGACGTACAGGTAGCATCTACCCCAGAAACAGTAGCATCGGAAGCGGATGAACCAACCGACGACAGGGGGCCAGAATTGCCTCCGCACCAAGAGCAAGACACTCGGGAAAGGCGCTATCCAGAAAGGATCAGGAAGCCTCCCCAAAGACTGAATTTATAAATAGACTATTTTCAGCTAATATTGCATGTTAAAAGTGTTAATTGTAATTAGTTTGATATTTAATTGTTAAATGAGTGTTATGGTACTGTTAATCTAAAAGGGGAGGAATTGTAATGTATGTACCTTTAAGGGGAGAACTACTTTTTACAGCTCCTGTATACTGTAGTACCGGCAGTGACCACACCTGTATATAAACCCTGAGTAGTGATCTGTACAGTTAGTTCTAGAGTAACCCTCATTCAGTAAACACCTGTTGAATCGTTCCCTGCAGTCTTGTTGTCTAATTATTGAAGGACACAACATCAAGATACACGGATCTAACAGAATGGTATTGATGTGAAAAGTTCTAGGTACCCGTGAGTAGGTATTTCAAAGTTTTGGCTGATGCCGGGCGCGTGGGGTCGGAATGGAGAGCTGCAGCTTCTCGGGTGAATCAGTGATGTACAAGGTCTTTCCTAATGCTGTCACTCTGTTCAGGGTGATTTTGTAGCTCAGGGTTATTTTAGTTTAACTGAACAATATAAAAATGTCAGCGAATGGGTGAGGGGCGAGAACACCACAGAGTGTTAAAGCACCAAAGCAAAGGCCACCAAGTGATGGGTGATTGGCTCGTGGCTGTAATACTTCACGTCAGTGTGTTTCCAGGGGGAGGATCAGAGGCGCGGGAAGCAACTGGGACAGAGGCAGGGTGGGGGAGGAGCAACGTGGGGGAGGATGGGGGAAGAGGAGGGACAGAGTGGGGGAGGTGGGGAGACTCCTGGTGGGGAGACCCCTGGTGGGGGGAGGAGCGGAGACCCCTGGTGGGGGAAGAAGAAGACTGGGGCTGAGAAGGACGCTTGGTTGTGAATATTCTTGTGAAAGAATTGCACTTCTATATCGACACAGACTTGTACTTCATGAAAAAGGAATAAATTGCTCCTTGATTTAATTATGTAGTGAAATCATGAAGTTTGTGGGAGTGGGGCCTAAAGTTGTGGATGCTGTCAAATGTTCCAGGGACAGGGCCAAAGGTACAGAAGCCAAGGGTGGGGATGGGGAATGAGTATCTCCCCCACTTCGATCACTGGGTACAGGTCGTCAATTTGGAAGAAGGGAATAAAATAATTTGAAAAGCCAGTGTTTCCATTCTGAAAGTAAACCAAAAAGCAGAATCTGTGGCCTGCTGGAAAGTACACGGACACAAGGACACACACACAGAGAAACACACACGCTCCTCAATAGCAGTTCGGTGGGTTGTGAACACACCTGCTACAGCAGAATGATAATATCACTATAAATCAGTAATAGCTTTTTAACATCTACTAATTAAATTGCACAGGTCGCTGGATTATTTCTCTATTTGGATTTCATATACCCTTGTGTCGTGTAAAAGATGACCCCCGCATCAAAATCCAACTCCCTCAACAACTTGCATTTGTACAGAAAAAACATCCCAAGCTGCTTCATGCAATCACTAAGATTACAAAGCTTAACCCTCCAACAATTTCACCTTCACGCTGGCCGAAAGCTTTTTGATTCTGTTCTGAAAAGTTTTCTTTTTGTGCACTGTAGCCTGTGGGTTTGGATTGTTGACCTAATGTTGGCACATGAGCTGCTGATGTTTGCTGCGGCCCCTTGGAACAGCTCTTGGATCTAACATTGATGACCTCAGGCTTGTGGCCTGTACTGATAAGGTGGAGCGATCAGCTTTAATTTACAGCACTGAGCGTTTAAAACAGCGAACTTACAATTAAAAGTCGTGTTAAAAATAAATTACAGTGAAGATCCACTTTTATCACTAAATGACATTTGTTGAAAATATTGCTGATTGTTTCAAGAAGCATTTCTCTTTATTAAAGGAATGGAACAGACTGTAGTTGAGTTTGAAAGTGCTTATTTCTGTGGAGTTCACATAGTTTGGGTCTGCAAATTGCTTAATCACGTTGCAGGAATTTGTTTATTGCAGATAACATCTTAAATCAGATTTAAGTCTTTCTAATAATCAAAAAAGGAAATCTCCCCAGTCCCCTTCCCCATCTGTAGCAACTCCCCCTGCTGCCCCCCCCACACACACACACTCACACACTCACACATTCACACACACACACTCTCACACACACTCACACACACTCACACACACTCACACTCACACTCACTCACACTCACACTCACACACGCACTCACACACACACACTCACACACTCTCACACTCTCACACTCATACACACACACGTATACTCACACACACTCACACTTACACACATGTACACACACACACTTATACACACTCTCACACACGCACACACACACACACACTCACTGACATGAATCTTGTCATTCATGTGGAAATGACTTATGAAGTAATACTGGGCAGCCTGCTGGTGGCGCTGTCCAGGGAGAGTATAAATACTCGGGCATGGGCCCAGCTTGCTCAGGACATTCTTTAACAGGAACTAGTGAAGGACACAACTAGATCTCCATGTTGAAAAACAGTTGATTAAAGCCTTGTTTAATACTCAGACCAAGTGCCTAGTAGTTTTCTTACGTCACTCACAAACTCACACATACACACACACACACACACACACACACACACACTCAAACACACACACACACACATTCACAAACACACACACACGTACACTCACACGCACTCACACTTACACACACACACACACTCTCATAAACTCACACATACACTCACACAGACACACACACTCAAACACACACACTCTCAAACACTCACATGTACACTCACACACACTCACACTTACACACACACTCACACTCACACACATTCACACACTTTCACACACACACTCACATGCACTCACTCACACACACACTCTCGCACACTCACACGTGCACACACACTCTCGCACACTCACACGTGCACACACACACATGCACACACACACACGCACACTCACACACACGCATACTCACACACGCACACTCACACACACATCATGTCGCATTCCACAGCTGATGGCCACAGACAGTCTCTATGGGAGTTTGATTCTACGTGAATCTCAGACTGCATCACATTGTGCGTTTAGCTGGTTATTGTTGATTTGGACCAGCTGTGAATTGGAATTGGGGACTGTTCATTGCTGGGGAAGGGGAAGGGACTGCTTGTATTCAGACTAATGGGGGAGAAATTCGGTATTGCCCCGTTTGGGGTGCAATTATTAGCCGGGCGCTAATTATCGCCTACGACTGCAAACTTGGCTTCTATTGCCCCTGGAGGTGATTGGAGCTCTAAATCAGGCGTTACACACCTCTCTTAAGGCGCTACCTCAGAGCACTGGCGAAGCTCAGGTGATGTCAGTCAGCAATGAAACACAGACACAATGGCGGTCGCCTTTAAATAGCGCTCCCCCAGTCCCTTCCCGACTGCAAAACGCTCCCCTCAACCTGTCGTTGCTCGCGACAGGCGGTAAGGCAGGGGTGCCACTCAATATCCAGTCCAGTGCACTACCGGGGCGTTGCACGCTCGACTGACGTCACGATCTGCCAGCGCAGGAGATCGCGGCAGTAGTGTTTATCGCCGCCGCAAAATTTCTGGTCAATTTCGCGAGCGGCACAAACATCGCCGCGCCCAGGTGCTAGTTGTTTTGCGCCCCATTAGCGCCCTCTTAGGGCGCTAACGGGAGGCACAAAGCATCCAAATTTTTCCCCCTAAATTTCTTACAATTCTGCAAAAAACAAGAATATAGAAAAAAACACACTGTGGAGATTCAGTGACATTTCAGCATTGTTGTGACTATTTAATTTTGTGTTTCTGAAGTGGCCAGCTGATAAGAGGCTGAGGTTTCATTCTTCAACTTCACCATTGTGAAGTATGGTTGTAACTTTAACGTAACGTTCACTGCAGGTCAGTAACTGTGTTACGTGACTGAAGGGAAGATTACAGAGGTTCTCAGTAACTGCATTTGAACCAACAGTGAAAATCTCAGTAGCGCAGTATAATCCTCGCGATCAGTCATCTCACCGATTGCTTAATGTTTTTCTCAATTTGGCAAAAATGAATTGTCAAATGGGCTAAGTGAACCCCTGGAGGTTAATTTAATGAATGGAGCTGGTCAGCCGCCCGTTCTGGCGGACAAAAGATCACCAGCGATTTTGAGGCCACGTTCTCATTTAAATCTGACAGGCGAGCTGCCAGTCAGGTGTTCCGGGGCAGTCGCCAGATTGAGGCCTTGGGAACGGGCTCGGGCAATCGAGTGATTGAGGCCTTGGGAACGGGCTGGGGCAGTCGCCAGATTGAGGCCTTGGGAACGGGCTCGGGCAATCGCCAGATTGAGGCCTTGGGAACGGGCTGGGGCAGTCGCCAGATTGAGGCCTTGGAAACGGGCTGGGGCAGTCGCCAGATTGAGGCCTTGGGAACGGGCTCGGGCAATCGAGTGATTGAGGCCTTGGGAACGGCTCGGGCAATCGAGTGATTGAGGCCTTGGGAACGGGCTCGGGCAGTCGCCAGATTGAGGCCTTGGGAACGGGCTCGGGCAGTCGCCAGATTGAGGCCTTGGGAACGGGCTCGGGCAGTCGCCAGATTGAGGCCTTGGGAACGGGCTGGGGCAGTCGCCAGATTGAGGCCTTGGGAACGGGCTCGGGCAATCGCCAGATTGAGGCCTTGGGAACGGGCTCGGGCAATCGAGTGATTGAGGCTTTGGGAACGGGCTCGGGGAATCGAGTGATTGAGGCCTTGGGAACGGGCTCGGGCAGTCGCCAGATTGAGGCCTTGGGAACGGGCTCGGGCAATCGTCAGATTGAGGCCTTGGGAACGGGCTCGGGCAGTCGTCAGATTGAGGCCTTGGGAACGGGCTGGGGCAGTCGCCAGATTGAGGCCTTGGGAACGGGCTGGGGCAGTCGCCAGATTGAGGCCTTGGGAACGGGCTGGGGCAGTCGCCAGATTCAGGCCTTGGGAACGGGCTGGGGCAGTCGCCAGATTGAGGCCTTGGGAACGGGCTGGGGCAGTCGCCAGATTGAGGCCTTGGGAACGGGCTGGGGCAGTCGCCAGATTGAGGCCTTGGGAACGGGCTGGGGCAGTCGCCAGATTGAGGCCTTGGGAACGGGCTCGGGCAATCGCCAGATTGAGGCTTTGGGAACGGGCTCGGGCAGTCGTCAGATTGAGGCCTTGGGAACGGGCTCGGGCAATCGAGTGATTGAGGCCTTGGGAACGGGCTCGGGCAGTCGCCAGATTGAGGCCTTGGGAACGGGCTGGGGCAGTCGCCAGATTGAGGCCTTGGGAACGGGCTCGGGCAATCGAGTGATTGAGGCCTTGGGAACGGGCTCGGGCAGTCGCCAGATTGAGGCCTTGGGAACGGGCTCGGGCAATCGAGTGATTGAGGCCTTGGGAACGGGCTCGGGCAGTCGCCAGATTGAGGCCTTGGGAACGGGCTCGGGCAGTCGCCAGATTGAGGCCTTGGGAACGGGCTCGGGCAATCGCCAGATTGAGGCCTTGGGAACGGGCTCGGGCAGTCGTCAGATTGAGGCCTTGGGAACAGGCTCGGGCAATCGAGTGATTGAGGCCTTGGGAACGGGCTCGGGGAATCAAGTGATTGAGGCCTTGGGAACGGGCTCGGGCAGTCGCCAGATTGAGGCCTTGGGAACGGGCTCGGGCAATCGTCAGATTGAGGCCTTGGGAACGGGCTCGGGCAGTCGTCAGATTGAGGCCTTGGGAACGGGCTGGGGCAATCGCCAGATTGAGGCCTTGGGAACGGGCTGGGGCAGTCGCCAGATTGAGGCCTTGGGAACGGGCTGGGGCAGTCGCCAGATTGAGGCCTTGGGAACGGGCTGGGGCAGTCGCCAGATTGAGGCCTTGGGAACGGGCTGGGGCAGTCGCCAGATTGAGGCCTTGGGAACGGGCTCGGGCAGTCGCCAGATTGAGGCCTTGGGAACGGGCTGGGGCAATCGCCGGCAAGGTACTTTGCAGAAGGGAGTGTTCACAATCGCAGAGAGCGAGGGTCACAAAGTGGCAGAGGCCCAGATTATTTTTGAGGTCACTCCTGCTTCTCGCGGGCTCACAAAAATAAATCGACACTTTGGCAGGTCTCTTCAGTTCCATCGTCTATGGAACTGGTCATGGTGTGCATGACGCAGGCTCCGACCAGTTCAGACCTAAAGTGGCAATCAGGGTCCTATTTACATCACAGGAGCCTGATTTCTATATTGCAAGGGGCTTATCGCCTAAACAGGTGGGCACTTAGAACACCTGGTGGTAGACCCCTTTCAAAATGGAGCCGGCTGCATCGCCGGTTTTAATTACCTAAGTTTGAGGCCGTTACTGTTCTGTTAACACCAGCAGTGAACATCGACCCCCTAGCAGTTGCACCTTGCTGAGATAACACGTAGTTTACACTTGTTACGTCCGTGTAATAATCAGACACAGACTGCGGAGAACGGTACAACGGTGTTTACTCAACGTGGCTCAGACGGCAACTGATCTGTAAAGATTACTACTCAACGTTATATACAGGTGTGGTCACTGCCGGTACTACAGTATACATGAGCTGTACAAATAGGTCCCCCCTTAAAGGTACATACATTACAATTCCTCCCCTTTCAGATTAACAGTACCATAACACTCATTTAACAATTAAATATCAAACTAATTACAATTAACACTTTTAACATGCAACATTAGCTGAAAATAGTCTATTTATAAATTCAGTCTTTGGGGAGGCTTCCTGATCCTTTCTGGATAGCGCCTTTCCCGAGTGTCTTGCTCTTGGTGCGGAGGTGAATCTGACCCCCTGTCGTCGGTTGGTTCATCAGCTTCCGATGCTACTGTTTCTGGGGTAGATGCTACCTGTACGTCGGGTTCATCACCAGGTACGTATGGGCGAGGCATGGGGTTGACTTGTTCCTGTGACTCTAGGATCTGGTCAGCATGGCGTCTCACGATGCTCTCCCCAACGTCCACTGTGTACATTAGTGGGCCCTACCGTGTGCATATCGTTCCTGGCTGCCATTTTTATGTTCGGTAGTCGCGGGCCAAGACTGGTTGCCCTACATTGAAGCTCCTTGTTGGCTTCTCATGGATGTACTGGAATTGCTTACTCTCAACATCTCTTCGTACGTTTGGTCTGAGCAAATCCAGGCGAGATCTTAACCTTCGGTTAAAGAACATCATGGCTGGGGCCTGGTTGGTGACTGCATGTGTCGCATTCCGGTAGGCGAACAGGAAATTGTCCACCTTGTGCTGCAGCGGAATGTTGTCATTGTACATAGCCTTTATTGCCTTCTTAAAGGTTTGTACGAACCTCTCAGCCAATCCATTTGTGGCTGGATGATACGGGGCGGATGTGTAATGCCTTACCCCATTCTTTTTCAAGAACCTCCGGAACTCTTCGGACACAAACTGTGGTCCGTTGTTGGAGCAAATCTGTTCTGGCAAGCCATTCCTGGCAAAAATGGTCCGTAGGACTGCAATAGTTTTCTCCGTGGTGGTGGAGGACATTTTGATGACCTCAGGCCATTTCGAGTGCGCATCCACGGCTATTAAAACCATTGAGTCCATGAATGGACCAGCAAAATCAATATGCACCCGTTGCCATGGAGATGAGGGCCACTCCCATGGGTGTTGAGGGGCCTGTGGTGGTGCATGACGTGCCTCAATAACTTCAAGACTCGAAGTTAGCAGAATAAAACAAGGCTTTTATTAGCAAAGAAAAGATGCCGGTGGCTGCACCTAGCTTCACCTGGCGTGCTGCTGTTCTACTGCAGGGCAAGCCTGGACTTGTCTTAAGTAGGGCCAGGTATGGGCGGAGCCGACACACAAAGGGGGCGGTGCCCTATACACAATACAAGGTACAAACACCGGAGCAGGCAATACAATATATACAGTTAACTACAGAGTCTGATGAATGACATATTTCATCACATTCACCCCTTCTACAGATTTAGTCTGTCCGGGGGTGTGATAGTCCTCTGTGACCGACGTAACGGTTGCGGTGCCGAGGGTGCCGGCTGGGTGTCCCGGGTGGTCTCCTGGGTCTCTGCCGGGGGCGCCACCGGGGTTGTTGACGGAGTAGGTGGTGGGGGAGTAGGTGGTGGGTGTACCGTTGGCTAGTGTTCTTCCGGGGGTGATGAAAAATTAGTGGGTGGAGTGGGTGGGTAATAGTTGTTGTTGTTGTTGTAGTCGTTGTCGTTGTTGCTGTTGTTACCGGCTGGGGCGAGGTCTTTTATGGACACAGTGTCCTCCCGTCTGTACCTCCTGCTTTTGGTCGCTATTGGCCGGCAGTTAGGGGTAAGGTTCGCGAATAGTGAAGGCGGCTTTACTTTCAGGGTAGCCAGACCGCACACTGTGAGGGGCGGCTGGGTCCCACCGAAATTGAGCGTGATGCTTTGGTGGTGGCACTGAAAATCCAGGCCCAAGATCACGCTCACACATAAATCTTTCATAATTAACAGTTTAAAATTATTATATACAGTGTTTTTAACGGACAATCGTACCGCGCAGTAACCCGCAATAGTCGATATCTGGGTTTTGTCGGCCATAGAGATCCTGCCCTGAGTAGGGACTATAGTTAGAGAGAGTCGTTGTACCAGATCAGGGTGAATGAAGCTCTCTGTGCTCCCGCTGTCAATTAAACATTTAACCTTGCACCCGTTTACCTCAATGTCCACCATCGATTTGGATAGTGGGTGCGGTCTGCACTGGTCCACTGTGATCGACGCCACTGTAGGGCCCTGATCGGGACAAGATGGTGGGCCACACGAGGCCGGGTAAGATGGCGTCCACGCTGTCTGCTCGCGAGATGGCTGACCCCACGAGGTCGGACAAGATGGCGTCCAAGATGGCCGCTCCCATGGTGCGCACGCGGCGGTGGCGGTTTTGCCTGCGGGGTTCCCTCTGCACACCTTCCCAAAGTGCCCCTTCTTACCGCACTTAAAGCAGGTGGTGCCTTTCGCCGGGCACAGGTTCCTGGTGTGCTTCGGCTGCCCGCAGAAGTAGCATTTGGGGCCCCAATGCGTCGCGGCGGTCGTAGGGCTTCTGGGGGGGGGGGGGGGAGAGCAGGGCCCCGACGGTGTTGGGCTACCGGGCTGGGAAACAGAGGTGGCGTGGGCCACGCGGCCTGCCGAGTAGGAGTCAGAGTTCTTCTGAGCCACATCCAACGATCGCGCTGTGTCCGCAGCCTGTGTCAGATCTAGGCCCGTTTTCTCTAGCAGTCTCTGCCGGATATAATTAGAGCTAAGGCCTGCGATAAAGGCATCCCGAATCAGCTCGTCTGTGTATACTGTGGCTTTCACGTCTTTGCATTTGCAGTCTTTGCCAAGCACTTTTAGGGTGACTAGAAAGTCCTCTAGTGACTCTCCGGGTCGCTGTGTGCAGGTAGCAAGCAGGTGCCTGGTGTACACTTCGTTGGTAGGCCGCTGATAGTGGGCCTTTAGGATGTTGCAGGCATCCAGGTAGCTGGCGGCGTCTTGTATGAGTGGAAAAACCCGGTGGCTTACCCGATTCTGTAGGATCCCGAGTTTCACATCTCCGGTGGCTGTAAAGGCTGTGACGGCTTCGGAGTTGGCCATAAAGAATTCCAAGCACTGGAACCAGTGTCCAAACCGTGCCGATGCATCCGAAGCATGCGGGTCCAAATCCAAGCGTTCCGGTTTCAAAAGTTGATCCATCGTTAAAAGTTTGCTAATAATATTGACGTGCCTCAATAACTTCAAGACTCGAAGTTAGCAGAATAAAACAAGGCTTTTATTAGCAAAGAAAAGATGCCGGTGGCTGCACCTAGCTTCACCTGGCGTGCTGCTGTTCTACTGCAGGACAAGCCTGGACTTGTCTTAAGTAGGGCCAGGTATGGGCGGAGCTGACACACAAAGGGGGCGGTGCCCTATACACAATACAACGTACAAACACCGGAGCAGGCAATACAATATATAGAGTTAACTACAGAGTCTGATGAATGACATATTTCATCACAGTGCATTTTGGACTTCCTGGCATCCTGAGCAGCTCTTGGTCAGGTCCTCGATTTGTTTATCGATTCCCGGCCACCACACATAAGCCCTGGCTAGGCTTTTCATTTTCACCCCTCCCAGATGACCCTCATGAAGCTCATTGAGCACTCTATCCCTTAACTTGGGTGGAATTACCACTCGGGATCCACACATCAAGGTCCCCCGGCACACTGACAGCTGTTCTCTCCTTGTCGAGAATGCTGGCAACAGTGAGTCGCCATGTGCTGGCCATCCCTTCACCGTCAAATCATATACACGAGACAGTGTCGGGTCATTTCGGGTTTCCTTTTCGATACAAGCGTTAGTTACCGGTAGGTATTCAACTATAGTCGAATGGAATATTTCGACAGGATCCACTGCTGGTGCTTCCTCCGCAGTAGGCAGTGGCAGGCGTGATAGCCCATCAGCATTTCCATGCTGTTTCGTGCCGTTATATTCAATCTCATAGTGGTGCGCCCCTAGAAAAAGTGACCATCTTTGTAGTCGTTGCGCAGTCATCACCGGAACGCCCTTCTTCGGATTAAAAATGGAGACAAGAGGCTGGTGATCAGTCAGCAAGGTGAATTTCAGCCCGTGCAGATAGTGATTGAACTTTTTCACTCCCCACACTAGGCTGAGGGCCTCCCTGTCAATCTGGGCGTAGTTACGCTCGGCTGAGGTTAGTGATCATGACGCAAAGGCTATTGGCCTCTCTGAGCCGTCCGAGAATTTGTGCGACAGCACCGCTCCAATGCCGTAGGGTGACGCATCACATGCCAACCGAATTGGTAATGCTGGGTTGTAATGGGCCAATACCTCTTTCGATGTGATTAGTGTTTTGCTCTTCTGGAAAGCTCATCTACATTCGTCACTCCACTTCCATGGCACCCCAGTTTGCAGTGGGGTGTTCAGTGGGTGTAGTATTGTAGACAAATTTGGCAAGAACTTATGGTAGTAGTTTACCAGCCCGAGGAACGACCTCAGTTGTGACACATTTTCCGGTGCTGGAGCCTTGACTACTGCCTCAATCTTCTCTGGGGACTTACGTAACCCCTCTTTATCGATAACGTGGCCACAATACGAGATCTGTTTTCTAAAAAACTCGCATTTGGGGCGGTTAGCTCAGAGCCCATATTCTTGCAATCTAGTGAGCACCTGCTCCAGGTTGGCAAGGTGATCACTGTCTTTTTCGCCCGTGACCAGGATGTCGTCCAAATAACACTGGGTCCCTGGGATCCCTTGCAGGACTTGTTCCATTGCCCTCTGCCAAATAGCCGGAGCTGATGCTACCCCGAATACCAGCCGGTTGTATTGGTAGAGACCTTTATGGGTGTTGATTGTGAGGTATTTTTTTGATGCTTCTTCTACCTCCATTTGCAGATACGCCTGGGCCAGATCAATCTTAGTGAAGCGTTTCCCTCCAGATAGCGAGGCGAAAATATCTTCAATCCGCGGAAGTGGATATTGTATGGTGTGAAGGACCGGGTTTACTGTTACCTTAAAGTCCCCACAGATGCGAACCTTCCTTGGTTCCCCAGGAGTGCTGCTCAATGACTTTTTCATCACAGGGACGATGGGTGTAGCCCACTCGCTCCAGTCTACCTTGGACAGTACATCTGAACGTTCCAGACTCTCCAGCTCTGCTTCGACGGCTGGGCGGATCGCATAAGGTACAGGTGTGGCCTTAAAAAATTTTGGACTTGCGTTTTCTTCAATTTTAATCATCGCTGTCATGCCTTTGGTGTTCCGAGTCCTTGCTGGAACACTTCTTTCGCGTCAGTTAGGATCTTTGACAGTCGCCCAGGTGTGACGTCGTCATCCTTTTTGTCAGCCACAGTCAGTGCCTGTATGGAATGCCAGTCCAGTTGTATTTTCCGGATCCATTCACGTCCCAGTAATGGTGGTCCTCCATCTTGCAATACATACAGGTCTAGTTTTGGTGTTTCCTTACCGTTATATATAACGGTCACCCTTATTTTTCCTTTGGGGTAGACTTTTTGCCCCGTGTACGTCTTCAAAATAATTTTTGTGTCTCTCAAGGGTATGTGTGAGAATAGCCGCTCGTAGTCCCGTCGGTTTATGACTGTTAGGGCTGATCCTGCGTCCAATTCCATCTTTACCTGGAATCCTGCTATCTTGAGAGTGACCCAAATGGTTCAGTGATCCTCTGTTGTGATCACATTATGTAGTTTCAGACAACTCAGTTCCCTGCTTTCGGAGTCGTTATCACTCTTTTGTTCGTCTGAACTATTCTCCGTCATCTTATGTACCTTCTTGCACTTTCCTTTGGTCGGTTTCTTATTGCTGGTTTTCTTTCCCGACCTGCAGACTCGTGCTATGTGTCCTACTTTTCCACACTGTCTGCACACTTTGTCTTTGAACCAGAAATCATTCTGGTCGTGTGTTGTTCTGCCGCAGCGATAGCACTTCTCTGTTCCATATGACATTTCATTTGTGCCATATTCTTGCGGTCTCTGTTGTATCTCTGCAGTGCCCCGTGCTGCTGCTTCACATGATACCGCAATGCTGAAAGCCTTTTCCAGCGTAAGGTCCTTTTCAGATGAAAGCCGTTTCTGGGTTCCTTCACTTTGAAGCCCACACACAAACTTGTCCCTTAAGGTATCTGCCAGTCCCGCTCCAAGCTGGCAGTGTTTCGATAGTTTGCACAGTTCTGTTAAATAATCAGCATTGCTTTCATCCTTATGCTGGTTCCATTTGTGAAACTTGAATCTTTCTGCTATCAGCAGCGGTGTGGGGTTTAAATGTTCCTTTAATATCGTTACTATGTCTTCAAAACTCTTTTCCATTGGCTTCGTTGGGGTTACTAGATTTCGTAATAAACCATACGTCTTTGCACCGATTAAATTTAACAATACCGACGCTTTCTTGTCATCTGACACCTCATTTGCCTCGCAGTATACCTCTATTCGTTCAACATATGTAGTCCAATCTTCGACTTCATTGTCAAATGCGGTGATACTGCCACTCTTTGGCATTTTGGGTGTGGTCTAAAATGGCGTCTCCCAATGGCTTAAAATGGCGTCTCCCGCATTTTCCTTCCTCCCCCGCTGCTGCCGATGCCGCTCCTGGTGGTTCTCGTGGCAATGGCTGCACCCTGTAGGTTTCGCGCGCTTCTCTCTCTCCCTCTCTCCGACGCTGCTCGGCCGCTGAACACCGGCTGCGCCCTGTGCGCTCTGCCCTCTCTCTCCCCCGTCGACGCTGCTCGGCCCTTTGCTGTGCCGCTCGGTCGGCTCTAGCCCGCCGCTGTCCAGGAAGGGTCTGCGCACTACCTGTTGCCAGCCCGTTTCGCTGGACCACCTCGACTGGAAAGCCAAGCCTAGCTCTCGACAGCCTCCCCCGCAATTCTCGAGTCTCTGCTGGATGACTGGGCAGTTGCCCGTGGTCGACGCCCGAGTCTCTGGCCTTGACCTCCAATCCACTGATCTCCAGGAACGAATCCCCGGGAGGTGATGCAGAGTTGCAGGTAGGTTCGAACCTGCCTCGTCGCCAATGTTACGTCCGTGTAATAATCAGATACAGACTGCGGAGAACGGTACAACGGTGTTTACTCAACGTGGCTCAGACTGCAACTGATCTGTACAGATTACTACTCAATGTTATATACAGGTGTGGTCACTGCCGGTACTTACAGTATACATGAGCTGTGCAAAGTAGTTCCCCCCCTTAAAGGTACATACATTACAACACTCATATTGCTCTTTTTAGGAACCTGTAAAATATATTAAGATCTATTCAGCCTCCTGAAAATGCTTTGGGGGAGAAATTCAGTATCGCCCCATTTGGGGCGCGATTATCGGCCAGGCGCAAAACCTAGCGCCTGGTGCTAATTATCACCTCCGACTGCAAACTTGGCTTTTATCACCCCTGGAGGTGATTGGAGCGCTAAATCAGGCGCTGCACACCTGTCTTGAGGCGCAAAGGCCGAGGAGCGAGGCGCTACCTCAGAGCGTTGGCAAAGCTCATGTGATGTCAGTCAGCAATGGAACACAGACACACTGGCGCCGGCCAGTTCTTAGAGGGAAGGGTTGATTTTGCTCTCCATCCACACCCTGCTCATTGCAGCCTTGAATCTCGGCCTGGAGAGACCTGTACAACAAATCTGTTGGAAAGAACAATGGAGAGGCCCAGGAAAGAGCTCAGAGTGCAGCCCCCATAGTCTCTTCTAAATTGATGCAAGGAAGATCAAATCAGAAAGAACCTGCAAAGTGCTGCTCAGTACCCAAAACTCCTCAATACAACTTTGAATATCTCCTGCAGTCTCTCTCACTCATTCAAAATGCGTGGTGAAAACATTTCGCCAAAAAAAAAGGCAGGAACCGGTTGCCTTTAAATAGCACTCCCCCAGTCCCTTCCCGACTGCAAATCGCTCCCCTCAGTCGTTGCTGCCGGCAGGCAGTAAGACAGGGGGCGCCACTCAATATCCGGTCCGGGGCGTTGCACGCTCGACTGACGTCATGATCTGCGGGCGCAGGAGATCGTGGCGGTAGTGTTTAGCGCCGCCGCAAAATGTCTAGTCAATTTCGTGAGCGGCGCAAACATCGCTGCGCACGGGCACCAGTTGCTTTGCACCCCATTAGCGCCCTCTTAAGACGCTAACTGGAGGCGATAACCAACCGAATTTTTCCCCCTTTGAGTTTTAAGTAAATTGGGTAGGTTTTATTTTAATTTTAAGACATCTTTTAGACCTAACAAAGTACTTTAATTACTGTTTTTTTATAAATGACTTTAGTCTCTTTTAAGCTTAATATTTGACTGCACTGTTCCTTGGTACGTATTGGGAGTGCTTCGATCAAAGTTGTGCATTCCAAGCTGTTTCCCATTCACTGAAATGTTTATTCCACAAGAAGTTCGGAATGTGTAGAATTGGGGAAGTTCACTGCCCGTTCCCAGTCAGTAGGGAATATCAGGCCATCATTGACTATAAGAGTGAATCGAACGGCATGTTAAAATTTCCAATGATTATTAAAACCTGAAGGAATGAGATTTCACACTTGTAATAGTTCATTTTCAGTGCCAGAGAGGTTAATTGGCAGTCATTAATAATTAGCACATCGTTAAAAGAATCTCTGACAGCTAATCCAGCTTTAAGTAAATATGCGCAAACTTTAAATAGCTCCAAAACAGGCTCCTTGCATCATTTCAGATTGGCTCTGACTTTCTGTGACGTATTTAGTTCGTATCGACCCCACAAATACAGCAACTTCACACCGGTCAATGTATTTCACTGGTCAATGCATTTCACTGGTCAATGCATTTCAACGGTCAATGCATTTCAACGGTCAATGCATTTCAACGGTCAATGTATTTCACCGGTCAATGCATTTCACCAGTCAATGTATTTCACCGGTCAATGCATTTAACCGGTCAATGTATTTCACCGGTCAATGTATTTCACCGGTCAATGCATTTCGCCAGACAGCAAGATGCCATTTTTGCAAAGCTAATGGCGGAGCGGCACATCTCGGACAGCAATATATGGATTTCTGCGTTTAACCATGCATCTGCCCCTCGCCTGAAGTTGCTGTAGCATTTGCACATAAATAGCAGTGGGTGGCATTAGCCTCAACGTTATTTTGATAGCAAATTATGGCCCATCATATCCCATGATACCTCTCATGCCACTCCATCAAATCTCTCCCCAGGCACTGATCTAACTCTGTCTCTTGGAGTTGCTGATGCCGTCAGCTCACCCTCCCTTTTCCAGGTTGAGGGCTATACTCTTGTGTAGAACCTGTTTACGAACTTGATTCCTGTCTACCACAGTCTTACCTCCTCCTTTAGCTAAGACCTGCCTGTAGGTGTTCTGTACCTCAGACCTGCCCGAGACCGCCCCATACACCAGACCTGCCTGTGACTGTGGTCAATGTCACTCTAGATTTGACTGATTAGAGATGTTCTTCTGTGGCTTGTGCCCATTTTGGGCCCATTTGTTTCTCTCCCCAAGATGGAGTTTGCTTCCAGTGTTAAACCTTCATCCAGTGGCCTGAACACAGTGGGAAAGGGCTAGTCTGAACATTCATCAGGGGTAAAGCTTAACTGCAGTGGTGGGTCACAAAGTGAGCGGTAGTAGATCGGTCACCTGTTATACACCCTGCCCGATCGCCGGGACGGCTGCCATCAAGGTAACTTCTGTGGCGGTTGGGAGGGGTGGGGGCGGGGGTGGGGGGGGTTTGGGTGGTGGGAGAATGGGTGTTGTGATCGTGTAGGGTGGGGGTCCCAGGATGGCAGCAGCCCGGATTATTTTTGGGGAGCACTCCACCCTTACCTTTGGCCGGCCTCGACTGCGCCCTGTATAACAGGCAGCTGATTCGCTGCCGCCCATCTTTGCATCCCTGTCAAGTTGAACTCTCCCCCCTTCGAATGCGGGATTTCCACTTACGGCTCTCTGGATGGGGAATTCAACACTCCACTGCCAAGGGCAGCACATTTGAAAAGCAAACCTGCACCAAGAAAAATAATGTAATAAAATGTGGTTAGGTCTGTTAAAGTGGCTAAAAAGTCCTGATGACTTTTTTATGCGGTTAAACTTTTCAGACTCTGCGATGAGACCACAATCTTTTGGCAAACTAGTGAGGTGCAGAATACCCCTGCGAGTGAACACTTATAGAATCCAGCGTCCAGGTCACCTCAGTCACCGTGTAGTGCTGTTTTAGTAAAAATACCTGTTGAGTGCTTTTCGTTCTGGGTATGTGGGCATCGCTGGCAAAGCCAGCATTTATTACCCATCCCCAGTCACCCTGAGAAGATGGTGGTGGGCCTTCTTCTTGAACTGCTCTGGTCCATGTGGTGATTCTTGTTATTCTTTGTCGTGGTTTTGATACAACAGAGTGGTTTGCTAGATCACTTCAGAGGGCAGTCCCAGGTTGGTGTGGGACTGGAGTCACATATAGACCAGACGGAGTAAGGATGGCAGGTTTCCTTCCCTAAAGGACATTAGTGAATCAGTTGTGTTGATACAACAATGCAACAGCTTCATGGTCAATTTTACTGATACCAGCTTTTGATGAAAAGTGAATTAAAATTCTCAAACTGCTCATGCTGGGATTATGAACTCACATTCTCTGGATTAATAGTTGAGTAACATAACCACTACACTACCGTACCCACCTAAGTGATGAAGAATGTTCCTATGGGCAGACACAGTTGGATTCAAGGATATGACTGAGATATCACTCAGTTATTGGTAGAGCACAGAGGTATATATTTTTGCTATGTCAGCACGATTTCCGTCACTGGGGGTGATTTTCAACAGGCGGCCAGCAGTTGAAGATCGGAGGGGACCTCAGCTGTGCCTTGGATGGCCAAGGCTGGCTTGATGCAGTTTTCAGGCAGGCCTGTAAATTGGTAAACAGCAGGCCTGCCTCTGATGGGCAGGAGGTTTTTAAATATGCAAATCGGGATCCTACGCCATTGTCATACAAATAGGTGGCGTGTTCGCCTGCCCATGCACTGCCAATTTGTACCGAGCGGTGACCGGCCTAACCTAAGGTCCTTAAAAGGACCTCCGGAGAGGGCACCCAAACCTTTTTCACCCTTTTATTTTTGTGGGGCCAGAAGGAACAGGAGTGCTGCAGTGCAATCAGCTGGGTCTTACACTGAGCCGGCATGGCTGGTCGTGCTCCGGCAGGGGGTGGGGGACAATCCCTGGGGTGAGGTGCGGGGGACAAGCACGGGCAGGCAGCATATCATAGAAATTTATGATTTCCTCCACTCCATTTTAACTTCCCCCCTTGCCTGGTTTCCACCAGGCGGGGGGGGGAGTTAAAATCGAGATCTACGTTTCTCTTTAACCACATTGTTTTGAGATTCTTCAGCCAACTGAGCCCTGCTCTCTGGAACTCTCTCCCTGCACCATGCTGCCCCTTTTTCACTAGATGAGTCCAAACTCCATCAATTTCTGAAGTTTTGAGAGCAGCACTGTCCCATTGTTTGTAGGCACTTCATGTATGAAAGGAGAGAGAGTTTAGCTTTCTTCCTATCACCTGTTAGGTGTAAATGGGCACCAGGATTGGGTATATGTAACTGCAGTTTGATAGGCTTCCAGATGGCAGAATATCAGGAGTTCTACGCTAAGACTTCCATTTTAACCCTTCCCTGGTCTACTTGCACCATGCTGTGGCTGAGGGAATGAGTGGGTAACTTGATCCCAGGCCTTATCTATATATATATAAAGCGGCTCTTCTGTCTGTCCCGATGTCTGTCTGTCCGTTCTCTATACGTTTGAAAGTTACAGAGCGTACCGACGCGCGCGTCGCCTCCAAAGAAAGCTTGCGATTCTGGACCGGTCATAGGCGTATTTACATTTCGGCCGGACAAAAATCCCGCCCGCGGTATCCCAAAAACGTTCAGCGTTCCACTCATTAGCATCGCATTAGCGACCGTGTGACGTTGAGGTCCACCAATCGGACGGCGGGTTCCTGGCGCGTGCCGTCCTACAGTTGAGTGTCGAGTGACTCGACGATTGACCAATCCTACGCTTCGGTGACCTGACCGGTCGACCAATCGGTGCGTGTGTGGGCGGGCCTTATCCTTCTGAACCGAGGTGAGTGGCCGCCATCTTGATTTTTCATGATTTTTTCCCCCGCACTTTCTGTGTGTTAGGGAACTGAGGTAAATATTTTAATGATGTGTTAGGGAATTAAATAACAATTTATTTGTGTTTTAAATTGTCTTTAGCAACAGGAGGAACTGAAGTGATCCCCTGCCCTTCTCCTGGAGGCTCGCCTACTTTGACGGCCGTTTCGAGCGGCCTAGCAGCCCGGTAAGCCTGGGCCTTGAGTTGCGGGCCGTGCGGCAACTGCCGCGCACAAAACCTCCCTGCGGCGTCTACAGCACCGCCCCAGAGCCCGACCCAAAGCCATCAGGTCACTCTGTTCCCCGCTCGGCTCGGGCGGGGGCGCGGGGCTCTCGGAGGGCGGGGCCATGTCAGTGCGTGGGGCGGCACGGAGCTCCGTGGAGACATCGCCGGCGCTGGGCTCGGGTGCTTTGTGGCCTGCGGACGAACAACGGCTGCGGACCTCCAGCTGACCGGGGCGCTGGACTCGGCTGCGCCATGTCTTTGCCTCACGGCCAACGGCATCAGGGTGACGGCCGAGGGAACGCGTTCATCCAGGTGCCGAGGCCCGGGCCCCGGGGCGGAAAGAGGGATTGGAGCGGGGGATGAGGGCTCGGGCAGCGGAGAGGGAGAGGGAGGAGGAGGAGGAGGGGGTAGGGAGGTGGTGAGAGGGAGGAGAGAGAGGAGGGGAGGGAGAGAGGGTGGGGGAGAGAGAGAGGGTGGGGGAGGACAGAGAGAGAGAGAGAGAGAGAGGGTGGGGGAGAAGAGAGAGAGAGAGAGAGGGTGGGGGAGAAGAGAGAGAGAGAGAGAGAGAGAGAGAGAGAGAGAGAGAGAGAGGGTGGGGAGAAGAGAGAGAGAGAGAGAGAGAGAGGGTGGGGGAGAAGAGAGAGAGAGAGAGAGGGTGGGGGAGAAGAGAGAGAGAGAGGGTGGGGGAGAAGAGAGAGAGAGCGTGGGGGAGAAGAGAGAGAGAGAGGGTGGGGGAGAAGAGAGAGAGAGGGTGGGGGAGAAGAGAGAGAGAGAGGGTGGGGGAGAAGAGAGAGAGAGAGAGAGGGGGTGGGGGAGAAGAGAGAGAGAGGGGGTGGGGAGAAGAGAGAGAGAGAGTAAAGCAGGGAGAGACGGGCAGGGAGAGAGAGGGTGAGGGAGGGAGAGTGTGAGGAGAGGGGGAGGGAGAGTAAAGCAGGGAGAGACGGGGGAGGGAGAGAGAGGGTGAGGGAGGGAAAGAGTGAAGGGGTGGGACGGAGGGAAAGAGTGAGGGGGTGGGAGAGCTTACCTTCTTCCTTCCTTCGCAGGGGTCCATCGGGCCACCTTCCTCCCCCCCCCGTCGCGCTCTCTCTCTTCCCCCCGTCGCGCTCTCTCTCTTCCCCCCCGTCGCGCTCTCTCTTTCCCCCCCCGCCAGTCGCTCTCGCTCTTTCTCTTTCCCCCCCCCCCGCCAGTCGCTCTCTCTTTCCCCCCCCCGCCAGTCGCTCTCGCTCTTTCTCTCTTCCCCCCCACACTCGCTCGCTCTCTTCCCCCCCCCACTCGCTCGCTCTCTTCCCCCCCACTCGCTCGCTCTCTTCCCCCCCACTCGCTCGCTCTCTTCCCCCCCCCACTCGCTCGCTCTCTTCCCCCCCAGTCGCTCGCTCTCTTCCCCCCACTCGCTCGCTCTCTTCCCCCCCCCTCGCTCGCTCTCTTCCCCCCCCTCGCTCTCTCTCTTCCCCCCCCGCCTCTCTCTCTTCCCCCCCCAGTCGCTCTCTCTCTTCCCCCCAAGTCGCTCTCTCTCTTCCCCCCCAGTCGCTCTCTCTCTTCCCCCCCCCCCCGTCGCTCTCTCTCTTCCCCCCCAGTCGCTCGCTCTTCCCCCCCAGTCGCTCTCTCTCTTCCCCCCCAGTCGCTCTCTCTCTTCCCCCCCAGTCGCTCTCTCTCTTCCCCCCCAGTCGCTCTCTCTCTTCCCCCCCAGTCGCTCTCTCTCTTCCCCCCCCCCAGTCGCTCTCTCTCTTCCCCCCCAGTCGCTCTCTCTCTTCCCCCCAGTCGCTCTCTCTCTTCCCCCCGTCGCTCTCTCTCTTCCCCCCCAGTCGCTCTCTCTCTTCCCCCCCCAGTCGCTCTCTCTCTCTCACTCCCAATCTCTCTCTCTCTCTCACACTCCCAATCTCTCTCTCTCTCACACTCCCAATCTCTCTCTCTCGCTCACACGCCCAATCTCTCTCTCTCTCTCCCAGTTTCTCTCTCTCCCAGTTTCTCTCTCACACTCCCAATCTCTCTCTCTCTCACACTCCCAATCTCTCTCTCTCTCACTCTCTCTCACTCCCAGTCTCTCTCTCTCACTCCCAGCCTCTCTCTCTCTCTCTCTCTCACGCCCAATCTCTCTCTCTCTCTCCCAGTTTCTCTCTCTCCCAGTTTCTCTCTCACACTCCCAATCTCTCTCTCTCTCACACTCCCAATCTCTCTCTCTCACACTACCAATCTCTCTCTCTCTCACTCTCTCTCTCACTCCCAGTCTCTCTCTCTCACTCCCAGCCTCTCTCTCTCTCTCTCTCTCTCACACTCCCAATCTCTCTCTCTCTCTCACTCCCAATCTCTCTCTCTCTCACTCCCAATCTCTTTCTCTCTCACACTCCCAGTCTCTCTCTCTCACTCCCAGTCTCTCTCTCTCACTCCCAGTCTCTCTCTCACACTCCCAATTTCTCTCTCTCACACACTCCCAATCTCTCTCTCTCTCACACTCCCAATCTCTCTCTCTCTCTCCCTCTCTCTCTCTCTCTCTCTCCCTCCCTCTCATATTCCCTCTCTCTCCTTCCCCCTCTGTCTCTCTCTCCTTCCCTCTCTTTCTCTCTCCTTCCCTCTCGCTCCTTCCCTCTCTCTCCTTCCATCTCCCTCTCTTTCCTTCCCCCTCTCTCTCTCTCTCTCCTTCCCCCTCTCTCTCTCTCTCTCTCCTTCCCTCTCTCCTTCCCGCTCTCTCTCTCCTTCCCTCTCTCTCTCTCTCTCTCTCTCTCTCCTTCCATCTCCCTCTTTCCTTCCATCTCTCTCTCTCTCTCTCCTTCCCCCTCTCTCTCTCTCTCTCTCCTTCCCTCTCTCTCCTTCCCGCTCTCTCTCTCCTTCCCTCTCTCTCTCTCTCTCTCTCTCTCTCTCTCTCTGCTTCCCTCTCTCTCATTCCCTCTCTCTCTCTCTCTCTCTCCCTCCTTCCCTCTCTCTCACTCCCAGCCTCTCTCTCACTCCCAGTCTCTCTCTCTCTCTCTCTCTCACACTCCCAATCTCTCTCTCTCTCTCACTCCCAATCTCTCTCTCACTCCCAATCTCTTTCTCTCTCACACTCCCAGTCTCTCTCTCTCACTCCCAGTCTCTCTCTCTCTCTCTCCCTCTCTCTCTCTCTCTCCCTCTCTCTCTCATATTCCCTCTCTCTCCTTCCCCCTCTGTCTCTCTCTCCTTCCCTCTCTTTCTCTCTCCTTCCCTCTCGCTCCTTCCCTCTCTCTCTCTCCTTCCATCTCCCTCTCTTTCCTTCCATCTCTCTCTCTCTCTCTCCTTCCCCCTCTCTCTCTCTCTCTCTCCTTCCCTCTCTCCTTCCCGCTCTCTCTCTCCTTCCCTCTCTCTCTCTCTCTCTCTCTCTCTGCTTCCCTCTCTCTCATTCCCTCTCTCTCTCTCTCTCTCCTTCCCTCTCTCTCTTCCCCCTAGTCGCTCCCTCTCTCTCTTCCAACAACAACATGCCCTCAAAAAGCCTTGGCACCGCCGGGCTCCCCCAGCTAGTATATATATATGTAGATATAAGAGCTAATTCCCCTGATTGGGGTTTCCCAGTGAGGCACAGTGCTCACAGGGAAATCAAAGGCCTGATTTTCTACCCATTTAAATTAATGGATGGATACTCGAAAGCTGTGGGCTGGCTGGGTGTTTCCTGCATACGCTGCTCCTCCCTGGGAACTCTGTAAACACAGCCTGAATCCAGCATCACTGCAACAAAGTGGAGTAAGACTCCCTGGAGGAAATATTGCTGTTTTCAAACCCAAAATGTAAACGCAGCCTGAATCCAGTGCGAGGACCCAAACTGACACTGGAACAAAGTGCTGTGAGGCTCCCTGGAGGAGAGCATCTCATTCCGCTTCCATCCGGAGCCAATTTGGACCTCAATGCCCAATTTACACTCCACGAGTATAGTCAAAACCCGCTTTTCACTGTAGTGTAAATACATCGTAAGACAAAGAAAGAAAGAACTTGAATTTATATAGCACCTTTCCCAGCCCGAGGATGTCCCAAAGCGCTTTACAGCCAATGAAGTACTTTTGAAATAAAAACAGAAAATGCTGGAAATACTCAGCAGGTCAGGCAGCATCTGTAGAGAGAGAAACAGAGTTAACGTTTCAGGTCGATGACCCTTCATCAGAACTGGAAAAAGTTGGAGATGTACCAGGTTTTTAAGCAAGTGTATGAGCAGGGAGAGAGGAAAGAACAAAAGGGAAGGTTTGTAATAGGATGGATGGCAGGAGAGATTAAGAGACAAAAGGGGTGATGGTGCAAGGCAAAAGGAGATGGTAATGGGACAAGTTAAGAAACAAAAGATGTGAGTTTTGGTAGATACCTGATCAAACACGAGACGGGAAACAGAAAGCAATGAAGATGAACAAAGTAAAAGAGACAGACAGAAATCCCGTTGGAGAGAAGAGCAGAACTTCTTCAAGGTGGGCATTCCTAGAAGAGAGGTGGCAGTGAACCAAACACTAATACAATAGCAAAATACTGCGGATGTTGGAAATCTTCTACTTTTGTATAAGTACTTTTGAAATGTTGTCACTTCTTGTAATGTTGGGAAACACAGAAGTTAATTTGCACATAGCAAGGTCTCCCAAACAACAATGACATAATATAGAAACATAGAAGATAGGAGCAGGAGTAGGCCATTCGGCCCTTCGAGCCTGCTCCGCCATTCAATGAGATCATGGCTGATATGAACAGGTAATCTGTTTGAGTGAGGTTGGTTGAGGGATAAATATTGCTCAGGACACTTCTTCAAAATTATGTCATGGGATCTTTTATATCCGTCTGAGAGTGCAGACGGGGCTTCGGTTTAATGTCTTAACCGAAAGATGGCACCTCCAACAGTGCAGCACTCCCCGACTGCATTGAAGTGTCAGCCTAGATTATGTGCTGAAGTCTCTGGAGTGGGACTTGAACCCATGATCTTCTGAGGAGCGAGTGCAACCACTGAGCCACAGATGACATCTGAGCATACTGCTGTATTTAGCCCAACTGAGTCAGTAAGATACTCGAGATGAAAGAAAAAGAAAGACTTGCATTTATATAACGCCTTTCACGACCACTGGATGTCTCAAAGCGCTTTACAGCCAATGAAGTACTATTTGAAGTGGCGTCACGGTTGTAATGTGGGAAACACGGCAGCCAATTTGCGCACAGCAAGCTCCCACAAACAGTAATGTGATAATGACCAGATAATTTTTTTTGTTATGTTGGTTGAGGGATAAATATTGACCAGGACACCAGGGATAACTCCCCCGCTCTTCTTCGAAATAATGTGATGAGCTCTTTTATGTCAACCTGAGAGAGCAGACGGGGCCACGGTTTAACATCTCATCCGAAAGACGGCACCTCTGACAGTGCAGCACTCCCTCAGCACTGCACTGGAGTGTCAGCCTAGATTTATGAAGGTTTAACTGGTGTGACAGGTATATTGCCACAGTTCATCCATGATGCTAATGCCTGATGGAACGTTGAACCCCTTCCATTAGCAGCAATGTAAGGTTGCTGTGGGTTGTTGACGTGATGGAGTTTTTATTGATTCCTGCTGGGACTGGTAGTGTAACTGTAAATACCAACCGTAGCCTTGTACCATTGAGACTGCCCCCTTGAGTTCAATGCGTACTTGCTACTATGGTCTGATTCATAAAAATCCAAAGTGGTTAAAATTCCATTGTTCACTCTGAGATTACAGCCAGTTTGTAACGGCTACCAGCTGCATTTGTTTCCCCAACAGGAGGGGAGTATCCTTTTAAACCTCACATGCCCCATGACTTCCTCAGCACTTGGTGGCAATTCCAATATCAGGATGAAAATGTGGTGGAAAGTGATTAATCACAATTGTTAGTTTCCTTGTGCTGCGCTGAGTAGATGGATTTATTTGATTGGCTTTGTTATGAGTAGAATTGTGTATCATGTGTAGAAGGAAAGAACTTGAAACAGTAGCTTGTCACGGCCTTAGGACATCCCACAGTGCTTCACATCCACGAGTTAATTTTTCAAGTGCAGTAAAATGTTGTTATGTAAACAAATATGCTGGCCAATTTGAGCATCGTAAGATCCCGCAAACAGCACATGACCATAGAAACATAGAAACATAGAAGATAGGAGCAGGAGTAGGCCATTCGGCCCCTCAAGCCTGCTCCGCCATTCAATGCGATCATGGCTGATCATCCAAATTCAGTACCCTGTCCCTGCTTTCTCCCCATATCCCTTGATCCCTTTAGCCTTAAGAAATATATCCAACTCCTTCTTGAATATATTTAATGAATTGGCTTCTACTGCCTTCTGTGGTAGAGAATTCCACAGGTTCACCACTCTCTGGATGAAGAAATTCCTCCTCATTTCTGTCCTAAATGGCTTACCCCTTATTCTTAGACTGTGACCCCTGGTTCTGGACCCCCCGACCATCGAGAACATCCTTCCTGCATCTAGTCTGTCCATTCCTGTCAGAATTTTATAAGTTTCAATGAGATCCCCTCTCATTCTTCTAAACTCCAGCGAGTATAAGCCCAATCGACCCAATCTCTCCTCATACGTCATTCCTGCCATCCCAGGTATCAGCCTGGTGAATCTTTGCTGAACTCCTTCCATGGCAAGAACATCCTTCCTCAGATAAGGCGACCAAAACTGCACACAATACTCAAGATGTGGTCTCACCAAGGCCCTGTACAACTGCAGCAAGACATCCTTGTTCCTGTACTCAAACCTTCTCGCTACGAAGGCCAACATACCATTTGCCTTCTTAACCGCCTGCTGCACCTGCATGCTTACCTTCAGCCACTGGTGCACAAGGACACCCAGGTCTCGTTGCACTTCCCCTTCTCCCAATCTATTGCCATTCAGATAATAATCTGCCTTCCTGTTTTTGACACCAAAGTGGATAACCTCGCATTTATCCACGTTATATTGCATCTGCCATGCTTCTGCCCAATCACTCAACCTGTCTAAATCATCCTGGAGTTTCTCGTTTTCCTCCTCACAACACACACGCCCACCCAGCTTTGTGTCGTCTGCAAACTTGGAGATATTACATCTAGTTCCCTTGTCTAGATCATTAATATATATTGTGAATAGCTGGGGTCCAAGGACCGATCCCTGCGGTACCCCACTAGTCACTGCCTGCCACTCGGAAAAAGACCCGTTTATTCCAACTCTTTGCTTTCTGTCTGCCAGCCAGTTCTCTATCCAAGTCAATACCTTGCCCCCAATCCCATGTGCCTTAACTTTACACGCTAATCTCTTATGCGGGACCTTATCGAAAGCCTTCTGAAAGTCCAAATACACCACATCCACTGGTTCTCCCGTATCTATTTTACCAGTTACATCCTCAAAAAATTCCAGTACATTAGTCAAGCACGATTTACCTTTTGTAAATCCATGTTGACTTTGTCCGATCCCGTCACTGTTTTCCAAGTGGTCTGCTATTACATCTTTTATAATGGACTCTAGCATTTTCCCCACTACCGATGTCAGGCTTACCGGTCTGTAATTCCCCATTTTCTCTCTACCACCTTTTTTGAATAGTGGGGTAACATTAGCTACCCTCCAATCCATGGGTACTGTTCCAGATTCCATCAAATGTTGGAAGATGATCAGCAATGCATCTACTATTTCTAAGGCCACTTCCTTAAGTACCCTAGGATGTAGATTATCAGGCCCTGGGGATTTATCGGCCTTCAATCCCGTCAATTTCCCTAACACCATTTCCCTACAAATACTGATTTCTTTCAGTTCCTCCCTTTCATCAGACCCTATGTTCCCCGAAATCTCTGGGAGGTTATTTGTGTCCTCCTTTGTGAAGACAGAACCAAAGTATGTATTTAATTGGTCTGCCATTTCTTTATTCCCCATTATAAATTCCCCTGATTCTGACTGCAAGGGACCTACGCTTGACTTCACCAACCTTTTTCTCTTCACATATCTATAAAAGCTTTTACAGCCAGTTTCTATGTTCCCTGCAAGCTTACTCTCATATTCTATTTTCCCCTTCTTAATTAATCCCTTTGTCCTCCTTTGTTGAATCCTAAACTGCTCCCAATCCTCAGGTTTACTGCTTTTTCTGGCCAATTTATATGTCCTCTCCTTGGATCTTATGCTATCCCTAATTTCCCTTGTTAGCCACGGTTGAGTCACCTTTTTTGTTTTATTTTTATGCCAAACTGGGATGAACAAATTCTGTAGTTCATCCATGCGGTCTTTGAATGTTTGCCATTGCCTATCCGCCGTCAACCCTTTGAGTGACATTCCCCAATCGATCCTACCCAACTCATGCCTCATACCATCGTAGTTTCCTTTATTTAAATTCAGGACCCTAGTCTCTGAGTCAACTACTTCACTCTCCAGCTTAATGAAGAATTCTATTATATTATGTTCGCTCCGACCCAAGGGGCCTCGTACAACAAGGTTGCTAATTAATCCTTTCTCATTACATAATACCCAGTCTAAGATGGCCTGATCTCTGGTTGGTTCCTCGACATATTGGTCCAGGAAACCATCCCGTAAACACTCCAGGAATTCCTCCTCCACAGTATTGTTACTAATTTGGTTAGCCCAATCTATATGTAGATTAAAGTCACCCATGATGACTGCTGTGCCCTTATTGCACACTTCTCTAATTTCCCTTTTAATGCCATCCCCAACCTCCGCCTTACTGTTTGGACGTCTATATACCACTCCCACTAACGTTTTCTGCCCCTTGGTATTTCTCAGTTCTACCCATACAGATTCCACATCATCAGAGCTAATATCCTTCCTTACAATTGTGTTAATCCACTCTTTAACCAGCAATGCTACCCCACCTCCCTTTCCTTTTTGCCTATCTTTCCTGAATATTGAATACCCCTGGATGTTGAGTTCCCAGCCTTGACCACCCTGGAGCCATGTTTCCGTAATCCCAATCAAATCATATTCATTTACCTCTATTTGCGCAGCTAATTCACCCACCTTATTACGAATGCTCCTCGCATTAAGACACAAAGTCTTCAGGCTTGTTTTTTTAATGCTCTTAGACTTATTAGAATTATTATTTACTGAGGCCATGTTTGATTTGAACCGTTGATTTCTCTGACTGCCACTTTTGTTTTTCTCCTTCCTATCTTTTGCTTTTATCCTCGTTTCCCTTTCCTTTGTCTCCCTGCTCAGGTTCCCAACCCCCTGCCATTTTAGTTTAAACCCTCCCCCAGAGCACTAGCAAACACTCCCCCTAGAACATCGGTCCCGGCCCTGCCCAGGTGCAAACCATCCGGTTTGTACTGGTCCCACCTCCCCCAGAACCGGTTCCAATGCCACAGGAATTTGAATCCCTCCCCCTTGCACCATTCCTCTAGCCACGTATTCATCTGAAATATCCTTCTATTTCTACTCTGACTAGCACATGGCACTGGTAGCAATCCTGAGATTACTACCTTTGAGGTCCTATTTTTTAATTTACCTCCTAATTCCCTATGTTCAGCTTTTAGGACCTCATCCTGTTTTTTACCTATATGCACCACGACAACTGGCTGTTCACCCTCCCCTTCCAAAATGTTCTGCAGCCGCTCTGAGACATCCTTGACCCTTGCACCAGGGAGGCAACACACCATCCTGGAGTCTCGTTTGCGACGCAGAAATGCCTATCTATTGCTATAGCTCTTTTTCCTCCCGTCCTGTGCAGCAGAACCACCCCTGGTGCCAGGAAGTTGGCTGCTGCTGTTAATGTTTTTTGGTAATATTGGCCAGGACACTGAGGAGAACTTCCCTGCTCTTCTTGAAATAGTGCCATGGGTTCTTTTACATCCACCTGAGAGAGCAGATGGGGCCTCAGTTTTTTAACGTCTCATCTGAAAATCGGCACCTGCAACAGTGCAGCATTCTCTGAGTACTGCACTCAAGTGCCAGTCTAGATTATGTGCTCAAGTCTCCATCGGAGTGGGAGTCGACCCCATGACCTTCTCACAGAGACTGCCTACTGAGCCAAACTGGCACTTTACAGCATCATCAATGCAATGAATGAGTACAGCTGACAAATGGAAAAAGAATCTCAGTGGAGAGTCATCAGGAAGAGGATTCCAGTCGGGATAACGAAGAAAATTGAGAGTATGCTCATTTGAGGGATTTGTTTGATTATATTAACGAATTAATTATATTATATTGCAAAATACTTGCACAGTTAAGAAGGCAATTTATTTAAGGCAGTAGGATACAGTCCTTCCTTTTCTTTAACAGAGACTCGATCCCTGATTTCATCTTGGGGGTCAGGGGAATCGGGGGTGCGGAGCTTAAAGAGGATGGAGTACATTCGGCCCCCCAGGAATGTGAGGCCCAGGAGATTTTAACTCTTGCTGTGCTCCTCTTAAGGAGCCAATGAAATAATTTCTGAGGTATTCACTTGTAATGAAGGAAATTCGGCAGCCAATTTGCGCACAGCAAGATCCCACAAACGACAATGTGATCATGACCAGATAATTTGTTTTCGGTGTTGGTTGAGGGAGGGAGTAATATTGGCCAGGACACCAGGGACAACTTCCCTGCTCTTCATTGAATAGGGTCATGGGATCTTTTACGTCCACTTGAAAGGGCGGACGGCACCTTCAAAAGTGCAGCACTCCCTCAGTGGTGTACTACCTTGATTATGCGTCCAAGTCTCTGAAGGGTGAGGGGGGACTTGAACCCACAACCTTCTGAGTTGGGGGAAAGAGTGCCACCACTGAGCCACGGCTGACACCTATGGTTAAAGTGTGATGTAAAGCATAAATACATCTTTATGTCCCTAGTCTGAGAAGGTGATTAGTGCACAATAATCTCCCAGAGAATGGAATCTGAGGGGCAATCCCACGCTCCCAGTGAGGCAAACATGCTCAGAGGGAGCACAGGATGGAGATAGGATTACAACAGTCCTGACTCTCTGACCTGCATCCAGGATCTTCCTTGAGAGGTAGCTGTTTGAAAGTGGGACTCTAATTAAGTAACAGTTATAGTTTCCCACCGGTCTGTTCCCGATTAATAATTGGTCAGGAGGATTGTGGTAATTGGGAGCACAGTTTCCAGTCCTCAGACGATCCCACTGCATGAAGAGACATTTGGAATGCACACGACAGCCGAGGAGTGCTCATTTCCGTGGCAACTCCCGTGAGTTCCCTTGCCGATGAAAATTAAACGTATTGTTCTTTCTGCTTTTTTGAGCACACAGTTAGGAAATACTTCCTCCTCAAACGTAGTAAATCAAACCATCTCTGGCACTGGAATGTAGCGGAACAGCACCAACATGTGGAACACTGCGGGGGGTATTGGGTGAGAGGGCCCGCTTTTATTGCACTTGAATAAAATGATTAATGCCTCACACTGCCATAGTGAAAGAAGTTGTTGAAGGATTCAGTGTGCTGGTGTAAAGGTTTTAGGGGTTGCTTTACAAAAATCACACTCCCAGACATGGAGCCCTCTCTGCTGGGCACACGTATCCAGGGATTGTGGTGCACACTCCATTATGGAGGGAACATCGAGGAAATTACGCTCCTGAATTTCTGATGTGTGCTCCCGGCCGGTGAGGCTCTCCACCAGGAGTGTGATTTTATGATGTTACCTTTCTTGCGTAAAAATTACCTCGAGCACTTCCCTGGGGTCTTTTGTTCCTACTGCTGCTCAGTGCCTACTACTGCACGATAGCAAGAGGCAGGGAATTCAGATTTCTTCTGTTCCCTTTGGAGTTCTTTGTCACAACCATTCCGTGCTAGCGATGTTTCCTAAAGAGGAATGCCCATTCAGCCTGTTTCTGCTCATGGTGGTTGAGGGAGGAATGTTGACCAGGATGTTGGGAAACTCCATACTTTTCTTCACCTGGTGCCGTGGGATCTTTGACTCGACCTAAAGAAAGACTTGCATTTATATAGCACCTTTCACAACCACAGGACGTCCCAAAGTGCTTTACAGCCAATTAAGTACTTTTTGAAGTGTAGTCACTGCTGTAACATAGAAAACGTGGCAGCCAATTTGCACAAAGCAAGCTCCCACAAACAGCAATGTGATAATGACCAAATAATCTGTTTTAATGATGTTGGTTGAGGGATTGAAATAAAGAATAGATTTGCCTTCCAAAGCTAGGCTTTATTAACTTTAAAATCAGCAGCATATCTTTCCACATCCAGTGCCAACTAAGCTAGAAAAGGACTGAATTTAAGGTAGCCACAACACATCATGTGATCATCAACTACCAATGAGATTACAACACATATCCCAAGGCAGTTAACAAACAACGAATCACAATACTTTTACTAATCAAGGAATAATCACCACATTCACCCCTCCTTTTAAAATATACTCCAACCTAATAACTTTTACAATTAATTATTTACAACTAAACTATGCACGAGAATAAAACTATTTACATAACACAATACTAAATGAACAACAACAAATAATAACATTACGCATAAGTATTAAGTATCTCTCAACTAAAACAATATACTATAATATTTCAACAATTTTTAAAACATTACTATCAATTTAAAAGTCCATTTTCAATCGGTCGACCGGATATCTTGTTCGTGTCGACCTTCTTAACCTTGGTGAAATTCCTTGCCCTCCCACGCCAGAAGACACAGAAGTATCTTCAACAGGAAGGCTATCCATATCCCGATTCTCAACGGTTTCTGGATTAGAAATCCCATCAGAAGATGAACTAGGACGGTCATAAACATCTATCAAAGGCTGACTAATAGAAGTATGATTATCTGCAATCGGATTGGAAATATTCGTAGTATCTGTAACAGCATCCACATTATCCGAATCATGACTATTATTAATATTCTCAGAAGAGGGCTGGCCCCCACAAGGAGCCAAGTCTTTAATTGAAACAGTACTTTCTTTCCCATCTTGGAATCGAATATGAGCATATTGGGAATTTGCCTCCAACAGCTCCACCTCCTCCACCAAGGGGTCATATTTTGACAATCTAACATGACGTCGAAGCAACACAGGTCCCTGCATAGTAAGCCATGAAGGTACCGAATATCCCGTAGTAGATCTCCGCGGATAGTTAAAGAGCCTTTCATGGGGGGTCACATTAGTAGCCGTTGAAAGCAATGATCTAATGGAATGCAGGGCATCAGGCAGCACCATTTCCCACTGTGTATTCTTAAGGTTCCGGGATGTCAACGCCAACATAACTGCCTTCCAGATCGCCCCATTGTATCGTTCACACTGTCCATTACCCTGGGGATTATACGGGGTAGTTCTACTAGTAGAAATTCCCCGACTCTGAAGGTATTCCTTCAACTGGGAAGACATAAAAGAACTTCCCTGATCCGAATGGATATACGCAGGCATCCCAAAGATGACAAAAAGTTGAGTCAAACATTTAATAACTGTAGCAGCTGATACATCTGCACAAGGAAAAGCAAAAGGGAACCTTGAAAACTCGTCCACAACAGTAAATATATATCGGTTTTGAGTAGTTGAAGGAAGAGGTCCCTTAAAATCAACACTCAAACGTTCAAAAGGAGAAGTAGCCTTTATAAGATGAGCTCGTTGAGGCTTAAAGAAATTCGGTTTACACCGAGCACAGATAGAACATGATGAAGTCATCCGCTTGACGTCTTCAACTGAAAAAGGCAAGTTCTTACTGCATACAAAGTGTATCATCCTCGTAACCCCAGGGTGACATAAAGCATTGTGAAGATTAATAAGTGTATCTCCGTGAATCACAGAACAATAAGCCCTCGACAGCGCATCAGCAGCAACATTATCCTTCCCCGGACGATAAACTATGTCAAAATGGTAACATGCCAACTCAATCCTCCATCTCATTATTTTATCATTTTTAATCTTTCCAAAATGTTTAACATCAAACATAAAGGACACAGATTTTTGATCAGTTACCAACGTGAAATGTCGCCCCGATAAATAATGTCTCCATTTACGCAATGCTTCTACTATTGCGTATGCCTCTTTTTCTATTGAGGAATGCCTTTTTTCACTATTATTCAAAGTACATGAGAAAAAGGCCACAGGTCTTCCATTTTGGTTCAAAGTAGCCCCAATTGCAAAATCCGAAGCATCCGTCTCAATCACAAAGGGAACCTGCTCATCAATGGAATGCACAACTGCTCCTAAAATATCCTTTTTAAAATTCTCAAAACATGTCCTGGCCTCCCATGATAGAGGATATGTCGTAACCCGAATAAGAGGCCGGATCTTCTGTGAAAAATTTGCAATCCAATTAGAATAATAAGAAAACAGTCCAACAACTCGTTGCAAAGCCTTAGAATTAGTAGGACAAGGTAAATCGATCAATGGTCGCAGACGTTCTGGATCTGGTTTAATCTTATTTCCCGAAATAATATACCCCAATAGATTTACCTCAGTAGTCGAAAAGATACATTTCTCTTTGTTAAAAGTTAAACCAACTTTTTCCGCAGCTTGAAGGAATCTTTTTAAATTAGAATCATGCTCCACCCTTGATTTGCCACACACTGTGATGTCATCTAAGTATGAAAAGGTGTCAGAGAGGGAGTTATCACTTATAAAAGCATCCATTGCCTGTTGAAAACAAGCAACACCATTAGTAACACCAAATGGTATTCGGCAAAACTGATAGCTTTCCACCAGCCTCAAAGGCCGTATATGGTTGATCCTTCTTAACAATAGGAATCTGATGATAAGCACTCTTTAAATCAATAGTGCTAAAAACTTTATACTGAGATACTTTATTGATAAGCTCATCAATCTTAGGCAAAGGGTACGCATCTAATTGAGTATACCTATTAATAGTTTGGGAATAGTCTATCACCATTCGTTTCTTGTGTCTCTCATTAGTCATGACAACTACCTGTGCTCGCCAAGGCGAACAACTAGGTTCAATGATTCCTTCCAATAAGAGACGTTGAACTTCAGAATTAATAAATTCTCTATCCTGACTACTATATCTTCTTGACTTGGTAGCAATTGGCTTACAATCCGACATCAAATTGGAAAAAAGTGATAATGGAGGAATAGATAAAGAGGTTAATCCACAAATAGATAAAGGTGGCTTAGTCCCTCCAAATGAAAGACTAAGAGACTCGTGTAACTGAAGCACATCATGTCCAATCAAAATATCCGCACAGAGATTAGGCAAAACAGATAGGCATATATCAGTATACGTATTACCTAGAAGAACCATTTTCACAAAGCAACAACCAGCTATTTGTGAAGTAAGGGTCGTCTGAGCCATACACACCTGATACGTAACAGGCGAAATTTTCAAATGCTTCTCCTTCGCAAACTGAAGACTTATAAAACTCTCAGTACTGCCCGTATCTATAAGGGCCTTCACTTCCAACCCATTAACTTGAGCCGTAACTATAGCTTTGTTTAGGCCATGAGCAAATGCAGCAGCAATTGATGCAATAAACGCCCTATCTAAAGGCTGAATAGTCACAGAAGAGGTAGTGGAGGAAGACCCTCCCACACCAGGAGAAGGGAAGGTAATTGAACCTGATGATTTGCACACACGTGCATAATGACCTCTCTTGCCACATTTACTATACACAGCCTCCCGAGCAGGACACTTCAGACGAGGGTGCCGGATATTCCCACAAAAATAACACTTCTGAATCCTAGAGGCAACAGCCGCCGAAGTAGAAACTGTTTCAAAATCTAGTAAACCACTCCCATTAAGTCCACATAATTCCTTTTCATCCAAAACTGCCGAAACCATAGTCGCAGGCCGATTATAAAGAGCATAAGAATCCGAACTTCTCTGAGCCACATCCAATGTAGAAGCTTGCTCAAAAGCACTTTTAAGATCCAGAGTCTTATTTTCTAACAACCACTGACGAATTGATCTAGACAGTAATCCATTAATAAAAGCATCCCGTACCGATTCGTCCTTATGTTCTTCAGCCGTCACAGCCTTATAATTACAGTCAACACTAAGGCACCGAAGTGCTTGTAAATAAGTATCCAAAGATTCTCCCACCTGCTGCCTACGGGCAGATAGAAGATGACGTGCAAATACCTCATTCTTTGGTTTAACAAAAATCTTTTCCAATGTAGAAATAGCCTCTTCATAAGTTTTACAGTGCAAAATATATTTATATACATCCGGGTCAATGTAGTTGATCAGCATATTCAGCTTATTTAGAGCCTCTTGATACAACACGCCCAAAAAGTTTTTAAATGTACAATACCAATGTTTCCATTTATCATCCACTCCAGCAGAATTGGGGTCAGCCTTGAATCGTTCTGGGTGAAGATATCGCTCCATTCTAACAAAAAGTTAATAAATTGAAATAAAGAATAGATTTGCCTTCCAAAGCTAGGCTTTATTAACTTTAAAATCAGCAGCATATCTTTCCACATCCAGTGCCAACTAAGCTAGAAAAGGACTGAATTTAAGGTAGCCACAACACATCATGTGATCATCAACTACCAATGAGATTACAACACATATCCCAAGGCAGTTAACAAACAATGAATCACAATACTTTTACTAATCAAGGAATAATCACCACAGGGATAAATATTGTCCAGGACACCAGGGAGAACTCCCCTGCTCTTCTTCAAAATAGTGCCATGGATCTTTTACGTTCACCTGAGAGGGCAGACGTGGCCTCGGTTTAACGTCTCATCCGAAAGACGGCACCTTCGACAGCACAGTACTCCCTCAGCACTGCACTGGAGTGTCGGCTTAGATTTTGTGTTCAAGTCGGGGCCTCCACGCACAAGCTTCTGACTCAGACGAGAGTGCTACCACTGAGCCAAGGCTAACGGTAGAGGTTGTGAACTCCACCCTCACCATGGTAAGATTTGAAATTTAAGTCAATAAATGTGGGATCTTGGACTGTTGTAAAAATTCCAATGGGTTCACTAATGTCCTTCAGGGAGGGAGCCTACAACATCCAGGCCTACATGTGACTCTAGTCCCACACTACATTGTTGACTCTTAAAGCCCTCAGAGGGCAACTAGGGATGGGCAATAAATACTGCCTCGTAAACATCCCAAGAATAAATAAATGGACGATTTAAACATAATGTAATCTTAACCAAACTTCACAACTTAGCTCAACTGATGTTATGAGATGTTGCAGACTTTGTTAAGTATGTTCTATATATTAACAGCATACTGATCATTCCAGATTACACAAATAACTGTTTCATTTGGTTGCAATATGTTAAGTGGTTAGAAGATCGTCACTGGGTTGTTAAGTATATGAGTTGGTTTTACTCAGCGGTATTAAATTGACTAGGAGTTTTATGAGGGGAATTTACAGCAGAATATTCTGGCATGCCAAAGGAATAAAAAAGTAAATTAAAAAAATATACGGCTACTGACACTGGTCTAATTAGTCAAATTTTAGGCAGTTTTGTTTTGAGAGTGAAGAGGGTTTGAAGGAAACCCAGTTTTAAACACAGATCTCTGTTCTTGTTTCCTCATTTATAGATTATTAAAAATCTTATGTAGGGCACAAAATTTCTGTCCCCTCTTTTCTGTCAACATTTATCAGTGTAACTTGCTGTGTCAGTATTTCCCCTTCGGTTTTGCTGTGTCAACTGTCACACTGTAGTTGCAGGCTCTAGCCACTAAGTGACTCTGCAGAGTACATTTCTGAAGTCTTTCTCCCAACTTTGCCACCTTCGTGTACAGAAGGAAAACTTGTATTCATCAGCTGACTTTGGGCAACACCACGAGCAATTTACTAGTGCCCTTTAAAAGTGGACGACCTTATTTAGCAGGCTCTTTCATTGGTGATCGCAGACAACGATTATTAAGATCGCCGTGGAGATAACCTGACATGTTGCAGCCTAATTGCAGAGGAAGGTATTTTGATGTCAGGGTTTTTATTCTTGTGTCTTCAGCAACTGTTCGGGAACACTGTCCTTTCAAATTCATTGAGCAAAGAGCAATTGCAGTGACATTCCAAAATTTATTGAGCATGACTGCATGTGCTGAATTGGCCAAGAAGGGAACTAGTGTCTGCTGAGAGACTGATGTGTGATTCTGCTAAGTTCTATTGTGTGTGCTTGCTATGAGTTTATTGTACTTCCCTCCCCCCCCCCCCCCCACCCCGTTCAAACTGAAGGCTGGTATGTAAGTGGCTCTCAGTAATCACAAATCCAAAAGTCAGCTGCGTTAAAGAAAGAAAGACTTGCATTCATATAGTGTTTTTCACGACCTCGGGACATGCCAAAGTGCTTTACAGTCAATTAAGTACTTTGAAGTGTAATCACTGTAGTAATGTAGGAAACACGGCAACCAATGTGTGCACAGCAAGATCCCACAAATAGCAATGAGGTAATCTTCTGTTTTAAGTGTTGGTTGAGGGATCAATGTTGGCAAGGACAGATAATTGTTGGAACCGGTCAGGTGGCTGAATTAACAATTGGGCCTTTTCATACTGTCGGCGAAGTCATTGGGAAGTGACGGTGGAGTTTACATTCCGGTCCAGTCACGCTGCTGGCCTGCCTCTGAATCGCTGGTGAGCTCGGTGGTGAGGGAACGCCTGCGCATGGTGTTGCTGTGACAGGTTTCCCACTGCGCCTTCACAACGCAGTCGCATCATAACATCATCGACAGGTTGTGTTGCGATGTGCTGGTTGGGTTGCCAACTCTGGCTGGACGTATTCCTGGAGATTTAACCACATAACCTCCCACCTCCGACCGCCCCACTCAGCCAAACAGCCTTTTTTCAGGCTGAAAAGCGTTCAAAGACAATTACAAAAAAAACCCGCACCATTTTTTTTAATGCCACAATGATTTTTTTTCCACTGGGTTGCTCATGGATTGGAGGGTAGCTAATGTTACCCCACTATTCAAAAAAGGTGGTAGAGAAAAAGCGAGGAATTATAGACCGGTAAGCCTGACATCGGTAGTGGGGAAAATGCTAGAGCCTATTATAAAAGATGCAATAGCAGAGCACTTGGAAAGCAGTGACAGGATCGGACAAAGTCAACATGGATTTACAAAAGGTAAATCATGCTTGACTAATCTACTGGAATTTTTTGAGGATGTAACTGGTAAAATAGATAAGGGAGAACCAGTGGATGTGGTGTATTTGGACTTTCAGAAAGCTTTCGATAAGGTCCCACATAAGAGATTAGCGTGCAAAATTAAGGCACATGGGATTGGGGGCAAGGTATTGACTTGGATAGAGAACTGGTTGGTGGACAGAAAGCAAAGAGTTGGAATAAACGGGTCGTTTTCCGAGTGGCAGGCAGTGACTAGTGGGGTACCGCAAGGATCGGTCCTAGGACCCCAGCTGTTCACAATATATATTAATGATCTGGACGAGGGAATTGGATGTAATATCTCCAAATTTGCAGACGACACAAAGCTGGGTGGGAGGGTAAGCTGTGAGGAGGATGTCGTGAAACTCCAGTACGATTTGGACAGGTTGGGTGATTGGGCAGAAACATGGCAAATGCACTATAATGTGGATAAATGTGAGGTTATCCACTTTGGTGGCAAAAACAGGAAGGCAGATTATTATTTGAATGGCAATAGATTGGGAGAAGGGGAAGTGCAAAGAGATCTGGGTGTTCTTGTGCACCAGTCGCTGAAGGTAAGCATGCAGGTGCAGCAGGCGGTTAAGAAGGCAAATGGTATGTTGGCCTTCGTAGCAAGAGGGTTCGAGTACAGGAACAAGGATGTCTTGCTACAGTTGTACAGGGCCTTGGTGAGACCGCACCTTGAGTATTGTGTGCAGTTTTGGTCGCCTTACCTGAGGAAGGATGTTCTTGCCATGGAAGGAGTGCAGCGAAGATTCACCAGGCTGATACCTGGGATGGCAGGAATGACGTATGAGGAGAGATTGTGTCGATTGGGCTTATACTCACTGGAGTTTAGAAGATTGAGAGGGGATCTCATCGAAACCTATAAAATTCTGTCAGGCCTGGACAGACTAGATGCAGGAAGGATGTTTCTGATGGCCAGGGAGTCCAGAACCAGGGGTCATAGCCTAAGGATAAGGGGTAAGCCATTTAGGACTGAAATGAGGAGGAATTTCTTCACCCAGAGAGTGGTGAACCTGTGGAATTCTCTGCCACAGAGGGCGGTGGAGGCCAGTTCATTAAATATATTCAAGAAAGAGTTGGATATATTTCTTGAGGCTAAAGGGATCAAGGGATATGGGGAGAAGGCAGGGACAGGGTACTGAATTTGGATGATCAGCCATGATCTCATTGAATGGCGGGGCAGGCTCGAGGGGCCGAATGGCCTACTCCTGCTCCTATCTTCTATGTTTAGGACAATCCTGGAAGATTGGCAACCCCTATGAGCACATGATCCAAGCTGGCACTCCAGTGCAGTACCCAGGGAATTGGATAAATGCTTGAAAAGGAGAAATTAGCAGGCGTATGGGGAAAGAGCAGGGAAGTAAGACTTATTGGATAGTTCTGTCAAGGAACTGGCACAAGCATGATGGGTCAAAAGGCCTACTTCTGTGCTGTAAGATTCTGTGCACACTACAGATAATTAGTTAAACCAGTTTTAAGGGGGGGGAAACAAATTAATTGACTGTAGTCATTTCACAGCAGTTGACTATTAAAAGTACTGTTCAA
Source organism: Somniosus microcephalus (assembly GCF_052327205.1). Classification (NCBI taxonomy): domain Eukaryota; kingdom Metazoa; phylum Chordata; class Chondrichthyes; order Squaliformes; family Somniosidae; genus Somniosus; species Somniosus microcephalus. Next base: position 202,982,979 of record NC_140993.1, on the reverse strand, counting down.
AAAAATGTAATGGCTTCACACAATAGAGCACGTATTGATGACACGTGTTTGTAATTTAGTTTAAATTAAATCAGGATTCAGAGCCGCAATTCTCTTGAGCGGTAAGTTGATCAAATTGGAATTCGTATGGAAGGATGAAAATAATTTTTTTTTGGAGGGATGTGTGTGTTCTTGTCACTGATTTGAGGCATTCTGTATGTTTTCCTTTGTCTGTGACCCAGCCATCCTGATATCCTGTGTTATGTGTTTGTACAGGTTTAAGTTTGATAGATGTGTCGCTGGTGTTTGCTTCCTGATCCATCAGAATCCCAGTTTGGATATTCTGAGGCAGTGAATCGCCAGGCCAACAGCCCTTTTAGAGCTAATCTCGCAAACCAAGCAGGGAGCCCCATCTTCTAAAATCAGGGGCTGTGTGCCCCACGATTTCACGGGATGTGCCCCCTTGTAAGGTCACGCCTACTGTGATCGCAGAATTGTCCCGCACATATTTCAGCTCCTCCTGGCTGCGCGGTTGCTTCTTATTCTCATTTTTGCCTTTCTTACTCCCTTTCTCTTCTGAACTGTACACAGAGTACACTTAAACATCACAGTAATTCACTGATTGTACACAGAGTACCCTTAAACATCACAGTAATTCACTGACTGTACACAGAATACCCTTAAACATCACAGTAATTCACTGTACACAGAATACCCTTAAACATCACAGTAATTCACTGATTGTACACAGAGTACACTTAAACATCACAGTAATTCACTGACTGTACACAGAAAGAGTACACCTAAACATCACAGTAATTCACTAACTGTACACAGGCAGAGTACACCTTGCTTGGAGTTCTAATGAAAGGTCATCGACCTGAAACGTTAACTCTGTTTCTCTCTCCACAGATGCTGCCTGGCCTGCTGAGCATTTCTAGCATTTTCTGTTTCTATTTCAGATTTCCAGCATCCGCAGTATTTTGCTTTTGCTTGGAGTTCTGATGGATGACTCCGTTTTCTTTCATTTTTGGAGGGAGCAGTTGGCACATTATAATTAAATAAACACACTTATCCACATGGATACTGCACAGTCATCACATGTACCTTTATTCAGGTAGGCACAGTTACATTGTGGACACATTTATATAAAGTGCAGAATATCTGAATAATATCACAGAATTCCATTCTACATACACCCCTCCCTCATGCCTTCCAAACTCTCCCTTCTGAACAGATCAACATTAGCTTGCTCAGCCAGCGGGTCTGTTCTCTCCCACTGTGTGGGAATTTTGCCTTTAAACAAGAGCTTGAGTCAAGTCGATTTCACCATTGAAAACTGCTTCCTGCACTGCACTCTCTCTTCTCATGGCATGTATAATATTTTGTTCTTGCTGTATCTTTGATACGTATCATTTCTAGCTGCAATTTTCCATTGGGTGCTGCTGAGTTGTCCGATACATTAGCCACTAGCCACATATGCCTAATTGCATGTCCGATTAGTAAATAAAAAATGAGTAATAGACACCATCGTTGGGCATGTGATCTCAATACTCATAGTCACATGGCGTAAGAATGTGAACTTTAACCTTTTTCTGCATTTGTTGGTAAAATGGTAAGACAAAAAACAGTGTGTGCGAGTATTTTTTGATCGTTGTGAGCACGTTACTTCCTTGGGTACTGAATGGTGGTAGATGTTTGTTAAGTAAATATACACACGCAAAGTACATTTACCTGTATTGTGTGAGTATATAAGGCGTCCTCTACTAAAATGAGTGCATGTGGTTAAAACGCTGTCGGCGTAGCTAAACGTGTGACTAGTCAGTGATTTACATAATTAGGTACATAAAATTACATAGAATTTACAGCACAGAAAAGGGCCATTTATCCCAACCAATATATGCCAGTGTTTATGCTCCACAAGAGCCTCCTCCCACCCTACTTCACCTCACCCTATCAGCATATCCTTCTATTCCTTTCTCCCTCATGTGCTTATCAAGCATCCCCATAAATGGATCTGTGCTATTCACCTCAACTACTCCCTGTGGTAGCAAGTTCCATATTCTAACCACTCTCTAGATAAAGAAGTTTTTCCTGAACTCTTCATTGTATTTATTAGTGACAATCTTATATTTATGTCCCCTAGGTTTGGATTAAGATTTCTATCAGATGACACTGCTTTACAGCTACGTTTATTCTTTACCTTTCTGCTCTTTTAAGCTGTGCGATTTATTTTTCACTTCCCTCTCCGTGGTTCACCCAGAGTTCATCATCTGTGTCATGTACTTCAACGCTTGCCTCCTCCTTCGGGTCTCTGGAGGGTTTCCCTTCCACAGCAGCAACATCTTGGCAACTTTGCACAGGTCCTTGCAGCTCTCCGGGATTTTTGGGGCCTACTCAGCAGGATGATTTTGTTTTCTCCGCTGGCATTGAGCCACCCTCTATTCCTATTGTGTTCTCCACAGCTGGTGGAATAAAGCTTTCCAACATTTATGCAGATACAGAGGCTTGTGAGCTGTGTGAGGAGCATAAATCAGAGCCGCGGGTGATTGGCGGCTGTTTCTCCAGTACAGCTAATAAATTAGGGAATTGCGCTTTACAAAAATATACTTGGCTAGTGGGACATTAATTTCAACAGCAAAAGAATGATTCTTTTTGGCACATTTCTGTTTTGGAAAAAAATAGGAATGCTGGTCCATCTTGTTGCTGGGTAGAATTGGGATTTCAATGTAAGTTAGATGTGTCTGTGCTGAGGAAGCTCCTTCCATCTTTATGTTTCCTGTGCAATGTTTGTATTGCCTCTTGAGGTATTTAACAAGTACAGCTGTATTTGTTTTTTTTCAGCTTTAATGGCCTTTCTTAAGCAGCCAATATTCAGCAGACATTCCTGAGACCACACATATCACCAATGGTGCCAAGTAAAATGAGGGCATGGGCTCGCATGACCCTGGGCACTGCCTTCTTGTACAAAATGCCATTTCTTTATTTTAAATGTTCTTCCAGCAGTGTTGGTATGTTTCACATGTATACCTCCGTCTGCTAAAGTCTGCTAAACAAATGCACTGTGTATATATATATATATATATGTGTGTATATTGTATATGTATGTGTATTTGTATATATATATATATATATATATATATATATGTATATGTGTATTTGTGTATATATAGGGCAGTGATTCATGGAGCACCTGGTTTTCAAGCCATTAAAATCAATGACTGGAAAATCTAGCACCCCACGATTCAGTGAGCTGATCTCCACGCCCGATTCTCCCAATCTGCTTTTTGGGCAAATAGGACTCCACCCCTAGAGAGGACTCTTGCTCGCTCTTTGGACCTTTAGTGTTGCTCTAACTGTTATTAACTGCGCTTGAATTGTTTCCTTTTATAATAAACTTTTTTTTAAACTCTAAACTCCTACCACAACTCCACTTCTGGTCTAATTTCTTTCAGTATTCTTGGATACATTTCATCTGATCTGAATGCTTTATAAATATTCAAGGTGCTCAGTTTTTCTAAACTAAACTCTATTTTCTTTGTAAGCTTGGAGAGCTCTTGTACTCCAATTACTTGAAACAGAATACAGCCTAATAGTTTTCTATATTGCAAACTGTTGTGAAATACATAACTTGTTGTCATACTACCCACTGCCTCACCTTTCATACATTAATACTTTATCTACTATGAGAAAGTCCAATAATATATACATTTTAAAAATCAGACCTAAAAATTGAAATGCGTAGCACCTGTTTTTCAGGTGCTACACAGTCTACTATGGCCCCAAAATGTCGGGCAAGAAATACAAGCACACTTATGGTAACGGTAGCATAGCAGTCATGTTACTGGACTGGTAATCCAGAGGCCTGGACTAATGATCCAGAGACATGAGGGGCGATTTTCTGACGTCGGAGGAGGCGGGTTTGGAGGCGGGAAAGGTGGGAAAATCAGATTCAAAGAAGTCGGGTTCGGAACCCGCCTCCAACCCGCCTCCGCGGGATTTTGCCAGTGCCGCTTTTGGAGGTCGGGAAACACTCCCGCCTCCGGCTGGCCATTGCGTTATTAAAGATCCTTAAATGCTCATTAAGGGCCTCTCTAAGCCTATTTTGAGAGGCCCTCGTGAATTTTCCAGCTTTTTGTTGTGATCCACGCACCTCCTGAACCAGGCCAGGTAAACCTGGTGGGTTGACTCGTGGGTGGCCTCCTCACTGCTGCAGGTCTAACAAGGCATCATTTATTGCAGCAAGGATTACTTTCAGGTGACAGACCTTGGCCTAGAAATTCACTATGGCCCCGCCAGCTGGCTAGCGCCCAAAAGTTAGCGCTGGGCGGGAAGCCTATAGCGATCGCCAGATATTCATTGTTAGCGCCCCAATTCGGAAGCGGGCGCTATACCAGGGTGTGCCCGCCTCCGCTTGGTGCGCTGACACTGAATATCACCGCTCTTGGCACCGCTGCGCCAGGCGCTGCGCAGCGGCAGGCTGCGGTACTGCAGGCCTCCTCCTCTTAAGGGGGAGCTGCCTGCAACGGGGAGATCGCCGCTGGATAGTGCCGGCAAATGAGCCCGGCACCACGGAGAAGTGCCGGGCTCGCAGAAAGCAGCCGGCAATGCCGCGGGGGGGGGAGGGGTGGAGGAGGCCGGGGAAGGAGGTGCGGGCAGGCTGCCGCCGCAAAAGCGGCCGGCCGCACCTTCCGCTTTAAAGCGCCCCACTAAGGCAGCAGGACGGCCCCGTTTTCTGGTTGCTGTTTGCGGCTGCTTCAGAGGAGGCGGCCGCAACTAAATATGGGGATCGGCGCGGTTTCGGGGCGGAACCGGGGCACTGCGCACACCGATGACGTCATCGGTGCCGGCGCAGCGCTAACGGCTACCGCCGCCAATACTGCTGCGCTGAATATCTGCGCAAACTCATTTTTGCCGCAAACTCACCCTTTAGGCGTTAACTGGGCGCAAAGCTGGCAGCGCCTTAATGAATTTCTAGGCCCTTGTCTTTAAAAGGTCTCTGAGCACTTTTAGAAGGCCTTCCGAAGTCTGAGGTGCTGCAGCTTGACTCCATCAACTGTGGGACCTTCTTGGAAACCCTCTCCCCGCTTGCAATGAGCGCTTCCCCAAAGGAGGCATCTACAAGCAGCATGGGAACCATTCGTTTTCTTTCTGCATGGACCTCAGATGAGGATGAGGAGTTGGAGGAGGAGGATCTGGAGGAGGAGGAGGAGGTCAGAGCACTGGTGTATCGACCAGCGGCAGCGGCAGCACGCGAGCACATGGCTGCCCGGGATGCAAGGGATGAACTTATCATGGCCAGATTTGCATAGGTTGCCCAAGTTGGCACATGTCCATGGCTCCATCCTAGGACATCATTGACAATGGACATGACTCTCTGGCTTCTTTTCACTCAGGCCACCAACCTGACAACACAAGTGTGGCGGTGCCCGCAATGTGGAGCTGCCTAAAGTGAAAGAACAGATGGCACAACGCCAACATTTTGGCTTCAAATCATTTTAACGCTTTCCAACAGGGATGGCATTTCATCAATACACAGAAACAGTCTCCCACTCTGCACACAGATCTGGAGGTTATATCCCTTGCCAGCTGTACCCACACAGCCTTGGTTTCTTTGGCAGGCCTCTTCCTCCGAGATGAGTGGAAGAGCACCTCCATGCTAGCTGTCACCCCCTCCAACAACATTTGCAGCGCCTCATCCAAGAGCCTCGGAGGCCCTTGCCTTGGAATTGGACATAGTGGTTTCTCAAAAGATGTTGGAGGTGGTGCAGGAGATGCAGAAATGCTGTGGAATGAGCCAAGAGAGCAAGAAGCCATAAAATCATAGAAACATAGAAACATAGAAGATAGGAGCAGGAGTAGGCCATTCGGCCCCTCGAGCCTGCTCCACCATTCAATGAGGTCATAGCTGATCATCCAAATTCAGTACCCTGTTCCTGCCTTCTCTCCATATCCCTTGATCCCTTTAGCCTTAAGAAATATATCCAACTCCTTCTTGAATATATTTAATGAATTGGCCTCTACTGCCTTCTGTGGTAGAGAATTCCACAGGTTCACCACTCTCTGGGTGAAGAAATTCCTCCTCATCTCTGTCCTAAATGGCTTACCCCTTATCCTTAGACTGTGACCCCTGGTTCTGGAATCTCCGACCATCGGGAACATCCTTCCAGCATCTAGTCTGTCTAGTCCTGTTAGAATTTTATAAGTTTCGATGAGATCCCCTCTCATTCTTCTAAACTCCAGCGAGTACAAGCCCAATCGACCCAATTTCTCCTCATACGTCAATCCTGCCATCCCAGGTAACAGTCTGGTAAATCTTCGCTGCACTCCTTCCATGGCAAGAACATCCTTCCTCAGATAAGGCGACCAAAACTGCACACAATACTCCAGGTGTGGTCTCACCAAGGCCCTGTACAACTGCAGCAAGACATCCTTGTTCCTGTACTCAAACCCTCTCGCTACGAAGGCCAACATACCATTTGCCTTCTTAACCGCCTGCTGCACCTGCATGCTTACCTTCAGCGACTGGTGCACAAGGACGCCCAGGTCTCGTTGCACTTCCCCTTCTCCCAATCTATTGCCATTCAGATAATAATCTGCCTTCCTGTTTTTGACATCAAAGTGCATATCCACATTATACTGCATCTGCCATGCTTCTGCCCAATCACCCAACCTGTCCAAATCATATTGGAGTTTGTCGGCATCCTCCTCACAGCACACACGCCCACCCAGCTTTGTGTCGTCTGCAAACTTGAGATATTACATCTAGTTCCCTTGTCTAGATCATTAATATATATTGTGAATAGTTGGGGTCCTAGGACCGATCCCTGCGGTACCCCACTAGTCACTGCCGGCCACTCGGAAAAAGACCCGTTTATTCCAACTCTTTGCTTTCTGTCTGCCAACCAGTTCTCTATCCAAATCAATACATTGCCCCCAATCCCATGTGCCTTAATTTTACAAGCTAATCTCTTCTGCGGGACCTTATCGAAAGCCTTTTGAAAATCCAAATACACCACATCCACTGGTTCTCCCTTATCTATTTTACCAGTTACAGCCTCAAAAAATTCCAGTAGATTAGTCAAGCATGATTTACCTTTTGTAAATCCATGTTGACTTTGTCCGATCCTGTCACTTTTTTCCAAGTGCTCTGCTATTACATCCTTTATAATGGACTCTAGCATTTTCCCCACTACCGATGTCAGGCTTACCGGTCTGTAATTCCCCGTTTTCTCTCTACCACCCTTTTTGACCAGTGGGGTAACATTAGCTACCCGCCAATCCATGGGTACTGTTCCAGAGTCTATCGAATTTTGGAAGATGATCAGCAATGCATCTACTATTTCTAGGGCCACTTCCTTAAGTACCCTAGGATGTAGATTATCAGGCCCTGGGGATTTATCGGCCCTCAATCCCATCAATTTCCCTAACACCATTTCCCTACAAATACTGATTTCTATCAGTTCCTCCCTTTCATTGGACCTTATGTTCATCGACATCTTTGGGAGGTTATTTGTGACCTCCTTTGTGAAGACAGAACCAAAGTATGTATTTAGTTGGTCTGCCATTTCTTTGTTCCCCATTATAAATTCCCCTGATTCTGACTGCAAGGGACCTACGCTTAACTTCACCAATCTTTTTCTCTTCACATATCTATAAAAGCTTTTACAGTCAGTTTTTATGTTCCCTGAAAGCTTACTCTCATACTCTATTTTCCCCCTCTTAATTAATCCCTTTGTCCTCCTTTGTTGACTGGAAAAGTGCTGTCAACAGAGGCGAGTTTCAGTCCCAAAACACTAATTGAGCAAGGGCATCCCACAGCTCTGAAATCAAGTGGCCAATCAAGGGAAAATCGCAAATTTTTGAAACCTATCAGTGGAGGCGGGTTTCAAACCCCCCCAAACTGAAACACGCCTCCATCTCGCCTCCAGTGGGAAAATCGCCCCCATGAGTTCAAATCCCACTACGGCAGCGATGCAATTTCAATTCGGTTAATTAAATAAATCTGGAATAAAAAAGCCAGTAATGGTAACCATGAAACTACCGGAATGTTGTAAAAACCCATCTGGTTCACTAATGACCTTTAGGGAAGGAAATTTGCTGCCCTTACCTGTGACTCCAGACCTAGAGCAATGTGGTTGACTCTTAACTGCTCTCTGAAATGGCCTAGCAAGCCATTCAGATGTATCAAATTGCTAGGAAAACCTTCATGGACTTAAACATTAAAAAAAAAATCATTTATGGGATGTGGATGACACTGGCAAGGCCAGCATTTATTGCCCAGCCCTAATTTCCCTCGAGAAGGTGGTAGTGTGCTGCTTTCTTGAAATGCTGCAGTCCGTGTGGTGAAGGTACTCCTACAGTGCTGTTAGGGAGGGAGTTCCAGGATTTTGACCCAGCGACGATGAAGGATCGGCGATATACTTCTAAGTCAGGGTGGTGTGTGACTTGGAGGTGAACTTGGAGGTGATGGTGTTCCCATGCGCCTGCTGCCCTTGTCCTTCTAGGTGGAAGAGGTTGCGGGTTTGGGAGGTGCTGCCGAAGAAGCCTTGGCGAGTTGCTGCAGTGCATCTTGTGGATGGTACACGCTGCAGCCACGGTACACCGGTGGTGGAGGGAGTGAATGTTTAAGGTGGTGGATGGAGTGCCAATCAAGGGGGCTGCTTTGTCCTGGATGGTGTGCAACGGCCACCCCATGTTAAAATGCACAGGCATCTTCCACCCTTTAAAATGAAGTTCGGGACCTGGAACGTCAGGACCCTCATGGACAACCCCAACAGCGACAGACCGGAACGCCGTACTGCTATTGTTGCCTGGGAGCGCAGACGTTTCAACATTGACATCGCTGCCCTAAGTGAGACCCGGCGGGCAGGGGAAGGCCAGCTCAAGGAGCAAGGTGGTGGCTACACCTTCTTCTGGAAAGGCAAACCTGAAGAAGAATGACGCCTCCATGGGGTAGGCTTCGCCATAAAAAATGAACTAGTTGGGCGCCTCAGACACGCTCCTTAGTGGTGTAAACGAGCGCCTCATGATTCTTCGGCTCACCCTAGCCCAGAATCAGTGCACTACGGTCATCAGTGCATACGCCCCAACACCGGAAGCCATGGACAAGACCAAAGAGGAATTCTACTCCAGCCTCGAACAATCCCTGTCCCGAGTTCCAACGGGCAACAAGCTGATCCTCCTTGGCGACTTTAACGCCAGAGTTGGAAAGGGGAGGTGTGATTGGCAGAGAGGGGGTAGGAAAAGCCAACTCCAAATGTAAGAGCCATAAACGCTTAAGAAAATACTTTAAAATATTGGTTAAATAGCATAATAGTTAATTTACCTGATTGACTTATTGTATTAAGAAACCCCCTATTTTCTTGCTCCAGTAGTATAGTCCGAGACACCCCCTTCATTCTTGCCACAATGGTACAGTCCCTAAGCCACACATGGTATGCAGCCATTTTACAGTTTAAACTCCACGTGGCTGAAGGAGGCAGAAGTTGTGAGGTTTGGAGCAATACAGTTTTTGACCGTGTTCGTTTATACGTGTTTGCTTTGTAATTCTGTTCGTAAAGTGTTATAGTAAACAGTTTAAAAGACAAAGCTACGTTTGGGAACGTTTTATTTCGACACGCGTCTACTCGTTGTTAAAAGCCCCACAGCTCAGTGGCTGCCTGTTTGGAAACTAAGAAGCGCCACTACATCAGTCAAAAACTTGCTCCCTAAGAAGGAAAGGATGGAATCGTCGGCGAACGTATACATGAATGGTCACGGAGCCAGACGACAATATAAGAAAGCGAAGGTACAGTGACTGTTACTTGCTTTGTTCATTCTATTGAGAAGCTAAATAAGAGCTGCGGGTAAAATGGCCGAGGCCTTACGGAGCCAGGAGCTTCCCCCAGCCAGAAGGATTGCTGGCCAAAAGAGGGAAATAAAGCTCCCCCAAAGGCAATGGAAGAGAAGTTACATAGAAGCATAGGTGCAAGGAAGGCTAAATTAGCTCAGATAACTGGAAAAATGAAGATAATTGATCGTCTCATGGAAGATAATGCTAATATTAAGAAAGCTGAAGACATAATGTATTACGATTTCTCCAAGCTGCATGAAGAATTTAATGTACTCAATGAAGATGTATTAGCACTTCTGTCTGAAGAAGAGGGAAACGCTGATCAGCACAACTGGTTTGATCTTAAATCAACCAGCATTAAGGACTATATCAAGGCCACAGAACAGTGGATGTTAAAGATTCGTCAAGATGCTGATACAGCAGAGAAAGATAAAGTTGACGATGAAGTCGGACCAGACGATAGCATTTCAGAGACTTCCGCCAGACCGAGCAAAAATCAAAAAGAAGGTAGCTCTGTTTCTGGACGCAGGTCAGTCGCTTCTACCACAAGCTCGTCGCGACGCATGAGAGAGGAGGTTGAACGGGCGGCGTTGATGGCGCGCGCAGCATCTTTAGCGGAGAAGCAAGCTCTTGAACGGGAAGAGGCCCAACTGCAGGTCCAAGAGGCCCAACTGCAGGCCCAACAGGCCCAACTGCAGGCCCAAGTGCAGGCCCAACAGGCCCAACTGCAGGCCCAACAGGCCCAGGTGCAGGCAAAGAAAGAACAGCTGGAGATAAAAACAGCTATCGCGGTCTCAGACGCCAGGTTGAGTGCGTATGAAGATTATGAAGGCTCACGGGACGGCGGGAGCGAATACTGCCAGTCAATGTTGTCACATAGAGTTGGATCCAGGGCACCTTCAAGAGTTACAAGAGAGTCCGAAGGCAATCCCCTGGCATTACAGCGTGGAAGAGTGGCCTCTCCACTAACAGGAGCACGTGATGCTACCCCAGACGTCAGACGGTCTAGACTAGACCCTGCTGATGACCACCAGAGGCCTGAAGACACAGGGAGAAGCCTATACCGAGTGATGCAACGTCAGAACGAAATTACAGAGATGCTTGTAAAACAACAGAATCTGTTTCGACTCCCTCAAAGAGACATACCAGTGTTCCAAGGCGACCCACTCAAGTATAAGCCCTTCATCAGATCCTTTGAACAAGCCATTGACTCCAAAACAGAGAGCAGCAGTGATAAGTTGTACTACCTGGGACAGTACACCAGTGGTAAACCACAAGACCTGGTCAGAAGCTGTGAACACATGAGACCGGACCGGGGATACATAGAAGCCAGGAAGTTGCTGCAGGAGCACTATGGTAACGAGCTGAAGATAGCCACTGCATATATTGAAAAGGCTACCAAGTGGCCACAGATCAGATCGGAGGACGGAGAGGCATTGAACGCATATGTTCTTTTCCTCATAGGATGTCGCAACACCATGGAGGATGTTGAATTCATGGAAGAGATGGACAATCCTACGACTATGAGAATCATCATCTCTAAGCTTCCTTACAGGATGAGAGAACAATGGAGAAGAACAGCCTTTGAGATAATGGAGAGACGGAAAAGTAGAGCCAGGTTTGCAGACTTAGTGAATTTCATAGACAAACAGGCTAAAATTGCTAGGGACCCATTGTTTGGAAACATCCAGGACGCCAGCCCGACCACCGATGGAAGAGTGAAAGCCAAGCCTGTTGAATCAAAGACTCTCAGGAAAGGTGGTTCATGGGGAAGCAGCTTTGCAACTATCGTCACTCAGGCCGAGGAAGAAAGGCCCCAGAACTCATCTCCCAAAAAGAGCAGCACAGTGACGCCTGCTAATGCCATTCAGAAGCCATGCTTATTCTGCCAGAAGAATCATACATTGGATTTCTGCAGCGACATCAAAGCACAGCCACATAAGGACAGAATCGAATTCCTGAAGTACAACGGCCTATGTTTTGGATGTCTCTCTCAGGGGCACCTGAGTAGAAACTGTAAGCAAAGAACAACATGCAGAGAGTGCACTCGGAAACATCCCAGTCTGCTGCATATCCATAAAGAAGAACAAGTCTCTAAGAAGAGTGAAGAAAACAATACCGACGAGAAGGTTGTTTCAAGTGCTCTGGTGTCGCTAGAACCAGAGACTTGTGGACTCACTGGGGCCGGTGACAGTGATTGTATTCTTGCCATCGTACCAGTAAAGATCAAGTCTAAGAGGAGCGAGAAGCTTGTGGAGACTTACGCCTTCATGGATCCAGGTAGTTCAGCAACGTTCTGCACAGAATCACTCATGCGACAGCTGAACGTTAGAGGCAGAAGAACAGAAATCCTATTACGCACCATGGGTCATGAGAAGTCAATGCAAAGTTATGTCCTGTCAGACTTAGAAGTGTGTGGACTTGAAGAGAAGGACTTCATAGACCTGCCTAATGTTTTCACACAGAGGGAGATTCCTGTTAGAATAGGGAACTTAGCCCTGCAGAAGGATGTGGATAGATGGCCTTACCTAGAAAAGGTGCGTCTCCCATACATTGAAGCAGAAATTGGCCTATTAATTGGAACCAATGCCTACAAAACTATGGAGCCATGGCAGGTGATAAACAGCAAGGATGACGGACCCTACGCCGTCAGGACAGCCCTTGGATGGGTAGTCAATGGACCGGTAAGGAGAGATGATGGCAACAAGTCGAACAAGGAGGAACGACAAAATGTCACAGTTAATCGCATCTCTATCGCAAGCATTGAAGAGCTGTTGATACAGCAGTTCAACGCAGACTTTTCAGAACGCAGCTGTGAGGAAAAGACAGAGATGTCACAAGAAGATCATCAGTTCATGGATTTGATGACAAGGTCTACACAGTTCACTGATGGCCACTATCACATTGGTTTGCCACTGAGAAGACAGACCGCGAAGATGCCGAACAATCGCTGCATAGCAGAGCAACGCGCCATCAGTCTAAAGAGAAAGCTGAACAAGAACCCCGACTTTCACGAAGACTACAAAGGCTTCATGAGAAACATCATAGCGAAAGGCTATGCTGTAAAAGTGCCCGAGGAACAGTTGAACAGAGACGATGGAAGGGTCTGGTACATTCCTCATCACGGTGTGTATCACCCAAAGAAGAAAAAGATCCGTGTAGTGTTTGACTGCGTCGCCTCATTCAGAGGAACTTCACTGAATGACCAGCTGCTTCAAGGTCCTGATCTTACTAATACCCTCATTGGCGTCTTGACTAGGTTTAGACAAGAGCTCGTTGCCATGATGGCAGACATAGAATCAATGTTCTACCAAGTCAGAATCCCTGATGGAGATGCTGACCTTCTGCGTTTCCTTTGGTGGCCAGATGGCGACGTTAGTCAAGCGATGGTGGAATGTAGAATGGCTGTACACTTGTTCGGAGCCACATCATCTCCCAGCTGTGCAAGCTACGCTCTCAGAAAAACTGCAGAAGATGGCAAAGGCAAAGCACCATCAGAGGCTGTGGAGACAATCTTCAGAAACTTTTATGTCGATGACTGTCTGAAGTCCGTGTCAACAGAAGACGATGCCATCGCACTGTCAAGAGACCTTAGGACTCTGTGTTCGAATGGAGGATTTCATCTGACCAAGTGGATAAGCAACAGCAGAGCAGTTCTAGCTTCTATCCCAGAAAAGGAAAGAGCCACTGAAGTCAAAGATCTGGACCTGAGCCACGATGTCCTTCCTATTGAGAGAGCTCTTGGTGTACAATGGTGCATTGAGTCAGACACGTTCAACTTCAGAATAATGGTGAACGAAAGACCATCCACAAGACGAGGGATTCTCTCCGTGGTCAGTTCCATCTACGACCCTCTTGGATTCCTGGCACCACTCATTCTGCCGGTGAAGCTGATCCTACGAGAGCTGTGTAGAGACAAGAGAGGATGGGATGAAGATATCCCAGAAGGTCAAGCTCAGAGATGGCACAGATGGTTGACAGATTTGCAACAACTTTCTAGCTTCAACGTCAGTAGATGCATCAAGCCTGTGAGTTTTGGAGCTACAAAGACGGCTCAACTACATCATTTCTCGGACGCCAGTGAGGACAGCTATGGCACGGCTACTTACCTCTTGCTGACAAATCAACAGGGCCAGAAACATTGTGCCTTCCTCATGGGGAAATCCAGGGTGGCTCCGCTGAAGCAGGTCACCATCCCGAGACTGGAATTGACGGCAGCGGTTGTTGCAGTTAAAGTTGACCAGGTGATGCGGAAAGAGTTACAGCTCCCATTAGAAGAATCTGTCTTCTGGACGGATAGCACGACGGTGCTGAAGTATATAGAGAATGAGAAGATACGCTTCAAGACCTTCGTAGCAAACAGAATCTCATCCATTAGAGAAGCTACGCAACCATCTCAATGGAGGTATGTAAACACCTCATTAAACCCAGCAGATCAAGCCTCACGGGGATTGAAGGCTGAAAACTTCATGAGGAGTGAAACTTGGATACAAGGCCCAAGTTATCTGCTGGAAACAGAGAGATCATGGCCAGAAAGACCAGATATGCCAAGTCAGATTGCTGAAGACGACGTCGAAGTCAAGAGATCAGTCACAGTAAATCTCATAACTACGAAAGAGAACTTTGACACAGTGAACAAGCTTGTTAACCATTTCTCAGGATGGCACCAGTTGAAAGCAGTTGCATGGTTTCTAAGGTTGAAAGAGTTGCTGCTACACCTGAGCGGTAAGAGAAAAGAGTACCGAGCCACTATTAGTCAGTCTGAAAGTAACCCCGATAAGCAGAGAATGCTTCTACAGCAGTATATGCATCAGCACAAGACCACATTGGGTAAGAATTCATTGACCGTGGAGGATTTGGCCAAGGCTGAGATGAAGATAGTTTGCTTCAGTCAAAGACAAAGATACCCAGAAGAAATCGAAGCTTTACAGCGAAATACTCCAATCAAGAAAGGTAGTCATATCTACAAGCTGGACCCTACACTGCAAGATGGAGTACTGAGGGTGGAAGGGAGACTAAACAAATCTGCTATGCCAGAGGAGGCCAAGCATCCTGCTATCCTTTCTAAGGACCTCCGGGTTGCTACTCTCATTCTTCAGCATATACACCAGAGTATTGGACACAGTGGGAGGAATCACGTGCTTGCGAAGCTAAGACAAAGATACTGGATTCCAGGAGCTAATTCTGTAATAAGAAAAATACTTTCTGAATGCATTGTTTGCAGACGGTTACACGCTAGAGCTGGGGAGCAGAAAATGGCAGACCTGCCTGAAGACCGTTTGTTACCAGACAAGCCCCCATTTACAAACGTAGGGGTGGACTATTTCGGGCCTTTCGAGGTAAAGCGAGGACGGAGCCTTGTCAAGAGATATGGTGTGGAGGCAAGTTCAGTATATGTCAGACCTTTTCTGGACCAGATGGACAAGAGAATACTTACCTCTGCTACAGGAGCGTCAAAAATGGTCCAAAATAAAGAGGAACTTCATTGTCGGAGACATTGTCTTAATCGTGGATGATTCAGCCCCAAGAAATTCTTGGTTGATGGGAAAAATAATTAAGACCATGCCAGACTCCAGAGGTGTCGTTCGTCGCGTTTGTTTGCAAACCAAGACCAGTACCCTGGAAAGACCGATCACAAAGCTCTGCCTGCTACAAGAAGCAGCGTGAAAAGTTCCTGAACGAAAAAAGTGGACACTTATATTGTAAATATGTTGAACTCATTAGTTTATGACTCTTAATGTTTGAGTAATTGATACGCTTCATGTGCCTAGTCAATTAGGGGCCGGAATGTAAGAGCCATAAAAGCTTAAGAAAATACTTTAAAATATTGGTTAAATAGCATAATACAGTTAATTTACCTGATTGACTTATTGTATTAAGAAACCCCCTATTTTCTTGCTCCAGTAGTATAGTCCGAGACACCCCCTTCATTCTTGCCACAATGGTACAGTCCCTAAGCCACACATGGTATGCAGCCATTTTACAGTTTAAACTCCACGTGGCTGAAGGAGGCAGAAGTTGTGAGGTTTGGAGCAATACAGTTTTTGACTGTGTTCGTTTATACGTGTTTGCTTTGTAATTCTGTTCGTAAAGTGTTATAGTAAACAGTTTAAAAGACAAAGCTACGTTTGGGAACGTTTTATTTCGACACGCGTCTACTCGTTGTTAAAAGCCCCACAGCTCAGTGGCTGCCTGTTTGGAAACTAAGAAGCGCCACTACACCAACAGTACCCTCCTCCTGTCAATGCTCAGAACATGGCTTTGTCATAACCAACACCTTGTTCCGTCAGAGAGACAAGTACAAGGCTTCATGGCAGCACCCTCACTCCAAGCACTGGCATCTGCTGGACTACATCATCGTCCGAGCGAGGGACCGTAAGGACGTCCGCATCACACGCGCCATGACAGGAGCTGACGACTGCTGGACAGACCACCGCCTAATCCGCTGTCATCTCCATCAATGAAGCCCCAAAACAGCGGCGGCAACAGAAACAATGCCGCAGGAAAATCAACGCTGGAGCACTCAAAGACCCCGATAAGAAAGACCTATTCAGCCTGCGCCTCACAAACAACCTGACGACTCTCAGTGATGCAGAGACACAGAGTGTCCACAGCGCCTGGTCTGCACTCAAGGCCTCCATAATCAGCACCTGTGAAGAGACGCTCAGTCACTCGACCAGGAAACACCAAGATTGGTTCGACGAGAATGACCAGGAGATCCACGAGCTAATAAGCCGCAAGCGCAAGGCATTTCTGATCTGGAAACAGCAACACAACTCGAGAGCAAGAAAGCAGCTCTACAGACGCCTGAAGGCCGAGGTCCAACAAAAAACTCGCGACTTAAAGAACAGATGGTGGGTGGAGAAAGTGCAGGAGATCCAGCAGCTAGTCGACAACCACGACGTGCGTGGATTCTTTAGCGCAGTCAGGACCATCTACGGCCCAAGCACCCAAGGTCCTACCCCACTGTGGGCCAAGAACGGAGAGGTACTCATCAAGGACAGACAGGCAGTCAATGCCTGCTGGAAGGAGCACTTCGAAGATCTCCTTAACCGAGACTCTGTCTTCAACGCAAGTGTCCTCAACTCCATCCCGTAGCATGCTACCCGCCACCACCTCAGCACAACCCCAGCCTGGCATGAGGTTGGAAAGGCCATCCGACAATTGAAGAACAACAAGGCCTCAGGAGCAGATGGAATCCCTGCCGAGGCACTAAAGCATGGCGGAGAAGCACTACTGGTGCAAATTCATGAACTCATTTCTCTTATCTGGAAGGAGGAGAGCATGCCAGGGGGTCTCAGAGATGCCGTAATTGTGACCATCTTCAAGAAAGGTGACAAGTCCGATTGCGGTAATTACAGAGGAGTTTCCCTGCTGTCTGCCACAGGGAAAGTTATCACAAGAATCCTCCTCAATCTCCTTCTCCCAGCGGCCGAAGAACTCCTCCCAGAGTCTCAACGCAGATTCCGCCCACTAAGGGCCACAATGGACATGATCTTCACTGTGTGTCAATTAAAAGAGAAATGCAGGGAACAGCATGTACATGGCCTTCTTTGATCTCACAAATTCGGCTGCCCTCAAAAGTTTGTCACCATCCTCCGCCTGCTTCACGACGACATGCAAGCCGTGATCCTGACTAACTGTTACACCACAGACCCAATTCACATACGGACTAGGATCAAGTAAGGCTGTGTCATTGCACCAACGCTCTTCTCGATCTTCCTTGCTGCAATGCTCCATCTCACCCTCAATAAGCTCCCCGCTGGAGTGGAGCTAATTTACAGAACAAACGGGAAACTGTTTAACCTCCGTCGCCTCCAGTCCAGATCCAAGGTCGTCCCCTCCTCTGTCGTCGAATTACATTATGCAGACGACGCTTGCGTCTGCGCTCACTCGGAGGTTGAACTCCAAACCATCATCAACACCTTCACCGAAGCGTACGAGAGCATGGGTCTTACACGAAACATCTGTAAGACAAAGGTCCTCTACCAACCTGCTGTTGCCACACAGTACTGCCCCCCTGATTATCAAAATCCACAACAAGGCCTTGGACAACGTGGACCACTTTCCATATCTCGGGAGCCTACTGTCAACAAGGGCGGACGTCACTGACTAAGTCCAACACCACCTTCAGTGTGCCAGTGCAGCCTGCGGTCGCCTGAGGAAGAAAGTGTTTGAAGACCAGGACCTCAAACCCAGCACTAAGCTCATGGTCTACAGAGCAGCAGTGATACCCGCCCTGCTGTATGCCTCAGAGACATGGACCATGTACAGCAGGCACCTCAAAGCACTGGAGAGGTACCACCAACGCTGCCTCCGCAAGATCCTGCAAATCCATTGGCAGGATAGGCGCACCAATGTCAGTGTTCTCACTCAGGCCAACATCCCCAGCATCGAAGCTTTGACCACGCCCGATCAGCTCCGATGGACGGGTCACATCGTCCGCATGCCCGATACGAGACTCCCAAAACAAGTGCTCTACTCGGAGCTCCAACACGGCAAGAGAGCCCCAGGTGGGCAGAGGAAACGCTTCAAGGACACCCTCAAAGCCTCCTTGAAAAAGTGCAACATCCCCACTGACACCTGGGAATCCCTGGCCCAAGACCGCACAAAGTGGAGGAGAAGCATCCAGGAAGGCGGCGAACACCTCGAGTTTCTTCACTGGGAGCAAGCGGAAGCCAAGCGCAAGGAGCGCATGTCAACCCAAGCACCCCACCCACCCCTTCAACCACCGTCTGCCCCACCTGTGACAGAGACTGTAGGTCCCGCATTGGACTCATCGGTCACCTGAGAACTCATTTTTAATGTGGAAGCAAGTCATCCTCGGTTCCGAGGGACTGCCTAAGAAAAGACTCATCCAGGCAAGTGGAGAGTATTCCATCACACTCCTTACTTGTGCCTTGTAACTGGTGGAAAGGCTTTGGGGAGTCAGGAGGTGAGACACTCACTATAGAATACCTAGTCTCTCACCTGCTCTTGTTGCTGCTGTATTTATGTGGCTGGTCCAGTCAAGTTAAGTTTCTGGTCAATGATGACCCCCAGGATGTTGATGGTTCAAGAAGGCAGCTCACTACAGCCTTCTCAAGGGCAATTAGGGATCGGCAATAAATGCTAGCCCTGCCAGCGACACCCACATCCCATGAATGAATTTTTAAAAATTCCCATTTAATGTGTGCCAGCCGCCATATTGGGTAAGGACAAACAAGAGGCGTCCTTTACTGACGCCATTCACAAAGACAATGCAGCATTCTGTCAGTTCATCACTTATCTCTTTCTTTCTCCAGTGGAGGTTATATTTGTTCACACAATTCTATGATGGTTTGAGACTTCTTTGTATAAAACCTTTATGAAATTCTTGACCGTTCGTGACCTTATTGCTGCATGTATGTAGGAGACCATTTTCAACTGACAGCGTTCTGTTTCTTGCACCTCAAAAACGGGTGGCTGGCATTTGAAAATTAGCAGGGGTGGGCACTTTGGCCTCCCCATTGATGCAATTTTCAGGTGTGCCATGTAAATGCACGAGCAGCTGGAATATGC
This sequence comes from Somniosus microcephalus, assembly GCF_052327205.1. Taxonomy (NCBI): domain Eukaryota; kingdom Metazoa; phylum Chordata; class Chondrichthyes; order Squaliformes; family Somniosidae; genus Somniosus; species Somniosus microcephalus. The sequence continues at coordinate 202,963,625 of NC_140993.1, read as the reverse complement.
AGTTCAGGGTCCGAAGCCAGTTGTAGGACCCTGTTTGCAATTTTCAGGTACAACAATGACTTATATATTTATATAACAACTTGCATTTAACACAGCAAAACGTCCCAAGGTGCTTCACAGGAGCATAATCGATATCGAACCAGAGAAGGAGACATTAGGACAGCTGAGCTTGGGCACAGAGGTAGGTTTTAAGCAGATTCTTAAAGGAGAGTGATAGAGAGGTTTATGGACGGAATTCCAGAGCTTAGGGCCCAGTCAGCTGAAGGCATGGCTGCCAATAATGGGCCGAAGGAAGTGAGACCAGAATTGCAGGAATGTAGAGTTCTCGTGGGTTGTATGAGGTTACAGATTTTAAGAGGGGCAAGGCCATAGAAGAATTTGAATATGAGGATGAGAATTTTAAAATCAAGGCATTGGTGACTGGGAGCCAGTGTCGAGCACAGGGGTGATGGGTGAACAGCACTTGGTGCGAGTTAGGTTACGGGCATCAGAATTTGGGATGAGCTCAAGTTTATGGATGGTGAAAGATGGGAGGTCAGCCAGGAGAGCATTAGAATAGTTGAGACTGGATATAACAAAAGCATGGATGGGGGTTTCAGCATCAGATAGGCTGAAGCAGCGGCAGAGACAGGCAATATTATGGAGGTGAAAGTAGACGGTCTTTGTGATGGAGACGATATGGGGTTGGAAACTCAACTCGGGCTCGAATAAGACACTGAGGTTGTGAACAGTCTGGTTCAGCCTGAGAAGGTGGCTAGGGAGGGGAATGGAATGGAGTTTGTGGCGGGGGCCAAAGACAATGGCAGGAATTTTGCCGGCGCTCAGGGGGCGGGTTTGGAGGCGGGACATCCGGCAAAATCACAAATATTGACAGCGGGTCAGAAACCCACTGTTCCCACCTCCAATCAATCTTCCCAGGTGTCGCATCCCCGATTTGTGCATGGACCCGACATCCAGCGGCAGGAAGAGGATTATAGGTACTTAACTGCTTGTTAACAGGCAGTTAAGAGGCTTTTTGCAATTTTGACAGGTCTACTGCGGGCTTCACGACATCCGGACACCACGCCAGGGTAAGTGTGGTGTGCTGTGGGTCTACTGTAATGTTTCATCATTGATGACAGCCTCAGACGTGGTGAGAAAGATCCAATGGTACACTGGTGAGTTTCAGAGGTAAGAAAATGTTGGGAAAACCACACCTGCAGCTGCCATCTGTTCTAGCCTAAGGAGGGAGTCACTGGAGAGCCTGGGTTCAAGAGCTTACCTTTGTACAGTGATTGTCAGTGTTTGCAGCACCTCAATGCTGTCAAACACTGAAAAATCACCTGTCCAAAAAAATTGAGCGTGGCCCCTTTAAGAAAACTGGCTGATGACGCATCATCAACTGTCGTCATCTGACACCGACTGTCTCCTAATTGGCCGGCAAGCCCACAGGACGGGCTTAACAAGGCCAATTGACGTAAAATAGCATCTGTGCTTCGGACGTCATTGGGGGCGGATCGGAACCCGGAAGGAAGCTGTCCTGCCCCAGGCCACACCAAAAGGTAAAATCCAGCCCAATGACTTCAGCCTTCCCAGTGAATGGGTGGAGTGTGTGTCATGCAAGTTCCACCCATTTGTAGCATGCGATGCGCGGCCTAACCAACGGCCCTTAAAGTGACTTCTCAGGAACATAAGAAATAAAAGCAGGAGTTAGCCATACGGCCCCTCGAGCCTTCAATAAGATCATGGCTGATCATCGACCTCAACTCCACTTTCCCGCCCGATCCCCATATCCCTTGATTCCCCATGAGTCCAAAAATCTATCTATCTCAGCCTTGAATATACTCAATGACTCAGCATGCTGAGACAGAGAATTCCAAAGATTCACAACCCTCAATGAAGAAATTCCTCCACATCTCAGTCTTAAATGGCCTACCCCTTATCCTGAGACTATGCCCCCTAGTTCTAGACTCTCCAGCCAGGGGAAACAACCTCTCAGCATCTACCCTGTCAATCCCCTTCAGAATCTTGTATGTTTCAATGAGATCACCTCTCATTCTTCTAAACTCCAGAGACTATAGGCCCATTCTACACAATCTCTCATCATAGGCCAGCCCTCTCATCCCAGGAATCAATCTAGTGAACCTTTGTTGCACCGCCTCCAAGGCAAGTATATCCTTCCTTAGATAAGGAGACCAAAACTGTGCACAGTACTCCAGGTGTGGTCTCACCAAGGCCCTATACAATTGTAGCAAGACCTCCTTGCTCCTATACTCCAACCCCCTTGCAATAAAGGCCAACGTGCCATTTGCCTTCCTTATTGCTTGCTGTACCTGCATGCTAGCTTTCTGTGTTTCTTGCATGAGGACACCCAAATCTCTCTGAACACCAACATTTGAAAGTTTCTCAACATTTAAAAAATATTCTGTTTTTCTATTCTTCCTACCAAAGTGAATAACCTCACATTTCCCTACATTATACTCCATCTGCCACCTTACTGCCCACTCACTTAGTCTATCTATATCCCTTTGCAGACTCTTTAAGGGCGATTTTGCCGGCGCTCAGGGGTCGGGTTTGGAGGTAGGACTGCTGGCAAAATCAAATCAATCCCGAAACCGCTTCCAACCCGCCTCCAATCAATCTTCCTGGGAGTCAGGTACCCGATTTGTGCAGGGACCCGACTCCTCGCGATGGGAAGAGTATTATAGTCACTTAACTACTTGTTAACAGTTAGTTAACAGGCAGTTAAGAGGCTTTTTCCAATTTTGACACTTCTACTGCGGGCTTCCCGACATCAGGGAAACCCCACCAGGGTAAGTGTGGCGTGCTGTGGGTCTACTGTAATGTTTGTGTATAGATGACAGCTGCAGAAGTGGTGTGAAGGATCCAATGAGACACTGGTGATTTGCAGAGGTAAGAAAATGTTGGGAAAGTCATTTTTAATGTGTTTAGAATTTTCTGTAGGTGACAAGCTTTGAAGTGTTTGTGTAGTCCCACCTCATTGGGAGAACCTCTCTCACCAGTGACAGATCACTACTGTAACCTCACCTGCAGCTGCCATCTGTTTTAGCCTAAGGACAGAGTCACTGGAGAGCCTGGGAGCAAGGGCTCACCTTTTTACAGTGATTATCAGTGTTTGCAGCACCTCAATGCTGTCAAACACTGAAAAAATCATCTGTCAAAAAGAAATGGTGGTGGCCCCTTTAAGAAAACCGGCAGATGATGCGTCATCAACTGATGCCATCTGACACCAGCTTTCTCTTAGTCGGCTGGCAAGCCCGCAGGATGGGCTTAACAAGACCAATTGACGCAAAATAGCGTCCGTGTGTCGGACATCACTGGGGGTGGGACTAGAACCCGAAAGGTAGCAGTCCTGCCCCCAACGCGCCTCTTAAGGTAAGATCCCGGCCTTTGTGTTCTCCTCAAAGCTTACTGTCCCACCTAGCTTTGTATCATCAGCAAACTTGGATACATTACACTCAGTCCCTTCATCTAGGTCATTAATATAGATTGTTAAAAGGCCAACAACATTTTTTTTGGAGAAATTTGTTAGGCTAGTAGTAGCACTCCAGCTCCTCCTGGCTCCATTAAAGTATAGCTGGCGCTGTCACCCTCTGCTCGACCTCCTCTAGGATAGTCTCCTCCCCTTCCCTACACCTGCCAGACGGCTCAACGTGGGAGCCGTTCAAAAGCATACCGAACCCAAAAATGGGCTAGCTTCCCGAGGCTAGTGGAATGTTGACCTTTATTTCAAGGGGGCCAGAATACATCGGAGTTGAAGTTATGCTACAGTTATATAAGGATCTCATTAGACCCTATCTGGAGCACTGCGTTCCGTTCTGGGCACCGCACCTCAGGAAGGATATATTGGCCTTGGAGGGGGTGCAGCGCAGATTGACCAGAATGATACCTGGGCTAAAATGGATAAAATATGGGGACAAGTTGCATAGACTAGGCTTGTATTCCCTTGCATATAGAAGATTAAGGGTTGATCTAATTGAGGTGGTTAAAATGGTTCAAGGGTTTGATAGGGTGGATAGAGAGAAACTATTTCCTCTGGTGGGGGTATCCAGAACAACAGGCATAGCCATTCAGGGGTGATGTCATGAAGCACTTCTTCACACAAAGGATAGTGGAAATCTGCAGCTGTTGAGGCTAGGTCAATTGAGAATTTAAACACTGAGATTGATTAATTTTTCCTTGGCAAGGGTATTAATCTTATTTAAGATCTTAGCTGCATTTTGTCTTTTGATGAAAATATTATCATTTTGAAGGGGCACTTTCTTCACGAAAAGGTGCTGGCAAACCCATTTTCGTTTGTTGATGAAGACATGTTGACATAAGTCATACCGAAAGTGCCATGTGATTTGGTGATGATGGCATTTTGCCCTGGAATCATTTATCAACTAGAAACTACAATGGTGTGAGGGGTGGGGATTTCAGAATCTCTCTGGATGGATGGGCCGAATGGCCTTCCTCGTCTGTAATTACCTTGCAATCCTATGATGACAGTAACACCTGGCTGTTGTCTGACCCCAAACAAACAAATGAAGTTGCTGAGAACCTTTAAATTAAATTTTCAATCCGGATAGACAGAAAAAATGGGGCATCTTACCCACCATTTTCTCCTATGCATTGGCAGCTTCCGAGCTTCTCTGCAGCCAGCAGGTGCTCTGGTGTTTGTCATCTCAAAGTGTCGCCCCAGCTATTTGAGTATCAGCCGCTGTTTATTTAGTCGACTTCTCTCAAACATCATTTTCCAAAAGGCACCAAGGCTAATTTCTCAGTACGAGTTACAAGTTGCAAAAAAGAAAGACCCAGAACAATTCTTCTGTGTAGTTTTTGTTTCAAAAGACCTATAAATTTCAGACTATATGAAACTGAACCCTGCCTCATATGATCAGCTGCTTCTATCTTTCCTCCAGTTTTCTCTCAGTAGCTGCTTGCTACCTTGTATGGCCCCCTGGGTAGCCGACAAAGCTTACCTACGTATCTGTCTGATCTTTCATTTTATAAGCAGGGTTTGAATCATGAAAAGAGGGAGGCAAACATAACTGCATGCTAAAACTCAAAGTCTTAACACTAACTCCATTGAACCATGAGAAGGGAAATTCTTGGGTAAAATTTTAATCCCAAAAACTGAAAGGGCTAATCAGTTGATGCAAAGCAAACAAGTCCCACTGCATGAATTTGGTGCTTTATTTGGAACTTGTTCATTTACAAAGTGAGAAATGGACTGTGTAAATAGCGGGGATGGGCGTTAATAGCTTTCAGCTGAGCTTTCTTTTCCATTTGAGCTGTAGCAATCCAATTGAGAAACTAGGCTGAGAGATCATTGCATCAGCACAAAGGGTTGCTTTCTGTCTTTTCGAAAGCTGCTAATGGGATTGTAATCTGATTGTAATACGTGGGTTTTGAGCATTGTAGAAAGGAATTAAAACTCCCTCATTTCCATCCAAAAATATCAGACTTGTTGACATTATGAAGATATAAAAAGGTAGGAGGCGAAAGGTCATATTTTTTAGAAATGGCAGCCACTAAAAACCTCTTGTTCCCTCAAACAATGATGCTTTACAGACTCCAAGAGCCATTAGATGAGTGGAGCCAGTATGCAGACGACTGCCAGAAGGAAATTGGCCAAAAGAGCCAATATTTAAACCTCGTGTGATAGGAAAATGTAGACATGCATTTTTGTGTTGGGTTCGTCAGAGTGAGGGCAGATATCTGGTGATTTATGGAAAATTTGACATGTTAAAGAGTACACTCTGCATATTAAAGCACTGTTTGAAACATAGCTAAGAATGTTTCTATCTTGCACTAAACAACGTCATTGTAAGTCTGCAATTGGGAGTTGCAGTCAAAGTGGCAATTCACAGTTGCCAGAAAACAAGTTAACTTCAGTTCTCCAAATACATTTTTTTCTGATGTGAAAATTTCCGTTCTGGGTCATACTGTACAAATTCAGCAGCAGAACTGAAACTGCCTTTTAATAGAACAGCAGCATGATCTGTTTCATTAACAGCCCGTTATTACAGGAAACTCTTTGGTATCCGGCACCGACGGGACCGGGATGGTGCTGGTTGATTAAAAATTCCAGATGACAGAGAGGGTTATCTACCGAGGCTATTTTTAACAAAGAAAAATTTAAAAAATCAAGAAATGTGCAGTATACAGTAATTGGGTACTCACCTACAGAATGTTTTGTTAAATGGATGGTGGAAGATGCTTGATTAAGTACAGTACTGCCAGTTGAGGGTAATCCATAACTCTTTAATTACTTAACAGTAAAACAAAACTTATACAGTAAACGACTGTATACAGTATTGTAGTTGACTGTACACTTATTTCAAGTCCTTTTGCTTGGACCAACTTTTGGGAATTCCATAATGCAAGATGGGGGAGATCATTCACGATAAAGATGGAGAGACACACAGAAAAATGGCGGATCAGAAGAGACTACCGGCAACGCGGGAGTGTCAGACTCCTGATATTGAGGTGTTCAGACTTCCGACAGCGCCAAGAAGCCGAGTAGTGGCAGTTTGGAGAACTACCCCCACTGACTAACTCGGCCACCGTGGGAGACTCGGACTCGGACTCGGACTTGGCAACATTTCCAGTTATTGAGGGGTTGTTTTCGGAGTATGAATTTTAGAGTCATAGAGTAATACAGCACGGATAGAGGCCCTTCGGCCCATCGTGTCCGCGCCGGCCATCAAGCCCTGTCTAATCTAATCCCATATTCCAGCATTTGGCCCGTAGCCTTGTATGCTATGGCATTTCAAGTGCACATCCAAATGCTTCTTAAATGTTGTGAGGGTTTCTGCCTCCACAACCCTTTCAGGCAGTGAGTTCCAGACTCCAACCACCCTCTGGGTGAAAAAGTTCTTTCTCAAATCCCCTCTAAACCTCCCGCCCTTTACCTTGAATCTATGCCCCCTAGTTATTGATCCCTCTACTAAGGGAAAAAGCTCCTCAGCATCCATCCTATCTATGCCCCTCATAATTTTGTACACCTCAATCATGTCCCCCCTCAGCCTCCTCTGCTCCAAGGAAAACAAACCCAATCTGCCCAGTCTCTCTTCATAGCTGAAGCGCTCCAGCCCTGGTAACATCCTGGTGAACCTCCTCTGCACCCTCTCTAACGCGATCACATCCTTCCTGTAGTGTGGCGACCAGAACTGCACACAGTATTCCAGCTGTGGCCTAACCAGTGTTTTATACAGCTCCATCATAACCTCCTTGCTCTTATATTCAATGCCTCGGCTAATGAAGGCAAGTATCCCATATGCCTTTTTTACCACCTTATCCACCTGTTCCGCCGCCTTCAGGGATCTGTGTACTTGCACACCCAGATCCCTCTGACCCTCCGTCTTGCCTAGGGTCTTTCCATTCATTGTGCATTCCTTTGCCTTGTTAGCCCCCCCAAAGTGCATCACCTCGCACTTTTCCGGGTTAAATTCCATTTGCCACTGTTCCGCCCATCTGACCAACCCATCTATATCGTCCTGCAGACTGAGGCTACCCTCCTCGCTATTTACCACCCTACCAATTTTTGTATCATCCGCGAACTTACTGATCATACCCTTTACATTCATATCCAAGTCATTAATGTAGACCACAAACAGCAAGGGACCCAGCGCCGATCCCTGTGGTACCCCACTGGCCACAGGCTTCCAGTCACAAAAACAACCTTCGACCATCACCCTCTGCCTTCTGCCACTAAGCCAGTTTTGTATCCAATGTGCCAAGGCACCCTGGATTCCATGGGCTCTTACCTTCTTGACCAGTCTCCTGTGCGGGACTTTATCGAAGGCCTTACTGAAATCCATGTATACCACATCCACTGCGTTACCCTCATCCACACACCTAGTCACCCCCTCAAAAAATTCAATCAAATTAGTCAGACATGATCTTCCCTTGACAAAGCCATGTTGACTATCCCTGATTAATCCTTGCCTCTCCAAGTGGAGACAAATTTTGTCCCTCAGGATTTTTTCCAATAATTTCCCTACCACTGATGTTAGGCTCATGGCCTGTAGTTCCCCGGTTTTTCCCTACTACCCTTCTTGAATAATGGTACTACATTAGCGGTTCTCCAGTCCTCTGGCACATCCCCTGTGGCCAGAGAGGTCCTGAATATATGTGTTAGAGCCCCCGCAATCTCCTCCTTTGCCTCACACAGCAGCCTGGGATACATTTCATCTGGGCCTGGGGATTTATCCATTTTTAGGCCAGCTAAAACCGCCAATACCTCCTCCCTCTCGATGTTAATATGTTCGAGCATATCACAGTCCCCCCGCCCTATTTCTATGTCTACATCGTCCTTCTCCATAGTGAAAACAGATGCAAAAAATTCATTTAGAACCCCTCCTACATCTTGCGGCTCCACACACAGATTGCCACTTTTGTCCCTAATGGGCCCTATTTTTTCCCTAGTTATCCTCTTACCCTTAATATACTTATCAAACATCTTCGGATTTTCCTTTATTTTGCTCGCCAGTGTTATTTCATGGCCCCTCCTTGATCTCCTAATTTCTTTTTTAAGTATCCCCCTGCACTTTTTGTACTCCTCTAGGGCTTCCTCCGTCTTTAGCCTTTTGTATCTACCAAAAGCCCTCCTTTTTTTCCTAATCCATTCTCGTATATCCCCTGACATCCAAGGTTCCCTGTGGTTTTTGGAACCACCCTTGACCTTTACGGGAACATGTTGCCATTGTATGATCTCAATCTCCCTTCTGAAAGCCTCCCATTGCTCCGATGCGGATTTTCCTACAAGTAGCTGATCCCAGTCCATTTTGGCCAGATCCTGCCTTATCCTATTAAAATCGGCCTTCCCCCAATTTAGAACCTTTATTTCCGGCCCATCCCTGTCCTTTTCCATGACCACCTTAAATCTTACCATATTATGGTCACTATCACCAAAGTGCTCACCTACTAGCACTTTTTCCACTTGGCCGGCCACATTCCCTAGAATTAGGTCCAGTACCGCCCCATCTCTTGTAGGACTTTCTACATGCTGGCTCATAAAGCTCTCCTGGATGCACTTTAAGAATTCTACACCCTCTGAGCCTAATAGAGAACTATCCGGAATTCTCTATTAACTAATAGAGAGTTAATAGAGAATTCCGGATATTTAGGTGCCGTTTAAATGAGAGTTACCTGTACATGGCTTACCTATTCGTAAATGATAACTTACAATTAACACAACGTTTCCTCTCTGTGCCAAAAAGTGCAACGAAGTAGCTCATTAGTTCCCTTGGCTCCATTCATGCTTTTGCAGCACCATTATCACTAATACTCAGCATAGAACACAAAGCATTTATAGTCTGTTGGCAACTCTGGTTTCATTACACTCTGTGACTGGGGGTCGCTACACCGTGTGACTGGGGATCACTACACTGTGTGACTGGGGATCACTACACTGTGTGACTGGGGATCACTACACCGTGTGACTGGGGTTCACTACACCCTGTGACTGGGGATCACTACACCGTGTGACTGGTGATCACTACACTGTGTGACTGGGGATCACTACACCGTGTGACTGGGGATCACTACACCGTGTGACTGGGGTTCACTACACCGTGTGACTGGGGACCACTACACCCTGTGACTGGGGTTCACTACACTGTGTGACTGGGGTTCACTACACTGTGTGACTGGGGTTCACTACACCGTGTGACCAGGGTTCACTACACCGTGTGACCGGGGTTCACTAAACCGTGTGACTGGGGTTCACTACACCGTGTGACTGGGGTTCACTACACCGTGTGACTGGGGTTCACTACACCGTGTGACCGGGGTTCACTACACCGTGTGACCGGGATTCACTACACCGTGTGACCGGGGTTCACTACACCGTGTGACTGGGGTTCACTACACCGTGTGACTGGGGTTCACGACACTGTGTGACCGGGGTTCACTACACTGTGTGACTGGGGTTCACTACACCGTGTGACCGGGGTTCACTACACTGTGTGACCGGGGTTCACAACACTGTGTGACTGGGGTTCACTACACCGTGTGACTGGGGTTCACTACACCGTGTGACTGGGGTTCACTACACCGTGTGACTGGGGTTCACTTCACCGTGTGACTGGGGTTCACTACACTGGGTGACTGGGCTTCACTACACTATGTGACTGGGGTTCACTACACCGGGTGACTGGGGTTCACTAGACTGTGACTGGGTTTCACTAAACTGTGAGACTGGGGTTCACTACACCCTGTGACTAGGGTTTACTACACTTTGTGACTGGGGTTCACTACACTGTGTGACTGGGGTTCACTACACCATGTGACTGGGGTTTACTACACTGTGACTGGGGTTTACTACACTGTGACTGGGGTTCACTACACTGTGTGACTGGGGTTCACTACACTGTGTGACTGGAGTTCACTACACTGTGTGACTGGGGTTCACTACACCGTGTGACTGTGGTTCACTACACTGTGTGACTGGGGTTCACTACACTGTGACTGGGGTTCACTACACTGTGTGACTGGGGTTCACCACACCATGTGACTGGGGTTCACTAGACTGTGACTGGGTTTCACTACACTGTGAGACTGGGGTTCACTACACCCTGTGACTGGGGCTCACTGCACCGTGACTGGGGTTTACTACACTGTGTGACTGGGTTTCACTACATCGTGTGACTGGCATTCACTACACCATGTGACTGGGGTTCACTAGACTGTGACTGGGTTTCACCACACTGTGTGACTGGGGTTCACTAAATGTGTGACTGGGGTTCACTACACTGTGTGACTGGGGTTCACTCCACTGTGTGACTGGGGTTCACTACACTGTGACTGGGGTTCACTACACTGTGACTGGGGTTCACTACACCGTGTGACTGGGGCCACTGCACTGTGTGACTGGGGTTCACTACACTGTGTGACTGGGGTTCACTACACCGTGTGACTGGGGTTCACTACACTGTGACTGGGGTTCACTACACTGTGTGACTGGGGTTCACTACACCGGGTGACTGGGGTTCACTACACGGTGTGACTGGGGTTCACTAGACTGTGACTGGGTTTCACTACACTGTGAGACTGGTGTTCACAACACCCTGTGACTGGGGTTTACTACACTTTGTGACTGTAGTTCACTACACTGTGTGACTGGTGTTCACAACCCCCTGTGACTGGGGTTCACTACACCGTGTGACTGGGGTTTCACTACAGTGTGTGACTGGGGTTCACTACACCCTGTGACTGAGGTTCACTACACTGTGTGACTGGGGTTCACTACACCATGTGCCTTGGGTTCACTACACTGTGTGACTGGGGTTCACTACACCGTGTGACTGGGGTTCACTACACCCTGTGACTGCGGTTCACTACACCGTGTGACTCCGGTTCACTACACTGTGTGACGCGTTCACTACACTGTGTGACTCGTTCACTACACCATGTGACGGGGGTTCACTACACTGTGTGATTGGGGTTCACTACACCGTGTGACTGGGGTTCACTACACCGTGTGACTGGGGTTCACCAGACCGTGTGACTGGGGCTCACTACATTTTGTGACTGGGGTTCACTAGACCGTGTGACTGGGGTTCACTAGACCGTGTGACTGGGGTTCACTAGACCGTGTGACTGGGGTTCACTACACTGTGTGACTGGGGTTCACTACACTGTGTGACTGGGGTTCACTACACTGTGACTGGGGTTCACTACACCGTGTGATTGGGGATCACTACACTTTGTGACTGGGGTTCACTACACTGTGTGACTCTGGTTCACTGCACCGTGACTGGGGTTCACTACACTGTGTGACTGGGGTTCACTACACCGTGTGACTGGGGTTCACTACACCATGTGACTGGAGTTCACTAGAGTTTGACTGGGTTTCACTACACTGTGAAACTGGGGTTCACTACACCATGTGACTGGGATTTACTGCACTTTGTGACTGTAGTTCACTACACTGTGTGACTGGTGTTCACTATACCCTGTGACTGGGGGTCACTACACCCTGTCACTGGGGTTCACCACACTGTGTGACTGGGGTTCACTAAATGTGTGACTGGGGTTCACTACACTGTGTGACTGGGGTTCACTACACTGTGTGACTGGGGTTCACTACACTGTGTGACTGGGGTTCACTACACCGTGTGACTGGGGTCACTGCACTGTGTGACTGGGGTTCACTACACTGTGTGACTGGGGTTCAACTACACCGTGTGACTGGGGTTCACTACACTGTGACTGGGGTTCACGACACTGTGTGACTGGGGTTCACTACACCGGGTGACTGGGGTACACTACACCGTGTGACTGGGGTTCACTAGACTGTGACTGGGTTTCACTGCACTGTGAGACTGGAGTTCACTACACCCTGTGACTGGGGTTTACTCCACTTTGTGACTGTAGCTCACTACACTGTGTGACTGGTGTTCACAACCCCCTGTGACTGGGGTTCACTACAACGTGTGACTGGGGTTTCACTACACTGTGTGACTGGGGTTCACTACACCCTGTGACTGGGGTTCACTACACCGAGTGACTTGGGTTCACGACACCGTGTGACTGGGGTTCACGACACCATGTGACTGGGGTTCACTACACCATGTGACTTGGGTTCACTACACCGTGTGACTGGGGTTCACTACACTGTGTGACTGGGGTTCAGTACACCGTGTGACTGGGGTTCACTACACTGTGTGACTGGGGTTCACTGCTCCGTGTGACTGGTGTTCACTGCACCCTGTGACTGGTGTTCACTGCACCCTGTGACTGGGGTTCACTTCACCCTGCGACTGGGGTTCACTGCACCGTGTGACTGGGGTTCACTACACCGTGTGACTGGGGTTCACTACACCGTGTGACTGGGGTTCACTTCACCGTGTGACTGGGGTTCACTTCACCGTGTGACTGGGGTTCACTACACTGGGTGACTGGGCTTCACTACACTATGTGACTGGGGTTCACTACACCGGGTGACTGGGGTTCACTAGACTGTGACTGGGTTTCACTAAACTGTGAGACTGGGGTTCACTACACCCTGTGACTAGGGTTTACTACACTTTGTGACTGGGGTTCACTACACTGTGTGACTGGGGTTCACTAAATGTGTGACTGGGGTTCACTACACTGTGTGACTGGGGTTCACTACACCATGTGACTGGGGTTTACTACACTGTGACTGGGGTTCACTACACTGTGTGACTGGGGTTCACTGCACTGCGTGACTGGGGTTCACTAGACCGTGTGTCTGGGGTTCACTAGACCGTGTGAGTGGGGTTCACTACACTGTGTGACTGGGGTTCACTACACTGTGTGACTGGTGTTCAATACACCGTGTGACTGGGCTTCACTACATTGTGTGACTGGGATTCACTACACCGTGTGACTGTGGTTCACGACACTGTGTGACTGGGGTTCACTACACTGTGACTGGGGTTCACTACACCTTGTGACTGGGGATCACTGCACTTTGTGACTGGGGTTCACTACACTGTGTGACTGGGGTTCACTGCACCGTGACTGGGGTTCACTACACTTTGTGACTGGGGTTCACTACACCGTGTGACTGGGGTTCACCACACCATGTGACTGGGGTTCACTAGACTGTGACTGGGTTTCACTACACTGTGAGACTGGGGTTCACTACACCCTGTGACTGGGGCTCACTGCACCGTGACTGGGGCTCACTACACCGTGTGACTGGCATTCACTACAGCATGTGACTGGGGTTCACTAGACTGTGACTGGGTTTCACCACACTGTGTGACTGGGGTTCACTAAATGTGTGACTGGGGTTCACTACACTGTGTGACTGGGGTTCACTACACTGTGTGACTGGGGTTCACTACACTGTGACTGGGGTTCACTACACCGTGTGACTGGGGCCACTACACTGTGTGACTGGGGTTCACTACACTGTGTGACTGGGGTTCACTACACCGTGTGACTGGGGTTCACTAGACTGTGACTGGGTTTCACTACACTGTGTGACTGGGGTTCACTACACCCTGTGACTGGGGTTCACTACACCGTGTGACTGGGTTTCACTACACTGTGTGACTGGGGTTCACTACACTGTGTGACTGGGGTTCACGACACCGTGTGAATGGGGTTCACTACTCCATGTGACTGGGGTTCACTACACCGTGTGACTGGGGTTCACTACACCCTGTGACTGGGGTTCACTACACCCTGTGACTGGGGTTCACTACACCGTGTGACTGGGGTTCACTACACCGTGTGAATGGGGTTCACTACTCCATGTGACTGGGGTTCACTACACCGTGTGACTGGGGTTCACTACACCCTGTGACTGGGGTTCACTACACCCTGTGACTGGGGTTCACTACACCGTGTGACTGGGGTTCACTACACCGTGTGACTGGGGTTCACTACACCGTGTGACTGAGGTTCACTACACCATGTGACTTGGGTTCACTGCACCGTGTGACTGAGGTTCACTACACCATGTGACTTGGGTTCACTACACCGTGTGACTGGGGTTCACTACACTGTGTGTCCGGGGTTCACTACACTGTGTGACCCGGGTTCACGACACTGTGTGACTGGGGTTCACGACACCGTGTGACTGGGGTTCACTACACTCTGTGACTGGGGTTCACTGCACTGTGTGACTGGGGTTCACTACACCCTGTGACTGGGGTTCAATACACTGTGTGACTGGAGTTCACTACACCGTGTGACTGGGGTTCACTTCACTGTGTGACTGGAGTTCACTACACTGTGTGACTTGGGTTCACTACACCGTGTGACTGGGGTTCACTAGACCGTGTCACTGGGGTTCACTACACCCTGCGACTGGGGTTCACTTCACTGTGTGACTGGAGTTCACTACACTGTGTGATTGGGGTTCACTACACTGTGTGACTGGGGCTCACTACACCGTGTCACTGGGGTTCACTACACTGTGTGACTGGGGTTCACTACATTGTGTGACTGGGATTCACTACACCCTGTGACGGGGGTTCACTACACTGTGTGACTGGGCTTCACTAGACTGTGACTGGGTTTCACTACACTGTGTGACTGGGGTTCACTACACCCTGTGACTGGGGTTCACTACACCGTGTGACTGGGGTTCAATACACCATGTGACTGGGCTTCACTACATTGTGTGACTGGGGTTCACTACACCGTGTGACTGGAGTTCACTACACTGTGTGACTGGGGTTCACTGCACCCTGTGACTGGGGTTTACTACACTGTGACTGGGGTTCATTACACCGTGTGACTGGGGTTCACTACAATGTGTGACTGGGGTTCACTACACTGTGACTGGGGTTCACTACACCGTGTGACTAGGGATCACTGCACTTTGTAACTGTGGTTCACTACACTGTGTGAGTGGGGTTCACTACACTGTGTGTCTGGGGTTCACTAGACCATGTGACTGGGGTTCACTAGACCGTGTGACTGGGGTTCACTGCACCGTGTGACTGGAGTTCACTACACTGTGTGACTGGGGTTCACTACACCGTGTGACTGGGGTTCTCTACACTGTGTGACTGGGGTTCACTACACTGTGACTGGGGTTCACTACACCGTGTGACTGGGGATCACTACACTTTGTGACTGGGGTTCACTACACTGTGTGACTGGGGTTCACTACACTGTGTGTCTGGGGTTCACTAGACCATGTGACTGGGGTTCACTAGACCGTGTGACTGGGGTTCACTACACCGTGTGACTGGGGTTCACTACACTGTGTAACTGGGGTTCACTACACTGTGACTGGGGTTCACTACACCGTGTGACTGGGGATCACTACACTTTGTGACTGGGGTTCACTACACTGTGTGACTGGGGTTCACTGCACCGTGACTGGGGTTCACTACACTGTGTGACTGGGGTTCACTACATGATGTGACTGGGGTTCACTGGACTTTGACTGGGTTTCACTACACTGTGAGACTGGGGTTCACTAAATGTGTGACTGGGGTGCACTACACTGTGTGACTGGGGTTCACTACACTGTGACTGGGGTTCACTACACCGTGTCACTGGGGTCACTACACTGTGTGACTGGGGTTCACTACACCGTGTGACTGGGGTTCACCACACTGTGACTGGGGGTCACTACACTGTGTGACTGGGGTTCATTACACCGGGTGACTGGGGTTCACTACACCGTGTGACTGGGGTTCACTACACCCTGTGACTGGGGTTTACTACACTTTGTGACTGTAGTTCACTACACTGTGTGACTGGTGTTCACAACTCCCTGTGACTGGGGTTCACTACACCGTGTGACTGGGGTTTCACTACAGTGTGTGACTGGGGTTCACTACACCCTGTGACTGGGGTTCACTACACCCTGTGACTGGGGTGCCTACACTGTGTGACTGGGGTTCACTACACCGTGTGACTGGGGTACACTACACCGTCTGACTGGGGTTCACTAGACCGTGTGACTGGGGTTCACTAGACCTTGTGACTGGGGTTCACTAGACCGTGTGACTGGGGTTCACTAAATGTTTGACTGGGGTTTGCTGCACTGTGTGACTGGGGATCACTACACTGTGTGACTGGGATTCACTACACTGTGTGACTGGGGTTCACTACACCCTGTGACTGGGCTTCACTACATTGTGTGACTGGGGTTCACTACACCGTGTGACGGGGGTTCACTACACTGTGTGACTGGGCTTCACTAGACTGTGACTGGGTTTCACTACACTGTGTGACTGGGGTTCACTACACCCTGTGACTGGGGTTCACTACACCGTGTGACTGGGGTTCACTACACCGTGTGACTGGGGTTCACTAGACTGTGACTGGGTTTCACTACACTGTGTGACTGGGGTTCACTACACTGTGTGACTGGGGTTCATGACACCGTGTGACTGGGGTTTACTACACCGTGTGAATGGGGTTCACTACTCCATGTGACTGGGGTTCACTACACCGTGTGACTGGGGTTCACTACACCCTGTGACTGGGGTTCACTACACCGTGTGACTGGGGTTCACTACACCGTGTGACTGGCGTTCACTACACTGTGACTGGGGTTCACTACACTGTGACTGGGGTTCACTACACCGTGTGACTGGGGTTCACGACACTATGTGACTGGTGTTCACTACACTGTGTGACTGGGGTTCACTACACTGTGTGACCGGGGTTCACTGCGCCGTGTGTCTGAGGTTCAGTACACCCTGTGACTGAAGTTCACTACACCGTGTGACTGCGGTTCACTACACTGTGAGAGCGGGGGTCACTACACTGTGTTACTGGGGTTCACTACACCGTGTAACTGGGGTTCACTGCACCGTGTGACTGGGGTTCACTACACTGTGTGACTGGGGTTCACTACACTGTGTGACTGGGGTTCACTAGACTGTGGCTGGGTTTCACTACACTGTGTGACTGGGGTTCACTACACCCTGTGACTGGGGTTCACTACACCGTGCGACTGGGGTTCACTACATTGTGTGACTGGGGTTCACTACACCGTGTGACTGGAGTTCACTACACTGTGTGACTGGGGTTCACTATACCCTGCGAAAGGGGTTCACTACACTGTGTGACTGGGGTTCGCTACACCGTGTGACTGGGGTTAACTACACTGTCTGAGTGGGGTTCACTACACTGTGTGACGGGTGTTCACTACACCGTGTGACGGGGGTTCACTACACCGTGTGACTGGGGTTCACTACACCCCGTGACTGGGGTTCACTACACTGTGTGACTGGGGTTCACTACACTGTGTGACTGGGGTTCAATACACCATGTGACTGGGCTTCACTACATTGTGTGACTGGGGTTCACTACACCGTGTGACTGGAGTTCACTGCACTGTGTGACTGGGGTTCACTACACTGTGTGACTGGGGTTCACTAAATGTGTGACTGGGGTTCACTACACTGTGTGACTGGGTTTCCCTACACCGTGTGACTGGTGTTTACTACACTGTGACTGGGGCTCGCTACACTGTGTGACTGGGGTTCATTACACCGTGTGACTGGGGTTCACTACACTGTGTGACTGGGGTTCACTACACTGTGACTGGGGTTCACTACACCGTGTGACTAGGGATCACTACACTTTGTGACGGGTTCACTACACTGTGTGAAAGGGGTTCACTAGACCGTGTGACTGGGGTTCACTAGACCGTGTGACTGGGGTTCACTACACCGTGTGACTGGAGTTCACTACACTGTGTGACTGGGGTTCACTACACCGTGTGACTGGGGTTCACTACACTGTGTGCCCGGGGTTCACCACGCCGTGTGTCTGAGGTTCACTACACCCTGTGACTGGAGTTCACTACACCGTGTGACTGGGGTTCACTAGACTGTGGCTGGGTTTCACTACACTGTGTGACTGGGGTTCACTACACCCTGTGACTGGGGTTCACTACACCGTGCGACTGGGGTTCACTACATTGTGTGACTGGGGTTCACTACACCGTGTGACTGGAGTTCACTACACTGTGTGACTGGGGTTCACCATACCCTGCGAAAGGGGTTCACTACACTGTGTGACTGGGGTTCACTACACCGTGTGACTGGGGTTAACTACACTGTCTGACTGGGGTTCACTACACTGTGTGACGGGTGTTCACTACACCGTGTGACGGGGGTTCACTACACCGTGTGACTGGGGTTCACTACACCCCGTGACTGGGGTTCACTACACTGTGTGACTGGGGTTCACTACACCGTGTGACGGGGGTTCACTACACTGTGTGACTGGGGTTCACTACACCGTGTGACTGGGGTTCACCAGACCGTGTGACTGGGGCTCACTAGACCGTGTGATTGGGGTTCACTAGACCGTGTGACTGGGGTTCACTACACAGTGTGACTGGGGTTCACTACACCATGTGACTGGGATTTACTGCACTTTGTGACTGTAGTTCACTACACTGTGTGACTGGTGTTCACTATACCCTGTGACTGGGGGTCACTACACCCTGTCACTGGGGTTCACCACACCGTGTGACTGGGGTTCACTACACTGTGACTGGGGTTCACGACACTGTGTGACTGGGGTTCACTACACCGGGTGACTGGGGTACACTACACCGTGTGACTGGGGTTCACTAGACTGTGACTGGGTTTCACTGCACTGTGAGACTGGAGTTCACTACACCCTGTGACTGGGGTTTACTCCACTTTGTGACTGTAGCTCACTACACTGTGTGACTGGTGTTCACAACCCCCTGTGACTGGGGTTCACTACAACGTGTGACTGGGGTTTCACTACACTGTGTGACTGGGGTTCACTACACCCTGTGACTGGGGTTCACTACACCGAGTGACTTGGGTTCACGACACCGTGTGACTGGGGTTCACGACACCATGTGACTGGGGTTCACTACACCATGTGACTTGGGTTCACTACACCGTGTGACTGGGGTTCACTACACTGTGTGACTGGGGTTCAGTACACCGTGTGACTGGGGTTCACTACACTGTGTGACTGGGGTTCACTGCTCCGTGTGACTGGTGTTCACTGCACCCTGTGACTGGTGTTCACTGCACCCTGTGACTGGGGTTCACTTCACCCTGCGACTGGGGTTCACTGCACCGTGTGACTGGGGTTCACTACACCGTGTGACTGGGGTTCACTACACCGTGTGACTGGGGTTCACTTCACCGTGTGACTGGGGTTCACTTCACCGTGTGACTGGGGTTCACTACACTGGGTGACTGGGCTTCACTACACTATGTGACTGGGGTTCACTACACCGGGTGACTGGGGTTCACTAGACTGTGACTGGGTTTCACTAAACTGTGAGACTGGGGTTCACTACACCCTGTGACTAGGGTTTACTACACTTTGTGACTGGGGTTCACTACACTGTGTGACTGGGGTTCACTAAATGTGTGACTGGGGTTCACTACACTGTGTGACTGGGGTTCACTACACCATGTGACTGGGGTTTACTACACTGTGACTGGGGTTCACTACACTGTGTGACTGGGGTTCACTGCACTGCGTGACTGGGGTTCACTAGACCGTGTGTCTGGGGTTCACTAGACCGTGTGAGTGGGGTTCACTACACTGTGTGACTGGGGTTCACTACACTGTGTGACTGGTGTTCAATACACCGTGTGACTGGGCTTCACTACATTGTGTGACTGGGATTCACTACACCGTGTGACTGTGGTTCACGACACTGTGTGACTGGGGTTCACTACACTGTGACTGGGGTTCACTACACCTTGTGACTGGGGATCACTGCACTTTGTGACTGGGGTTCACTACACTGTGTGACTGGGGTTCACTGCACCGTGACTGGGGTTCACTACACTTTGTGACTGGGGTTCACTACACCGTGTGACTGGGGTTCACCACACCATGTGACTGGGGTTCACTAGACTGTGACTGGGTTTCACTACACTGTGAGACTGGGGTTCACTACACCCTGTGACTGGGGCTCACTGCACCGTGACTGGGGCTCACTACACCGTGTGACTGGCATTCACTACAGCATGTGACTGGGGTTCACTAGACTGTGACTGGGTTTCACCACACTGTGTGACTGGGGTTCACTAAATGTGTGACTGGGGTTCACTACACTGTGTGACTGGGGTTCACTACACTGTGTGACTGGGGTTCACTACACTGTGACTGGGGTTCACTACACCGTGTGACTGGGGCCACTACACTGTGTGACTGGGGTTCACTACACTGTGTGACTGGGGTTCACTACACCGTGTGACTGGGGTTCACTAGACTGTGACTGGGTTTCACTACACTGTGTGACTGGGGTTCACTACACCCTGTGACTGGGGTTCACTACACCGTGTGACTGGGTTTCACTACACTGTGTGACTGGGGTTCACTACACTGTGTGACTGGGGTTCACGACACCGTGTGAATGGGGTTCACTACTCCATGTGACTGGGGTTCACTACACCGTGTGACTGGGGTTCACTACACCCTGTGACTGGGGTTCACTACACCCTGTGACTGGGGTTCACTACACCGTGTGACTGGGGTTCACTACACCGTGTGAATGGGGTTCACTACTCCATGTGACTGGGGTTCACTACACCGTGTGACTGGGGTTCACTACACCCTGTGACTGGGGTTCACTACACCCTGTGACTGGGGTTCACTACACCGTGTGACTGGGGTTCACTACACCGTGTGACTGGGGTTCACTACACCGTGTGACTGAGGTTCACTACACCATGTGACTTGGGTTCACTGCACCGTGTGACTGAGGTTCACTACACCATGTGACTTGGGTTCACTACACCGTGTGACTGGGGTTCACTACACTGTGTGTCCGGGGTTCACTACACTGTGTGACCCGGGTTCACGACACTGTGTGACTGGGGTTCACGACACCGTGTGACTGGGGTTCACTACACTCTGTGACTGGGGTTCACTGCACTGTGTGACTGGGGTTCACTACACCCTGTGACTGGGGTTCAATACACTGTGTGACTGGAGTTCACTACACCGTGTGACTGGGGTTCACTTCACTGTGTGACTGGAGTTCACTACACTGTGTGACTTGGGTTCACTACACCGTGTGACTGGGGTTCACTAGACCGTGTCACTGGGGTTCACTACACCCTGCGACTGGGGTTCACTTCACTGTGTGACTGGAGTTCACTACACTGTGTGATTGGGGTTCACTACACTGTGTGACTGGGGCTCACTACACCGTGTCACTGGGGTTCACTACACTGTGTGACTGGGGTTCACTACATTGTGTGACTGGGATTCACTACACCCTGCGACGGGGGTTCACTACACTGTGTGACTGGGCTTCACTAGACTGTGACTGGGTTTCACTACACTGTGTGACTGGGGTTCACTACACCCTGTGACTGGGGTTCACTACACCGTGTGACTGGGGTTCAATACACCATGTGACTGGGCTTCACTACATTGTGTGACTGGGGTTCACTACACCGTGTGACTGGAGTTCACTACACTGTGTGACTGGGGTTCACTGCACCCTGTGACTGGGGTTCACTACACCGTGTCACTGGGGTTCACTACACTGTGTGACTGGGGTTCACTAAATGTGTGACTGGGGTTCACTACACTGTGTGACTGGGGTTCACTACACTGTGACTGGGGTTCACTACACTGTGTGACTGGGGTTCACTACCCCGGGTGACTAGGGTTCACTAGACTGTGACTGGGTTTCACTACACTGTGAGACTGGGGTTCACTACACCCTGTGACTGGGGTTTACTACACTTTGTGACTGTAGTTCACTTCACTGTGTGACTGGGGTTCACTAAATGTGTGACTGGGGTTCACTAAATGTGTGACTGGGGTTCACTACACTGTGTGACTGGGGTTCACTACACCGTGTGACTGGGGTTTACTACACTGTGACTGGGGTTCATTACACCGTGTGACTGGGGTTCACTACAATGTGTGACTGGGGTTCACTACACTGTGACTGGGGTTCACTACACCGTGTGACTAGGGATCACTGCACTTTGTAACTGTGGTTCACTACACTGTGTGAGTGGGGTTCACTACACTGTGTGTCTGGGGTTCACTAGACCATGTGACTGGGGTTCACTAGACCGTGTGACTGGGGTTCACTGCACCGTGTGACTGGAGTTCACTACACTGTGTGACTGGGGTTCACTACACCGTGTGACTGGGGTTCTCTACACTGTGTGACTGGGGTTCACTACACTGTGACTGGGGTTCACTACACCGTGTGACTGGGGATCACTACACTTTGTGACTGGGGTTCACTACACTGTGTGACTGGGGTTCACTACACTGTGTGTCTGGGGTTCACTAGACCATGTGACTGGGGTTCACTAGACCGTGTGACTGGGGTTCACTACACCGTGTGACTGGGGTTCACTACACTGTGTAACTGGGGTTCACTACACTGTGACTGGGGTTCACTACACCGTGTGACTGGGGATCACTACACTTTGTGACTGGGGTTCACTACACTGTGTGACTGGGGTTCACTGCACCGTGACTGGGGTTCACTACACTGTGTGACTGGGGTTCACTACATGATGTGACTGGGGTTCACTGGACTTTGACTGGGTTTCACTACACTGTGAGACTGGGGTTCACTAAATGTGTGACTGGGGTGCACTACACTGTGTGACTGGGGTTCACTACACTGTGACTGGGGTTCACTACACCGTGTCACTGGGGTCACTACACTGTGTGACTGGGGTTCACTACACCGTGTGACTGGGGTTCACCACACTGTGACTGGGGGTCACTACACTGTGTGACTGGGGTTCATTACACCGGGTGACTGGGGTTCACTACACCGTGTGACTGGGGTTCACTACACCCTGTGACTGGGGTTTACTACACTTTGTGACTGTAGTTCACTACACTGTGTGACTGGTGTTCACAACTCCCTGTGACTGGGGTTCACTACACCGTGTGACTGGGGTTTCACTACAGTGTGTGACTGGGGTTCACTACACCCTGTGACTGGGGTTCACTACACCCTGTGACTGGGGTGCCTACACTGTGTGACTGGGGTTCACTACACCGTGTGACTGGGGTACACTACACCGTCTGACTGGGGTTCACTAGACCGTGTGACTGGGGTTCACTAGACCTTGTGACTGGGGTTCACTAGACCGTGTGACTGGGGTTCACTAAATGTTTGACTGGGGTTTGCTGCACTGTGTGACTGGGGATCACTACACTGTGTGACTGGGATTCACTACACTGTGTGACTGGGGTTCACTACACCCTGTGACTGGGCTTCACTACATTGTGTGACTGGGGTTCACTACACCGTGTGACGGGGGTTCACTACACTGTGTGACTGGGCTTCACTAGACTGTGACTGGGTTTCACTACACTGTGTGACTGGGGTTCACTACACCCTGTGACTGGGGTTCACTACACCGTGTGACTGGGGTTCACTACACCGTGTGACTGGGGTTCACTAGACTGTGACTGGGTTTCACTACACTGTGTGACTGGGGTTCACTACACTGTGTGACTGGGGTTCATGACACCGTGTGACTGGGGTTTACTACACCGTGTGAATGGGGTTCACTACTCCATGTGACTGGGGTTCACTACACCGTGTGACTGGGGTTCACTACACCCTGTGACTGGGGTTCACTACACCGTGTGACTGGGGTTCACTACACCGTGTGACTGGCGTTCACTACACTGTGACTGGGGTTCACTACACTGTGACTGGGGTTCACTACACCGTGTGACTGGGGTTCACTACACTATGTGACTGGTGTTCACTACACTGTGTGACTGGGGTTCACTACACTGTGTGACCGGGGTTCACTGCGCCGTGTGTCTGAGGTTCAGTACACCCTGTGACTGAAGTTCACTACACCGTGTGACTGCGGTTCACTACACTGTGAGAGCGGGGGTCACTACACTGTGTTACTGGGGTTCACTACACCGTGTAACTGGGGTTCACTGCACCGTGTGACTGGGGTTCACTACACTGTGTGACTGGGGTTCACTACACTGTGTGACTGGGGTTCACTAGACTGTGGCTGGGTTTCACTACACTGTGTGACTGGGGTTCACTACACCCTGTGACTGGGGTTCACTACACCGTGCGACTGGGGTTCACTACATTGTGTGACTGGGGTTCACTACACCGTGTGACTGGAGTTCACTACACTGTGTGACTGGGGTTCACTATACCCTGCGAAAGGGGTTCACTACACTGTGTGACTGGGGTTCGCTACACCGTGTGACTGGGGTTAACTACACTGTCTGAGTGGGGTTCACTACACTGTGTGACGGGTGTTCACTACACCGTGTGACGGGGGTTCACTACACCGTGTGACTGGGGTTCACTACACCCCGTGACTGGGGTTCACTACACTGTGTGACTGGGGTTCACTACACTGTGTGACTGGGGTTCAATACACCATGTGACTGGGCTTCACTACATTGTGTGACTGGGGTTCACTACACCGTGTGACTGGAGTTCACTGCACTGTGTGACTGGGGTTCACTACACTGTGTGACTGGGGTTCACTAAATGTGTGACTGGGGTTCACTACACTGTGTGACTGGGTTTCCCTACACCGTGTGACTGGTGTTTACTACACTGTGACTGGGGCTCGCTACACTGTGTGACTGGGGTTCATTACACCGTGTGACTGGGGTTCACTACACTGTGTGACTGGGGTTCACTACACTGTGACTGGGGTTCACTACACCGTGTGACTAGGGATCACTACACTTTGTGACGGGTTCACTACACTGTGTGAAAGGGGTTCACTAGACCGTGTGACTGGGGTTCACTACACCGTGTGACTGGAGTTCACTACACTGTGTGACTGGGGTTCACTACACCGTGTGACTGGGGTTCACTACACTGTGTGCCCGGGGTTCACCACGCCGTGTGTCTGAGGTTCACTACACCCTGTGACTGGAGTTCACTACACCGTGTGACTGGGGTTCACTAGACTGTGGCTGGGTTTCACTACACTGTGTGACTGGGGTTCACTACACCCTGTGACTGGGGTTCACTACACCGTGCGACTGGGGTTCACTACATTGTGTGACTGGGGTTCACTACACCGTGTGACTGGAGTTCACTACACTGTGTGACTGGGGTTCACCATACCCTGCGAAAGGGGTTCACTACACTGTGTGACTGGGGTTCACTACACCGTGTGACTGGGGTTAACTACACTGTCTGACTGGGGTTCACTACACTGTGTGACGGGTGTTCACTACACCGTGTGACGGGGGTTCACTACACCGTGTGACTGGGGTTCACTACACCCCGTGACTGGGGTTCACTACACTGTGTGACTGGGGTTCACTACACCGTGTGACGGGGGTTCACTACACTGTGTGACTGGGGTTCACTACACCGTGTGACTGGGGTTCACCAGACCGTGTGACTGGGGCTCACTAGACCGTGTGATTGGGGTTCACTAGACCGTGTGACTGGGGTTCACTACACAGTGTGACTGGGGTTCACTACACTGTGTGACTGGGGTTCAATACACCATGTGACTGGGCTTCACTACATTGTGTGACTGGGGTTCACTACACCGTGTGACTGGAGTTCACTACACTGTGTGACTGGGGTTCACTACACTGTGTGACTGGGGTTCACTAAATGTGTGACTAGGGTTCACTACACTGTGTGCCCGGGGTTCACCACGCCGTGTGTCTGAGGTTCACTACACCCTGTGACTGGGGTTCACTACACCGTGTGACTGGGGTTCACTACACCGTGTGACTGGGGTTCACTAGACTGTGACTGGGTTTCACTACACTGTGTGACTGGGGTTCACTGCACTGTGTGACTGGGGTTCACGACACCGTGTGACTCGGGTTCACTACACCGTGTGAATGGGGTTCACTACGCCGTGTGACTGGGGTTCACTGCACCGTGTGACTGGGGTTCAATACACTGTGTGACTGCAGTTCACTACACCGTGTGACTGGGGTTCACTTCACTGTGTGACTGGAGTTCACTACACTGTGTGACTTGGGTTCACTACACCGTGTGACTGGGGTTCACTAGACCGTGTCACTGGGGTTCACTAAATGTTTGACTGGGGTTCACTAAATGTTTGACTGGGGTTTGCTGCACTGTGTGACTGGGGATCACTACACTGTGTGACTGGGGTTCACTACACAGTGTGACTGGGGTTCACTAGACCGTGTGACATGATTCACTACACTGTGTGACTGGGATTCACTACACTGTGTGACTGGGGTTCACTACACCCTGTGACTGGTGTCCACTGCACTGTGTGACTGGGGTTCACTACTCCGTGTGACGGGGGTTCACTACACTGTGAGACTGGGGTTCACTACACCGTGTGACTGGGGTTCACCAGACCGTGTGACTGGGATTCACTACACTGTGTGACTGGGATTCACTGCACTGTGTAACTGGGGTTCACTGCACCGTGTGACTGGGGTTCACTACACTGTGTGACTGGGGTTCACTACACTGTGTGACTGGGGTTCACTAGACTGTGGCTGGGTTTCACTACACTGTGTGACTGGGGTTCACTACACCCTGTGACTGGGGTTCACTACACCGTGCGACTGGGGTTCACTACATTGTGTGACTGGGGTTCACTACACCGTGTGACTGGAGTTCACTACACTGTGTGACTGGGGTTCACTATACCCTGCGAAAGGGGTTCACTACACTGTGTGACTGGGGTTCGCTACACCGTGTGACTGGGGTTAACTACACTGTCTGAGTGGGGTTCACTACACTGTGTGACGGGTGTTCACTACACCGTGTGACGGGGGTTCACTACACCGTGTGACTGGGGTTCACTACACCCCGTGACTGGGGTTCACAACACTGTGTGACTGGGCTTCACTACACTGTGTGACTGGGGTTCAATACACCATGTGACTGGGCTTCACTACATTGTGTGACTGGGGTTCACTACACCGTGCGACTGGGGTTCACTTTACTGTGTGACTGGAGTTCACTACACTGTGTGACCGGGGTTCACTACACTGTGTGACTGGGGCTCACTACACCGTGTCACTGGGGTTCACTACACTGTGTGACTGGGGTTCACTAATTGTGTGACTGGGGTTCACTGCACTGTGACTGGGGTTCACGACACCGTGTGACTGGGGTTCACTAAACCGTGTGACTGGGGTTCACTACACCGTGTGACTGGGGATCTCTACATTTTGTGACTGGGGTTCACTACATTGTGTGACTGGGGTTCACTGCACCGTATGACTGGGGTTCAGTACACTGTGACTGGGGTTCACTACACCGTGTGACTGGGGTTCACGAAACCGTGTGACTGGGGTTCACTACACCGTGTGACTGGGGTTCACTAGACTGTGACTGGGTTTCACTACACTGTGGGACTGGGGTTCACTGCACCCTGTGACTGGGGTTTACTACATTTTGTGACTGTAGTTCACTACACTGTGTGACTGGTGTTCACTGCAGCCTGTGACTGGGGCTCACTACACCATGTCACTGGGGTTCACTACACTGTGTGACTGGGGTTCACTAAATGTGTGACTGGGGTTCACTACACTGTGACTGGGGTTCACTACACTGTGTGACTGGGGTTCACTACACCGGGTGACTGGGGTTCACTAGACTGTGACTGGGTTTCACTACACTGTGAGACTGGGGTTCACTACACCCTGTGACTGGGGTTTACTACATTTTGTGACTGTAGTTCACGACAATGTGTGACTGGGGTTCACTGAATGTGTGACTGGGGTTCACTACACTGTGTGACTGGGGTTCACGACACTGTGTGACTGGGGTTCACTAGACCGTGTGACTGGGGTTCACTACACTGTGACTGGGATTCACTGCACTGTGTGACTGGGGTTATTCACTACACCCTGTGACTGGTGTTCACTGCACTGTGTGACTGGGGTTCATTACATTTTGTGACTGGGGTTCGCTTCACTGTGTGACTGGGGTTCACTATACCCTGCGAAAGGGGTTCATTACATTGTGTGAGTGGGGTTCACTTCACTGTGTGACTGGAGTTCACTATACCCTGCGAATGGGGTTCACGTCATCGTGTGACTGGGGTTCACTACACCGTGTGACTGGGGTTCACTACACCGTGTGACCGGGGTTCACTACACCGTGTGACCTGGGTTCACTACACCGTGTGACTGGGGTTCACTACACCGTGTGACTGGGGTTCACTGGACCGTGTGACTGGGGTTCACTGCACTGTGACTGGGATTCACTGCACTGTGTGACTGGGGTTATTCACTACACCCTGTGACTGGTGTTCACTGCACTTTGTGACTGGGGTTCATTACATTTTGTGACCGGGGTTCACTACACCGTGTGACTGGGGTTCACTACACCGTGTGACTGGGGTTCACTACACCGTGTGACTGGGGTTCACTACACCCTGTGACTGGGGTTCACTACACCGTGTGACTGGGGTTCACTACACCGTATGACTGGGGTTCACTACACCGTGTGACTGAGGTTCACTACACCCTGTGACTGGGGTTCATGACACTGTGTCACCGGGGTTCACTACACTGTGTGACCGGGGTTCACTACACTGTGTGACCGGGGTTCACTACACTGACTGGGGTTCACTACACCGTGTGACTGGGGTTCACTACACTCTGTGAGTGGGGTTCACTACACTCTGTGACTGGGGTTCACTACACCCTGTGAATGGGGTTCACTACACTGTGTGACTGGGGTTCACTGCACTGTGTGACTTGGGTTCACTACACCGTGTCACTGGGGGTCACTACACTGTTTGACTGGGGTTCACTAAATGTGTGACTGGGGTTTACTACACTGTGACTGGGGTTCACTACACTGTGTGACTGGGGTTCACTACACCGTGTGACTGGGGTTCACTAGACCGTGTCACTGGGGTTCACTACACCCTGCGACTGGGGTTCACTTCACTGTGTGACTGGGGCTCACTGCACCGTGTGACTGGGATTCACTACATTATGTGACTGGGATTCACTACACTATGTGACTGGGATTCACTGCACTGTGTGACTGGGGTTCACTACACCCTGTGACTGGTGTTCATTGCACTGTGTGACTGGGGTTCATTACATTTTGTGACTGGGGTTCACTTCACTGTGTGACTGGGGTTCACTATACCCTGCGAAAGGGGTTCACTACACTGTGTGACTGGGGTTCACTACACCGTGTGACTGGGGTTCACTACACCGAGTGACTGGGGTTAACTACACTGTGTGACTGGGGTTCACTACACTGTGTGACAGGGATTCACTACACCGTGTGACTGGGGTTCACTACACTGTGTGACTGGTGTTCACTACACCGTGTGACGGGGGTTCACTACACTGTGTGACTGGGGTTCACTACACCGTGTGACTGTGGTTCACCAGACCGTGTGTCTGGGGCTCACTAGACCGTGTGACTGGGGTTCACTAGACCGTGTGACTGGGGTTCAGTACACTGTGTGACTGGGGTTCACTACACCCTGTGAATGGGGTTCACTAAACTGTGTGACTGGGGTTCACTACACTGTGTGACTATGGTTCACTTCACTGTGTGACTGGAGTTCACTACACTGTGTGACTTGGGTTCACTACACCGTGTCACTGGGGTTCACTGCACTGTGTGACTGGGGTTCACTACACTGTGTGACTGGGGTTCACTAAACGTGTGACTGGGGTTCACTACACTGTGTGACTGGGGTTCACTACACTGTGACTGGGGTTCACTACACTGTGTGACTGGGGTTCACTACACCGGGTGACTGGGGTTCACTAGACTGTGACTGGGTTACACTACACTGTGAGACTGGGGTTCACTACACCGTGAGACTGGGGTTCACTACACCCTGTGACTGGAGTTCACTACACTGTGTGAGTGAGGTTCATTACACCCTATGACTGGGGTTCAATACACCCTGTGACTGGAGTTCACTACACTGTGTGAGTGAGGTTCATTACACCCTATGACTGGGGTTCAATACACTGTGTGACTGGGGTACACTACACTGTGTGACTGGGGTTCACTTCACTGTGTGACTGGAGTTCACTACACTGTGACATGGGTTCACCACACCGTGTGACTGGGGTTTACTACACTGTGACTGGGGTTCACTACACTCTGTGACTGGGGTTCACTGCACCGTGTGACTGGGTTTCACTGGACCTTGTGACTGGGATTCACTACACTGTGTGACTGGGGTTCACTAACCCTGTGACTGGTGTTCACTGCACTGTGTGACTGGGGTTCATTACATTATGTGACTGGGGTTCACTTCACTGTGCGACTGGGGTTCACTATACCCTGCAAAAGGGGTTCACTACACCTTGTGACTGGGGTTCACTACACCGTGTGACTGGGGTTAACTGCGCTGTGTGACTGGGGTTCACTGCACTGTGTGACTGGGGTTCACTACACCGTGTGACTGCGGTTCACTACACTGTGTGACTGGGGTTCATGACACCGTGTGACTGGGATTCACTAGACCGCGTGACTGGGGTTCAATAGACCGTGTGACTGGGGTTCACTACACTGTGTGACTGGGGTTCACTACACTGTGTGGCTGGGGTTCAATACACCGTGTGACTGGGCTTCACTACATTGTGTGACTGGGGTTCACTACACCGTGTGACTGGAGTTCACTACACTGTGTGACTGGGGTTCACTACACCGGGTGACTGGGGTTCACTAGACTGTGACTGGGTTTCACTACACTGTGAGACGGGTTCACTACACCCTGTGACTGGGGTTTACTACACTTTGTGACTGTAGTTCACTACACTGTGACTGGGGTTCACTAAATGTGTGACTGGGGTTCACTACACTGTGTGACTGGGGTTCACTACACTGTGTGACTTGGGTTCACTACACCGTGTGACTGGGGTTTACTACACTGTGACTGGGGTTCACTACACTGTGTGACTGGGGTTCACTACACTGTGTGACTGAGGATCACTAGACCGTGTGACTGGGGTTCACTTCACTGTGACTGGAGGTCACTATACCCTGCGAATGGGGTTCACTACATCGTGTGACTGGGGTTCACTACACCGTGTGACTGGGGTTCACTACACCGTGTGACTGGGGTTCACTACACCGTGTGACCGGGGTTCACTACACCGTGTGACTGGGATTCACTACACCCTGTGACTGGGGTTCACTACACCGTGTGACTGGGGTTCACTACACCCTGTGACTGGAGTTCACTACACTGTGTGAGTGAGGTTCACTACACCCTATGACTGGGGTTCAATACACTGTGTGACTGGGGTTCACTAACCCTGTGACTGGTGTTCACTGCACTGTGTGACTGGGGTTCATTACATTTTGTGACTGGGGTTCACTTCACTGTGCGACTGGGGTTCACTATACCCTGCGAAAGGGGTTCACTACACCGTGTGACTGGGGTTCACTACACCGTGTGACTGGGGTTCACTGGACCGTGTCACTCGGGTTCACTACACCCTGCGACTGGGGTTCACTTCACTGTGTGACCGGGGTTCAACACACTGTGTGACTGGGGCTCACGACACCGTGTCACTGGGGTTCACTACACTGTGTGACTGGGGTTCACTAAATGTGTGACTGGGGTTTACTACAATATGTGACTGGGGTTCACTACACTGTGTGACTGGGGTTCACTAGACCGTGTGACTGGGATTCACTACACTGTGTGACTG
Organism: Somniosus microcephalus; assembly: GCF_052327205.1. Lineage (NCBI taxonomy): Eukaryota > Metazoa > Chordata > Chondrichthyes > Squaliformes > Somniosidae > Somniosus > Somniosus microcephalus. Next base: position 202,931,570 of record NC_140993.1, on the reverse strand, counting down.
GGATTCACTACACTGTGTGACTGGGGTTCACTACACCCTGTGACTGGTGTTCACTGCACTGTGTGACTGGGGTTCATTACATTTTGTGACTGGGGTTCACTTCACTGTGTGACTGGGGTTCACTATACCCTGCGAAAGGGGTTCACTACACTGTGTGACTGGGGTTCACTACACCGTGTGACTGGGGTTGACTACACCGTGTGACTGCGGTTCACTACACTGTGTGACGGGGGTTCACTACACCGTGTGACTGGGGTTCACTACACCGTGTGACTGGGGTTCACTACACTGTGTGACTGGGGTTCACTACACCGTGTGACGGGAGTTCACTACACCGTGTGACTGTGGTTCACTACACCGTGTGACTGGGGTTCACTACACCGTGTGACTGGGGTTCACTACACCGTGTGACGGGGGTTCACTACACTGTGTGACTGGGGTTCACTACACCGTGTGACTGTGGTTTACCAGACCGTGTGACTGGGGCTCACTAGACTGTGTGACTGGGGTTCACTAGACCGTGTGACTGGGGTTCAGTACACTGTGTGACTGGGGTTCACTACACCCTGTGAATGGGGTTCACTAAACTGTGTGACTGGGGTTCACTACACTGTGTGATTGGGGTTCACTTCACTGTGTGACTGGAGTTCACTACACTGTGTGACTTGGGTTCACTACACCGTGTCACTGGGGTTCACTACACTGTGTGACTGGGGTTCACTACACTGTGTGACTGGGGTTCACTAAATGTGTGACTGGGGTTCACTACACTGTCTGACTGGGGTTCACTACACTGTGACTGGGGTTCACTACACTATGTGACTGGGGTTCACTACACCGGGTGACTGGGGTTCACTAGACTGTGATTGGGTTTCACTACACTGTGAGACTGGGGTTCACTACACCCTGTTGTAAAGTCTGTGGGTTGTGCAGTTAATAAATACACAGACTTCAGAAGTAACAAACAAACAGGTCTTTACTATTCGAAGGTCCGGGCGAATCTGCCCCAGCAATCATGCCACAACACTTATATACTGGTGTGGTCACTATCGGTATTACAGTATACAGAAGCCAAACAAATAGTGCCACCCGAAAGTAGTCCTCTTAAAGGTGAACGGTTACATTCAATAGTTCCCTTAAAGGTAGACCGGTACATACACTACAATCCTCCCTTTTTAGCTTATTACTTACTAAGTCCATAGTGAACATACATTCTAACATATATACAGGTTTATGTAAGACAGTTCATAGATTCAGTCTTTCCGGGGGTTTCCGGATTCTGTCAGGATAACGCCGCAGTGGTGTCGTCATTTCAGGCGGGCTAGGAGGTGCTTCTGGCAAGGTCGATTCGGCTTGAAAAGCCGTGTCAGGTTCAGCTGACTCCAGTATCACTAGATCGGAAGTAGGTGTTCTGGGTATCTCAGTTTCAACATTACCCGGATAAGGTGGTGAAGTCGGTGGCCCATTTGTGGTGGACCCTATGATTTGGTCAACATGGCGCCTTATTATATTGTCTCCAATGTCCACGGTGTACATCAATGGCCCCAGCCTTTTCCCAATAGTTCCAGGCTGCCATTTCTCAGTACGGTAGTCCCGGGCCAAAACTCGTTGACCGATCTGGAAAGATCTAGTGACCCTGTTGTTCATGCCCTGGAATTGCCGGTTCTCTACGTCTCTTCTGACGTTTGGTTTTAGTAAATCCAGCCGGCATCTTAGGCGTCTATTACAGAACATCATTGCGGGAGTTTGATTTGTGACCGCATGTGTCGCATTTCGGTATGCCAACAAAAAGCTATCCACCTTATGTTGCAGACCTATATTTTCATTACTCATGGCCTTTACGGCCTTCTTGAAGGTCTGGACAAACCTTTCAGCCAATCCATTGGAGGCGGGATGGTATGGGGCTGACGTGTAATGTTTAACCCCATTGCTCTTTAAGAATTTCTTGAATTCTTCGGACACAAATTGTGGTCCATTATCAGAACAGATCTGTTCTGGCAGGCCATTCCGAGCAAACATAGTCCTTAACACTGCGATGGTTTTTTCCGTCGTGGTGGTGGTCATCTTAATTACTTCCGGCCACTTGGAGTGGGCATCCACCGCTATTAGAAACATCGAGTCCATAAATGGACCAGCAAAGTCGATGTGTACTCTTTGCCAAGGCGATGAGGGCCACTCCCATGGATGCAGAGGAGCCTGGGGTGGCGCGTTCTGAACCCTTTGACATCCTAGGCAGTTCTTCGTGATCTCCTCTATGTCTCCATCAATGCCTGGCCACCACACAAACGCTCTTGCTAGATTTTTCATCTTTACTCCCCCCAGATGTCCTTCGTGCAGCTCCTTTAGCACCTTCTTTTGGAGTTTGGGTGGAATCACCACTCTAGATCCACACATCAGGGTTCCTCGACACACAGACAGTTGTTCTTTCCTCTGTGCAAATGCTTGCAGTGTTGAGTCGCTCTGTGCTGGCCATCCCTCCACCGTTACATCATAGACTCGTGAAAGAGTCGGGTCATTCCTTGTCTCATTCTCAATCATTGAGTTTGTTATCGGTAGACACTCCACTATGGATGAGTGGAACAACTCTACTGGGTCCACTATACTCGCTTCTTCTACCATCGGCAATGGCAAGCGTGACAACCCATCAGCATTTCCATGCTGTTTAGACCTTTTGTACTCAATTTCGTATTGGTGTGCCCCAAGTAACACGGACCACCTTTGTAACCTTTGTGCTGTCATGGTGGAAACGGCCTTATTTGGGTTGAATATGGACATCAACGGCTGGTGGTCTGTCAGCAATGTGAACTTTTTACATTGTAGGTAATGGTTGAATTTCTTCACGCCCCACACAAGACTGAGGGCCTCCCTATCTATTTGGGCGTAATTTCGCTCCGCGGGTGTCAATGATCGGGACTCGAAAGCCACTGGCCTTTCCGAGCCATTTGGTAGCCTGTGCGAGAGTACTGCCCCAATTCCGTACGGGGAAGCATCGCAAGCTAGACGAAGGGGTAATGCTGGGTTGAAATGAGCCAACACTTCTTCAGAGGTAATCAACTCCTTGCTCCTGTGAAAAGCCTTTTTGCATTCTTCACTCCACTTCCATGGTGTTTCTTTCCGCAACAGGTCATTCAGCGGATGCAGTACCGTGGATAAATTCGGCAGAAACTTGTGATAGTAATTAATCAACCCCAAGAATGATCTTAACTGAGATACGTTTCCTGGAGCGGGGGCCTTCACAACCGCTTCTATCTTTTCGGGTGACTTATGCAGTCCCTCTCGGTCAATGACATGACCGCAGTATGAGATCCGTTTTTGGAAGAACTCACACTTCTTGCGATTAACCCGAAGGCCATACTCCTTCAACCTGGTGAGTACCAGTTTCAAATTCGTGAGGTGTTCTTCCTCATCTTTCCCCGTGATTAAAATGTCATCTAAGTAGCACTGCGTGCTTGGAATTCCTTGTAACACCTGTTCCATGGCCCTCTGCCAAATTGCTGGCGCCGAAGCTACCCCAAAGACCAGTCTATTGTAGCGATACAAGCCTCTGTGAGTGTTGATGGTGAGGTACTGGCGTGACTCTTCCTCGACCTCCATCTGTAGATATGCTTGAGCCAGATCTATTTTCGTGAAATGTTTCCCTCCAGCCAACGAAGCAAAGATATCTTCAATCCGCGGAAGCGGGTATTGTACCGTGTGAAGCACCGGATTCACAGTAATCTTGAAATCTCCGCAGATACGGACCTTCCCCGGTCCCCCTGGCTTATTACTCGGTGAGGACTTCATGACGGGAACAATGGGCGTGGCCCACTCACTCCAGTCCACTTTCGACAGAACCCCTGATCGTTCAAGTTCTTCCAGTTCTGCCTCCACAGCTGGTCGTATTGCGTAAGGTACTGATCTGGCCTTAAAAAACTTTGGGCTTGCATTTTCTGCAATCTTAACCTTTGCTTTAATACCTCGCAGTGTTCCCAGTCCCTGCTGGAATACCTCCTTAGCTTCGTCCAATATTCTGGACAACCGTTCAGGTTTGACATCCTCTTTTTCGGAATCCACCGTCATGGTGTTTAGTGACTGCCAGTCCAATTTTATTTTTCGGATCCACTCCCGTCCCAGAAGTGGTGGTCCTCCCTCAGGCAATACATACAGGTCCAACCGGTGATGATCTTTATCCTTGTATCTCACCTTGACTTCTATCATTCCGATGGGGAATACTTTGTGCCCCGTGTATGTCTGTAGTACTAGTTCCGTATCCCGTAGTGGAATATGCTTGAAAAATTTCTTATAGTCATGCTTATTCATGACCGTCAACGCCGATCCGGTGTCCACTTCCATTTTTACTTGGACCTTTGCAATCTGTAGCGTTATCCAGATAGTTTGTCGGTCAGCTTCATTGCTCACGTTGTGAATTCTCAGACTGTCCAGTCCTTTGCATTTGGAGTGTGAGACCGACTTCTGTTCCCTCAGACTCTTCTTAGTCACCTCTTGTACCTTCCCGTACCATTTTTGTGGTGACTTCTTATTGTTGTACGTTGCTCCTGACCGGCATACCTTAGCTATGTGCTCGATCTTGCCACATTTCCTGCATTCTTGGTTTTTACCCCAGCATTGATTCTGGTCGTGTGTTGTCTTCCCACAACGGTAGCATTTTGTTGTGCTCGAAGTAATTTGGTCCACCCCTAGTGCCGCCGCCTTTAGCTGCATTTCCGCTGTTCCTTTCGCTGCGGCTTCATGCGATGCAGCTATGAGGACAGCCCTGTCCAGTGTGAGGTCATTTTCTTCCAGTAGTCGCTTCTGCGTTCCTTCTTTGGACAATCCGCATACGAACTTGTCCCGCAGTGCCTCTGTCAGATTCCCTCCAAACTGGCAGTATTTCGCTATCCTACGCAGTTCGACCAAATATTCCGCATTGCTTTCGTCTTTCCTCTGCGTTCTTGCGTAGAATTTGAATCGTTCAGCCAGCATCAACGGTGTGGGGTTCAAGTGATCCTTCAGCACTGCTACAATATCATCGAAAGTCTGATCTGCCGGTTTTGCTGGTGAGAGAAGATTCTTCAACACCACGAATGTTTTCGCACCCATCATGTTAAGTAAGGTTAAAGCTTTTTCCTCCTTAGCTATTTTGTTAGCCTTACAATGTATCTCAATACGTTCTACGTACGTGGCCCAGTCTTCTATCTCCGAATTGAACTCGTTGATGTCCGCCCGCTTAGGCATCTTTCTTTCCTTGGGTACAACACAAGTATTTCTTCAAGTATTCTTATTTATTTGTTTATTTCTAAGATGGCGGTTTTCCCGCGAAAATGGCGGTTTCCCGCTCTTTCCTTCTCGCCCCGCCCACTTCAATCGTCTTCCCCGCCTAATGGCGGCTTCCCGCGTTTCTTCCCTGGTGGAAGGGGTACGCTTTCCCCACAGCGGACAGGTTCAGCCGCTGGGCTGGCTTCCGCACAGCTCCCCTTACTCGGCTCTGTCTTTTCCTCCCGCCCGCACGGCTCTACCGGCGCTGGGTACACCCCGTTAACGGAGGACAGTTCAGCCGCTGGACTGGCTCTCGCGCAGTCTCTCACCCCGTTTTCGGCTGTGTCTCTCTCTCACTCCCGCACGTTCGGATTTGCCGGCTCTGAGTACCCCGTTGGTGGAGAACAGCTCAGCCGCTGGACTGGCTCCTCGCAGTCTCTCTCTCCGCACCCGGCTCTCACCCACACGGTTCCCGTTCGCCTCCCCAGCCCTCTCGCAGACCGGTGTTTCCCTCCCTGGCTGCAGCTGCGTTTCTCTTCCCGCGCCTACTCGCAGGCTCAGCGCTTCGTGGCTGCGGTCGCTGCCCGGATTGTTCCCGCCGATCGCGGTCCGGCTGTCACCCGACGCCGTTGGACCCGACTTTTGGCCAGCACAGCTCCCCCTCGACCGAGGTCGAGTGCTCTGCCCTTATCCTCCGGATACTTCTACACCTTCCCCTACTCACAGTCTCTTCGGCCGCCTTGTTTCTTGCTGGTCGGCTCACTCCGCACCGTGGCAGAAGGGTAGTCAGTGCCTGTTGCTGATACGCTTTTGTAGTAAGTCTTCCTGCTTTCTGATCTTGCAGCCTCGTGTTTTCTTTTGGTAGCACGACGAGGGCGGTTGTCTCTCTTCGACGCTCTTCGTTGCTTTTGGTAGTCTTGCCGCAGGGTACGATCGGATTCGTCGCCACTGTAAAGTCTGTGGGTTGTGCAGTTAATAAATACACAGACTTCAGAAGTAACAAACAAACAGGTCTTTACTATTCGAAGGTCCGGGCGAATCTGCCCCAGCAATCATGCCACAACACTTATATACTGGTGTGGTCACTATCGGTATTACAGTATACAGAAGCCAAACAAATAGTGCCACCCGAAAGTAGTCCTCTTAAAGGTGAACGGTTACATTCAATAGTTCCCTTAAAGGTAGACGGGTACATACACTACACCTGTGACTGGGGTTTACTACACTTTGTGACTGTAGTTCACTACACTGTGTGACTGGGGTTCACTAAATGTGTGACTGGGGTTCACTACACTGTGTGACTGGGGTTCACTACACTGTGTGACTTGGGTTTACTACACCGTGTGACTGGGGTTCACTACACCCTGTGACTGGGGTTCACTACACCGTGTGACTGAGGTTCACTACACCCTGTGACTGGGGTTCACTACACTCTGTGACTGGGGTTCACTACACCCTGTGACTGGAGTTCACTACACCGTGTGACTGAGGTTCACTACACCCTATGACTGGGGTTCAATACACTTTGTGACTGGGGTTCACTACACTGTGTGACTGGGGTTCACTACACCCTGTGAATGGGGTTCACTACACTGTGTGACTCGGGTACACTACACTGTGTGACTGGGGTTCACTTCACTGTGTGACTGGAGTTCACTACACTGTGACTTGGGTTCACTACACCGTGTGACTGGGGTTTACTACACTGTGACTGGGGTTCCCTACACTGTGTGACTAGGGTTCACTACACCGTGTGACTGGGGTTCACTGGACCGTGTGACTGGGATTCACTACACTGTGTGACTGGGGTTCACTAACACTGTGACTGGTGTTCACTGCACTGTGTGACTGGGATTCACTACACTGTGTGACTGGGGTTCACTAACACTGTGACTGGTGTTCACTGCACTGTGTGACTGGGGTTCATTACATTTTGTGACTGGGGTTCACTTCACTGTGCGACTGGGGTTCACTATACCCTGCGAAAGGGGTTCACTACACCTTGTGACTGGGGTTCACTACACCGTGTGACTGGGGTTAACTGCGCTGTGTGACTGGGGTTCACTACACTGTGTGACGGGGGTTCACTACACTGTGTGACGGGGGTTCACTACACCGTGTGACTGGGGTTCACTACAATGTGTGACTGCGGTTCACTACACTGTGTGACTGGGGTTCACGACACCGTGTGACGGGGGTTCACTACACTGTGTGATTGGGGTTCACTACACCGTGTGACTGGGGTTCAGCAGACCGTGTGACTGGGGCTCACTACACTGTGTGACTGGGGTTCACTAGACCGCGTGACTGGGGTTCAATAGACCGTGTGACTGGGGTTCACTACACTGTGTGACTGGGGTTCACTACACTGTGTGACTGGGGTTCAATACACCGTGTGACTGGGGCTCACTACACTGTGTGACTGGGGTTCACTAGACCGCGTGACTGGGGTTCAATAGACCGTGTGACTGGGGTTCACTACACTGTGTGACTGGGGTTCACTACACCGTGTGACTGGAGTTCACTACACTGTGTGACTGGGGTTCACTACACCGGGTGACTGGGGTTCACTAGACTGTGACTGGGTTTCACTACACTGTGAGACTGGGGTTCACTACACCCTGTGACTGGGGTTTACTACACTTTGTGACTGTAGTTCACTACACTGTGTGACTGGGGTTTACTAAATGTGTGACTGGGGTTCACTACACTGTGTCACTGGGGTTCACTACACTGTGTGACTTGGGTTCACTACACCGTGTGACTGGGGTTTACTACACTGTGACTGGGGTTCACTACACTGTGTGACTGGGGTTCACTACACTGTGTGACTGGGGATCACTAGACCGTGCGACTGGGGTTCACTTCACTGTGTGACTGGAGGTCACTATACCCTGCGAATGGGGTTTACTACATCGTGTGACTGGGGTTCACTACACCGTGTGACTGGGGTTCACTACACCGTGTGACTGGGGCTCACTACACCGTGTGACCGGGGTTCACTACACCGTGTGACTGGGGTTCACTACACCGTGTGACTGGGGTTCACTGCACCCTGTGACTGGGGTTCACTACACCGTGTGACTGAGGTTCACTACACCCTGTGACTGGGGTTCACTACACTCTGTGACTGGGGTTCACTACACCCTGTGACTGGAGTTCACTACACTGTGTGAGTGAGGTTCACTACACCCTATGACTGGGGTTCAATACACTGTGTGACTGGGGTTCACTACACTGTGTGACTGGGGTTCACTACACCCTGTGAATGGGGTTCACTACACCCTGTGAATGGGGTTCACTACACTGTGTGACTGGGGTTCACTTCACTGTGTGACTGGAGTTCACTACACTGTGACTTGGGTTCACTACACCGTGTGACTGGGGTTTACTACACTGTGACTGGGGTTCACTACACTGTGTGACTGGGGTTCACTACACCGTGTGATTGGGGTTCACCGGACCGTGTGACTGGGATTCACTACACTGTGTGACTGGGGTTCACTAACCCTGTGACTGGTGTTCACTGCACTGTGTGACTGGGGTTCATTACATTTTGTGACTGGGGTTCACTATACCCTGCGAAAGGGGTTCACTACACCGTGTGACTGGGGTTCACTACACCGTGAGACTGGGGTTCACTACACCCTGTGACTGGGGTTCACTACACTGTGTGACTTGGGTTCACTACACCGTGTGACTGGGGTTCACTGGACCGTGTCACTCGGGTTCACTACACCCTGCGACTGGGGTTCACTTCACTGTGTGACCGGGGTTCAACACACTGTGTGACTGGGGCTCACGACACCGTTTCACTGGGGTTCACTACACTGTGTGACTGGGGTTCACTAAATGTGTGACTGGGGTTTACTACAATATGTGACTGGGGTTCACTACACTGTGTGACTGGGGTTCACTAGACCGTGTGACTGGGATTCATTACACTGTGTGACTGGGATTCACTACACTGTGTGACTGGGGTTCACTACACCCTGTGACTGGTGTTCACTGCACTGTGTGACTGGGGTTCATTACATTTTGTGACTGGGGTTCACTTCACTGTGTGACTGGGGTTCACTATGCCCTGCGAAAGGGGTTCACTACACTGTGTGACTGGGGTTCACTACACCGTGTGACTGGGGTTGACTACACCGTGTGACTGGGGTTCACTACACTGTGTGACGGGGGTTCACTACACCATGTGACTGGGGTTCACTACACCGTGTGACTGGGGTTCACTACACCGTGTGACTGGGGTTCACTACACTGTGTGACTGGGGTTCACTACACCGTGTGACGGGGGTTCACTACACTGTGTGACTGGGGTTCACTACACCGTGTGACTGGGGTTCACTACACCGTGTGACTGGGGTTCACCAGACCGTGTGACTGGGGCTCACTCGACTGTGTGACTGGGGTTTACTAGACCGTGTGACTGGGGTTCACTACACCGTGTGACTGGGGTTCACTACACTGTGTGACTGGGGTTCACTGCACTGTGACTGGGGTTCACTATACCGTGTGACTGGGGATCACTACATTTTGTGACTGGGTTTCAGTACATTGTGTGACTGGGGTTCACTACACCGTGTGACTGGGGTTCACTACACTGTGACTGGGGTTCACTACACTGTGTGACTGGGGTTCACTACACCGTGTGACTGGGGTTCACTACACCGTGTGACTGGGGTTCACTAGACTGTGACTGGGTTTCACTGCACTGTGAGACTGGGGTTCACTACACTGTGACTGGGGTTCACTACACTGTGTGACTGGGGTTCACTACACCGGGTGACTGGGGTTCACTAGACTGTGACTGGGTCTCACTACACTGTGAGACTGGGGTTCACTACACCCTGTGACTGGGGTTCACTACACTGTGTGACTGGGGTTCACTACACCCTGTGACTGGGGTTCACTACACCCTGTGAATGGGGTTCACTACACTGTGTGACTGGGGTTCACTACACTGTGTGACTGGGGTTCACTTCACTGTGTGACTGGAGTTCACTAAACTGTGTGACTTGGGTTCACTACACTGACTGGGGTTCACTACACTGTGACTGGGGTTCACTACACCGTGTGACTGGGGTTCACTGGACCGTGTGACTGGGATTCACTACACTGTGTGACTGGGGTTCACTAACCCTGTGACTGGTGTTCACTGCACTGTGTGACTGGGGTTCATTACATTTTGCGACTGGGGTTCACTTCACTGTGCGACTGGGGTTCACTATACCCTGCGAAAGGGGTTCACTACACCGTGTGACTGGGGTTCACTACACCGTGTGACTGGGGTTCACTACACCGTGTGACTGGGGTTAACTACACCGTGTGACTGGGGTTCACTACACTGTGTGACGGGGGTTCACTACACCCTGTGACTGGCGTTCACTACACCGTGTGACTGCGGTTCACTGCACTGTGTGACTGGGGTTCACTACACCGTGTGACGAGGGTTCACTACACTGTGTGATTGGGGTTCACTACACCGTGTGACTGGTGTTCACCAGACCGTGTGACTGGGGCTCACTACACTGTGTGACTGGGGTTCACTAGACCGTGTGACTGGGGTTCACTAGACCGTGTGACTGGGGTTCACTACACTGTGTGACTGGGGTTCACTACACTGTGTGACTCGGGTTCACTACACTGTGTGACTGGGGTTCACTACACCGTGTGACTGGGCTTCACTACATTGTGTGACTGGGGTTCACTACACTGTGTGACTGGGGTTCACTGCACCGTGACTGGGGTTCACTACACCGTGTGACTGGGGTTCACTACACCGTGTGACTGGGGTTCACTACACCGTGTGACTGGGGTTCACTACACCGTGTGACTGGGGATCACTACACTTTGTGACTGGGGTTCACTACACTGTGTGACTGGGGTTCACTACACTGTGTGACTGCAGTTCACTACACCCTGTGACTGGGGTTCACTACACTGTGTGACTGGGGTTCACTACACTGTGTGACTGGGGTTCACTTCACTGTGTGACTGGAGTTCACTACACTGTGTGACTTGGGTTCACTACACCGTGTGACTGGGGTTCACTGGACCGTGTCACTGGGGTTCACTACACCCTGTGACTGGGGTTCACTTCACTGTGTGACTGGAGTTCACTACACTGTGTGACTGGGGTTCACTGCACCGGGTGACTGATGTTCACTAGACTGTGACTGGGTTTCACTACACTGTGAGACTGGGGTTCACTACACCCTGTGAATGGGGTTTACTACACTTTGTGACTGTAGTTCACTACACTGTGTGACTGGGGTTCACTAAATGTGTGACTGGGGTTCACTACACTGTGTGACTGGGGTTCACTACACTGTGTGACTTGGGTTCACTATACCCTGCGAATGGGGTTTACTACATCGTGTGACTGGGGTTCACTACACCGTGTGACTGGGGTTCACTACACCGTGTGACTGGGGTTCACTACACCGTGTGACCGGGGTTCACTACACCGTGTGACTGAGGTTCACTAAACCGTGTGACTGGGTTTCACTACACCGTGTGACTGGGGTTCACTACACCGTGTGACTGGGGTTCACTACACCGTGTGACTGGGGTTCACTACACCCTGTGACTGGGGTTCACTACACCGTGTGACTGAGGTTCACTACACCCTGTGACTGGGGTTCACTACACTCTGTGACTGGGGTTCACTACACCCTGTGACTGGAGTTCACTACACTGTGTGAGTGAGGTTCACTACACCCTATGACTGGGGTTCAATACACTGTGTGACTGGGGTTCACTACACTGTGTGACTGGGGTTCACTACACCCTGTGAATGGGGTTCACTACACTGTGTGACTGGGGTTCACTACACTGTGTGACTGGGGTTTACTTCACTGTGACTGGGGTTCACTACACTGTGTGACGGGGGTTCACTACACCCTGTGACTGGGGTTCACTACACCGTGTGACTGCGGTTCACTACACTGTGTGACTGGGGTTCACTACACCGTGTGACGAGGGTTCACTACACTGTGTGATTGGGGTTCACCAGACCGTGTGGCTGGGGCTCACTACACTGTGTGACTCTGGTTCACTAGACCGTGTGACTGGGGTTCACTAGACCGTGTGACTGGGGTTCACTACACTGTGTGACTGGGATTCACTACACTCTGTAACTGGGGTTCACTACACCCTGTGACTGGTGTTTACTGCACTGTGTGACTGGGGTTCATTACATTTTGTGACTGGGGTTCACTTCACTGTGTGACTGGGGTTCACTATACCCTGCGAAGGGGGTTCACTACACTGTGTGACTGGGGTTCACTTCAATCTGTGACTGGAGTTCACTACACTGTGTGAGTGAGGTTCACTACACCCTATGACTGGGGTTCAATACACTGTGTGACTGGGGTTCACTACACTGTGTGACTGGGGTTCACTACACCCTGTGAATGGGGTTCACTACACTGTGTGACTGGGGTTCACTACACTGTGTGACTGGGGATCACTAGACCGTGTGACTGGGGTTCACTTCACTGTGTGACTGGAGGTCACTATACCCTGCGAATGGGGTTTACGACATCGTGTGACTGGGGTTCACTGCACCGTGTGACTGGGGTTCACTACACCGTGTGACTGGGGCTCACTACACCGTGTGACCGGGGTTCACTACACCGTGTGACTGAGGTTCACTAAACCGTGTGACTGGGGTTCACTACACCGTGTGACTGGGGTTCACTACACCGTGTGACTGGGGTTCACTACACCGTGTGACTGGGGTTCACTAGACTGTGACTGGGTTTCACTACACTGTGAGACTGGGGTTCACTACACTGTGACTGGGGTTCACTACACTGTGTGACTGGGGTTCACTACACCGGGTGACTGGGGTTCACTAGACTGTGACTGGGTCTCACTACACTGTGAGACTGGGGTTCACTACACCCTGTGACTGGGGTTCACTACACTGTGTGACTGGGGTTCACTACACCCTGTGACTGGGGTTCACTACACCCTGTGAATGGGGTTCACTACACTGTGTGACTGGGGTTCACTACACCGTGTGACTGAGGTTCACTACACCCTGTGACTGGGGTTCACTACACTCTGTGACTGGGGTTCACTACACCCTGTGACTGGAGTTCACTACACTGTGAGTGAGGTTCACTACACCCTATGACTGGGGTTCAATACACTGTGTGACTGGGGTTCACTACACTGTGTGACTGGGGTTCACTACACCCTGTGAATGGGGTTCACTACACTGTGTGACTGGGGTTCACTTCACTGTGTGACTGGAGTTCACTACACTGTGACTTGGGTTCACTACACCGTGTGACTGGGGTTTACTACACTGTGACTGGGGTTCACTACACTGTGTGACTGGGGTTCACTACACCGTGTGACTGGGGTTCACCGGACCGTGTGACTGGGATTCACTACACTGTGTGACTGGGGTTCACTAACCCTGTGACTGGTGTTCACTGCACTGTGTGACTGGGGTTCATTACATTTTGTGACTGGGGTTCACTATACCCTGCGAAAGGGGTTCACTACACCGTGTGACTGGGGTTCACTACACCGTGAGACTGGGGTTCACTACACCCTGTGACTGGGGTTCACTACACTGTGTGACTTGGGTTCACTACACCGTGTGACTGGGGTTCACTGGACCGTGTCACTCGGGTTCACTACACCCTGCGACTGGGGTTCACTTCACTGTGTGACCGGGGTTCAACACACTGTGTGACTGGGGCTCACGACACCGTTTCCCTGGGGTTCACTACACTGTGTGACTGGGGTTCACTAAATGTGTGACTGGGGTTTACTACAATATGTGACTGGGGTTCACTACACTGTGTGACTGGGGTTCACTAGACCGTGTGACTGGGATTCATTACACTTTGTGACTGGGATTCACTACACTGTGTGACTGGGGTTCACTACACCCTGTGACTGGTGTTCACTGCACTGTGTGACTGGGGTTCATTACATTTTGTGACTGGGGTTCACTTCACTGTGTGACTGGGGTTCACTATACCCTGCGAAAGGGGTTCACTACACTGTGTGACTGGGGTTCACTACACCGTGTGACTGGGGTTGACTACACCGTGTGACTGGGGTTCACTACACTGTGTGACGGGGGTTCACTACACCATGTGACTGGGGTTCACTACACCGTGTGACTGGGGTTCACTACACTGTGTGACTGGGGTTCACTACACCGTGTGACGGGGGTTCACTACACTGTGTGACTGGGGTTCACTACACCGTGTGACTGGGGTTCACTACACCGTGTGACTGGGGTTCACCAGACCGTGTGACTGGGGCTCACTCGACTGTGTGACTGGGGTTTACTAGACCGTGTGACTGGGGTTCACTACACCGTGTGACTGGGGTTCACTACACTGTGTGACTGGGGTTCACTGCACTGTGACTGGGGCTCACTATACCGTGTGACTGGGGATCACTACATTTTGTGACTGGGTTTCAGTACATTGTGTGACTGGGGTTCACTACACCGTGTGACTGGGGTTCACTACACTGTGACTGGGGTTCACTACACTGTGTGACTGGGGTTCACTACACCGTGTGACTGGGGTTCACTACACCGTGTGACTGGGGTTCACTAGACTGTGACTGGGTTTCACTACACTGTGAGACTGGGGTTCACTACACTGTGACTGGGGTTCACTACACTGTGTGACTGGGGTTCACTACACCGGGTGACTGGGGTTCACTAGACTGTGACTGGGTCTCACTACACTGTGAGACTGGGGTTCACTACACCCTGTGACTGGGGTTCACTACACTGTGTGACTGGGGTTCACTACACCCTGTGACTGGGGTTCACTACACCCTGTGAATGGGGTTCACTACACTGTGTGACTGGGGTTCACTACACTGTGTGACTGGGGTTCACTTCACTGTGTGACTGGAGTTCACTAAACTGTGTGACTTGGGTTCACTACACTGACTGGGGTTCACTACACTGTGACTAGGGTTCACTACACCGTGTGACTGGGGTTCACTGGACCGTGTGACTGGGATTCACTACACTGTGTGACTGGGGTTCACTAACCCTGTGAGTGGTGTTCACTGCACTGTGTGACTGGGGTTCATTACATTTTGCGACTGGGGTTCACTTCACTGTGCGACTGGGGTTCACTATACCCTGCGAAAGGGGTTCACTACACCGTGTGACTGGGGTTCACTACACCGTGTGACTGGGGTTCACTACACCGTGTGACTGGGGTTAACTACACCGTGTGACTGGGGTTCACTACACTGTGTGACGGGGGTTCACTACACCCTGTGACTGGCGTTCACTACACCGTGTGACTGCGGTTCACTGCACTGTGTGACTGGGGTTCACTACACCGTGTGACGAGGGTTCACTACACTGTGTGATTGGGGTTCACTACACCGTGTGACTGGTGTTCACCAGACCGTGTGACTGGGGCTCACTACACTGTGTGACTCGGGTTCACTACACTGTGTGACTGGGGTTCACTACACCGTGTGACTGGGCTTCACTACATTGTGTGACTGGGGTTCACTACACTGTGTGACTGGGGTTCACTGCACCGTGACTGGGGTTCACTACACTGTGTGACTGGGGTTCACTACACCGTGTGACTGGGGTTCACTACACCGTGTGACTGGGGATCACTACACTTTGTGACTGGGGTTCACTACACTGTGTGACTGGGGTTCACTACACTGTGTGACTGCAGTTCACTACACCCTGTGACTGGGGTTCACTACACTGTGTGACTGGGGTTCACTACACTGTGTGACTGGGGTTCACTTCACTGTGTGACTGGAGTTCACTACACTGTGTGACTTGGGTTCACTACACCGTGTGACTGGGGTTCACTGGACCGTGTCACTGGGGTTCACTACACCCTGCGACTGGGGTTCACTTCACTGTGTGACTGGAGTTCACTACACTGTGTGACTGGGGTTCACTGCACCGGGTGACTGATGTTCACTAGACTGTGACTGGGTTTCACTACACTGTGAGACTGGGGTTCACTACACCCTGTGACTGGGGTTTACTACACTTTGTGACTGTAGTTCACTACACTGTGTGACTGGGGTTCACTAAATGTGTGACTGGGGTTCACTACACTGTGTGACTGGGGTTCACTACACTGTGTGACTTGGGTTCAGTACACCGTGTGACTGGGGTTTACTACACTGTGACTGGGGTTCACTACACTGTGTGACTGGGGTTCACTACACTGTGTGACTGGGGATCACTAGACCGTGTGACTGGGGTTCACTTCACTGTGTGACTGGAGGTCACTATACCCTGCGAATGGGGTTTACTACATCGTGTGACTGGGGTTCACTACACCGTGTGACTGGGGTTCACTACACCATGTGACCGGGGTTCTCTACACCGTGTGACTGAGGTTCACTAAACCGTGTGACTGGGTTTCACTACACCGTGTGACTGGGGTTCACTACACCGTGTGACTGGGGTTCACTACACCGTGTGACTGGGGTTCACTACACCCTGTGACTGGGGTTCACTACACCGTGTGACTGAGGTTCACTACACCCTGTGACTGGGGTTCACTACACTCTGTGACTGGGGTTCACTACACCCTGTGACTGGAGTTCACTACACTGTGTGAGTGAGGTTCACTACACCCTATGACTGGGGTTCAATACAGTGTGTGACTGGGGTTCACTACACTGTGTGACTGGGGTTCACGACACCTGTGAATGGGGTTCACTACACTGTGTGACTGGGGTTCACTACACTGTGTGACTGGGGTTCACTTCACTGTGTGACTGGAGTTCACTACACTGTGACTTGGGTTCACTACAACGTGTGACTGGGGTTTACTTCACTGTGACTGGGGTTCACTACACTGTGTGACGGGGGTTCACTACACCCTGTGACTGGGGTTCACTGCACCGTGTGACGAGGGTTCACTACACTGTGTGGTTGGGGTTCACCAGACCGTGTGGCTGGGGCTCACTACACTGTGACTGTGGTTCACTAGACCGTGTGACTGGGGTTCACTAGACCGTGTGACTGGGGTTCACTACACTGTGTGACTGGGGTTCACTACACTCTGTAACTGGGGTTCACTACACCCTGTGACTGGTGTTTACTGCACTGTGTGACTGGGGTTCATTACATTTTGTGACTGGGGTTCACTTCACTGTGTGACTGGGGTTCACTATACCCTGCGAAGGGGGTTCACTACACTGTGTGACTGGGGTTCACTTCACTCTGTGACTGGGGTTCACTACACCCTGTGACTGGAGTTCACTACACTGTGTGAGTGAGGTTCACTACACCCTATGACTGGGGTTCAATACACTGTGTGACTGGGGTTCACTACACTGTGTGACTGGGGTTCACTTCACTGTGTGACTGGAGTTCACTACACTGTGACTTGGGTTCACTACACCGTGTGACTGGGGTTTACTTCACTGTGACTGGGGTTCACTACACTGTGTGACTGGGGTTCACTTCACTGTGTGACTGGAGTTCACTACACTGTGACTTGGGTTCACTACACCGTGTGACTGGGGTTTACTTCACTGTGACTGGGGTTCACTACACCGTGTGCCTGCGGTTCACTACACCGTGTGACGAGGGTTCACTACACTGTGTGATTGGGGTTCACCAGACCGTGTGGCTGAGGCTCACTACACTGTGTGACTGTGGTTCACTAGACCGTGTGACTGGGGTTCACTAGACCGTGTGACCGGGGTTCACCAGACCGTGTGGCTGGGGCTCACTACACTGTGTGACTGGAGTTCACTATACCCTGCGAAAGGGGTTCACTACATCGTGTGGCCGGGGTTCACTACACCGTGTGACTAGGGTTCACTATACCGTGTGACCGGGGTTCACCAGACCGTGTGACTGGGGTTCTCCACTCCGTGTGACTGGGGTTCACTACACTGTGTGACTGGGGTTCACTACACTGTGTGACTGGGGTTCACTACACTGTGTGACTGGGGTTCACTACACTGTGTGACTCGTGTTCAATACACCGTGTGACTGGGGTTCACTAGACCGTGTGACTGGGGCTCACTACACCGTGTGACTGGGATTCACTAGACCGTGTGACTAGGGTTCACTAGACCGTGTGACTGGGGTTCACTACAATGTGTGACTGGGGTTCACTGCACTGTGTGACTGGGGTTCACTACACCCTGTGACTGGGGTTCACTACACCATGTGACTGGGCTTCACTACACTGTGTGACTGGGGTTCACTACACCGTGTGAATGGGGTTCACTACACTGTGTGACCGCGGTTCACTACACTGTGTGACTGGGGTTCACTACACCCTGTGACTGGGGTTCACTACACTGTGTGACTGGGGTTCACTACACCGTGTGACTGGGGTTCACTAGACTGTGACTGGGTTTCATTACACTGTGTGACTGGGGTTCACAACCCCCTGCGACTGGGGTTCAGGACACAGTGTGACTGGGGTTCACTACACCGTGTGACATGGTTCACGAGACTGTGACTGGGTTTAACTACATTGTGTGACTGGGGTTCACTACACTGTGTGACTGGGGTTCACTACACTGTGTGACTGGGGTTCACTGCACCGTGTGACTGGGGTTCACTACACTGTGTGACTGGGGTTCACTGCACCGTGACTGGGGTACACTACACTGTGTGACTGGGGATCACTACACCGTGTGACTGGGGTTCACTGCACCGCGACTGGGGTTCACTACACTGTGTGACTGGGGATCACTACACTTTGTGACTGGGGTTCACTACACTGTGTGACTGGGGTTCACTGCACCGCGACTGGGGTTCACTACACTGTGTGACTGGGGTTCACTACACCGTGTGACTGGGGTTCACTACACCATGTGACTGGGGTTCACTAGACTTTGACTGGGTTTCACTACACTGTGAGACTGGGGTTCACTACACCCTGTGACTGGGATTTACTACACTTTGTGACTGTAGTTCACTACACTGTGTGACTGGTGTTCACTACACCCTGTGACTGGGGCTCACTACACCATGTCACTGGGGTTCACTACACTGTGATTGGGGTTCACTACACCGTGTGACTGGGGTCACTACACTGTGTGACTGGGGTCACTACACTGTGTGACTGGGGTTCAATACACCGTGTGACTGGGGTTCACTACACCGTGTGACTGGGGTTCACTACACCGTGTGACTGGGGTTCACTACACCGTGTGACTGGGGTTCGCTACTCCATGTGACTGGGGTTCACTACACCGTGTGACTGGGGTTCACTACACTGTGTGACTGTGGTTCACTAGACCGTGTGACTGGGGTTCACTAGACCGTGTGACTGGGGTTCACTGCACTGTGTGACTGGGGTTCACTACACTGTGTGACTGGGGTTCAATACACCGTGTGACTGGGCTTCACTACATTGTGTGACTGGGGTTCACTACACTGTGTGACTGGGGTTCACTGCACCGTGACTGGGGTACACTACACTGTGTGACTGGGGTTCACTACACCGTGTGACTGGGGTTCACTACACCGTGTGACTGGGGATCACTACACTTTGTGACTGGGGTTCACTACACTGTGTGACTGGGGTTCACTGCACCGCGACTGGGGTTCACTACACTGTGTGACTGGGGTTCACTACACCGTGTGACTGGGGTTCACTACACCATGTGACTGGGGTTCACTAGACTTTGACTGGGTTTCACTACACTGTGAGACTGGGGTTCACTACACCCTGTGACTGGGATTTACTACACTTTGTGACTGTAGTTCACTACACTGTGTGACTGGTGTTCACTACACCCTGTGACTGGGGCTCACTACACCATGTCACTGGGGTTCACTACACTGTGATTGGGGTTCACTACACCGTGTGACTGGGGTCACTACACTGTGTGACTGGGGTTCACTACACTGTGTGACTGGGGTTCACTTCACTGTGTGACTGGAGTTCACTACACTGTGTGACTTGGGTTCACTACACCGTGTGACTGGGGTTTACTACACTGACTGGGGTTCACTACACTGTGTGACTGGGGTTCACTACACTGTGTGACTGGGGTTCACTACACCGTGTGACTGGGGTTCACTGGACCGTGTGACTGGGATTCACTACACTGTGTGACTGGGGTTCACTAACCCTGTGACTGGTGTTCACTGCACTGTGTGACTGGGGTTCATTACATTTTGTGACTGGGGTTCACTTCACTGTGCGACTGGGGTTCACTATACCCTGCGAAAGGGGTTCACTACACCGTGTGACTGGGGTTCACTACGCCGTGTGACTGGGGTTCACTACACCGTGTGACTGGGGTTCACTAGACCGTGTGACTGGGGTTCACTACACTGTGTGACTGGGGTTCACTACGCTGTGTGACTGGGGTTCAATACACCGTGTGACTGGGCTTCACTACATTGTGTGACTGGGGTTCACTACACTGTGTGACTGGGGTTCACTGCACCGTGACTGGGGTTCACTACACTGTGTGACTGGGGTTCACTACACCGTGTGACTGTGGTTCACTACACCGTGTGACTGGGGATCACTACACTTTGTGACTGGGGTTCACTACACTGTGTGAGTGGGGTTCACTGCACCGTGACTGGGGTTCACTACACCGTGTGACTGTGGTTCACTACACCATGTGACTGGGGTTCACTAGACTTTGACTGGGTTTCACTACACTGTGAGACTCGGGTTCACTGCACCCTGTGACTGGGATTTACTACACTTTGTGACTGTAGTTCACTACACTGTTTGACTGGGGCTCACTACACCGTGTCACTGGGGTTCACTACACTGTGACTGGGGTTCACTACACCGTGTGACTGGGGTTACTACACTGTGTGACTGGGGTTCACTACACTGTGTGACTGGGGTTCACTACACCGTGTGACTGGGGTTCACTACACTGTGACTGGGGTTCACTACACTGTGTGACTGTAGTTCACTACTCTGTGTGACTGGTGTTAACTACACCCTGTGACTGCGGCTCACTACACCGTGTCACTGGGGTTCACTGCACTGTGTGACTGGGGTTCACTAAATGTGTGACTGGGGTTCACTTCACTGTGTGACTGGGGTTCACTGCTCCGTGTGACTGGGGTTTACTACACTGTGACTGGGGTTCACTACACTGTGTGACAGGGGTTCACTGCACTGTGTGACTGGGGTTCACTTCACTGTGTGACTGGGGTTCACTGCTCCGTGTGACTGGGGTTTACTACACTGTGAATGGAGTTCACTACACTGTGTGACAGGGGTTCACTGCACTGTGTGACTGGGGTTCACTAGACCGTGTGACTGGGGTTTACTACACTGTGACTGGGGTTCACTACACTATGTGACTGGGATTCACTACACTCTGTAACTGGGGTTCACTACACCCTGTGACTGGTGTTCACTGCACTGTGTGACTGGGGTTCATTACATTTTGTGACTGGGGTTCACTTGACTGTGTGACTGGGGTTCACTATACCCTGCGAAAGGGGTTCACTACACTGTGTGACTGGGGTTCACTTCACTGTGTGACTGGAGTTCACTATACCCTGCGAATGGGGTTCACTACATCGTGTGACCGGGGTTCACTACACCGTGTGACTGGGGTTCACTATACCGTGTGACCGGGGTTTACCAGACCGTGTGACTTGGGTTCACTACAACGTGTGACTGGCGTTCACTACACTGTGACTGGTGTTCACTAGACTGTGTGACTGGGGTTCACTACACTGTGTGACTGGGGTTCACTACACCGTGTCACTGGGTTTCACTACACCGTGTGACTGGGGTTCACTATCTTGCACCTCCACCCGTCCCCCTCTATCTACATTATCACTTCCCCATCTCACTAGCCACCCCTCACACTCACCGTCATCCTACTGCAAGCATACCAACTAACAACACACAACCGTAGGCACTTGGATGTTTTAGCCAATGTTCATGTGAAGTTTCTGGTAATATGCTGTCAAACATTGAAACCTTTATTTTCAACACTTTGCATTCTTGGACAGATTTGTGTATACCTTTGGAAGTGGCTTAGTGAGTTTTTATAAATTTGTTTATGGGATGTCGGAGTCGCTGGTAAAGACAGCATTCATTGCCCATACGGCCCCTCGAGCTTGCTCCGCCATTCAATAAGATCATGGCTGATCATCGACCTCAACTCCACTTTCCCGCCCGATCTCCATATCCCTTGATTCCCCTGGAGTCCAAAAATCTCTCTCTCTCAGCCTTGAATATACTCAAAGACTCAGCATTCACAGCCCTCTGGGGCAGAGAATTCCAGAGATTCACAACCCTCTGAGTGAAGAAATTCCTCCTCATCTCGGTCTTAAATGGCCGACCCCTTATCCTGAGACTATGCCCCCTAGTTCTAGACTCTCCAGCCAGTGGAAACAACCTCTCAGCATCTACCCTGTCAATCCCCTTCAGAATCTTGTATGTTTCAATGAGATCACCTCTCATTCTTCTAAACTCCAGAGAGTATAGGCCCATTCTACACAATCTCTCATCATAGGCCAGCCCTCTCATCCCAGGAATCAATCTAGTGAACCTTTGTTGCACCGCCTCCAAGGCAAGTATATCCTTAAATAAGGAGACCAAAACTGTGCACAGTACTCCAGGTGTGGTCTCACCAAGGCCCTGTATAATTGTAGCAAGACTTCCTTACTCTTATACTCCAGCCCCCTTGCAATAAAGGTCAACATGCCATTTGCATTCCTTATTGCTTGCTGTCCCTGCATGCTAGCTTTCTGTGTTTCTTGCACAAGAACACCCAACTCTCTCTGAACACCAACATTTGAAAGTTTCTCACCATTTAAAAAATATTCTGTTTTTCTATTCTTCCTGCCAAAGTGAATAACCTCACATTTCCCCACATTACACTCCAGCTGCCAAATTTTTGCCCACTCACTTCACCTATCTACAGGAAACTTTCTGGTATCCGGCACTGACGGGACCGAGCTGGTGCTGTTAGATCAAAACTGCCGTATAAACCAGCGGCAATGTTAAAACATACAGAGCTTTTCAGCTCCGTGAGAATCAACAAACCCTGTTGCTTAGCAACAGCTTCAATACAGTCGACTGCAGCTGCAAGCGTCTCTAGCTGAAGCTGTTGCTTAGCTACAGACCTTGCAGAGCCTGACTGGGAAAAAAAAAAGCAACGAGAAGTAAAAAAACTTATAGAAAAGAGCTCCTGAATTTTGCTGGTACATAGAGCTTTCCGGACTTTTAACCTCCGGTTAAACAAAAGTTTCCTGTATATCCCTTTGCAGACTCTTTGGCCTAGAAATTCAGTTGTTTGCGCCAACCACTCGCGCCTTAGGAGGAGGAGAAGTGGGGTGCTAAGCGGCTAGCGCCCGGGCGCAGCGCGATCTGCGCCTCTCGTGAACTTGTTAAGATTTAGCGGCGGCGCAAAACCTTTGCGTGCGCTCAGCTGCGCGCGCAGATCCTGACGTCATTTCATGGTGCAACACCCTTTGTGCGCCCCGAACCAGAAATTCAGTGGCGCCAGCCTATTGTGCGCCTGGCGCCCCTAGCGACTGGTAGAGGGGAACGGTTCCCAGTCGCTGCGGGGCGCTAATTAAAGGGGACTCCTCCTGCAGTATAAATGGCAGCCATTTTGCACCACTCCTTCTTTGTGAGAGATGGATATTTGGAGAGAGACAAAGGGAGAGAGCTTTCTGGTTTGGCTCAACACTCACACAGGTACTTGTGGCTTCAGGCCACAGCTTTGCACTTGTCTTTAACTTCAGTGTCATAGCATTGATTGGAAACATATAATGGGGGCTGCAATGGGTGGAAACATTGGGCTTCTCCATTGCTTTAAAAGTGCTCAGAGACGCCATCAGAGAGTGCCAGTCATAGCCAGACGGAGAAGGGGCAACAGGCGTTGGCAAAGGAGGCCTTACCCACCCAGGGTATACCGCCAGCAGTTCTCATATCTGAACATGTCTGAGGAGCAGTTTGTTTGGAGGCTGCGATTCAGAAGGGCGGTGGTCACTGAGATCTGCCACCTGCTTCGCGGAGATCTGCAGCCACAGCTGAGGAGCAGGACGTCTCTGTCAGTGGCAGTGAAGGTGACGGTAGCTCTCAACTTCTATGCCACTGGCTCCTTCCAATCCACTACTGGGGACATTTCCAACATCTCCCAGTTTGCGGTACATTTCAGAAGGAGACGTCAGTTCATCTCCTTCCCCATGACCGTTGACAAGCAGCAAGAGCGTGCAATGGGCTTTGCAGCATTAGCGGGCTTCCCCATGGTGCAGGGCGCCATTGACTGCACGCATGTGGCTTTGCGGGCACCTCTAGAGAATGCCGAAGATTACCGCAACCGGAAGGGCTACCATTCGCTCAACGTGCAGTTGGTGTGTGACCACAGGCAGCTCATCCTAGCTGTCAATGCCCGCTTTCCAGGCAGCAGCCACGATGCCTTCATCCTGCGCCAGACTTCTGTGGCAGACATGTTCGAGGCCCAGCCTCACCCACGAGGATGGCTTCTCGGGGACAAAGACTATCCTTTGTGCACCTGGCTGATGACCCCGCTCCGTGCGCCCAGCACCCCTGCTGAAGAGGGATACAATGACAGCCATCAAGCAACCAGGAACATCATTGAGCAAACAATCGGCGTGCTGAAGCAACGGTTCCGCTGTCTGGATGGTTCCGGGGGAGCCCTACAGTACTCGCCTGAGCGAGTCTCCCATTTCATTGTCGTGTGCTGCATGCTGCACAACCTGGCTATCCGCAGGACTCAGCCACTGCCAGCAGACATTGGAGGACCACCAGAGGAGGAGGAGGAGGAGGACCAGCACAGGAGGGAGGCAGAAAGTGCAAGGGCCGCCCGTCAGCGGCTTATTGCAAGTCGGTTCTAGGCCCCCTCTCAGGGAATGGCTTGTGCCAATGGCAGAAGATGAATGTAGCCGCTCCACAAGCCCTCAGCCGAGCAGGGCAACCAGGACTTCCAAAAGAAAGCATGGACAGTGCGATTTAAGAATTTTTTTTACTGTGATACCTCTGTGCCCTTCCCACATGACAAACTAATGGAGAGAAACCCCCCCCAAAAACACAAATACACCAGTCTCGGCCTTTACAAGTAAAACAAATATACCAGTCTCGGCCTTTACAAGTAAAACAAATATACCAGTCTCGGCCTTTAAATATGAAACAAATACACCAGTCTCGGCCTTTATATATGAAACAAATACACCAGTCTCGGCCTTTATATATGAAACAAATACACCAGTCTCGGCCTTTAAATATGAAACAAATACACCAGTCTCGGCCTTTATATATGAAACAAATACACCAGTCTCGGCCTTTAAATATGAAACAAATACACCAGTCTCGGCCTTTAAATATGAAACAAATACAGCAGTCTCGGCCTTTAAATATGAAACAAATACACCAGTCTCGGCCTTTAAATATGAAACAAATGCAGCAGTCTCGGCCTTTATATATGAAACAAATACACCAGTCTCGGCCTTTATATATGAAACAAATACACCAGTCTCGGCCTTTAAATATGAAACAAATACACCAGTCTCGGCCTTTATATATGAAACAAATACACCAGTCTCTGCCTTTATATATGAAACAAATACACCAGTCTCGGCCTTTAAATATGAAACAAATACACCAGTCTCGGCCTTTAAATATGAAACAAATACACCAGTCTCGGCCTTTATATATGAAACAAATACACCAGTCTCGGCTTTTATATATGAAACAAATATACCAGTCTCGGCCTTTAAATATGAAACAGATACAGCAGTCTTGGCCTTTATATATGAAACAAATATACCAGTCTCGGCCTTTAAATATGAAACAAATACAGCAGTCTCGGCCTTTATATATGAAACAAATACACCAGTCTCGGCTTTTAGAAGTAAAACAAAACATTTGGCCACACCTTCTACTTTTTCCCCTGCGAGGGTGATCCATATCGCTTCCGTGACTGGCCCCTACCCGCCCTGCAGCTCCTCCTCAATGGGATCCCAGTGGCTGCAGCAAGGCTGGGGGAAGGCTGCTGAGGGTCAGATGATGAGACGGCAGATGCCCTTGGGGGTCGGCCTGGACCAGCTCTGGGACTGGAGGGGCCGGCTGCTGACTGCTCCAACTCTGCTTGGGCGGCAGCAGCCTGTCCAACAGCTGGTGGCAGCTGCAATGGAGGAGTGACAGTGTTGGCTGCAGGAATGCTGCCAACCTGACAGATCACAGGCACTCCCTGGTCGGCTGATACATTGGCACGCGCACGGGCCAGCACTGCAGCATGCACAGCAATCTGTTGAGGCACAGACTGCTGGGCTGCTGCGGCACAGCGAGTGCCCCGGCGATGCCTGGCCGATCCAGTGAGTGTGGCAGCAGTTAGTGCCCGTGTGGCCCTGGTCTGTGTCTGCATGACAGCAGCCAGTGAATGCACGGCACGACTGAGCACGTGGCTAGAAGCCGCCTGTGAAGCAGCGAAGTCCTGCTGACTCCTAGCCTGTGCTGCCGCGATGTCCTGCAGACTCCTGGCCTGTGCTGCACTGAATTGTTGCAGACTCCTGGCCTGTGCTGCCCCGAATTCCTGCACACTCCTTGCCAGTGACTCTATGGAGTCAGGCATCCTTGCCACTGCAGCCATGAGCTCAGTGTGCCTGCGCTCAGCCTGGGCGCCCATTTCCGCTAGGAGCCGCACCTCCTCTGCGCTCACCGTAGGAGGCCGCACTCCGGGGAGAAGGCCGCCGAGCTTCCCCACCCCTCCCGCGTTGCTGCAGCCCGCTGGTCCCCGGAGCTTCACTATCCTCCGACCCTTCCCCCCTGCTCCCCTCCAGGGAAGACGTGTCACCATCATGGCCATGGGCTGCCTCGGCTGAGGGTGTCCCTGATGGCTGGCTTCCTCTTCCTCCTCCTCTATGTCTCACTCGGACACAGTGCCAGCTTGAGGGGCCGCCTCCTCACCTGGCGAGCCACCATCTGAAAGCAGGGAGGCACAAGAGTTGCTTTAGAGTGAGGACAGGGCGGCAGCGAGGGAGGCATGAGTACTGCTGTGCACTGCATTGGTTCGATAGTGGCAAAGGATGCTGGTGTGAGGCGCAAGTGGAAAGGGAGAGGTCAAAAAGGTGATGACTTTACCATTGGTGCCCAGAACAGGGTCAGCATCTCCAGTGGCGACGGGGCCACTCAGCCGGCCTGCCATGATCCGCTCCACTCGCTGCTCGAGGTCGCTCAGCTGTTTCAGGTCAGGACGGCCTCCCCCAGTCTGTCGCTGCTGTCTTCTGTTATGCGCCAGCTTGGCCTGCAAGAGAAAGGACCGCCTCTAAGTACAGTGTCAAGCCCTGATCTTGCCCGCACTGCCTCCCAAGATCGAATAGCCCTGACAGTGTCTAAAGTCCTGATTGCGCAAGTGCTTTTCATGACAGTCCCATAGCTGCTGGATGAGGGCTGGCCATTAGGGCTTTCAGACCTGTTTGGCCATAAAGTGAGGTGCACATGCAGGGATGAGGAGGATACTGGAAAGGGTACTCACCCTGACAACCCGAGTGAGGTCGTTGAATTTTTTCCGGCACTGGGTTGGTGTCCTGCCAACCACGCTGTTGGACGTGACCCTGTTTGCCACATCCCTCCATGCTTTCCGATATTCGGCGGGCAGCGGCCTCCTGCCACCCTCAGGGAAGAGGATATGGCGCCTGCGGTCCACTGCGCCAACCAGCAGCCTCAGGTCACCCTCGCCAAAGCGCTGCGCTCTCTCCCTGGCCTTCTCCATTCTCCTGGGCGTGGAGCTGTTCCAGAAGCAGTGTTCAGGCCTTGCCTTAGGGCTGCAATGTGCAGGGCGTGGCAGCCAAGCAATTCCACCCTCCCCCTTTAAGTGCTGACCGGCGCCTGACTGTCTGCCCTCAATGAGCACCTCGCCGCACCTGCACTGCGCCCGCCTTCGGTGTTTGCGCCCCGGATCGCCGGCTTAGCGCCAATGATAGTCGTGCATCGCCTGCTTTAGCGCAGCAGCAACCTCTTGGGGCGATGCAACTGAATATCGGCGAAGGTGGCGCTAAGTTGCGCCGGGCGCAAAAGTTAGCGAACGCCATGCTGTAGCGCCCCAAACGTGGCTATACTGAATTTCTAGGCCTTTGTGTCCTCCTCACAACTTGCTTTCCCAGCTAGCATTGTATCGTCAGCAAATTTGGCTACAGTACACTCTGTCCCTTCATCTAAGTCATTAATATAGATTGTAAATAGTTGAGGCCCCAGCACTGATCCCTGTGGCACCCCACTAGTTACAGTTTGCCAACCTGAAAATGACCCATTTATCCCAACTCTCTGTTTTCTGATAGTTAGCCAATTCTCTATCCATGCTAATATATTACCCCCAACCCCATGAACCCTAATCTTGTGTAATAACCTTTTATGTGGCACCTTATCGAATGCCTTTTGGAAATCCAAATATACTACATCCACTGGTTCCCCTTTATCTACCCAGCTAGTTACACCTCAAAAATTCTAATAAATTTGTCAAACACGATTTCCCTTTCATAAAACCATGTTGACTCTGCCTAATCATGGTATGATTTTCTAAATGCCCTGATACCACTTCCTTAACAATGGATTCCAGCATTTTCCCGACGACTGATGTCAGGCTAACTGGCCTGTAGTTCCCTGTTTTCTCTCTCCCTCCTTTCTTGAATAGCGGTGTTACATCTGCGGCCTTCCAATCCGCTGGGACCGTTCTAGAATCTAGGGAATTTTGGAAGATCAAAACCAATGCATCCACTATCTCTTCAGCCACCTCTTTTAGAACCCTAGGATGTAGGCCGTCAGGTCCAGGGGATTTGTCAGCTTTTAGTCCCATTAGTTTCTCTAGTACTTTTCCCTACTTATATTAATTAATGTTAAGTTCCTCATCCGCATTAGACCCTTGGTTCCCACCATTTTTGGTATGCTTTTTGTGTCTTCTACTGTGAAGACAGATACAAAATATTTGTTTAACGTTTCTGCCATTTCCTTATTCCCCATAATAATTTCTCCTGTCTCAGCCTCTAAGGGACCAATGAAAGACCCAGCCTGAAGCTATATTTGAATCCACAAACAACTGCTGTTGATGTCATGGATGAGTTCAGTCTTATTTTAAGGCACTTGAGGTACTTCAGCAGCAGAGGGCAGTAGATGAGAAGGAACAGTCGATGTTTCTGCTTAAAGCCGTGTCCCTTCTGTTAACACAGGCAACTCAATGGCAGGTTTTAGCAGTCTGAACAATTTGAATGTAGAGCGCATTTGATGATTACAGAGTTGAGCACCAAATCCAGGCTGACACGCTTGATGTAAAAGATCTCATGGCTCTATTCAAAAAAAAGTTGAGTTCTCCCCGGTATCCAGGACAATATTTATCCTTCAACCAACATCACTAGAACAGATTACCTGGTCATTGCTGTTTGTGGGGCCTTGCTAAATGCAAAACAACTGATGTGTTTCCCTACATTACAACAGTGACTGCACTTCAAAAGTACTTAATTGGCTGTAAACCATTTGGGACGCCCTGAAGTCGTGAAAAGTGCTATATAAATGCAAGTCTTTCTTTCTTATCTACCGGGAAAGGCGGGGGAATGGGGCTAATTGGACAGCTCTTTCAAAGAGGCACGATGGGCCAAATAGCCTCCTTCTGTGATGTAAGATTCAACCTGTTAGATCCGTGGTTCAGTGGATAAATAATTACACGGATGCTATACATAAACAAGTAACAGGTCTTTACTGGAGGAGGGTAATCTCTAGACTGGGGTACAGAGGCATGCGCACAGCTTATATACCGGTGTGGTCACTGCCGCTCCTACAGTATACAGGAGCTGTAAAAAGTAGTTCTGACTTAAAGCACATACACTACAATTCCTCCCTTTTTAGATTAATAATACCCCCTTAATATTCAAATAACAATTACATTTTTACATGTACATTCAATAACAAAAGTCCATTTATAGATTCAGTCTTTGGGGCGGCTTCCTGACCCTTTTGGGATAGCGCCTTTCCGGAGGTTCTTGCTCTTGGTGCAGAGGCGATTCTGACCCCCTTTCATCGGGTAGTTCATAAGAACATAAGAACATAAGAAATAGGAGCAGGAGTAGGCCAATCGGCCCCTCGAGCCTGCTCCGCCATTCAATAAGATCATGGCTGATCTGATCCTAACCGCCAATCCACTATCACAGAACCATCTCCTGAATCTAACAGAATTAGACACACGAAATAGGAGCAGGATCAGGCTACACGGCCCCTGGGCCCGCTCTGCTACCCACAGGGCCATGACCGATCCGAACCTAGACTCATGTCCAAATTCCTGCCCGCTCCCCATAACCCTTTATTCCCTTTACTTCTAGGAAACTGTCTCTTTCTGTTTTAAATTTATGTAATGATGTAGCTTCTACAGCTTTTTGGGGCAGCATATTCCATGGACCTACCACCCTCTGAGTGAAGTAGTTCCTCCTCATCTCAGTTTTGAAAGAGCAGCCCCTTATTCTAAGACTATGCCCCCTAGTTCTAGTTTCACCCATCATCGGGGACATCTTCCCCGCATCCACCCGATCCAACCCCTTCACAATCTTATATGTTTCAATAAGATCACCTCTCATTCTTCTGAACTCCAATGAGTAGAGTCCCAATCTACTCAACCTCTCCTCATATGTCCATCCCCTCATCCCCGGGATTAACCGAGTGAACCTTCTTTGTACTGACTCGAGAGCAAGTATGTCCTTTCTTAAGTATGGACACCAAAACTGTGATAAAAATAATAACTTCCGGGAAGTTATGTCATCACTTCCTGTGAACTGTGAACTATGAACTATGAACTGTGTACATACCTCACTTCCTGTCATGTGTCACTTCCTGTTGGACTGGTATAAATACTGGTCTGTTCAGTATTGTAAGAGGCTTCTACCAGAGGCATGGTAAAGACCTCTCTTGTATATAGTGTGTTTATAAGTTACTTAAAGCTTACTTTAAAGTTACTTGATGGTAAGTCTCCTTTTTCTTACATCAATTTAAGTAACTTAGTATTTACACTGACAAATACTGGACCTTCAGACAAACTCGGAAGTTAAGGATCCAGGGAACCACCCATCATGGAGAAAATCCTTAGACCTATTCGTCTGGACTTGGACCCGAATACACCAGCAGCTGGCAGGGTATGGAAGCATTGGTATCGTACTTTTGAGAATTTTCTGGATGAATGTAAAGTGGATGCTCCTGCTAAATTGAAGATACTTGTCAATTATGTGACCCCAAAAGTGTTCGAATATGTTGATGAATGGGATAATTACGAAGAGGTGATTCGGGCACTTAAGAAACTGTATGCGAAGACCCCAAATGAGGTCTATGCTAGACATCTACTGGCCACAGCCCGACAAGGGCCAGGGGAATCAATTGACAAATTCCTGCAAGAACTTCGCAGGCTCAGCGTAGATTGTAACTTTCAGGCAGCCTCAGCTGAGCTGTACCGCCAAGAAATGATTCGTGATGCTTTCATCTGCGGGATTGCCTCTCCATTTATACGCCAGCATCTACTAGAAAGTAAAACACTTGAGCTACAAAAAGCTTTTGACCTAGCTTGTTCACTGGATTTGGCAAAGAGAAATGCAGACCTCTATCAGCTGCCCAGATCTCGATCTGCTGCTGTAGCTGCAACCAGACAATTCAAGCAGTCTCAGGTGAACCCTATCATGGGGGAATCTAATTCTGATAATTCTGATGAAGAAGAGGAGGACGACCCCACTTTAGCAGCCTCTTGGCAATCTAGGAAGGAATGCTTCTTTTGTGGAGATGCTTTTCACCCTAGGAAAACCTGCCCTGCTCGCAATGCAATCTGCAGTTATTGCGGGAAAAAAGGACACTTTGCTAAAGTTTGCCTATCAAGGGCCTCTACGAGGGCCAATCCAGCTAAGGCCTACCGAACTGCCCCAATTAGGGCCTATCAAGATGCTCCAGCTAGGACCTATCAAGCTTCCTCTCGAGCTCTCTCCCGAAGAAGCACACCGAGAGTTTTAGCCACTCTCTGTGCAACGACACCAATTACAGCTGCTTGCCCACAGAACCTGTCTCAGGCAGCCACAAAAATTTCAATTAAAGGGCATACCTTAGATGCCTTAATTGACTCAGGAAGTACTGATAGTTTCATTAAGGAACAGATTGTTGCGAAATTGAAACTACATGTCTTCCCATCGGACCAGGCAATTGCGATGGCCCAGTCATCACTTAATACCAGAATCTCCGGCTTTTGTGTTGTTGATATGACACTTCATGGTCGTATGTATCCCTCCACCCGACTTTCGGTGCTCAAAGACTTATGTAGTGATCTCCTCTTAGGGCTGGACTTCCAAAAACAGCATAAGAAACTCACCATTGAGTTTGGTGGATCCAAACCCGGACTTACTATTTCTAATATACCATCTAAATTACCATTTTGTGCATTATCAGCAGCTTCACTTGATGAACCCTCATTATTTGCCAGTATTCCGCCTCAATGCCAACCGATAATAACAAAATCGCGGCGCTTTAATCAGGAAGACCAATCTTTTATTGCGGCTGAAATCTCTCGACTTCTAGCAGAGGATATCATTGAACCATATTCGTCGCCCTGGCGGGCTCAAGTCGTCATTGTCAAGAACCCTCTAAAGCCTCACAAACAGCGACTATGCATCGATTATTCGCAAACCATCAATCAATATACCGACTTGGACGCCTACCCATTGCCACGCATTGATGATATGGTTAATAAACTGGCCGAATACAAAGTGTTCTCAACTTACGATTTAAAAAGTGCCTATCATCAGTTACCCTTGAAGGTTTCAGATAAGCAGTACACAGCCTTTGAGGCTAATGGACGGCTGTACCAATTTCGTCGCCTCCCATTCGGGGTTACTAATGGAGTGGCTGTCTTTCAACGGGCAATGGATGGCCTGGTTAAGCAGGAAAACGTAAGGGACACTTTTCCCTATCTTGATAACATTACCATTGCAGGTCACGATCGACAGGAACACGACTCCAACCTCCAAAAATTTCGGGATGCCCTCCATCGCCGTAATTTGACCCTGAATGAATCCAAATCTGTTGAGTCGCAACCGACCATCAACATCCTTGGCTACTGCGTAGGCAATGGTATCATTAAGCCAGACCCAGAAAGACTTCGCCCGCTCCAAGAGCTCCCGTCACCTAAGAATCCGGCTTCTTTACGTCGGGCTCTCGGTCTGTTTGCATACTACGCTAAATGGATTCCTCATTTTTCGGACAAAATCCAACCCTTGCTGCATGCTAGATCATTTCCACTGGGAACAGCGGCTGTTGCAGCCTTTAACCTTCTCAAAAAACAGTTGGAGAAAGCGGCTCTTCACTCCATTGATGAGAATCTCCCTTTCGTGGTTGAATGTGATGCCTCGGAGGTGGCGATCTCGGCTACTCTGAATCAGGAAGGTCGTCCTGTAGCATTTATGTCCAGGACCTTACAAGGTGCCGAGCTACATTATCCTCCGGTTGAGAAAGAAGCCACAGCCATCATAGAGGCAGTACGGAAGTGGAACCATTTTCTAGCTCGCCAGCACTTTACATTGATCACGGACCAACGATCAGTCGCCTTCATGCTCGATAATCGAAAACGAACCAAAATTAAGAATAATAAAATACAACTTTGGAGGATGGAACTGGCCTCTTTTGGTTATACCATTCTCTATCGGCCTGGCAAGGAGAATGTGGCCCCGGACACCCTCACACGGGCATTCTGCTCCACTATGTCATCCTCCACCCTCATGGATGTCCACAATGGTTTGTGCCATCCTGGCGTTACGCGCATGCTACATTTCGTACGATCACGGAATCTCCCTTTTTCCACTGGAGATGTAAAGAAAATATGCTCAGAATGCCGGCTTTGTGCGGAATTAAAACCTCAGTTCTTCCGCCCCTCAGATGGTATACTCATACATGCAACCCAACCGATGCAACGACTTAGCATCGATTTTAAGGGCCCAGTGCCCTCTTCAACTCGGAACACATATTTGCTCGCCATGATCGACGAATATTCACGTTTTCCGTTTGCCTTCCCCTGCTCCAATATGCTGGCGTCCACCGTAATCTGCTGCCTTGAGCAGGTATTTTCTCTCTGTGGCATGCCGGCTTATATTCACTCAGATCGGGGTCCATCCTTTATGTCGAGGGAACTCAAGGACTACCTCTCAGAACGGGGAATTGCTACAAGCAAA
Organism: Somniosus microcephalus; assembly: GCF_052327205.1. Lineage (NCBI taxonomy): Eukaryota > Metazoa > Chordata > Chondrichthyes > Squaliformes > Somniosidae > Somniosus > Somniosus microcephalus. The sequence goes on along the minus strand of NC_140993.1, from coordinate 202,897,165 downwards.
ACAACACCATACCATCCCATCGGAAATGGGCAGGTAGAGAGGTATAATGGTATCATCTGGAATTCCGTACGTCTCGCTTTAAGATCTCGGGGCCTACCAGACCAGCAATGGGAAACAGTGCTTCCGGATGCATTGCACTCTATACGGTCCCTGCTTTCTACAGCCACAAATACTACACCTCATGAGCGGTTCTTTGGATTCCAGCGTCGCTCATCTCATGGGACATCACTCCCGTCATGGCTAACTACTCCTGGACCTGTATTACTCCGAAGATACGTTCGGACATCTAAAAATGACCCTCTTGTAGACGAGGTCGAACTAACCGATGCCAACCCCACCTATGCAAACATACGATATTCCGACGGCCGAGAATCTACCGTATCATTACGGGATCTGGCTCCCTGCCCACCAGGACCTAGTGGGACATCGGGTGATGGCATTTCACCAGGAAACTCTTGGGACCTATCGGGTACCCCTCTCCAGGATCCTGATCAGACACCAACTAGCTTGGTGCCGGTAGAACCCCGTGCTCAAGGTTGCGACCCTCCCAGTACCACGCATGAAAGTACTGGTCTGCCACAGACCAGCTCTGCACCTCCCTCTGAACAGAGGCAGTCTGACTTTGAACCTATTGGGGCTCGTACTCGAAGCCATGATCTCCCCGACCCTTCACAGGGCAATCCAGGCCACACGGACTCTGGCCAATGGCCAACCGCATGTAAGCGGACCAGCGACCCTCAACGACGGGAATCCAAACGGGTGCGACTCTTCCTTGTTCGGCGGCTGCGGACCAAAAGGTAGACCACAGCCTCCTAAACCTGCAGGAGGGAAGAATGTGATAAAAATAATAACTTCCGGGAAGTTATGTCATCACTTCCTGTGAACTGTGAACTATGAACTATGAACTGTGTACATACCTCACTTCCTGTCATGTGTCACTTCCTGTTGGACTGGTATAAATACTGGTCTGTTCAGTATTGTAAGAGGCTTCTACCAGAGGCATGGTAAAGACCTCTCTTGTATATAGTGTGTTTATAAGTTACTTAAAGCTTACTTTAAAGTTACTTGATGGTAAGTCTCCTTTTTCTTACATCAAAAACTGTACGCAGTATTCCAGGTGCGGTCTCACCAATACCTTGTACAACTGAAGCAATACCTCCCTATTTTTATATTCTATCCCCCTAGCAATGAAAGCCAACATTCCATTGGCCTTCTTAATCACTTGCTGCACCTGCATACTAACCTTTTGAGTTTCGTGCACCAGGACCCCCAGATCCCTTTGTACTTCAGTACTTTCCAGTTTCTTGCCATTAAGATAATAACTTGCTCTACGATTTTTCCTGCCAAAGTGCATCACCTCACACTTTCCAGTATTGTATTCCATCTGCCAAATCTCTGCCCACTTACTTAGCCTGTCTATGTCCCCTTGCAGGTTTTTTATGTCCTCCTCACTCACTACTTTCCCTCCCATCTTAGTATCATCTGCAAACTTTGATATGTTACACTCGGTCCCCTCCTCCAAATCGTTTAGATTGTAAAGAGTTGGGGACCCAGCACTGACCCCTGCGGAACACCACTAGTTACTGATTGCCAGTCTGAGAATGAACCATTTATCCCAACTCTCTGCCTTCTGTTAGATAGCCAATCCTCTATCCATGCCAGAATATTACCCCCAATCCCATGATTTTTTATCTTAAGCAATAATCTTTTGTGTGGCACCTTGTCAAATGCCTTTTGGAAGTCTAAATACACTACGTCCACTGGTTCCCCTTTATCCACCCTATATGTTACTTCCTCAAAGAACTCCAGCAAATTTGTCAAACATGACTTCCCCTTCATAAAACCATGCTGACTTTGTCCTATTAAATTATGATTATCCAAATGTCATGTTACTGTCTCCTTAATAATGGACTCCAAAATTTTACCTACCACAGATGTTAGGCTAACCGGTCTATAGTTTCCAGCCTTCTGTCTACTGCCCTTTTTAAATAAGGGTGTTACATTAGCAGTTTTCCAGTCTGCCGGGACGTTTGCCGAGTCCAGGGAGTTTTGGAAAATTATTACCAATGCATCCACAATCCCTACCGCCACTTCCCTCAAGACCCTAGGATGTAAGCCATCAGGTCCAGGTGATTTATCCGCCTTGAGTCCCATTATTTTACCGAGTACCACTTCCTTGGTGATTTTGATCGTGTTTAGCTCCTCCCCCACTTTAGCCCCCTGTTTGTCCAGTGTTGGGATATTCTTAGTGTCTTCTACTGTAAAGACTGATATAAAATATTCATTCAGTGTTTTTGCCACCTCCATATTTCCCACCATTAATTTCCCGGTCTCATCCTCTAAGGGACCAACATTTACTTTAGCCACCCTTTTTCTTTTCCAGTTCCACTGCTACTGGGCCTGAAGTAGATACTACCGGTACGTCGGGTTCATCCCCAGGTACTCGAGACATGGGGTTGACGCATTCCTGTGATGCTAAGATCTGATCGACGTGGCGCCTCACAATGTTCTCCCCGACATCCACTGTGTACATTAATGGCCCCTGCCTTGTACATATCGTTCCGGGTTGCCACTTCTCTGTTCGATAGTCCCGGGCCAAGACTGGTTGCCCTACATTGAAGCTGCTTGTCGGCTTCTCATTGATGTGCTGGAATTGTTTGTCCTCAACATTTCTTCGCACATTTGGTCTGAGCAAGTCCAGACGAGATCTCAACCTTCGGTTAAAGAACATCATGGCCGGGGTCTGGTTGGTAACTGCATGTGTCGCGTTTCGGTAGGCTAATAATAAATTGTCCATCTTATGCTGTAGTGGAATTTCCTCATCGCACATGGCCTTTATCGCCTTCTTAAAGGTTTGTACGAACCTCTCAGCCAATCCATTGGTGGCTGGATGATACGGGGCGGATGTGTAATGCCTTACCCCATTCATTTTCATGAATTTTTGGAACTCGTCAGACACAAACTGTGGTCCATTATCAGAGCAGATCTGCTCTGGCAACCCGTTTCTGGCAAATATGGTCCGTAGGACTGCAATCGTTTTCTCTGTAGTGGTTGAAGACATCTTTATCACCTCAGGCCACTTTGAATGAGCATCCACTGCTATTAAGAACATTGAGTCCATGAATGGACCAGCGAAATCAATGTGCACCCATTGCCATGGAGAGGAGGGCCACTCCCATGGGTGTAGAGGGGCATGTGGTGGTGCATTTTGGACCTTCTGGCATCCTAAGCAGCTCTTAGTTAGGTCTTCGATTTGTTGATCGATTCCCGGCCACCACACATAAGCCCTAGCTAGGCTTTTCATTTTCACTCCCCCCAGATGACCTTCATGTAGCTCCTTTAGCACTCTCTCCCTTAACTTGGGTGGAATCACCACTCTGGATCCACACATCACTGTCCCCTGGCATACTGACAGCTGTTCTCTTCTGGATGAGAATGCTGGCAACAGTGAGTCGCCATGTGCTGGCCATCCCCTCACCGTCAATTCATATACCCGTGACAGCGTCGGATCATTGCGGGTCTCCTTCTCTATATCCGCGTTTGTTACTGGCAACCGTTCAATTATCGACGAATAAAATATCTCGATAGGGTCCACTGCTGGTGCTTCCTCCACAGTAGGCAGTGGCAGGCGCGATAGCCCATCAGCGTTCCCATGCTGTCTCGTGCCTTTATATTCTATTTCATATTGATTTGCCCCTAGAAACAGGGACCATCTTTGTAACCGCTGTGCAGTCATTACTGGCACGCCCTTCTTAGGATTAAAGATGGAGACAAGTGGTTGGTGGTCAGTCAGCAAGGTGAACTTCTGTCCATGCAGACAGTGGTTGAATTTTGTTACTCCCCATACTAGGCTGAGGGCCTCCCTGTCAATCTGGGCGTAGTTGCGCTCGGCTGAGGTTAGTGACCGAGACGCAAAGGCTACTGGCCTCTCCAACCCATCTGGGAATTTGTGCGACAGCACCGCTCCAATGCTGTAGGGTGATGCATCACATGCCAAACGAATTGGTAGTGCTGGGTTGAAATGGGCCAACACCTCTTTTGATGTGATCAATTCTTTACACTTCTGGAAAGCTTGTCTACGTTCGTCATCCCACTTCCATGGTACCCCTGTTTGCAGTAGGGTGTTCAGCGGGTGTAATACCGTAGACAAATTTGATAAGAACTTGTGGTAATAGTTTACCAGCCCGAGGAATGACCTCAGTTGTGACACATTTTCCGGTGCTGGAGCCTTGAATACTGCCTCTATCTTGTCAGGGGACTTATGTAACCCCTCTTCATCGATGACGTGGCCGCAATACGAGATCTGTTTCTGGAAAAACTCGCACTTGTGGCGATTAGCTCGTAGCCCATATTCCTTTAATCTGGCGAGCATCTTCTCCAAGTTAGCGAGGTGATCACCGTCATTTTCGCCCATGACCAAGATGTCGTCCAAATAACACTGGGTCCCTGGAATCCCTTGCAGGACCTGATCCATCGCCCTTTGCCAGATAGCCGGAGCCGAGGCTACTCCAAACACCAGCCGGTTGTATTGATAGAGACCTTTATGGGTGTTGATCGTAAGGTAATGTTTCAAAGCTTCTTCTACCTCCATTTGCAAGTACGCCTGGGCTAGATCAATTTTTGTGAAGCGTTTATCACCAGATAGCGAGGCGAAAATATCCTCAATTCGTGGAATCGGATATTGCACGGTGTGAAGGACTGGGTTCACTGTCACCTTAAAATCCCCACAGATGCGGACCTTCTTTGGTTCCCCAGGCGTATTACTCAACGACTTCTTCATTACAGGAACGATGGGTGTAGCCCACTCGCTCCAGTCCACTTTGGACAGTACTCCTGAACGTTCCAACCCTTCCAGCTCTGCTTCAACCGCTGGTCTGATCGCATAAGGCACTGGTCTGGCCTTCAGAAACTTTGGGCTTGCATTATCCTCTATTTTAATTGTTGCTGTTATTCCTTTTAGTGTTCCTAGTCCCTCCTGGAACACTTCTTTTGCGTCAGTTAGCATTTTTGACAGTCGTCCAGGTGTGACGTCGTCATCCTTTTTGGCCTCCACCTTCAGTGCCTGTATGGAATGCCAATCTAAATGTATTTTCCGGATCCATTCACGTCCTAGCAGTGGTGGTCCTCCATTTGGCAATACATATGTATCCATTTTAGGTATTTCCTGACCTTTATATGTCACTTTTACCTTTATTTTTCCTTTGGGGTAGACTTTTTGCCCCGTATACGTCTTCAAGACAATCTCTGTAGCTTTCAAGGGTATGTGTGAAAATAGCCGCTTGTAGTCTCTTTGATTTATGACTGTTAGAGCTGACCCTGTGTCCAATTCCATTTCCACTTGGACTCCGTCTATCTTGAGTGTAACCCAGATAGTCTGGTGATCCTCCATTTCGGTTACATTATGTAGTTTCAGACAACCCAGCTCCTTGCTTCCAGAGTCTGTGTCACTTTTCTGTTCATCTGAACCACTGTCCATCACCTGGTGTACCTTTTTGTACTTCTCCTGTGGAGATTTCTTACTGTTGGTTTTCTTCCCAGACCTGCAGACTCTTGCTATGTGTCCTGCTTTCCCACACTGTCTGCACACTTGGTCCTTGAACCAACAATCTTTCTGGTCATGTGTTGTTCTGCCGCAGCGATAGCACTTCCCTGTTCCATAGGTCATTTCGTTGGTGCCATATTCTTGCGGTCTCCGTTGTATCTCTGCAGCGCCCCTTGCGGCTGCTTCGTGTGATACTGCCATACTGAAAGTTTTGTCCAGCGTAAGGTCCTTTTCTGATAGAAGCCGTTTCTGGGTCCTTCACTTTGTAGCCCACACACAAACTTGTCCCTTAACGTGTCTGCTAGTCCCGCTCCAAACTGGCAGTATTTCGATAGCTTGCGCAGTTCCGTTAGGTACTCAGCATTGCTTTCGTCTTTGTGTTGGTTCCTTTTATGGAACTTAAATCGTTCTGCTATCAGCAGCGGTGTGGGGTTTAAGTGGTCCTGTAGGATTTCTACTATGCTTTCAAAATTCTTGTTTACCGGCTTCTCTGGGGTTATTAGATTTCGCAGTAACCCATAAGTTTTTGCACCCATGGAATTTAACAGAACCAGTGCTTTATTAGCATCTGGCACTTCATTCGCCCTGCAGTACACCTCAATACGTTCCACATATGTCGCCCAATCTTCGACTTCATTGTCGAACGTAGAGATACTGCCACTCTTCGGCATCCTTGGTTGTGCATTAACTACCACCAATGGCGCCTCCCGCGCTTCCCCTTCTTCTCTGCTGGCAGAAAATGGCGTCTCCCGCGCTTTCCTTCCTTCCCGCGCTCGCCCGTCTTCTCCGCTGCGGCTTCGCAAAATGGCATCTCCCGCGCTCTTCCTTCTTCTCCGCGGCTCAATGGCACCTCCCGCGCTCTCCCTGCTTCTCCACGGCTCAATGGCGTCTCCCGCGCTCTCCCTGCTTCTCCGCGGCTCAATGGCGTCTCCCCTTGCTTCGCCCCGCAGACCCTGATCAGCCTGTGATCCCTGGCTGTGCTCTGCGCGTTCTTCTCTTGATATTTGTCGACACCGCTCAGTCTAGAACCCGGCTGTTTCTTACCCTCTCTCTCTCCGGTTTGCAGTATTTTTCCTCGACGCCGCTCGGTGATCAACCCCCGGCTGCGCCCTGCTCTCTTCACCCTCTTTCTTACCCCGTCGACGCTGCCCGGCTCTCTCTCTCTGCCGTCGGTCGGCTCCAGCCGCTGCTGCTTGGGAAGGGTCTGCTCTGGACCTGTCGTCGGTCTCTTACTGCTCGTTGTGGCTGGGGAACCAAGCCCGGCTCTCCACAGCCTCCCCAGCGAAGTTGGATCTCTGCCTGACTGCTGGGCGGTTGCTCGCGGTCGACGCCCGTGTTCCTGGACTCGACTATTTTTTTTTTATGTTGCAGGTAGATTCGCATCAACACTCGTCGCCACTGTTAGATCCGTGGTTCAGTGGATAAATAATTACACGGATGCTGTACATAAACAAGTAACAGGTCTTTACTGGAGGAGGGTAATCTCTAGACTGGGGTACAGAGGCATGCGCACAGCTTATCTACCGGTGTGGTCACTGCCGGTACTACACAACCCCCTCTCAGTCAGCTTCATGCAGCACCTAGGAGCAGCAGGATTCCACAAATGAGATTTTATACCAATGTCTGCTTAGTGCAGTAGTCATCTGACTTGTATAACAACAACAACTTGTATTTATATAGTGCGTTTAACGTAGTAAAATGTCCCAAGGCGCTTCACAGGAGTATTATAAGACAAAAAATTTGACACCAAGCCATATAAGAAGAAATTAGGAATTAGGGCAGGTGAGTAAAAGTTTGGTAAAAGAGGTAGGTTTTAAGGAGAGTCATAAAGGAGGAAAGAGGTAGAGAAACGGAGAGGTTTAGGCAGGGAATTCCAGGGCTTAGGGCCTAGGCAACAGAAGGCATGGCCACCAACAGTTGAGCAATTATAATCAGGGATGCTCAAAAGGGCAGAATTAGAGGAGTGCAGATATCTCGGGGAGTTGTGGGGCTGAAGGAGATTACAGAGAAAGGGAGGGGCGAGGCCATGGAGGGATTTGAAAACAAGGATGATAATTTTGAAATCAAGGTGTTGCTTAACCGGGAGCCAATGTAGGTCAGTGAGCACAGGGCAAGAATCTCTGCAACTATCAGAACACCTGTCCCTAAAAAAAGGAAATTTGTCTAACTTCAGCTAAGGAGCTGCTTAAAGCAGTTCTGGCGTAGGAGACAACAGGATAGACATTGTTTTGTGTTGCTCCCATTTTTCGGATGTAAAATGTGTGCAAAGCACTGTAATTCTTGTAGGCCCTTTTTTTAGGCGTCACAGGCAGGCACCTAAAGGGGGCATTAGTGAGGGGCCTAATGCCTGTTTTACGATCCCCTCACAAAATTGGGATGTTCCTGGCTGTGTTCAGGATAACCAGGCCTACATGTGGCCTAACCAGTGGTCTTTAAAGGGGTTGCTGGAGGCTGCCACCAAAAAGGTAAGTTTCTTAAAAAATGCTTGAATCACAGGGGCTCAAAATTGATGTCTGCTTAACCGGTGATATGCCTGGGGATGTGCAGCAGGCGTCTGTAGCTCGGCAGTCTAATTTAAACTAGGCTCGAGGCCCAATTTCAATTGAGCCTTGGGCCTACATGTTCCAACACAAGGATCATTCCGTGTGCCCAATTTGTACCGGCAGGCCGATACCTTGGGACATTTTACCACGTTATCCGATTCTGTGCTCAAGTCTCTGGAGTGGGGCTTGTAACAAGCCCATATTGGGGAATCGTGGGGTTGGCACCTGCGATTTCCTAAAATGCACTCCAGCAGGCGCATTCTCATTCCAGGAGCAAACGCTCCATAATATTTGTCCTCTGACCTGCATTGTATCCAACGCACACTTTTCCCTCTCTGTAAAATTGTTTTAAGCGTAATTGTGATATTTCTTTCCAAAAAAAAGGAGGCATTGCGTCCTTGTGATTAAATTAGCTATCAAGTTCTCAGAGCTATTCGTGACTGGTTGTTTTTGTGACTGGAAGCCTGTGGCCAGTGGGGTACCACAGGGATCGGTGCTGGGTCCCTTGCTGTTTGTGGTCTACATTAATGACTTGGATATGAATGTAAAGGGTATGATCAGTAAGTTCGCGGATGATACAAAAATTGGTAGGGTGGTAAATAGCGAGGAGGGTAGCCTCAGTCTGCAGGACGATATAGATGGGTTGGTCAAATGGGCGGAACAGTGGCAAATGGAATTTAACCCGGAAAAGTGCGAGGTGATGCACTTTGGGGGGACTAACAAGGCAAAGGAATACACAATGAATGGAAGGACCCTAGGCAGGACGGAGGGTCAGAGGGATCTGGGTGTGCAGGTGCACAGGTCCCTGAAGGCGGCGGAACAGGTGGATAAGGTGGTAAAAAAGGCATATGGGATACTTGCCTTCATTAGCCGAGGCATTGAATATAAGAGCAAGGAGGTTATGATGGAGCTGTATAAAACACTGGTTAGGCCACAGCTGGAATACTGTGTGCAGTTTTGGTCGCCACACTACAGGAAGGATGTGATCGCGTTAGAGAGGGTGCAGAGGAGGTTCACCAGGATGTTACCAGGGCTGGAGCGCTTCAGCTATGAAGAGAGACTGGGCAGATTGGGTTTGTTTTCCTTGGAGCAGAGGAGGCTGAGGGGGGACATGATTGAGGTGTACAAAATTATGAGGGGCATAGATAGGATGGATGCTGAGGAGCTTTTTCCCTTAGTAGAGGGGTCAATAACTAGGGGGCATAGATTCAAGGTAAAGGGCGGGAGGTTTAGAGGGGATTTGAGAAAGAACTTTTTCACCCAGAGGGTGGTTGGAGTCTGGAACTCACTGCCTGAAAGGGTTGTGGAGGCAGAAACCCTCACAACATTTAAGAAGCATTTGGATGTGCACTTGAAATGCCATAGCATACAAGGCTACGGGCCAAATGCTGGAATATGGGATTAGATTAGACAGGGCTTGATGGCCGGCGCGGACACGATGGGCCGAAGGGCCTCTATCCGTGCTGTATTACTCTATGACTCTATGACTCTATGTGCTATATATAAGAAAATGTTGGGAGTGAAGAAGTATTCAGTACTTTGGGTGGGGTGTAATTCTGGTGTGGTGAAGGCAGACAGCAAGCACTAGACCACATAATGAGTCTGGCCTAACCTACCTCAAGGGAGTTAAGATCTCAAAGCTGCAATGACTCAACAGCTCCGTCATTCCCAGACTGTCTGAAGTTGAAGGTGGAGCAACCAAGAGTTCATGTGAGGCTGAAGTAGTCCTGTGTTCACAGATAAAGCTGTAGCAGTTTAGATTCATCCCAGATTTAATCCAAACTGTTAATAATGATCCAAACAGGACTAACTGAGCCACATGTCTGGGTCAGAAAGGTGTCTCTGCAGGCACTTCATCTTCACGCTGCTACAGGTGGCATTTTAGTATTTTAGCCTAGTAATTCCGGTTGATCTATATGGTTATGCTGGTGGAAATTGCGTGTCGGGGGGAAGTTCCTGAAAGTGCGCACTTCCTGCCAACAATGAAGCTCTGCAGTTCAAATACAGAGCTACCAATTTATTCACCTACCTTGTATCGTGCGTCTCTTTTTTTCTCACACCACTTCCCCGTAGTGCTGGTGCATTGTCTCAGCCATCTAATCCCCACCCTGTGACAACAACAACTACTTCCATTTATAAAGCGCCTTTAACATGGTAAAATGTCCCAAGGCGTGTCGCAGGAGCGATTATCAGACAAAATTTGATACCGAGATATTAGGACAGGTGACCAAAAGCTTAGTCAAAGAGGTAGGTTTTAAAGAGTGTCTTAAAGAAGGAGAGCGAGTTAGAGAGGAAGACAGGTTTAGGGAGGGAATTTCAGAGCTTAGGGCCTAGGCAGCTGAAGACACGGTGACCAATGGAGAGGCAAAGGAAATCAGGCATGCACAAGAGGTCAGAATTGGAGGAACGCAGATTTCTTGGAGTGTTGTAGGGCTGGAGGAGGTTACAGAGATAGGGAGGGGTGAGGCCATGGAGGGTTTTGAACACAAGGATGAAAATTTTTAAATCTTTGTTGGATAGGCTGCCAATGTAGGACAGGAGTGATGGCTGAATGGGACTTGGTGCGAGTTAGGATATGGGCAGCAGAGTTTTGGATGAGCTCAAGTTTACAGAAGATGGAAGATGAGAGGCAAGTCAGGAGAGCGTTGGAATAGTAGTGTTTGGAGGTAAAAAAAAAAGCATGGTTGAGGGTTTCAGCAGCAGATGGACTGAGGCAGGGGTGGAGTCAGGCGGTGTTACAGAGGTGGATGTAGGCGGTCTTGATGATGGAGAGGATATGTGGTTGGAAATTCATCTTGGGATCACATACGACACCAAAGTTGCAAAGTCTGGTTCAGCCTCAGACAGTTCCCAGGGAGAGGGATGGATTCTGTGGCTAGGGAACAGAGTTTGTGGTGGGGGCCGAAGACAGTGACGTCAGTCTTCCCAATATTTTATTGGAAGAAATTTCTGTTCATCCAGTGTTGAATGTCGGACAAGCAGCAGGACAAATCAGATGCAGTGGAGGGGTTGAGAGAGGTGGTGGTGAGGTAGAGCTAGGTGTCATCAGCGTACATGTGGAATCTGAAGTGTTTTCAAATGAAATAACAACAGAAAATACTGGAAACACTCAGCAGGTCAGGCAGCATCCATGGAGAGAGAAAAACAGAGTTAACGTTTCAGGTCAATGACCCTTTGTCATAATTGGAAACAGTTAGAGAGGTAACAGATTTTTAAGCAAGTGTAGGGGCAGGGACAGGGAGGAGGGGAGTGTTGAGTCTGTATGTCCCAGTTAGGTTTAGGATCAATCACTGGACACAGACAACAAGAATAACTTTTAACAGGTCTTTACTATTCGAAGGTCAGGGCTGAACTGCCCAGCAAATCCTTGCACAACACTTATATACCGGTGTGGTCACCACCGGTATTACAGTATTACAGTATACAGCAGCCAAGAGAAAGTAGTACATCTCTTAAGGTAGTTCTCTTAAGGTGGAACAGGTTACATACACCACAATCCTCCCTTTTTAGCTTAACAGTTATATCCCCATTTAACATAACATAATAACATATATATATATACAACTTCATGCAAAACAGTTCAAAGATTCAGTCTCTGAGGAGGCCTCCTGATTCGAGTTGGATAACGCCTTTCAGGGGTCTCTGATTCTCGTTGCTGGGGTGACTCGTCTAGTTGGTCTCTTATGGATTGGACATCATCATCAGGTACATTCACTTCTGAGGTAGATGCTTCAGGTTCACTAACTTCTTTCACGGTTGTCTCTGCCGTAACCATGGGTTCAACCCTTGTTCTCGATTCTACCAGTTGGTCAGCATGACGCCGTATTACATTTTCACCAATATCTACCGTGTACATCAGGGGTCCTTGTCTGGCCCGAATTGTTCCAGATTGCCATTTCTCGTTTTTATAGTCCCGGGCTAACACTGGTTGTCCTATTTCGAAACTCCGAGTGGTCTTGTTATTTATATGCTGGAACTGTTTGTTTTCAACTTCCCTCCGCACATTTGGTTTTAACAAGTCCAACCTGGACCGCAACCTCCTGTTGTAGAACATCATGGCAATCCTAAGATGTTTTATAAGTATATTAAGGGCAAGAGGATAACCAGGGAAAGGGTAGGGCCCATTAGGGACCAAAGTGGCAATCTGTGTGTAGAGCCAGATGATGTAGGCGGGGTTTTAAATGAATTTTTTGCATCTGTGTTCACTATGGAGAGAGACGATGCAGACATAGAAATCGGGCAAGGGGACTGTGACATACTTGAACATATTAGCATCGAGAGGGAGGAGGTGCTAGCGGTTTTAGCAGGCCAAAAAGTGGATAAATCCCCAGGCCCGGACGAGATGTATCCCAGGCTGCTGTGGGAGGCAAAGGAGGAGATTGCAGGGGCTCTGACACAAATTTTCAGAACCTCTCTGGCCACAGGGGATGTACCAGAGGACTGGAGAACAGCTAACGTAGTACCATTATTCAAGAAGGGTAGCAGGGATAAACCAGGGAATTACAGGCCAGTGAGCCTAACATCTGTGGTAGGGAAATTATTGGAAAAAATTCTGAGGGACAAAATTAGTCTCCACTTGGAGAGGCAAGGATTAATCGGGAATAGTCAGCATGGCTTTGTCAAGGGTAAATCATGTCTGACAAATCTGATTGAATTTTTCGAGGGGGTGACTAGGGGGGTGGATGAGGGAAATGCTGTGGATGTGGTTTACATGGACTTCAGTAAAGCTTTTGACAAAGTCCCGCATAGGAGACTGGTCAAGAAGGTAAGAGCCCATGGGATCCAGGGTGCCTTGGCGCGTTGGATCCTAAACTGGCTGAGTAGCAGGAGGCAGAGGGTGATGGTCGAAGGATGCTTTTGTGACTGGAAGCCTGTGTCCAGTGGGGTACCTCAGGGATCGGTGCTGGGTCCCTTGTTGTTTGTGATCTACATAAATGATTTGGATGAGAATGTAAAAGGTATGATCAGTAAGTTCGCAGATGACACGAAAATTGGTGGGGTGGTAAATTGCGAGGAGGAAAGCCTCAGGCTACAGGACGATATAAACGGGTTGGTCAGATGGGCGGAAAAGTGGCAAATGGAATTTAACCCTGAAAAGTGCGAGGTGATGCATTTTGGACGGACAAATAAGGCAAGGGAATACACAATGAGTGGTAGGACCCTAGGAAGTACAGAGGGTCAGAGGGACCTTGGTGTACATGTACATAGATCTCTGAAGGCAGCGGAACAGGTAGATAAGGTGGTTAAAAAGGCATATGGGATACTTGCCTTCATTAGCCGAGGCATAGAATATAAGAGCAGGGAGGTTATGATGGAGCTGTACAAAACGCTGGTGAGGCCACAGCTGGAGTACTGTGTGCAGTTCTGGTCGCCTCACTATAGGAAGGATGTGATTGCTTTGGAGAGGGTGCAGAGAAGATTCACCAGGATGTTACCTGGGATGGAGCGCCTCAGCTATGAAGAAAGACTAAACAGGCTGGGGTTGTTTTCCTTGGAGCAAAGAAGGCTGAGGGGGGACCTGATTGAGGTGTACAAAATGATGAGGGGCATAGATAGGGTAGATAAAGAGGAACTTTTCCCCTTAGTAGGGGGGTCAATAACAAGGGGGCATAGATTCAGGGTAAGGGGCAGGAGATTTAGAGGGGATTTGAGGAGGAACTTTTTCACCCAGAGGGTGGTTGGAATCTGGAACTCACTGCCTGAAAGGGTGGTAGAGGCAGGAACCCTCACAACATTCAAGAAGCATTTGGATGAGCACTTGAAATGCCATTGCATACAAGGCTATGGACCAAATGCTGGAAAATGGGATTAGACAGGACAGGGGTGGATGGGCGGCGCGGACACGATGGGCCGAAGGGCCTCTTTCTGTGCTGTAAAACTCTATGACTCTATGACTCTATGACTTTGGTTTGTCACTGCATGAGTGGCGTTTCGATATGCCAGTAGGAATTTGTCCACCTTGTGTTGTAGTGGAATCTGATCTTCGCTCATGGCCTTTATTGCTTTTTTAAACGTTTGTACAAATCTCTCGGCCAACCCGTTTGTAGCCAGATGATATGGGGCAGAGGTATAATGTTTCACCCCATTCTTCTTCATGAATCCCTGGAATTCTTCTGACACGAACTGCGGTCCGTTGTCTGAACATATTTGTTCTGGCAATCCATTTCTCTCAAATATCGTTCTTAACACCGCGATCGTCTTTTCCGAGGTAGTGGTAGTCATCTTAATCACTTCTGGCCATTTAGAATGTGCGTCCACCGCAATTAAAAACATGGAGTCCATGAAAGGACCAGCAAAGTCAATATGTACACGTTGCCATGGGGTTGAAGGCCATTCCCATGGATGCAGCGGTGCAATCGGAGGTGCATTTTGCACTTTTTGGCACCCTGAGCAGCTTTTCGTCAGCTCCTATATCTGTTGGTCAATACCCGGCCACCACACATAAGCCCTAGCAAGGCTTTTCATCTTGACTCCCCCCAGATGACCTTCATGCAGTTCCTTTAGAACTCTCTCTCTTAACTTAGGAGGAATAATCACCCTTGTTCCATACATCAATGTTCCTTGACAGACGGACAGCTGTTCTCGTCTTGCTGAGAATGCCGGTAACAGTGGATCACCATGTGCTGGCCATCCTTTCACTGTCACTTCGAAGACTCTGGACAGTGTCGGGTCGTTCCTGGTTTCTCTTTCAATACTTGCATTGGTGACTGGTAAACATTTGATGATGGTCGAGTGAAATAACTCAACAGGGTCAACCGTCGGTGCCTCCTCCTCTGTAGGTAGTGGCAGGCGCGACAGCCCATCAGCATTACCATGCTGCTTTGTACCTTTGAATTCTATCTGATATTGATGTGCCCCTAGGAAAAGGGACCATCTCTGGAGTCTCTGTGTTGTCATCACCGAAACACCCTTCTTAGGGTTAAAAATGGATACCAACGGCTGGTGGTCTGTCAGAAGCGTAAACTTTTGGCCCTGCAGGTAATGATTAAACTTCTTTACTCCCCACACAAGGCTGAGAGCCTCCCTATCTATCTGAGCATAATTGCGCTCAGCGGAGGTCAATGATCTGGATGCGAACGCAACTGGCCTCTCCTGGCCATTTGGCAACTTGTGTGAGAGTACTGCCCCAATACCATATGGAGAAGCATCACAAGCCAAACGAATAGGCAGCGTTGGGTTGAAGTGAGCCAACACTTCCTCTGAGGTGATCAATGCCTTGCTTTCGCGAAAGGCCCTCTTACAGTCCTCGCTCCACTTCCATGGTACTCCCTTCTGCAAAAGAGCGTTCAGCGGGTGCAGCACCGTGGATAAATTTGGCAGAAACTTATGGTAATAGTTAATTAACCCTAGAAACGACCTCAATTGGGATACATTATCCGGAGCGAGAGCCTTCACAACAGCTTCGATCTTGTCAGGAGACTTATGAAGCCCCTCCTGGTCAATGACATGACCACAGTACGAGATCCGCTTCTGAAAGAATTCACATTTCTGGCGATTAACTCGAAGACCATATTCTTTCAATCTGGTGAGCACCAGTTCCAAGTTTGCAAGGTGTTCCTCGTCATCATCTCCTGTAATCAGAATATCGTCCAGGTAACATTGTGTACCTGGAATTCCCTGTAATACCTGCTCCATGGCCCTCTGCCAAATTGCTGGAGCCGATGCCACTCCAAAAACCAGTCTATTATACCGGTACAAGCCTCTATGCGTGTTGATCGTGAGATACTGGCGTGACTCTTCCTCAACTTCCATCTGTAAGTACGCCTGCGCCAGGTCTATCTTGGTGAAGTGTTTCCTGCCAGACAATGAAGCGAAGATATCCTCAATCCGTGGAAGCGGATACTGCACCGTGTGAAGCACCGGATTAACAGTGATCTTGAAATCACCACAGATGTGAACCTTCCCCGGTTCCCCCGGCTTGTTGCTCGATGAACGCTTCATGACTGGGACAATGGGTGTGGCCCACTCACTCCAGTCTACCTTAGACAGTACTCCTGAACGTTCTAGCCCTTCCAGCTCAGCTTCCACAGCAGGTCGTATTGCATAAGGTACCGGTCTGGCTTTGAAAAATTTCGGGTTTGCATGTTCTTCAATCTTGATGTTTGCCGTAATTCCTCTCAGTGTTCCCAGTCCTTGTTGGAACACCTCTTTAGCATCGTCCAATATTCTGGACAATCGTTTAGGTTTGACATCTTTTGTACCAGAATCTACCGTTAGTGCTTTTAAGGAATGCCAGTCCATATTTATTTTCCTAATCCACTCCCATCCCAGTAGTGGTGGACCTCCCTCAGGTAGCACATATAAGTCCATTCCTCAGCTTTCTTTGCCCTTGTGGACCACCTTTACCTCTATCTTCCCGATGGGGTTTACTCTTTGCCCCGTGTATGTTTTCAATACAATCTCCGTATCCCGTAGGGGAATATGTGGGAATAACCTTTTGTAATCTTTCTTATTCATGACCGTCAATGCCGATCCAGTGTCCAATTCCATCTTCACTTGGACTCCTGCTATCTGAAGTGTGACCCAAATTGTTTGGAGGTCTGCTTCCTTACCAACATTGTGTACTCTTAGACTACCCAGTTCATTACTGCTGGCATCTGAATCTGACTTCTATTCGTTCGAACTGTTCTCTGTCACCTTGTGTACCTTTTTGTACTTTTCCTGCGGTGACTTTTTGTTGCTGGTCTTCTTTCCTGACTGGCATACTTTAGCTATGTGACCAAGCCTGCCACATTTTCTGCATTCCTGATTTTTGAACCAGCACTGGTTCTGATCGTGTGTTGTCTTTCCACAACGATAACATTTTACTGTACTCAAGACCATTTGATTGGTACAGAGTTCCGGTGACCCTAGCTGCATTTCCGCAGTGCCTCTTGCTGCGGCTTCTTGCGATGCTGCAATAGCGACAGCTTTATCAAGCGTAAGATCATTCTCTTCAAGCAGTCGCTTTTGTGTTCCTTCTTTTAACAATCCACACACAAATTTATCTCTCAGCGCATCTGCTAGCCCTGTCCCAAACTGACAGTACTTCGATAGCTTACGTAGCTCAATTAAAAATTCAGCGTTGCTTTCGTCTTTCAACTGCGTTCTTCTGTAAAATTTAAATCGTTCCGCTATCATCAGCGGCGTGGGGTTTAAATGATTTTTCAGGACAGTAACAATATTCGCGAAGGTCTGATCCGCCGGTTTTATTGGTGATAGAAGGTGCTTCAATAGCCCGTATGTCTTCGCCCCCATTGAGCTTAATAAGGTTAATGCTTTCTCATCATCTGGTACCTTATTTGCTTTACAATAAACTTCCATGCGTTCTACATACGTGGTCCAATCTTCGACATCACTATCAAAGGTATTAATGCTCCCATGTTTAGGCATCCTTGCAAGTTTAAACATTTTTTTTTTTTTTTAAATGGCGGCTTCCCGCGCTTGTCTTCTTCCCCCACCTACTAAAATGGCGGCTTCCCGCGCTTGGCGGTCTTTCCTGCGCTCGTCTTCTTCCCCCGCCGACTACAATGGCGGATTCCCGCGTTTGCCTTCTTCCCGCGCTGGCTGCAATGGCGATTGCCTTGCTGCTGCCGCTCTCGCCTCCCCAGCGGTTCTCACTCCCCGACGCTGCTTTGCCTTGCAGCCCCGCTTGCAGGCCGGTCCTTTACACCAGCTGCGTTTGAATTCTCCGCGGCTCTCGTGCCTTAAGCTTCTCAACTCCCCGACGCTGTTTTGCCTCGCAGCCCCGCTCGCAGCCCGGTCCTGTACACCGGCTGCGTTTGAGTTCTCCGCGGCTCTCGAGCCTTAAGCTGCCCCAGTAGCTGCGCCTCTCGGCCTCGATTGCAGCCCGGCCCTTTCTACCGGCCGTGGTCGAGCTCTCCGCCCTTATTCCTCCGTTTTCCCTCCCCTACTCCACAGCCAACGCGGCCGACTTTCTGCTCGTGTCGCTGATCGGCTTACCCACCACCGTGGTAGAAGGGATGAACACTGCCTGTCGCTGATGGAGGGCTTCGTGGTCAGAATTCTTTTTCTTTTTAACCCGGGTTCTCGATGCCTCCCGTGCGATGGTGCTCAGCAGGATGATGAGGGCGGATGCCTCTTCTCGACGCCCGTTTTGAGGACGAAGCTGCCTTGGATGTAAATTTGCCGCAGGGTAAGATCGGACTCGTCGCCACTGTTGAGTCTGTATGTCCCAGTTAGGTTTAGGATCAATCACTGGACACAGACAACAAGAATAACTTTTAACAGGTCTTTACTATTCGAAGGTCAGGGCTGAACTGCCCAGCAAATCCTTGCACAACACTTATATACTGGTGTGGTCACCACCGGTATTACAGTATTACAGTATACAGCAGCCAAGAGAAAGTAGTACATCTCTTAAGGTAGTTCTCTTAAGGTGGAACAGGTTACATACACCACAGGGAGGAAATACAAAATGTTTCCAGCATTTTCTGTTGTTATTTCAGATTTCCAGCATCTGCAGTATTTTGCTTTTGTATTAGTGTTTTCAGATGATGTCGCCGAGGGGCAGCATGTAGATGAGAAATAGAAAGGGGCCAAGGATAGATCCTTAGGGATCCAGTGGTAACTTAGAAGAGGTGATCTCCTCTAAGTGATTCCCCAGTAAAAGGAGGGCTTATGTTGACTGACTGCCGGGCTTCAGTGGGAAGTGCCTGGAATTCTTTTTTATTCGTTCATGGGATGTGGGCGTCGCTGGCAAGGCCAGCATTTATTGCCCATCCCTAATTGCCCTTGAGAAGGTGGTGGTGAGGCGCCTTCTTGAACTGCTGCAGTCTGTGAGGTGAGTAAATGTTCCCTTTAATTTTTTTTGGTGCATGGCCCATTCACAATACCCCGCATACACTGTTTTTCCTATTTAAAAGCCGGTGAGCCGACTGTGCAAGAGCTGCAGAGAGCTACGTGGCCATGTAGCCGTGCAACTTAAAGGGAACATTGCTCCCACAGTGCTGTTAGGGAGGGAGTTCCAGGATTTTAACCCAGTGACGATGAAGGAACGGCGATATATTTCTAAGTCAGGATGGTGTGCAACTTGGAGGGGAACTTGGAGGTGGTGGTGTTCCCATGCACCTGCTGCCCTTGTCCTACTAGGTGGAAGAAGTTGCGGGTTTGGGAGGTGCTGCTGAAGAAGCCTCGGCGAGTTGCTGCAGTGCATCTTGTAGATGGTACACACTGCAGCCACGGTACGCTGGTGGTGGAGGGAGTGAATGTTTAAGGTGGTGGATGGGGCGCCAATCAAGTGGGCTGCTTTGTTCTGGATGGTGTCGAGCTTCTTGAGTGTTGTTGGAGCTGCACTCATCCAGGAAAGTGGAGAGTATTCCATCACACTCTTGACTTGCGCCTTGTAGATGGTGGAAAGGCTTTGGGGAGTCAGGGGGTGAGTTACTCGCCACAGAATACCCAGCCTCTGACCAGCTCTTGTAGCCACAGTATTTATGTGGCTGGTCCAGTTAAGTTTCTGGTCAATGGAGACCCCCAGGATGTTGATGGTGGGGGATTTGATGATGGTAATGACTTTGAATGTTAAGGAGCGGTGGTTAGACTCTCTCTTGTTGGAGATGGTCAATGCCTGGCACTTGTGTGGCGCGGATGTTACTTACCACTTATCAGCCGAAGCCTGAATGTTTTCCAGCAGGCATAGGCTGCTTCATTATCTGAGGAGTTGCGAATGGAAGTGAACACTGCAATTATCTGCGAACATCGCCACTTCTGACCATACGATTGAGGGAAGGCAATTGTTGAAGTAGCTGAAGATGGTTGGGCCTAGGATACAGGCGACTCTATAACCTTCGTACGATAGCAAAATACTGCAGATGTTGGAAATCCGAAATAACAACAGAAAACCTTCAGTTGATTCAGCCATAGCTGCTGCTTTCTGCTGAACCTAGTGCCACTTGTGCAGGTGGGCTGGTTCTCCCTGATTGACAGCAACCTTATCTACCACTGCTCCAGCCATACCCTTGAGGCTCAATGTCACCATTGACCTGTGAGGGAGTAGACCTGAGGGTAGCAATGAGGTCTGTGAACTCTTGCCTCCTGACACACTCTATCAGTACCCTGCCCCCACCCCAGCATGTTGAAGCCTCTTATAGATTGGAGCTCCAGCCCTATAGTAGCAGTCTGATCATTCAAGAGAGATGCTCCCACTTAGTTTGGGACTAAGGGCTCTGCCACAAATGCTCCTGGAGTTGCTCTGCATAGTAGACTGCGTTCTAGAGAATTCTTTGTGAATCACTGCACATAGCGTTACATAGAATCTACAGCACAGAAACAGGCCATTCAGCCCAATTGGTCTATGCAGGTGTTCATATTCCACATGAGCCTCCTCCCACTCTAATTTCCTCTTCCCACACTGCTTCCCCCCACTCCCGCCCCGTATCTTCCTATTCCCTTCTCCCTCATCTATGCAAAGTGCCGCTAGTGGACTCCTCCTGCACCCCTAGCCAGACTTTGCAGGGTATTTGCATGGACTCAAGTAGATAATGCTGCTTAACTGCAATCTCTGTCATACAGGTGTCAGCCTTGGCTTAGTGGCTGCACTCCCACCTCTAAGTCAGATGGTTATGAGTTCACCCCCATTCCAGAAACATGAGCACATATCTGAGCTGACACTCCAGTGTAGTCCTGAGGGAGTGCTGCACTGTCACTGTCCTTTGGATGAGATGTTCTATCACTTCTCCATCTACCCTCTCAAGTGGATGTAAATGATCCCAAGGCACTGCAGGTTCCTGCTTCTTCTCCTCCATCACCACCACTTACGGAGTGAGAGTCAGCGGGAATCGCGGAGCAGAGTGGGGCTATAAAAGGCTCCAGAGGCCAGGTAAGGCCTCAGTATGGAGCGAGAGTCGGCGGGAATCGTGGAGCAGAACGGGGCTATAAAAGGCTCCAGAGACCAGGTAAGGCCTCAGTGCAGAGCGAGAGTCGTCGGGAATCGCGGAGCAGAGCGGGGCTATAAAAGGCTCCAGAGACCAGGTAAGGCCTCAGTGCGGAGCGAGAGTCGGTGGGAATCGCGGAGCAGAGCGGGCCTATAAAAGGCTCCAGAGACCAGGTAAGGCCTCAGTGCGGAGCGAGAGTCAGCGGGAATCGCGGAGCAGAGCGGGGCTATAAAAGGCTCCAGAGACCAGGTAAGGCCTCAGTGCAGAGCGAGAGTCGTCGGGAATCGCGGAGCAGAGCGGGGCTATAAAAGGCTCCAGAGACCAGGTAAGGCCTCAGTGCGGAGCGAGAGTCGGCGGGAATCGCGGAGCAGAGCGGGGCTATAAAAGGCTCCAGAGGCCAGGTAAGGCCTCAGTATGGAGCGAGAGTCGGCGGGAATCGTGGAGCAGAACGGGGCTATAAAAGGCTCCAGAGACCAGGTAAGGCCTCAGTGCAGAGCGAGAGTCGTCGGGAATCGCGGAGCAGAGCGGGGCTATAAAAGGCTCCAGAGACCAGGTAAGGCCTCAGTGCGGAGCGAGAGTCGGTGGGAATCGCGGAGCAGAGCGGGCCTATAAAAGGCTCCAGAGACCAGGTAAGGCCTCAGTGCGGAGCGAGAGTCAGCGGGAATCGCGGAGCAGAGCGGGGCTATAAAAGGCTCCAGAGACCAGGTAAGGCCTCAGTGCAGAGCGAGAGTCGTCGGGAATCGCGGAGCAGAGCGGGGCTACAAAAGGCTCCAGAGACCAGGTAAGGCCTCAGTGCGGAGCGAGAGTCGTCGGGAATCGCGGAGCAGAGCGGGGCTACAAAAGGCTCCAGAGACCAGGTAAGGCCTCAGTGCGGAGCGAGAGTCGGCGGGAATCGCGGAGCAGAGCGGGGCTACAAAAGGCTCCAGAGACCAGGTAAGGCCTCAGTGCGGAGCGAGAGTCGTCGGGAATCGCGGAGCAGAGCGGGGCTACAAAAGGCTCCAGAGACCAGGTAAGGCCTCAGTGCGGAGCGAGAGTCGTCGGGAATCGCGGAGCAGAGCGGGGCTACAAAAGGCTCCAGAGACCAGGTAAGGCCTCAGTGCGGAGCGAGAGTCGGCGGGAATCGCGGAGCAGAGCGGGGCTACAAAAGGCTCCAGAGACCAGGTAAGGCCTCAGTGCGGAGCGAGAGCCGGCGGGAATCGCGGAGCAGAGCGGGGCTACAAAAGGCTCCAGAGACCAGGTAAGGCCTCAGTGCGGAGCGAGAGCCGGCGGGAATCGCGGAGCAGAGCGGGGCTACAAAAGGCTCCAGAGACCAGGTAAGGCGTACCAGTCTCCGAACTCGGAACTCAGAGGGAAGGAGAGAGGTAAAAAATAATCGAAGTGTGACGTCACCAGAAAGCAGTTAAGTGATTGGTTGGTGAGTATTTCTCTCTTTTTAAACTTAAACTCTGTGGTTTATAGTTTCTAAGATGTGATATTCATCATCTAGAATTGGGGCAGAGGGTATTTAAAAATAATATTAATAAATGTAATTAATTACATAGAATGGGAGAGCAGGTGATGTGTTGCTGCTGCAATATGTGGGAGCTGGTGGACACCATTGATGCTCACGGTGATCACATTTGCAGTAAGTGTTGGCTGCTCGAGGAATTCCGGCTCCGTATTGAAGAGCTGGAGTCCGAGCTTCAAACACTGAGACACATCAGGGAGGGGGAGAGTTACCTGGACACTGTGTTTCAGGAGGTAGTCACACCAATTAGATTAATTAATTCAGATGTAGTCCATGGCCAGAGACAGGATGGTGTGACTAGAAGTGAGGCAGGTACGGGGATCCAGGAGGTAGTGTTGGAGGAGCCGCAGCCCTTGCTCTTGTCCAACAGGTTTGAGGCTCCTACTCCCTGTGAGGATGGGAACGGGGACTGCGGGGAGGATGAGCAACCTGGCCACAGCACCGTGGAGCAGGGGGCCATTCAAGTGGGGGGAGTTAAAAGAAATGTTGTAGTGGTAGGGGATAGTATCGTTAGGGGGATAGATAGGGTTCTTTGCAGCCGAGAGCGAGAGTCCCGAAGGCTGTGTTGCCTGCCCGGTGCCAGGGTTAAGGACATCTCCTCTGGGCTGGAGAGAAACTTGGAGTGGGAGGGGGAGGATCCAGTTGTCGTGGTCCATGTTGGTACCAACGACATAGATAGGACAAGGAAAGAGGTTCTGCTGAGGGAGTTTGAGCAGCTAGGGGCCAAATTAAAAAGCAGAACCACAAGGGTAATAATCTCTGGATTACTACCTGAGCCACGTGCAAATTTGGCTAGGGTAAATAAAATTAGAGAGATAAATGCGTGGCTCAAAGACTGGTGTGGGAGAAATGGGTTTTGCTTCTTGCGACACTGGCATCAGTACTGGGACAGGAGAGAGCTGTTCCGTTGGGACGGACTTCACTTGGCCAGTGCTGGGACTAGAATCCTGGCGAATCGAATAACTAGGGCTGTAGAGAGGGCTTTAAACTAATTAGTGGGGGGGGGGAGGTTTTAAGAGAGCGAAAAATAAAAATGACAGCGGAGAAGGCAATAGAGCAAGGTAGCAGTGGGGGAATTAAAAACCAGAGCGTGTCAGGAAGGGACAGAATGTATAATGATAAAGGTAAAGTAGTAAAAGGGGTAAAAGCAGGAATAAATTGTCAGAAAACATATTTGAAAGTTCTTTATCTGAATGCACGCAGCATTCGTAACAAAATAGACGAGTTGACGGTACAAATAACTACACATGGGTATGATCTGGTGGCCATTACGGAAACATGGCTGCAGGATGATCATGACTGGGAACTAAACATACAAGGGTATTTGACAATTAGGAAGGACAGACAGGAAGGAAAGGGAGGTGGGGTTGCTATGTTAATCAAGGATGGAATCACTGCAATAGTCAGAAATGATATTGGGTCAAAGGATCAGGATAGTAAAACAGTTTGGGTGGAGATAAGGAATAATAAGGGGAAAAAGTCACTAGTGGGCATAGTCTATCAGCCTCCCAACAGTTGCAACTCTGTTGGTCAGAGTATAAATCAGGAAATAGTTGGGGCTTGTAATAAGGGAACAGCTATAATCATGGGGGATTTTAACTTTCATATTGACTGGAATAATCAAATTGGGCATGGCAGCCTTGAGGAAGAGTTCATAGAGTGTATTAGGGACAGGTTCCTTGAGCAGTATGTAACTGAACCAACCAGGGGCAGGCAATCTTAGATCTGGTCCTGTGTAATGAGACAGGATTAATAAAAAATGTCCTAGTAAAGGATCCCCTTGGAATGAGTGACCATAATATGGTTGAATTCCAAATTCAGTTTGAGGGTGAGAGAGTTGGATCTCAAACCAGCGTACTGAGGTTAAATAAAGGAGACTATGAAGGTATGAGAGTAGAATTGACTAAAGTGGACTGGGAAAACAGATTAAAGT
This sequence comes from Somniosus microcephalus, assembly GCF_052327205.1. Taxonomy (NCBI): domain Eukaryota; kingdom Metazoa; phylum Chordata; class Chondrichthyes; order Squaliformes; family Somniosidae; genus Somniosus; species Somniosus microcephalus. The sequence continues at coordinate 202,872,765 of NC_140993.1, read as the reverse complement.
GTAAGACGGTACAAGAGCAGTGGTCTACATTCAAGGAGATATTTCACATCTTTCAAGATAAATATATTCCACTGAGGAAAAAGGGGAGTAAAAGAAAAGACAGCCATCCGTGGCTTAGTAAAGTAATAAAGGATAGTATCTGACTGAAAACAAGGGCATATAAAGTAGCCAAATCTAGTGGGAGGATAGAAGATTGGGAAGCATTTAAAAGCCAGCAAACAATAACTAAAAGATTAATTAAGAAAGGGAAGATAGATTATGAAAGTAAACTAGCAAAAAATATAAAAACAGATAGCAAGAGTTTCTACAGCTATATAAAAAGAAAAAGGGTGGCTAAAGTGAATGTTGGTCCCTTAGAGGATGAGACCGGGAAACTAGTGGGGGGAACATGGAGATGGCAAAGACGCTGAACAAATATTTTGTATCAGTCTTTACAGTAAAGGACACTAAAAATATCCCAACACTGGACAAACAGGGGGCAATGGGGGGGGGGGGGGAGGAGCTAAACACGATTAAAATCACTAAGGAGATGGTACTCGGTAAAATAATGGGACTTAAGGCGGATAAATCCCCCGGACCTGATGGCCTACATCCTAGGGTCTTGAGAGAAGTGGCGGTAGGGATTGTGGATGCATTGGTGATTATTTTCCAGAACTCCCTGGACTCAGGAAAGGTCCCGGCAGATTGGAAAACTGCTAATGTAACACCCTTATTTAAGAAGGGAAGTAGACAAAAAGCTGGAAACTATAGACCAGTTAGCCTAGCATCTGTGGTTGGCAAAATGTTGGAGTCCATTATTAAGGAAACAGTAACAGAGCATTTGGATAAACATAATTTAATAGGACAGAGTCAGCATGGTTTTATGAAGGGGAAGTCACGTTTGACAAATTTGCTCGAATTCTTTGAGGACGTAACATACAGGGTGGATAAAGGGGAACCAGTGGATGTAGTGTATTTGGACTTCCAAAAGGCATTTGACAAGGTTCCACACAAAAGATTACTGATCAAGATAAAAAATCACGGGATTGGGGGTAATATACTGGCATGGGTGGAAGATTGGCTATCTAACAGAAAAAAAAGAGTTGGGATAAATGGTTCGTTCTTGGGCTGGCAATCAGTAACTAGTGGTGTTCCGCAGGGGTCAGTGCTGGGACCCCAACTCTTTACAATCTATATTAACGATTTGGAGGAAGGGACCGAGTGCAACATATCCAAGTTTGCCGACGATACAAAGATGGGAGGGAAAGCAGTGAGTGAGGAGGATATAAAAAACCTGCAAAAGGACATAGACAGGCTAAGTGAGTGGGCAGAGATTTGGCAGATGGAATATAATATTGGAAAGTGTGAGGTTATGCACTTTGGCAGAAAAAATCAAAGAGCAAGTTATTATCTAAATGGAGAGAAACTGCAAAGTGCTACAGTACAAAGGGATCTGGGGGTCCTGGTGCATGAAACACAAAAAGTTAGCATGCAGGTGCAGCAGGTGATCAGGAAGGCCAATGGAATCTTGGCTTTTATTGCAAGGGGGATGGAGTATAAAAACAGGGAAGTCTTGCTGCAGTTATACAGGGTATTGGTGAGGCCACACCTGGAATACTGCGTGCAGTTTTGGTTTCCATATTTAAGAAAAGATATACTTGCTCTCGAGGCGGTTCAGAGAAGGTTCACTCGGTTGATTCCGGAGATGAGGGGGTTGACGTATGAGGAAAGGTTGAGTAGGTTGGGGCTCTACTCATTGGAGTTCAGAAGAATGAGAGGTGATCTTATCGAAACATGTAAGATTGTGAGGGGGCTTGATCGGGTGGATGCGGTGAGGATGTTTCCACTGATGGGCGAGACTAGAACTAGGGGGCATAATCTTAGAATAAGGGGCTGCCCTTTCAAAACTGAGATGAGGAGAAACTTCTTCACTCAGAGGGTAGTAAATCTATGGAATTTGCTACCCCAGAGAGCTGTGGAAGCTGCAACATTAAATAAATTTAAAATGGAGATAGACAGTTTCCTAGCAGATAAGGGAATTAGGGGTTACGGGGAGAGGGCAGGGAAGTGGACATGAGTCTAGATTCGGATCAGCCATGATCCTATTGAATGGCGGAGCAGGCCCGAGGGGCCGTATGGCCTACTCCTGCTCCTACTTCTTATGTTCTTATGTTACCCCTCCTCACCTGTACACTGTTACTCACCCGGTGCTACCTCCTCAAGCTCACTCTCTACATCCTCTGGGATGTGTGTAGCTGAGTGTTTATTCGGATATAAGGGGTATGGGGAGAGAGCGGGAATATGGTATTGAGATAGCGGGTCAGCCATGATCATATGGATGGCGGAGCAGGCTCCAAGGGCCGAATGGCCTACTCCTGCTTCTATTTTTCTATGTTTCTATAACACAACCTAGTTCACTGCGTGACAGCGCCGCCTCTCTCCCTCACTAGTAACTGGCCGCACTTGGCACCTTTGTACAACTGAATTACAGGAATCAGAAAAGAAAAACAAAATACACCCTGCATCTCGTTTATGCTTAACTTAAAAAGTTTGCTGTACTGACAATAGAACAGAATATTTAGGGGGAAAAATTCGGTTGCTTTGCACCACCCGTTAGCGAGGGCACTAACAGGGCGCAAAGCAACTAGTGCCCGGGTGCGGTGCCGCCAACGCCTTCCGCGAAATTCAGCAGTAACTGTTAGCGCCCCGCGGCGTTGCGCCACCGGCGATGACGTCATCGCCATGCGCAGCGCCCTGCTCATGCCCTGGCCGCGATCTTCAGTAGCGCCCCCTGACTTACCGCTGGACGCGATGTCCGACGGGGTCAGGGGGCCTACCGGCAGCCGGGGCGGCGCTAATTAAAGGCGAGGTGCTGGGCAGCCATTTTTGTTGCTGCCCACCTGCCAGCACTTGCCCTCATTGCCGTCCCCGGCCTCCTGACCAGTTCCGTGAGCCCGGCACTTCTCTTGAGTGCCGGGCTGTTTTGCCGGCACTCTGATCCCTGGTGACCCAGCTGGGCCCTGGGTCGTGCTGCGTAAGGCCCCTCCCCCTTTAAGAAGGGGAGGAAGGCCTGCACGCGCTGTGGCACGTAACGCCGCAATATTCCCTCGCAGCGCTCCAAGAGGGAGGTGGGGTGCTTCCAGTAGTGCCCCGCTTCCCTCTTGGAGCGCTACCGATGAAGTTCGGCCGCGGAGGCGCTAATTTTTTTGGGGCTCTAAAAGTAGCGCCCCGGCGAAGTTAGCGGCCCAAAGGGGACGCGACACAATTTTTCCCCCTAAATGAACAGAAACTATTAAAGAAAAACTTCAGATGCTGAAAATCTGAAACAAGAAATGCTGTAAAGACTCAGCAGGTCAGGCAGCCAGGGACTGCATTAGGCCCTGTGTAACCTGCGCATTTGCCCGGGCCCCGATCCAGTCCAGGGGGGTGGGGGTGAGGGGTTTGGGCTGTGTGACCTGTGCAATTACACACGAACAGGAGTGGGGGGTAGGGCTGTGCGACCCGCACAATTAAACAGCAACGGGGGCGGGGGAACGTGTAATTACACAGTAACGGGGGGGGCGTGTAATTACACAGTAACGGTGGGGGGGGCATGTAATTACACAGTAACGGTGGGGGGGGCATGTAATTACACAGTAAGGGGGACGTGTAATTACATAGTAACCGGGAGGCCTGTAATTACACAGTAACGAGGGTGAATGAACCGTGAGACCCATGTAGTTACACTGTCATGGGCCCCGGGCGAATCCAGTCCCCCCAAACTGAACCTTTACACGGGGTAAGCACCGCTCCTGCAGGCAGCATGCAGGAAACGTGGCAGCCAAATTCTGCACAGCAAGGTCCCACAAACAGCAATGTGATGAATGGCAAGATAATCTGTTTTTAGTGATGTTAGTTCAGTGATAAATATTGGCCATAATACCAGAGAGAATTCCCCTGCTCCTTTTTGAATAGCGCCATGGTACCTGAGAGGGTAGACATGTGTGTCTCTTGAACAAGGGCCTAGATATGAGGAAAGCTGTATGCGTTGAATGGTCTTTAAAAAATCATGAGTCATGCTGCTGATGTATCGGTGTCAGAGGAGCATTAGCAGTGACTCATCCCATCGGACTTCTCCTTATCACAGACGTTGCCAAAAAGGAGAGCTTGATCCAGGCAGAAAGTTTTCAATCTGAAAGATGTTGCACTCACACCAACCGTGACTAGGAGTGGACGACCAAATCCTCGAGCAATGCCCGTTCTTGATGCTTGTGAACTGACTTCTCAGCATGCAGAGGACAGCAGGAGGAGTGAAAGGAGTGGTGTAATCTTTAGAGCTCAGCTGACGAGGTTGGCCGAGAGCGCCTGCCTTTCTTGACGACCTCTTGACCTCCTAGCCAACTTTCAAAGAGCTCACAGGAAGCTGCATCGCAATCTGTTGCTAGGCACTAAAAACATCCATTGTGACCACTGGCGAGCGGGGAAGCTTTCCAACAGTTTACCGACATTTTAAATTTGGAGTCTAGCACGTAGAGGGAAATAAAAAATAGAAGCTGTGGAAACACTCAGCTAAAACTTAGGTCCAAAAAACAGACCAGAGACAGATGTTACTATAGAGAACAAAAGCAAGATACTGCGGATGCTTGAAATCTGAAATAAAAAACAGAAAATGCTGGAAACACTCGGCAGGTCAGACAGTATCTGCGGAGAGTAAAACAGAGTTAATGTTTCAGGTTGATGAGTCTGATCTGCTGAGTGTTTCCAGCATTTTCAGTTATGTAATTATACAGAATTGGGGAGAAAATCAAACCTGCTGGGAATGGCCTGAAAAATGCTCTGAGGTAAGGATCTACAGGACCTTTGCTCCTGAGTAATTGTAAACAAATAAGATCTTTTAGCATCATTTCTTATCATTTATTGCAGGAGTTGCTAACCAGCACCTCTTCCGTGGTTGAAGCATGAATCCTTAAATGTACTTTAAGAACTGTCTACAGCTCCCATTTTCTCTCTGGCAAGCAGTGCTGGCAATGTAAAGATGGGTGGGCTGTCAGTTCAAGGAAAGGAGCAGGTTGGTACTTGAGGTGGAGACCCTCCATCAGAACCACCTGCTGATGAGGTGGTCTGCACTGTTGGTGTCATCCTGTTTTTCCCTTCTACCAAGCTCCTAGTCTGCTGGAGCCTGCTCCGCTTTGCCAGTTTTTCATGTTTCCCTTTCCATCTGCCAATCTGCACCGTCGCCCCACCCACCCTCCACCTTCCCCCCTCCCAAGCCGTTGACACATTCCTTGTGATTTGTCTCATGTCTTTTATTTCTTTGATTTCTTGAAGGTTCTTGCTGTGGCTCAGTGGTAGCACCCTTATCTCTGTGTCACAAGGTTCAAGCCCCATTCCAAAGACTTAAGCACAAAATCTAGGCTCACACTCCAGTTTCTGACATGCTGCCCCGTCTGCCATCTCAGGTGGATGTAAAAGATCCCATGGCACTATTTGAAGAAGAGCAGGGGAGTTCTCTTGGTGGAGGCTATTCCATTGAGTACATTCCATTGAGTTTAGAAGGTTGAGGGCTGATCTAATTGAAGTACTTAAAATGAGAAAGGGGTATGATCAGATAGATAGAGAGAAACTATTTCCTCAGGTGAGTGAATCCAGAACAAAAGGGGATAATCTTCAAATTAAAGCTAGGAATGAAACCTGGAAGCACTTTTTCACAAAAAAGTTAGTGGCAATGTGGAACTCTCTCCCCCCCAAAAGGCTGTGGATGCTGGGTCAATGGGAATTTTCAAGTAAGGTAACCCACTGATGTATAATTTCACAAAGACAAGTTGTATTGATTGAATTAAGTAAATACAATCACAACTGTTGCCCCGTATGTACACTTGCTGTGAAATAAAGCAGCTTAGCAATTCACCTTGCCTCATCTGATCAAACATTTCTCTGTCCACTTTCGATAACACTAAAGAAGCCCACACGAGGGCATTGTGCAAAAGACACAATATCCAGTTTGCGTGCCAATGGGGACAGATTGTTACATCCTCTCTGTGGGTTAATTCAATACTGGGTGATGCGAGTCAAGTCTGGCACGTAAGTGGCATAGAATCTGCTTATGGGATTGACGCCACTGTTGTAGATGTAGCAGAGTGGGCCTTCTCCCAACCCTTTCCACCCCGCCCACACCCAAGGTAATTGGTGTGGACCGCGGTTGATTTCCCAGGGTCAGTTTCATTCACGTATTGTAGGAGGAGGAGCTTCTGACGGTATTGCTACCTGAACTTGGGAAACCACCACTGCCAGGGGGGTGGGGGGAGAGGGGGGCAGTTGACTATTGCTCTATGATTGTATAGCCTGCAGCAGCTTAAAGGGCCAGGCATCATTCAAGATGCAGTGGTTCATCTATCTATTTCAGTGTCCATTTAAGTTTTTTAATGCACTCCACATCACCTAAGGCATTATGATGCCACGCCATCATCTTTCTTTCATTTAAATCCGCCCATCCATGTCCGGCACCCAGAGGAGATGGCACTGGTAAATATGTGGGCTAAGAAAGTGGGCATTGATCCAGCAGTATGGGTCTCTTCCCCATGCTCTGTTACCGACCTGTCCTGAGTGGCAATGTAGAAAAATCCCCAGAAAGGAAAACATACAGGGTTCTGATGAAGGGTCATCGACCTGAAATGTCAACCCTCACTTCCTCTCTGCACAGATACTGGCTGACCTGCTGAGTCCTCCCGGCATTTTCCGTTTCTCTTCCAGGAACACCGAATCCTGAAGAAATTCTGCTCTTCTCTTGATGGTTTATCACTGTCTTTGTTATCCTGCTTATCTTAATTGCCCTGTTTTCCCTCCTTGCAGTTAGAACATAAGAACATAAGAAGTAGGAGCAGGAGTAGGCCATACGGCCCCTCAGGCCTGCTCCGCCATTCAATAGGATCATAGCTGATCTGAACCTAGACTCACGTCCACCTCCCTGCCCGCTCCTCGTAACCCCTAATTCCCTTATCAGAAACTGTCTATCTCCGTTTGAAATTTATTTAATGTTGCAGCTTCCACAGCTCTCTGAGGTAGCAAATTCCATAGATTTACAGGTAGACTATCCTTTATCCGAAAACCTCGGGACCAGCCGTGTTTCGGTTTTCGGAGAATTTCGGATTTCGGAAGGTGGGTCGTGCGCACGACCCCCCACCGACACCCCCGCCGACCCTCCCGCGGACCCCCGCCGGCCCCGACCCCCGCCGACCCCCCCCGCGGACCCCCGCCGGCCCCGACCCCCGCCGACCCCCCCGCGGACCCCCGCCGGCGCCGACCCCCCCGCGGACCCCCGCCGACTTACGGTCGGGGCCGGGGGGGTCGGCGGGGGGTCGTGCGCACGACTTACGCTGACGCTCAGCGTAAGTCGGCGGGGATCGGGGTCCGCGGGGGGGTCGTCGGGGGGCGGGGGTCGGGCCGGCGGGGGTCGCGGCCAGCGGGGGTCCGCGGGGGGGTCGGCGGGGGTCGGGGCCGGCGGGGGTCCGCGGGGGGGTCCGCGGGGGGTCGTGCGCACGACTTACGCTGGACTTACGCTGAACGAAAAAACCTTCGGTTTTTAGAGGGTTTCGGTTTTCGGAAGTTCGGATAAAGGGTAGTCCACCTGTACTACCCTCTGAGTGAAGAAATTTCTCCTCATCTCAGTTTTGAAAGGGCAGCCCCTTATCCTAAGATTATGCCCCCTAGTTTTAGTCTCACCCATCAGTGGAAACATCCTCACCGCATCTACCCGATCAAGCCCCCTCACAATCTTATATGTTTCGATAAGATCGCCTCTCATTCTTCTGAATTCCAATGAGTAGAGGCCCAACCTACTCAACCTTTCCTCATAAGTCAACCCCCTCATCTCCGGAATCAACCGAGTGAACCTTCTCTGAACTGCCTCGAGAGCAAGTATATCTTTTCTTAAATATGGAAACCAAAACTGTACGCAGTATTCCAGGTGTGGCCTCACCAGTACCCTGTATAACTGAAGCAAGACTTCCCTGCTTTTATACTCCATCCCCCTTGCAATAAAAGCCAAGATTCCATTGGCCTTCCTGATCACCTGCTGTACCTGCATACTAACCTTCTGTGTTTCATGCACCAGGACCCCCAGATCCCTTTGTACTGTAGCACTTTGCAGTTTCTCTCCATTTAGATAATAACTTGCTCTTTGATTTTTTCTGCCAAAGTGCATAACCTCACACTTTCCAACATTATATTCCATCTGCCAAATTTCTGCCCACTCACTTAGCCTGTCTATGTCCTTTTGCAGGTTTTTTATGTCCTCCTCACTCACTGCTTTCCCTCCCATCTTTGTATCGTCGGCAAACTTGGATATGTTGCACTTGGTCCCTTCCTCCAAATCGTTAATATAGATTGTAAAGAGTTGGGGTCCCAGCACTGACCCCTGCGGAACACCACTAGTTACTGATTGCCAACCTGTGGTGATTATTCTTTATGTTTAGTAAGAAGTATTGTGATTGGTTGTTTGTTTCCTGCCTTGGGATATATGCTGTAATCTCATTGGTAGTTGATGTCATGTGATTTGTGGTGGCCATCTTAAATTCAATTCTTTCCAGCCTTTAGTTGGGACTGGGTGTTGAAGATGTGCTACAGGATTTTTAAGTTAATAAAGCCTAGATTAGAAAGGCAAATCTATTCTTTATTTCAATTTATTAACTTTATGTCAGAATGGAGCGATATCTTCAACCAGAATGACTCAATGCTGACCCTAATTCTGCAGGAGTGGATGCTAAATGGAAACACTGGTATTGTACATTTAAAAACTTTTTGGGCGTGTTGGATCAAGAGTCTCTAAATAAGCTGAATATGCTGATCAACTACATTGCTCCGGATGTGTATAAGTATATTTTGGACTGTAAAACTTACGAAGTGGCTATTTCTACATTGGAAAATATTTTTGTTAAACCAAAGAATGAGGTATTTGCACGTCACCTTCTATCTGCCCGTAGGCAGCAGGTGGGAGAATCTTTGGATACTTATTTACAAGCACTTCGGTGCCTTAGTGTTAACTGTAATTATAAGGCCGTGACGGCTGAAGAATATAAGGAAGAATCGGTACGGGATGCTTTTATTAATGGATTACTGTCTAGATCAATTCGTCAGCGGTTGTTAGAAAATAAGACTTTGGATCTTAAGAGTGCTTTTGAGCAAGCTTCTACATTGGATGTGGCTCAGGGAAGTTCGGATTCTTATGCTCTTTTTAATCGGCCTGTGACTGTGGTTTCGGCAGTTCCGGATGAAAAGGAATTATGTGGACTTAATAGGAGTGGTTTACTAGATTCTGAAACAGTTTCTACTTCAGCGGCTGTTGCCTCTAGGATTCAGAAGTGTTATTTTTGTGGGAACGTCCGGCACCCTCGTCTGAAGTGTCCTGCTCGGGAGGCTGTGTGTAGTAAATGCGGCAAGAGAGGTCATTACGCACGTGTGTGTAAATCATCAGGTTCAATTACCTCCTCTGTGACTATTCAGCCTTTAGATAGGGCGTTTATTGCATCAATTTCTGCTGCATTTGCTCATGGCCTAAACAAAGCTATAGTTACGGCCCAAGTTAATGGGTTGGAAGTGAAGGCCCTTATAGATACGGGCAGTACCGAGAGTTTTATAAGTCTTCAGTTTGCAAAGGAGAAGCATTTGAAAATTTCGCCTGTTTCCTATCAGGTGTGTATGGCTCAGACGACTCTCACTTCACAAGTAGCTGGTTGTTGCCTTGTGAAATTGATTCTTCTAGGTAATACGTATACTGATATACGCCTATCTGTTTTGCCTAATCTCTGTGCGGATATTTTGATTGGTCATGATGTGCTTCAGTTACACGAGTCTCTTAGTCTTTCATTTGGAGGGACTAAGCCACCTTTATCTATTTGTGGATTAACCTCTTTATCCATTTCTCCATTATCACTTTTTTCCAATTTGATGCCGGATTGTAAGCCAATTGCTACCAAGTCAAGAAGGTATAGCAGTCAGGATAGAGAATTTATTAATTCTGAAGTTCAACGTCTCTTATTGGAAGGAATCATTGAACCTAGTTGTTCGCCTTGGCGGGCACAGGTAGTTGTCACGACTAACGAGAGACATAAGAAACGAATGGTGATAGACTATTCCCAAACTATTAATAGGTATACTCAATTAGATGCGTACCCTTTGCCTAAGATTGATGAGCTTATCAATAAAGTATCTCAGTATAAGGTTTTTAGCACTATTGACCTAAAGAGTGCTTATCATCAGATTCCTATTGTTAAGAAGGATCAACCATATACGGCCTTTGAGGCTGGTGGAAAGCTGTATCAGTTTTGCCGAATACCATTTGGTGTTACTAATGGTGTTGCTTGTTTTCAACGGGCAATGGATGCTTTTATAAGTGATAACTCTCTCTCTGACACCTTTTCATACTTAGATGACATCACGGTGTGTGGCAAATCAAGGGTGGAGCATGATTCTAATTTAGAAAGATTCCTTCAAGCTGCGGAAAAAGTTGGTTTAACTTTCAATAAAGAGAAGTGTACCTTTTCGACCACTGAGGTAAATCTACTGGGGTACATTATCTCGGGGAACAAGATTAAACCAGACCCAGAACGTCTGCGACCATTGATTGATTTACCTTGTCCTACTAATTCAAAGGCTTTGCAACGAGTTGTTGGACTGTTTCCTTACTATTCTAATTGGATTGCAAATTTTTCACAGAAGATCCGGCCTCTTATTCGGGTTACGACATATCCTCTATCATGGGAGGCCAGGACATGTTTTGATAATTTTAAAAAGGATATCCTTGGAGCAGTTGTGCATTCTATTGATGAGCAGGTTCCTTTTGTGATTGAGACGGACGCTTCTGATTTTGCAATTGGGGCTACTCTTAACCAAAATGGAAGACCTGTGGCCTTTTTCTCACGTACCTTGAACAATAGTGAAAAAAGGCATTCTTCAATAGAGAAAGAGGCGTATGCAATAGTAGAAGCACTGCGTAAATGGAGACATTATTTATCGGGGCGACATTTTACGTTGGTAACTGATCAAAAGTCTGTGTCCTTTATGTTTGATGTCAAACATTTTGGAAAGATTAAGAATGATAAAATAATGAGGTGGAGGATTGAGTTGGCATGTTACCATTTTGATATAGTTTATCGTCCGGGGAAGGATAATGTTGCTGCTGATGCGCTGTCGAGGGCTTATTGTTCTGTGATTCACGGAGATACGCTTATTAATCTTCACAATGCCTTATGCCATCCTGGGGTTACAAGGATGATACACTTCGTACGCAGTAAGAATTTGCCCTTTTCAGTTGAAGACGTCAAGCGGATGACTTCATCATGTTCTATCTGTGCTCGGTGTAAACCGAATTTCTTTAAGCCTCAACGAGCTCATCTCATAAAGGCTACTTCTCCTTTTGAACGTTTGAGCGTCGATTTTAAGGGGCCTCTTCCTTCAACTACTCAAAACCGATATATATTTACTGTTGTGGATGAGTTTTCAAGGTTCCCTTTTGCTTTTCCTTGCGCAGATGTATCAGCTGCTACAGTTATCAAATGTCTGACTCAACTTTTTGTCATCTTTGGGATGCCTGCGTATATCCATTCGGATCAGGGAAGTTCTTTTATGTCTTCCCAGTTGAAGGAATACCTTCAGAGTCGGGGAATTTCTACTAGCAGAACTACCCCGTATAATCCCCAGGGTAATGGACAGTGCGAACGATACAATGGGGTGATCTGGAAGGCAGTTATGTTGGCTTTGACATCCCGGAACCTTAAGAATACACAGTGGGAAATGGTACTGCCTGATGCCCTGCATTCCATTAGATCATTGCTTTCAACGGCTACTAATGTGACCCCCCATGAAAGGCTCTTTAACTATCCGCGGAGATCTACTACGGGATATTCGGTACCTTCATGGCTTACTATGCAGGGACCTGTGCTGCTTCGACGCCATGTTAGATTGTCAAAATATGATCCTTTAGTGGAGGAGGTGGAGCTGTTGGAGGCAAATTCCCAATATGCTCATATTCGATTCCAAGATGGGAAAGAAAGTACCGTTTCAATTAAAGACTTGGCTCCTTGTGGTGGCCAGCCCTCTTCTGAGGATATTAACAATAGTCATGATTCAGATAATGTGGATGCTGTTACAGATACTACGAATATTTCCAATCCGATTGCAGATAATTATACTTCTATTAGTCAGCCCTCGATGGATGTTCATGACCGTCCCAGTTTACCTCCTGATGGGATTTCTAATCCGGAAACCATTGAAAATCGGGATATGGATAGCCTCCCTGCAGAAGATACTTCTGTGTCTCCTGGTGTGGGAGGGCAAGGAATTTCACCAAGGTTAAGAAGGTCGACACGAACAAGATATCTGGTTGACCGATTGAAAATGGACTTTTAAATTGATAGTAATGTTTTAAAATTGTTGAAATATTATATTATATTGTTTTAGTTGAGAGATACTTAATACTTATGTGCAATGTTACTATTTGTTGTTGCTCACTTAGTATTGTGTCATGTTGAATAGTTTTATTTTGTCTGTGCATAGTTTTAGTTGTAAATAATTAATTATAAATTGTAAAGGTTATTTAGGTTGGAGTATATTTTAAAAGGAGGGGTGAATGTGGTGATTATTCTTTGTTTAGTAAGAAGTATTGTGATTGGTTGTTTGTTTCCTGCCTTGGGATATATGCTGTAATCTCATTGGTAGTTGATGTCATGTGATTTGTGGTGGCCATCTTAAATTCAGTTCTTTCCAGCCTTTAGTTGGGACTGGGTGTTGAAGATGTGCTACAGGATTTTTAAGTTAATAAAGCCTAGATTAGAAAGGCAAATCTATTCTTTATTTCACAACCCGAGAATGAACCATTTATCCCAACTCTCTGTTTTCTGTTCGATAGCCAATCTTCCACCCATGCCAGTATATTACCCCCAATCCCGTGATTGTTTATCTTGTGCAATAATCTTTTGTGTGGCACCTTATCAAATGCCTTTTGGAAGTCCAAATACACCATATCCACTGGTTCCCCTTTATCTACCCTGTTTGATACGTCCTCAAAGAATTCGAGCAAATTTGTCAAACATGACTTCCCCTTCATAAAACCATGCTGACTCTGTCCGATTAAGTTGATCAGATATTGGATAAAACTGATTTTCGCGCCCGCGTCTCTTTTCTCAGCAACTGTTTCCAGCTCAAACCCAATCCACGTAGATTCCAGCTGAAATTCCGCCCTTCCTGGGTGCTGATGAAAATGTCATTGACCTGAAACTTTAGCCCCACCTTCCCCTCCCACAGATGCTGCCTGACCTGCTGAGTGTTTCCAGCACTTTCTGTTTTTATTTGAGAGGCTAACTTGCATTTTGCACCAACAAACTAATAACTTTAAGCGAGATTAGTACCATTCCCTGCAAACGAACAGTCAATTATTCCACTGTATGACAGGCAGCTGATCCCGGCCTCTGTCATTTATGAGCTTGTAAAATCCACAGCCCCATGACCGCACAGTAGGATATAATCTTACTAAATGCATGGGGGACAAGGAGGGGGAACGAGTCTATGTTCCAAATACTCCTGAGCGATCCTGTAGTTACTGGGGTTACTGTAGTTCATTGTGTGGCTCAACAACATTATATTCATTGTGATTTGTGAAAAACAACGCCTCTTATTTGGCTTTTTCCTTTTTAATTCTCCGGTCGGTACTTCCCGTGGGCAACACAGAGACCACAGTCTTACAAAGATTTGTTTCTTTTTAATCATTTTCTGTACTTTTCAAAGGAAGATTTGTTTGGAATCACAATCCTAAACGGCGAAAGAAGGAGGCCAACCAACCACGCACATTCCACTGGGAACACTGAGGCGAGTTCCAGAAACTCTTAGGGCAAAAAAGAGGGTTAAACCTTTTTTCCTTTTACATTCCTACTTGGACATGTTTACTTTACACGATGATGTAAAGAGAAAGCTCAGGGCTGTCGTGGGGAGTGTAAATGTGTTGGAAACATTCTAAAGGCCTAAAGACTGCTTAAACAAGGACAAAGGCTTAATTGTAACAAAACTAGGTTTTCAAAGTAGCAAAATCTGCACATTCAGTCGCTTTTGATTAATAGTAATACACTCTGAGAGGCCCCGTCTGCCCTCTCAGGTGGATGTAAAAGATCCCACATTACTATTCAGAGATGAGGAGCTTTCCCCGGTGGCCTGGTCAATAGTCATCCCTCAACCAACATCACTGATACAGATTATCTGGACATTTATCTCATTGCTGTTTGTGGGAGCTTGCTGTGCGCAAATTGGTTACTGCATTTCCTTACATTATAACAGTGACTACACTTCAAAAGTACTTCATTGGCTGTAGAGCACTTTGGGACGTCCTGAGGTCATGACAGGTGCTATATAAATGCAAGTTCATTATTTCTCTCTATGACACAGCTAAAACATTGTTACATTTCTGGAAAATTGCAAAGCTCTATCTTGGCACAGATGTCTCCATATTAATTAAGATACGACAGGGACAGATGAGGGATCCCTCCATGAAGTTCATTTGCATCTTATTCCTAAATGACTAGTCATTTCAATGCGATTGGTACTTGCAGGTTAGAGAGAAAGAAACTGCTGATTCTATTTGGCTTGTACTTATGAATGAGGCAGCCAACAGGCTGTGCAGCTTCTTAGCAGATGGAATTATTTGGTCGGGCACCCATGGAGCCAAGCCAAATGCAACAGCAAGTTGGCACTGTGGTGAACTGCTTGGAATTACTATGCAATTCTGCTCGAACGCTCCTGTTAGACCCAAGGCAGCTGTAGACCGATAAGAACAGGGCAGAACGGCAGGAAAGTAAATTATGATGCAAAGGATATCTGGGAGCATCGTACCATTGTAAGGGGCTGTTTTTTATTTTTAGTATTTTACAAAACGAAGCGATGCCTGTGGGGATTGTCGCTGTCTCCATCTGTTTGCTGCTGTGCAATGGGGCACATGGACAGTGGAGCTGGTGGCAAAGGCTGTGGGGCGCTGGCCAAACTACAGCAGCTCCCAGCAGGACGACTCCTGCGAGCACGCTGCCACCCAGCAGCAGCCTGCCAGGAACCATGGTGGGGCTGGGAGCCCAATCCTCACCGATGGCCAAATGGGCAGACGCCACTCAGCCAGCGCAAGAAGGCTCCCAATCTCCGGGTTCTCACGACGCAATTCACCTGGAGCACTCGGCTCAAGTGTCCGCAGCTGTGAGGGACAACTCTGCAGGGGGCCTGACCAAATCCAAGAACACTGGCTGGCTCCAGCAAAGGAATCTGACAGGTAACGCGCCGCGGACCCTTTGACCTGTCGGCGGGGGATGGCCAGGCTTTTGGGCCATTTTTAACGGGATTGTGTTCGATCTGCGCAGGGCACATTTGGTGATGTGCAGAGTTAACAAAGCCCTGACAAAGGCTCAGTAGCGACATTTCACGTGCCGAGTGTTTGAAATTCTGCCAGTTTTATTTGCGGTTTAAAAGTATCGGTGCTAATCATGAAGTATTCCGTTTTCAATTGACGGGGATTAAACGGGGCACTGCCGGAAACACACAGCAGGTCAGTTTGCATCTGTAAAGAGTGCAGGCACTTTAACATACTGGGCGAAGACTTTAGTCGCAACTAGTCTGCTGTGTATATCTAGCATTTTCAATTTTATGAATTTCAGATTTCCAGTATTTATGGTTTTCTCCTCATTAAGTATTTGGCTCGCCTGGCAGGGTTTGGTGTTCACAGGGGTTGTGGGCCCCTGATTTCCTAGCCCACGTTCCCTGCTATTGTTGCTCCCTTGCTGGGAGTGCCAGATAATGTGATCAGCCTTCAAGGGCAATGTTTACCTGGGATCTGAGTTCATGAAGTGATGTTAAACATAACCAGATTTAAAGAAGGAAGAAAGAACTTGCATTTATATAGCATCTTTCACAACCTCTGGGCGTCCCAAAGTTCTTTACAGCCAATGAAGTACTTTTGCAGTGTAGTCACTGTTGTAATGTAGGAAACGTGGCAGCCAATGTGTGCAGCAAGGTCCCAAAAACTGCAAACCATAAATCACCAGATAATCTGTTTTAGTGATGTTGGTTGAGGGATAAATATTGGCCCGGACACCAGGAAGAAATCCCCTGCTCTTCTTCAAATAATTGGCATGAGATCTTTTACATCCACCTGAGAGGGCAGACAGGCCTCAGTTTAACTTCTCATCTGAAAGAGGGCACCTCCGACAGGGCAGCACTCCCTCAGTACTGCACAGAAGTGTCAGCCTGGATTTTGTGCTCTAGCGTGCGACTTGAACCCACAACCTCCTGACTCAGAGGCGAGTGTGCTGCTAATGAGCCACAGTTGATTTGATGCTGATTGGAGGTGAATGCTTGTAAAAAAAAACTTCTAAATCCACCTGATATGCTTTTGGTTGGTAAGTCAATCCCACATTAGCACACACTAATAGATTAAAGAAACAATTTGATGAAATCTGATGTAATTTCCATTCAAATATGGGAAGAGACCACTCTCCTAAAATGACTCATGTGGATGAGAATTTCTTCCAAATGTGAGCCTTTAGTGGGATCGTTCGCTGCCACATTTGAAGAATAAGTTCCAAACAGGACAGGGTGGGTTTTCCCCCAGAGCGGAATGCACTGGCTGGCCAACCAGTAATCTCACCGGGAGGTCAGGGGTTTAGAGGGTTAAATTATGAGGACAATTTGCATAAACTTTGAATAAAAACAGAAAATGCTGGAAATACTCAGCGGGTCAGGCAGCATCTGTGGAGAGAGAAACAGAGTTAACGTTTCAGGTCGATGACCCTTCGTCAGAACTGGAAAAAGTTAGAGATATAACAGATTTTTAAGCCAGTGCAGGGGCAGGGAATGGGAGGAGGGGAGGAAAGAAGAAAAGGGAAGGTCTGTGATAGGATGGAAGGCAGGAGAGATTAAGAGACAAAAGGGATGATGGTGCAAGGCGAAAGGAGATGGTAAAGGGACAAGTAAAGAAACAAAAGATGGCTCTAGATGAAGTGTAAATGGGAATGGCATAATCATCAACAGCTGCAATGTGAAAAAAAAGATAGGGGCAGAGGTTGTAGTCTGAAATTGTTGAACTCGATGTTGAGTCCAGAAGGCTGTAAAGTGCCTAATTGAAAGATGAGGTGCTCTTCCTCGAGCTTCCGTTGAGCTTCGTTGGAACAGTGTAAGAGGCCGAGGACGGATAGGTCAGAGTGGGAAAATTAAAGTGACAGGCGACTGGAAGCTCGGGATCACGTTTACGGACTGAACAGAGGTGTTCCGCAAAGCGGTCACCCAATCTGCGCTTGGTCTCCCCAGTGTGAGCAGCGAATACAGTGTACTAAATTGCAAGAAGTACAAGTAAATCGCTGTTTCACTGTGACTGGAAACCTAGTGCCCTGGGGAGTGCCATTGGCTTTGGGCCCCCGCGATATCAGGTGGCTCAGCTGGCCCCCAGGCTTCGTGGAGGAAGTTCAGTTCCTGGGGAAGGCCGAGACCGGCGGAGTGGGGGTAGAGGGAGCAGCTAGAGCGACAGAGGCTCAGGCTGCATTTGTGGAGCCTGAGGGGGTGAGCTTGTTCTTCCCAGCCCCACAAAAGTGAAGAGAAACTTATGCTTGGGAATCATCTTCGATTGGAACGCTGGCTGACACTGGTCGGACTGTGCGCAGTGCACATCCCACCCAGCTCAGTCCAAAATTGCCAACTGCCATTTTAAATGTGCCTATTGTCTGACTCAGTTGGACACACCGATTGCCCAGCGGTAGGCCCTGGGGGTATATTGCTATGGCCACAGTGACGGCGGCAGTGGGCCATCACCCATCATTTTCGGGGTGCTATTGCCCCGTTTCTGCTGGGTGCACGGCTGAAAATTCAGCCCCATGATATTAAAAGGAGATATTCAATAATCCAACATGGTGTATTCCGCAGCAGGAGACTTAATCAGTTAAACGCTCAACAAATGTTTATGCTTCAGTCAGGTCTCCTTCATAAAGTGCTGGGACATTCATTATAAGCTGATTAATACACGACCAGGTAGACCATTGGGGCCAATTTTCCTTTGAGGCGCCATGTTGCCAGATCGTGCGTGGGACAGGTCTTCTCTAGGGCAGGCCTCCGATCTGTCAGGAGGATTCTTGACAGATTGGAAATGCAGCTTTTCAGTGCATGCACTTCACATGCCTGAAACCGGCATTTCCGATGACCCTATGGGTGTGTACACAACGCGTACACACCCGTAGGCATCGGAAAATATGGGCCACTGTCTCTAGGAGCTGACCGCATACTGCCGAGTACTATCCGACCTCCAAGCCAAGGTTTTATATCACCCCTTCTGATTGGCTTGTATGCCGTAACATTGGATAAGTCTTAGGATTCCCACGCACCTGATTTGAATCCCAGGACCGTACATGAAACTCAAATCGACCTGTGATGTGTTTTTCAGCTGATGAGTAGAATTGGAGAGGGGAGAATCCATGGGCATGGAGTACATGTCCACTGGGGAAGAAAAACACCACACCCCACAGGAATCACAGTTCCTGTTGCTGAACCGCAACCAAGTGTTGGCCAGAGATGGTATTGGGCTGCAGCTGAGGAGCATCCTTTGAACTTGTAGGGGTCGATTTTAACTCGGGTGCGGGCAATTGTCGGGTTCCCCGAATTTCGTGATTCCCACACGAATCTAAATGGATGTGTGAGATTGATGCAATTTTAACTCAATTGGCCAATTGATTTCCAACGTGTGGAAAGCCTTTGCAAATGGGTTTTTCATGACTGCAAGTCCCCTCCGATGACGTCATCATTGCTGCTGCACTTAAGGTCTTCTGCAGGCTTCCAAGCTTTCTCCATTTGATGGCACAAGAACCTGCAGGAACAATGGCCAGCGGGAGGCCAAGAGCAGCTCCTAAGTGTGATGAGGCAGCACTACAGGCATTGGTGGATGGGGCTAGGGCCCACAGGGAGGTCCTGTTCCCTTCATCAGGGAGGAAGAGGCCTCCCAGTCAGACCAAGGCTGTGTGGATACAGGTAGCTGGGGAGGTCAACTCCTTGGGGGTCACACGGGGCACCTGGATGCAGTGCAGGAAAAGATTTCATGACCTTCAACGCACTGGAAAAGTAAGTATGAAGTTCCCATCACCCTCAATCTGATCCCCATTGCCTTTCCTCACCAGCACTCAGCTTTAGCAATCTCTTCCTCCACATCCCACTTGACACTCACATCCATGCACCCTTACCCATTCCCTCTCTCTCTATGCTCACATTCACAGAACTATTCGGCCACGCAGCCCTCACACTCCCTCACACTCTGATGCTTTGAACGCAACTGACAACGCACAGGGAGGGCCCTTGGTCTTGCAACCTCACTCCATCTTTGTCTCCTTCTAAGTATCTATGCTATGCAATCTCTACACTCACTTCTTCATTCTCACTCAACCTCCACTTGTCTCCCTCATTACAGGAAAAGAGAGCTCACAATAAAAGGGAAAGAGCGAGGACAGGAGGAGGTCCACCATCATTAGCCCAGCTCACCCCCTGGGAGGAAGCCGTCCTGGAAATTGTCGGGGTTGAAAAAGATGCGCAAGTTGGGGATGGACAGACGGGTGCATCACAGCAAGCTGGTGACAGTAGTTTTCCATCTCTCTCATTGACATTGACATTGAGTCACTGATAATGATTCTGAAGCTATAACAGATAGACTTATCATCATCTGCAATATGCAATGTGCATGTAACCTTGACCTCACATCTCTAACTCTTTCCTTTACTCCCGCACAGGACCATCGAGAGCCCCCATCCCCACTGTCCAGGAGGAAGAGCCCGAGCTTCCACACTCCTCAGAGGAATCTACAACCTCTGAGGGCGCAGCGTCAGCAGAAATAAGCGCACCCAGCACCAGCGCAGACACTCACACCTTGGTGGGACCTTCGGGACATAGAGTAGTGTTGTCACCTGGTGTATCACAGCTCACAAGTGAGCATCAGCAGATTGTGGAGACAGGGACAGCAGTGGAGAGTCCTCGTCGGAGGGCGCAGGACTCTGCCAGCTTGGCTCAGTTGTATGTCGACCCTCTGCCTCTGGGTCCATCCATAAGATCAGAGGTGATGGAACTCCATGCACAGATGCAAGAGTCTCTGGCAGGTTTTGTCTCTAGGGTCGCTGCGAGTGTGGAGCGAATGGAGGAGTCCATAGCGAACATGAGCAGAGCCTTTGTGGAGTCATTGGCGCATGAACGCATCAACACGGAAAGGATGGCTACCTACATGGAAATGATTGCTGCCTCCGTGGTAAGGCTGGCTATGGTAGAGGAGAGGAGGGCTCCGGCCATGGAGGAGGTTAGTCGCCAGGGTATGGAAAACATGGTGAGTGTTCAGAATAGAATGACATCTCTTGAGGAGCGATGGGCATCTATTGAACATAGAAACCAGACCTTCATGGAAGTCCTTCTGAGTAGGACTGCCATTGCAGATACAGGTCCCCATGGCCCCCCTGATGTGCAGCAAGGTAGTCTCCAGCCACTTGCAGGCGCGGAGGGGGAGCTGACCCATGAGAGGGAGGTTGGTGGCAGACCTCAAGGAAGTGGGGGTTCCTCTCCAAGCGCTCACACTTCCATGCCACTGCAGAGCCCTCGGTCAGAGCCCCACCGGAGTCCACACCCAAGTGAGATAGACGTCTCAACCCCTGCACAGCCGTAGGAGCAGCAGACTATTGATGAGCCCTCACAGGCTCGCCACCCCAGAGGACGCCCGCCAAAGGTGTCGAGACAGGAACAGCAGGAAAGTGAGCAAGGGGCCTCCACATCTGCTGAAGCCACAGGGGAACCACTACGTAGGAGCACGCGTAAGAGGAAAATAAAGCACAAGTAGTCACAAGGGTAGTCACTTGGGTGAAATTTTATGTATTGTTAAAAAAAGCCATCAGATGAATTCTGTCAATAAAAAGTCTGATGGCTACTGCTGTATTTGTGGCGTGTGTCATTTCACGAATGGGACTTTCACATTGAGGGCTTAGGATTACTTGCAATTGTCAGTATGCTGGACAAATAGCTAGGAATCCGCAGGGCCTTGGCCATTGTCGATGCTCAGGTAAGAAGCTGCGAGGCAAAAGTGCTTGATTGGCTAGGCTAAGCAAATCTGGCCAGGATGAGTGTGTTCCTTGCATCCGGGCAGCAATGTTCTGGCGTAATGCTGCCGCTGGTTGTTGGTCCTCTGCAGGATGGTTGTTTTCATCCTCCTCCTCCTCCTCCTCCTCATCATCATCTGAGGAGGGTATGTAAGGAGCCACTTGGTCCTCAGGAATCTGCAAGCCACGACGCTGTGCCATGTTGTGAAGTGCACAGCAAACCACGACGATTCTGGAGACCCTGGCTGCTGAGTACTGTAGGCCTCCACCTGATCTATCCAGGCATCTGAAGCGCATCTTCAGCAAACCGATGGTTTGCTCGATAATGGATCTGGTGGAAATGTGGCTGGAGTTGTAGCGCTCCTCAGCTTCGTTGGCTGGCCTCCTCAACGGCGTCATTAGCCAAGTCCTCAGGGGATAGCCCTTGTCTCCAAGTAGCCATCCGTGAAGTTGGTCTGGCGGTCTGAATAGCGGAGGCACACTAGACTGGTGCAGAATGAAGGAGTCATGGCAACTGCCAGGGTACATGGCACAAACATGCAAAATCTCCTTCTTGTGGTCACACACCAGCTGAACGTTAAGGGAGTGGAAGCCCTTGCGGTTGACAAAAATACCTGGATTGCGATGGGGTGCCCTAAGGGCCACATGTGTGCAGTCAAAGGTGCCCTGCACCCTTGGAAAGTCTGCCAGATGAGCTAATCCAACCGCTCACACCGTCACACTTACGCGATCCTTGGTGAAATGGATGTGATTGTGCGCGAGGGCAAAGAGGGCATTGGTTACCTGCGTGATGCAAGTGTGTGCAGCCACCTGGGAGATGTCGCTGATGTCTGCTGATGATCCTGAGGCAAAAAAGTTGAGTGCGGTGGTGACTTTAATGGCCACTGGTAAGGAGTGTCCACCTGGTCCTCTGGGCAGCAGGTCTTGCTGTATCATTGCGCAGATGTCAGTCACTACCTGTTGCGAAAGTTGGAGCCGCCTTTGGCACTGCTGCTCAGTCATGTTGAGGTAGCTGACCCTGTGTCTGTAGACCCTGTTTGGGGGATATCTCCTGCGCCGACGGGTTTCCATGCACTGGCCCCTTCTGGCCTGTGCTGCCTCAGGTGGGAGAGCAGCAGCCTGTCGCTCCTGCTGTTGCTGGTGCTGCTGTTGTTCCTGGTTCTGCTGCTGCCGCGCCTGGTGCTCGAGCACCTCTAACGCCAAGAAGGGAAGGAGAAAAATGGCTCCCATGCTTCTGGCATATGCCTCCGCTGAGGAAGCGCTGAGTGAGGGTGGCGAGAGGGGTTTCCCAGGAGTTCACACTGGAGATGTGTGTGAGGCTCCAACCTTCCACAGGTGTGGTTAAGCCTGGTAAAAGTTGCCCCAGGCCTGAAACAACAAAGTCCTGCCACCTGCAAATGATGACTGATCAAATCTCCTCTTTAATGGTTGACCTGCAGCTGATAGTCAGCAAGCCAATAGTGCTCACGCCAGGTTTCACAGGCGTGATCCCCACCAGGCATGTTTTACGTGGGAAAAGGGTTAAAAATGCAAGGGCCTGTTAAAATGGCATTATAAAGGCCAATTATTGCTGATTAAGGGCCTTAAAGGCCAGTCCCGCCTGTTGGAGGCAGGACTGATTCGGGACCATCAGACACACCTGGGTTAAAATGGCTCGGGGTCCCGCCCGCCAGTTTTAGCGATTTTAACCCCCCCCTCATGCTTCAAAGCCCACCTCACGGCTCAGTTAAAATCGACCCCGTAATGTCCGTTCTGGTCTAGAGCTGAACAAGGGCGGTGGTTCTGGGCGGTGGAGGCCAGTTCATTAAATATATTCAAGAAGGAGTTGGATATATTTCTTAAGGCTAAAGGGATCAAGGGATATGGGGAGAAGGCAGGGACAGGGTACTGAATTTGGATGATCAGCCATGATTTCATTGAATGGCAGAGTAGGCTCGAGGGGCCGAATGGCCTACTCCTGCTCCTATCTTCTATGTTTCTATACTATGTTTCTAAGATCAACAGAGGCAAGCAGACTTAAACCTAGGAACATAGGAATTGCTGGATCAAAAAAGACCAAGATCCATCTAGTTTGCCTTTTAGCATCCTGGTAGTCACATGATACAATGATAATGGAGTTGTTGACTAATCACAGCAATCAATCTCTATCAATTAGTCAACAGATCCAGAGATGACACAAGGAAAACCCAAGTGGTGGAGAACCATAGGTCCAAAGTTGCCTGTTTCTCCCAAGCAAGCTACACTTACCACATGTGTCTCAAATTACTCATACTGTATTCCAAAATGTTATTTTCTGAAGGAAATCTATCTATCTTGCATTTGAATGAATCAATACTACCTGCTTCCACCATCTCCCTAGGGAGTCTATTCCATAGATTGACCACTCGCTCACTGAAATATTGGCCACAAATTTAATGGAGGAGGCAGGATGGGGGCGGGAGAGCTGGTTTCCGGTCCCACTCCCAGCTGCAGCCACTCTGTAAACGGGATTTTCCCTTGATTGGCCCTGTTAAGCATGCCCTGCGGGCTTCCCGGCCAATTAACAAGAAGCGGGTCTGATGACGTCATTTGATGACGCGTCATCAGCCGGTTTCCTTAAGGGGACCACACCCACATGGAGTTTGACAGTTGTTCTGTCAGTGTTTGACAGCATTGAGGTGCTGCAAACACTGACAATGACTGCACAAAGGTGAACACTTGCACTCAGGCTCTCCAATAACTCCCTCCATATGCTTATGGAGGGAGTCACAGCACGCAGGGAGGTTCGCTTCCCTTCCAAGGGCGGAAGAGACCTCCCCAGGACACCAATGTAGCCTGGTTGCACATTGCACAGGAGGGCAAAAGCAGGGATGTCGTCAGGGGTCCCTGGCTACAGTGGCGCCAACCTTTCGATGATCTCAGTGGATCACGAAACGTTACTGCAAAGCCACACTCAAACTCACCCTGTTGTGCCACTCAACACATCCCCATCACTCTGCCTTCCATACCCTTCTCCTGCACATTCTTACTCACACCAACTACCTTGCACTTCCACCCAACCCTCTCTATCTACTTTATCACTTCCCCATCTCACTAGCCACCCCTCACATTCACCCTCATCCTACTGCAAGCATACAAACTAACAACACATAAGGGTAGGCACTTGAGAGGTTTAGCCAATGTCCATGTGAAGTTCCTGGTAATATGTTGTCATACAGTGAAATCTATTTTTCCAAAAATGCCCCTATTGGACAAATCTGTGCGCACCTTGAGAAGTGTCTTACTGAGTTCCAGTGATTGTTCAGACATAACTTCCCCATCCCGCTATAGTGATGAGTGTGCATGAAATGGCATGGGCATTAAAGGGATGCTTCACTGTTGCTGGTGTGGGATGGTCTCAACATGATGTGTCATGTGGCAGCCAGGGTTTACAGCTTCAAGTGAAGTAAATCTGGCCATGGTAATACCATTGCTGGCCTCCCAGGCAGCAATGTTGTCAGGGGCTGATTCCCTGTGTCCAGTGCAGCATCAGGTGATGGCGGAGAAGGTTGGTGATGTTGTTGGTGATGTTGGTGTTGGGGCTGATCGTGGAAGGATTCGGAGTACCAAGGTCTGATTGTTTCAATGGCTCCGATGTTGCTGCAATAGATGGCAGCTGCAGGTGAGATGACAGAAGCGATCTGTCAATGGTGAGAGAGGTTGTTCCAATGAGGTGGCACTGGACATACAGTTGGATCTAAAAACTTGTAAGCTAAAGAAATCTGTATATGTATTTCTGTGCTCTGAAACTGACCATCTGCAACAGTGCATCCTTTACACCACTTCTGCAGCTGTCAGCTTTTCACAAACATCAGAGCTGACTCAAAACACGGCATGTTGAGCTGGCATGTTCCCCGACAGCGGGTAACCCATGGGGAGAATGCAAAATTTGAAGTAAGCCTCAAAATAATCTTAAATTGGCTCTCAACAAGCCATTTAACAAGCTGAATTGTATCCTCCGCCGCTTGGTGTCGGGTTAGATCTCCGCTGACAGACCCGACACCTGGGAGACTTGCGTGGAGGCGGGTTGACTGCGGGTTTCCTACCCGCTGCCAATCTTTGCTATTTTGACAGCGGACCGGCCTCCAAACCCGCCCTCTGAGCTCTATTAAATTCGCGGCAGTTGTTTCTGCAGATTAGATTTAAATTGACTCCCCTAAAGGGAAATAAAACTGGTGATGAAACTGTAGAAAGTGAGATGGGGCCATTGCTTCACAAATAAACAATACCAGCCATAACATTTACAAATCTTTGTTTTCTGTTTTTCTCATTACAATTGAACTACACGGTAACCAACTCCAAGGAGGCAAGAAATCTGCTGCGAGCATTTCTGATTATTCCAATTCCAACAATCATATTCAAACACTACATCTGCTAGCATGTAGAAGTTAAGGGGGAAAAATTGGGTCGCGCCCCCTTTGGGGCGCTAACTTCACTGGGGCGCTACTTTTAGTAGAAATTGGATGGTAGCGCCCCAAGCAGGAGGCGGGGCACTACTGGAAGTACTCCCCTCCCTCTTGGGCCGCTCCAGCCCAATATCACGCCACGGTACTGCAGGCCTTCCCCTCCTGATTAAAGGGGAGGGGCCTTGTGCAGCACCAACCGGGTTCCAGCTGGGCCACCAGCGAGCGGGGTGCTGGCAAAAGAGCCCGGCACTCGAGGCTGCCCAATCACGGCCGGCACCCCACAGGAGGGGGCCAGAGGGGGAAGTTGCTGATAGGCAGCCAGCAAAAAAAATTGCCGCCTGGCACCTCCCCTTTAAATATCGCCGCCCCGGCCACCCGTACGCCCCCCTGACCCTGTCGGACATAGCGGTCGTCAGGGGGCGCGACCCAGGTTTGCAACTGGGGTGCGAGTGGGGCGCGGTGTACGGTGATTACGTCATCGCCGGTGGTGCAGCGCCACAGGCCGCTACTGGCTACTGCCGCCGCTAACCTCCCGTTGAATTTCGTGAGAGGCGTTAGCGGCACCGTGCCCAGGCGGCAGTTGCTTTGCGCCCAGTTAGCGCTCCCCTGGGGCGCAAACGGGAGATGCCAAGCAGCCGAATTTTGCCACCTAAGAATTTCTGTGAACATTTGCAAATCAGCTCAGAATATGACACTATCATCATTTTCAAATCAAATCATGGGAACCATGGTGTCAACTGCATAACTTTCTAATGATAGTCACTCACCATCCGGACTTGGAGGGAGTAGAATCCCTCCCTGTCCATATATGGCCCATGATTATCAGCAGGTTTCTAATAACTATGGGCTGAATTTTCATGGGGAGACGGGTTGGGAGTAGGGGGGCTCCGAAGCAGTCGGGAAACCCAGGAGAATGGATTTCCCACAGGCCCTGCTGACATTAACGGCAGGGCCTGATTTGCATGGGAAGCGTTTGTTTCCCACCCGCAGCCAGCCAGATTGAGAGACAGGCTGGCTTCGGACGGGTAGGCCTGCAGCACTAGGCCGCAGAGAGGAGGGAGGGATCGCATGGGGCCCGGGGGGGGGGGCCGGCCGGAGGAGCATGGGGTGGAGGGGGGAGGTGGTTGGGTGGGGGGGTGGGGCGGTGTTGCAAGAGAATCGGGGAGCGGCCGGAGGAGCGGGGGGTACGTTCGCAACAGGATCGGAGGCCAGAGAGCGGGGGTGGGGGGTTGCGGGGGTGGGGGGGTTGCAAGAGGATCGGGGACCGTGGAGCGGCCGGTGGGTGCGGGGTGGGGCGGTCGCAAGAGGATCGCCGGGGATGGGGGGGAGAAGGTGGCGATTGCAGGCAGAGGGGAGGAGGGAGGAAGGTGTCAGCAAAGATCGGCGTCTGAAGGAGTGGTGGGGGGGTGAGGAGGAGCGGGGGAGGAAGGAGAACGGAGGCGGGGGGGGGCAGACAACATTGGAAGGCTGGAGGAGCATGGAGGGGGTGGGAAGGAGGACTCCCGGCATGGGGGGGCAACATTAATGGGGGCTGTACTGGCGTGCCACCTCACCCTCCAGGATCTACGGCGGAGGGAGTGTAGGCAGCGAGAATGACGGGAACATTTGCGCAGAGGGATGAAGAGGGACATCAGGACTCTCAACAAGAGGCCTTACCCTCCGAGGGTATTCCGACAGCATTTCTCCTACCTTCAATTAAGTGAGGATCAGTGTATTAGATGGCTCTGCATCACTCTGCCACCTCCTCCAAACAGACCTCCAGCCTCACAGCAGGATGATTTACACCCCAGATCCCTTTTGCTCACCACATGCCCATCATACCATCTCTGTGTCATGCCATATCACAGCATCCTCCTGGGTGCAAAGGTGAAATGAGGGAGACCACAAAATATTGCAAACTCCCTTAATAAATTTACGCATAAACATATCACGCATATCACATTCATTCTAATAACTAATGACCCTTGTGCCTGCCATACTTGAATAGCTGTCATTGTGTCCAAGGCGTGAGATGTGGGTGTGAGTGTTGGTAGGTAGAGATTGTTGGTGTGTGAACGCTGGGGGTGTGGAGCTTTGGGCATTGTGTGAAGCTTGTGGTACAGATGGTGGTATGTAGCATTTGGTGAAGCATTCAATCACCCTGACCACCTGACTGAGGTGGATCTGCCATGAGCACACCTGCTTCAGTCCTCCGGCTCCTTCTCCTTGTTGTGCTTCTCCTTGCTGAGGCAGCTGCACAGCCAGAAATGCTGAGAATGAGGCGCTGCAGTATCAATGAACCTCCCCTTTTAAGTACTGGGAGAAGCCCGTGGCAATGATGACTTGAGATTAGACTGCACCCGATATTGATCCACCCTTTGAGTGTAACGCCACTGAGCTAAGCCTTTAAGACTTGATTTATCACCCCAATCATTTCTTTGAACAGTGAGAATGAATTTTGTGTGCAGTCTAAAGCATTCACTAATTCTCAAATTTTCTAAAGATACCGCCCATTCCTGGGCTATAATGAATTTCTAGCCAATAAACGTTCCACACGCCCCCAACCCACCCGTTTTTTTTAGGTTAAAATGCCCCCCTCTCTGTTTATAGCCGCCAAACGCCCTGCACTTTGTGCAAATGAGCTGCCTGGTAAAACATCCCTTGTTCCCTGCCACCCATGCTCCTGTGTAGTGGTCTGCCAGAGCAGATCCCTCCCCCACCCACCCCAGTCTCCCTCCCCCGTGTAGAACCCAATGGGATAAAAGATGGGCAGATTTTTCACTGGCCGCCCGATCCAATCCGATCCACTCCACCAGGTCACTGCCCAGGCGGTGAAGCTGAAAGTTACCCCCTCCCCATAGAGTATCACACTTTATGAGTGACATCAACATCGGAAGTGAACCCGCCAGATCTAAGACGATGTAAATTTCTTTGCTTCATGCCTTTCAGTTTTAAAAATGAAAGCATTGAATTTCCAGGTGATCGACGCCTGGAATTTCTCTTGATCGGGCCACCGTAGCCTCAGCAGAAGATGGGCAGAAACACCGTGTATCCGGCGGGAGTTTCTGCCGAAGTTACGGAGGCCCGATCTGGAAATCCCCGGTGCACATATTTAAAGAAAACATATCCATGGAAAGTGAAAGGCAGTCCGTTCACATTCATTAACAGTGACAGGAAAAACATTTACCTTTTTTTTCTTGTTTTGCAGAGAGAGGATCCAATGATCATATTGACCTGACTGGGCTGATTGGAGTTCCTCTACCACCATCTGTCGCATTCATCACAGGATATGAAGGCTTTCCAGCATACAGCTTTGGGCCAGATGCAAACATTGGTCGACTGACGAAGACCATGATACCTCAGTCTTTCTACAGAGACTTTGCAATCCTTGTGACTATCAAGCCAGCTAGTGATGATGGTGGGGTGCTGTTTGCAATTACTAATTCCTACCAGAATATTATTTACTTGGGAGTGAAGCTAACTGCGGTTTGGAACGACAACCAACAGATCGTCCTTTTTTACACGGAATCGGGTTCTCAGACCTCCCATGAGGTTGCCTCGTTTGAGGTGTCATCCATGACTGGCAAATGGACTCGGTTTGCTTTGTCCATTCAGGACGAGGTTGTCACCTTGTACTTGGATTGCGATGAATATCAGCAGAGTCACTTCACACGGTCACCTCGGGCGTTATTTTTTGAGCCAAGTTCAGGAATTTTCATTGGGAATGCTGGAGGGGCAGGGTTGAGCAAGTTTATAGTAAGTGTTGTAGAGGTTTTTTTGCGTTAAAAGCTTGAAATGTAAACGTTTGATGCTTTAAATACAGACATTTGTGTTATATTGGCAAAGAAGGTGTTGCTATGCTAGTTAAAAATGCTGCGGCCCAAATGTTTAATGTCTTGTTTTACCAGTCTCAGTAATTATTATTCAGATCTTAATATTTATGAAAAGGACTTAGTGGCCCGGATATTTACTGGGGTGGGTTTTGGAGCGGCATGGGTGGAAGTACGGGTTTCCCCAAATGCCATGGAGTACGTGATTTTTGTTGAACAGATTCCCCGCCCAGAAGCCAGCCTGATTGACATGCTTGGCTGAGTGTCGAGTGGGGAACACGCCAGAAAAGGCCGCAGCCCAGGATCAGGTCGGTTTAGTGGTTGTTGGAGGTAGAGATCGCCGGGAGTGGTGGGTACAGCGTGGTTGAGAGGGTGGGGGGTGATCGCAAGGGGTCGAAGATCGGGGGGAGGTCGAACACAGATCGCAGGGGGGGGAAATGGTCAGGGAGAGATTGGAGGGGGTTCGATGATCGCGGGGCAGATCGGGGATTAGTGATGAGGGTAGTCGGTGATGGGAGTGTCGAGAGGAGATCCTCACAAGGGGGGTTGCTAGTGCTGTTGGGAAGGATTTAAACTAGTTTGTTAGGGGGCTGGGAACCTAAGTGTGGGCCCAGAATGGAGAGAAACAAAGCTGGAAGTGAAAGTTAGAAAAGTAGTCAGCAAAACCAGTAGGGAGCAGAAACAAAGGCCAACAGTAAAGAGGGTCAAAGTACAGAAAAGTATTAAACAGGCAAAGTTGAAGGCACTTTATCTAAATGCACGTAGCATTCGCAACAAGGTGGATGAATTAATGGCACAAATAGAAGTAAACGGGTATGATGTAATTGCCATTACAGAGACATGGTTGCAGGGTAACCAAAGCTGGGAACTGAATGTTCCAGGGTACTCAACATTTAGGAAGGACAGACAAAAAGGAAAAGGAGGTGGCATAGCGCTGTTAATAAGAGATGAGATCGTTACGGTAGAGATAAAAGATCTTGGCTCGGCAGATCGTGATGTAGAACTGGAATCAGTTTGGGTGGAGCTAAGAAACAGCAAAGGGCGGAAAACATTGGTGGGAGTTGTGTATAGGCCACCAAACAGTAGTGGTAATGTAGGGCACAGTATCAATCAAGAAATTAGAAGTGCATGTAACAAGGGCAATACGGTAATCATGGGGGACTTTAATCTACATATTGACTGGGCAAATGAAATTACCACTAATGGTGTGGAGGACGAATTCTTGGAATGCATGCGAGATGGTTTCCTGGATCAGTACGTGGAGGAACCAACCAGGGAACAGGCTATTCTGGATCTGGTACTGCATAATGAGAAAGGACTAATCAATAATCTTGTGGTAAAGGGGCCTTTAGGGACAAGTGACCATAATATGATTGAATTTTACATTAAGTTTGAGAGTGATGTAGTCCAATCTGAAACTAAGGTCTTCAATCTAAACAGAGGAAACTACAAGGGTATGAGGGACAAGTTGGCCATAGTAGATTGGGAGACTGCACTAAAAGGTATGAAGGTGGACATACAATGGCTAACATTCAAGGAAATAATGCATAATTTGCAACAAACATATATTCCTCTAGGGCATAAAAACCCAAAAGGAAAAGTGATCCAACCATGGCTAACAAAAGAAATTAAAGCTAGTATTAAGTCAAAGGAGGAAGCTTATAAAGTTGCCAGAAAAAGCGGTCAGCCTGAGGATTGGGGTCTTTTTAGAAATCAGCAAAGGGGGACCAAGAAATTGATAAAGAAAGGGAAAATGGAATATGAGCACAAACTAACGAAAAATATAAAAACGGATTGTAAAAGCTTCTATGGGTATGTGAAAAGGAAAAGACCGGCAAAGGTAAATGTAGGTCCTTTACAGTCAGAGATGGGAGAAATGGGAATGAGGAAATGGCAGAGAAATTAAAGAAATACTTGTTTCTGTCTTCACGGAGGGAGATACAAAAAACCTCCCAGAAATACGAGGAAACCAAGGGTGTGGCGAGAATGAGGAACTTAAAGAAATTATTATTAGTAAAAAAACAGTACAGGTACTAGCAAAATTAATGGGACTAAAAGTCGATAAATCCCAAGGACCAGATGACCTATATCCTAGGGTTTTGAAAGAGGTGGCCATTGGAATAGTGGACGCATTGGTTGTCATCTTCCAAAATTCTATAGATTCTGGAACGGTTCCTGCAGATTGGAGGATAGCAAATGTAACCCGCTATTTAAGAAAGGAGGGAGAGAGAAAACGGGGAACTACAGACCTGTTAGCCTCACATCAGTAGTTGGGAAAATGCTGGAATCTATTATAAAGGATGCAATAACTGGGCACTTAGAAACTAATAGTAAGATTGGGCAGAGTCAACATGGATTTATGAAAGGGAAATCCTGTTTGACAAACCTATTGGAGTTCTTTGAGGATGTAACTAGTGGAGTAGACAAAGGGGAACCGGTAAATGTGATGTATCTGGATTTTCAGAAGGCCTTTGATAAGGTCCCACACAAGAGGTTGGTGAGCAAAATTAGGGCACATGGAATTGGGGGTAATATACAAGCATGGATTGAGAATTGGTTAACAGACAGAAAACAAAGAGTAGGGATAAACGGGTCTTTTTCAGGATGGCAGGCTGTGACTAGTGGGGTACCGCAAAGATCGGTGCTTGGGCCCCAACTATTCACAATCTATATCAATGATTTGGATGAGGGGACTAAATGTAACATTTCCAAATTTGCTGATGATACAAAGCTAGGTCAGTGGCAGTTGTGAAGAGGATGTGAAGAGGCTTCATGGGGATCTCAACAGGCTCAGTGAGTGGGCGAGAACATGGCAGATGGAATATAATGTGGATAAATGTGAAGTTATCCACTCTTTGGTAGAAAAAACAGAAAAGCAGAGTATTTCCTAAATGGTGAAAGGTTGGGGAATGCAGATGCTCAAAGGGACCTGGGTGTCCTTGTACATGAGTCACTGAAAGTGAATGTGCAGGTGCAGCAAGCCATTAGGAAGGCAAATGGTATACTGGCCTCCATTACAAGAGGATTTGAGTACAGGAGTAAAGAAGTCTTACTCCAATTATATAGGGCCATGGTGAGACCACACCTGGAGTACTGTGTACAATTTTGGACTCCTTACCTAAGGAAGGATATACTTGCCATAGAGGGAGTGCAACAAAGGTTCACGAGATTGATTCCTGGGATGGCGAGACTGTTGTATGAGAAGAGATTGAGTAAACTAGGCCTGTATTCACTTGAATTCAGAAGAATGAGAGGGGATCTCATTGAAGCATACAAAATTATTACAGGGCTTGATAGCGTGGATGCTGGGAGAATGTTTCCCTTGGCTGGGGAGTCTAGAACCAGGGGCCACAGCCTTAGGATAAAGGGTAGGCCATTCAGGACTGAGATGAGAAGGAATTTCTTCACACAGAGGGTGGTGAATCTTTGGAATTCTCTACCCCAGAGGGCTGTGGAGGCTCAGTCATTGGGTATATTCAAAACAGAAGTCGATAGATTTCTGACTAGTAAAGGCATCAAGGGATATGGCAATAGGGCCGGTGAATGAAGTTGAGGCAGAAGATCAGCCATGATCTCATTGAATGGTGGAGCAGGCTCGAAGGGCCGAATGGCCTACTCCTGCTCCTATTTCTTATCTTCTTAGATTGGAGGGGGAGTTCGGTGATTGCGGGAGAGATCAGGGATCGGTGATGGGGGTCGGTGTCGGGGAGATCGGAATAGGGTTGGAGATCGAGGGCAGAGATGCGGTCGGGGTCGGTGAGAGTCAGAGATTGAGGGTTTTGGGAGAGATCGGGGCGGGTGTTCGGTGATGGCAGGAGAGATTGGGGATTGGTGATGGGTAGGTCGGTGATGGGGGGAGGCTGTCGAGGGGAGATCGTGGGGATGGGGAGGTTTTTACAGGGAAGCTTGTTGAGCCAGGCCTGCTCCTCCTGGCCCACAAGCAGTGCTGTAAAGGCACTTACTTGATGGGCCTGGCCCTTCTCTCCTCCTTTTACCTGCCAGGTTTCCCAGGCCCAAGAAACCTGGCCAACATGGGTTAAAAATAGAAATCCTGTTAAAATGAAGGCACGCAGCCTCCTTAAAAGGTTTCAATGACCGACCTGCCTTCTGAGAGCGGATTGGTTAACCGCCCCCGCCACCCCCCACCGCCCCCCCCCCCCCCCAGTCCCGCCACTGTTGAAACCATAAGTGGGCGGGTTCAAGGCGGATTGAGTTCCTGGTTCAGATTTTTAACATTTTAACTTCACACATGACCCAAACCCACCTGTTTTTGGGGGTTGAAATTACCCCCATGTGAATATGAAGACTTACCAAAGGTCAATGTTAAATACAAAGACATGTACATTGTGCTTTTTATAATGGGAGCCCCATATACCCTGGAAATGATAAAAGTTACACAGAAAGAGGCCATTCTGCTCACCATGCTGGTGCGGGATCTTCAGCTGGAACAGCCCAGCCAAATCACATTTCCCCGTTCTGTTCATTGTTCCTTTTCAAATAATTATCCCATTCCCTTTCAAATGCTGTTTTAGTCTAATAACCCTGTGTGGAGAACCATTACTTTGAACATGCTCCTCTGGTCTTCCAGTGCTAACTCTCAGTCTGTGCCCCTTGTTACTGATTTGCCAACCAGCGGAAACAATCTTTAACTACTTAACCTCGCAAAACCTTTCAGTGAAAATCATTTTTAATTGCTAGAAGTGGACTTTTTACCTACATTAAAAAAAAGAAATATGCAAATATTTTCAAATGAATAGCTTTATACACTGTTGTCCAGTGAAAGTAAGCTTGTTTATTGGAATCCTTTAACTCTTCAAGAGTTGAGGAAATTAGTACTGGCAATTTCAGTAATTTAACATACTTTGCTAGATTTAATCAGTCTTCTATTTGGTTTACCCATTTCAGATAAGCTCTGCTTAAAACTTGCCCTGTTAAAAGTTCTATAAAATAAAGCAATCAGTTTTCTGTTTATAATGATACTTTCAAGCCGTGACTTTAACAGCTGTAAAAACTGCAGGAATGTTTTTGTTCCTGTCACTGACTGCTGTGACTGGGGGTCAGGTGCACCTTCCCATTAATGTCACAATCTATCAGTGTCATCATAAAGTGATTGAAGATCCAAATACAGTTGCTACAGGTCAGGGTTTTCAGCCATTTCTCTTTCAGTCTTGTGCCAGTGGCTCCCTGAAGTGAGCCTCCTTTTTCGAGAACCAGAAATGAGTGCCTGACCCAGAGCCAACAATTACCTCATTTGCTGCTACACTAAATATTTCCACCAGGACCCTACAGATCAAATACAATAACCCAATTATTTTCTAAGGAATACTTTATTACCAAGGAATCGGTTAAATACTACCACAATGCAGGTTAACTCACTGTTTGCAGTTCAGCAACAGCTTTATATCTTCCATCTTACACTCTCCATAAGTTTGAGCTGATCCAAAACTCTGCTGCCCGTATCCTAACTCGCACTAAGTCCCGCTAACCCATCACCCCAGTGCTCACTGACTTACATTGGCTCCTGGTCACTGAATGCCTTCAATTTAAAATGATCATCCTCATGTTCAAATCCCTCCATGGCCTCACTGCTTCCTATCTCTATATCCCCCACCAGCCCTCTGAGAATTCTACATTCCTCCAACTCTGGCCTCTTGTCCATCCTTCACTTCCTCACAGTTGGGGGCAAGACTTGAGTGTGGTCTCTGTTTACTGTGATCTTTATGCATCCCCCAATCCCTTCGCCCCACTATTGGTGGTTGTGCCTTCAGCCAGCTAGGCCCTATGTTGTGGAATTCTCACCCTAAACCTTTCCACCTCTCTCTTCCCCTTTAAGACCCTCCTTACGACCTCCCTCTTTGACCAAGCTTTTGGTCGCATGTCCTAATGTCTCCTT
The DNA here is from genome assembly GCF_052327205.1 of Somniosus microcephalus. Taxonomy (NCBI): domain Eukaryota; kingdom Metazoa; phylum Chordata; class Chondrichthyes; order Squaliformes; family Somniosidae; genus Somniosus; species Somniosus microcephalus. The sequence goes on along the minus strand of NC_140993.1, from coordinate 202,837,559 downwards.
CTTTGGCTTGGAGTCAGCTTTTGTCTGAATATGCTCCTGTGAAGTGCCTTGGGTTATACTACATTAAAAGCGCTATATAAAGGCAAGTTGTTGTACCTCAAAACATAAGTGCTTCAGGATGAAAGTCTCTGCTTTCCTTCGGTAAATAAAATGTGCCCTCAGACTATGTCCCTTGGGTTAAGATGTTACACACAGAATGCATGATCCCCACATGGGCGTGGAGTTTGATGCATCCAATCGTATCACAGTCAGAACTGAAAGTTGTTTGTGTCCGTGTCACTTTTTGTTCCTTTGAATATGATGCGGTCACCCAGTTGTGATCAAAGGACCAGTAATACAGATTCTCATGATATTAAGACACATACATTATGAAGATGATCCCATGGAATGTTAATGTGAGGGTAAAATAACTTTGTCTACTTTGATGTGTATTACTAGACATTATTGTTCGCGTTTATCAATTTTAAAGCTGCCTGCCCAGTGGGAATAGCAGTTGGGCACTAAATGCTGTGTTCCTGATGCCATTTTAGCCCCGCCGATTTAGGCGATGGAGAAGGTGCCCCAACCAATGTTCTCTTTAAGCCACGCAGCCGCACGGTCGTGCAGCTGTCTGGAGATCCTGTACAGGCCGCTTCTCAGCTTTACAATAGGAAAAACCGCGCATCCACAGAAATTTGAATGGGCCGCACAGCCTGTTAAAGGGGCCGCACACCCAAAAAATAATTAAAGGGAACATTGGCACCGCCACAGGAGGCCTTGCTAATATTCAAATCTCAGGATCCAATGATGTCACTTGGACCCCCTCGCGATTTTAACTCAGGTTTGTGGCTCCACAGGCTTCATTTCATCCCTCCAGATTGGGATTTCCTTCACTTATACTAGGCATTGCCCCTCCCACAGCTTTGACAAAGGATATCAAATATTTAAAATCTATCCAGAACCTTAATTATGCCGGAAACAATATTTGCCCCACATGCAGACACTGACCTTTAAGTGAACTTGACCTGCTAGCCAGGTTTCACACCTGCTGTTAGCAGAAAATCAAAGCTATGCTGGCAGCTTATGTCAATTTTTCAAATGAGCAGAACCTGCAAAATTGGGCAGTCACTTCAGTGCCCTGTGCGTCATCATGGCCCTGGCAGGCAGCCGTTCCTGGCACATGGTTTGCTGGGATCGCAAAATTGGGACTGTACTGAAAGAGTTCTTTCTGATCTTTCTCCTGAATGGCCTAGCCCTAATTTTAAGATTATGTCCCACCAGAGAAAATAGTTCTTCCTTATCTACCCTATCAAAGCATTTTAACATTTTAAACACCTATATCAGTTCACCCCTTAACCTTCTAAACTCAAGGGAATTCAAGCTAAGTTTATGCAACCTGTTCTCATAATTTAACCATTTTGCTCCGCTATCATTCTGTTGAATCTCCGCTGCACCCCCTCCAAGGCCAATATATCCTTCCTGAGGTGCGGTGCCCAGAACTGAATGCAGTGCTCCAGGTGGGCTCTGACTAAGGCTCTGTACAGCTGGAGCATAACTTCCACCCCCTTGTACTCCAGCCCCCTGAGACAAAGGCCAACATTCCATTAGCCTTTTAAATTAATTTCTGTATCTGTCCACCTGCTTTTAGTGATTTCTGTATATGGACCCCTAAATCTCTCTGCTCCGCCACAGTTTCTAGCTTCCTACCATTTGGAAAATACTCTGATCTATCTTTCTTAGGTCCAAAGTGTATGACCTCACACCTCCCCACATTGAAGTCCTTCTGCCATAGTTTTGTCCACACACCTAATCTATTCCCTTTGCAACTTTCTGCTCCCATTTACACTACTTAATGTTATCAGCAAACTTGTATGTCCAGCTCTCTACTTCATCTAAGTCATTGATAAATATAGTGAAAAGCTGAGGCCTCAGTACAGATCCCTGGGTGACATCACTAGTCACATCCTGCCAATTGGAGTCCATGCCGATTATCCCTACCCTCTGTCTCCTACCTCCTAACCAATTCCCTACCCATGGCAATAGGTTGCATCCAATTCCATCCACTTTCATTTTTGCTAACAGTCACAGGGTCATGTCCCTTGGTTCTCGTGCCTTGTCTCAGATGTGTGACACCGAACTTACCGCTCCTTCTAAGTGATTCTATTGCGGACAAAGAAAGTATTGTGGCCCGCTGGGATTCAACATTTAGGATATAGAGTATGTATGTCCAGGGGGTTCTCCCGCTTGTCCATCGTAACTTTGCCACAGCTCTTCCATTGAAGTTCCAATGGACCAGCGGGAGAACCCCCTTCAGAAATGTACCCCCTGCTGCCATAGTGTCAAACAAGACCGGACTGGTTTAGACAGCGGGATTTGTTTTCGGGTATCCTGCAAGAGGGAAAGAGGAAACAGTGGTCAGAAGATCTTCTCAATGAGAGAAAAACAACAGTAACAAGTTAGAGTTGCGTTAGAGGTCCAGGAAATTAAGATAAACTGCTGGACCAATTGAGGGTATGAGGAGGTTGATTAGCAAGTTTTGAGGATAGCAAAAGCCTTGTCATTACCGTAAGCTTTATCAGTAGGAGAGGAAAAGAGGAGCCAGTGCTAATGGTGAATATTGACACTGAAATGGTTCTTGTCAATTATCAATGTTAGAGAATTGTGGCGTCAGCTGATCAGTTCAGTGAAATGAGAGAGAAAGGCCTAGAAATTGGGTTAGGGCTTAGCCAGGGCTTTAGCGCCGGAAGTTAGTGCCGGCGCTAAGTCCCCCTGCGCGCGCCAAAAATTCAGCAGGGCCGCGCCCAAACGGCTGCCGGCGCTACTGAAGGGTCTTTGCGGCGGTAAATCGGCGCTAACTGCCGTTTCGCGCCGCAATTCCGGCGCTGCGGCACCCGATGCGGTGCGGCAGGCTCGGGAAGTGCAGGCCTCCTCCTTCCGTTAAGGAGGAGCTGCCTGCAGCCGGCCGCAGCCCGCGCAAATCTGTCTAAAAATGAGCCCGGCACCTCGGACAAGTGCCGGGCTTGCATCTGTTCCGGGGGGTGGGGGGGAGAAGTCCGGGGAGGGAGCTGCGGGCAGGCGGCCGGCGGGAAAGCGGCCGGCCGCCGCGGGGCCTTTAATGCGCCGGCGCAAACTCATGCAAGACTCTGTTGCCAGAGTCTTAGTTGCGGCTGCCACGGGCGAGGCGGCCGCAACTGAATTTCGGCGCTAGGGCCCGTCGGCATGGCAACCGGGACGCTGCGCACACCGATGACGTCATCGGTGCCGGCGCAGCGCTACCGGTGCAACGCCGATTTAGGGCCCCAGGGAATTTTTAAACTGGCCATAACTCTGGCGCTAGTCCCTCTAGCGCCTCAAAAGCGGCGCTAAGGCAACTGAATTTCTAGGCCAAAGAGTTTTAGCCGCAGCATATCACGGTAAAGTGATCCTTTGGGCTTAAAAGAAAGAAACATCACAGCGAACAGACTCCTTTAGGCTTACGCCATTTCTCCAGGGTTTCGGATGAACCACTACCGAGAGAGCCCCAGCGGAGATTCTAGCCTGCCATCTCTCAGGTCAGGTGTTAAAATGAGGCCCCCCTCTTCCTGTTCGGAAGGATGTAAAAGATTCCATGGCACTATTTGAAGAAGAGCCTGGAGTTCTGCCCATGTCCTGGCCAGCATTCCTCCAACCAACAGCATCATTTGTTATTTGTGGGATCTTGCAGATTAGTTGCTGCATTTGTCTACAAAAACAAGAGCGACTGCACCTCTAATAGTAATCCAATGACTTTGGGATGCCTGAGAACATGATTAGGCGCTTTATAAATGGAAGTTCTTCTAAAACAATTATTTGTAAAAATTATTTTACAGGAAAGAAAAGTTTAAAAACATTAAGGGGGAGAAATTCCCCTGGTTTGCGCCTCCCATTAGTGCCTGCAGGGGGCGGTAACGGGGCGCTAAGGGGTTACCGACCAGGCGCCGGCGGATTCACCTGGTGGATTTACGCTGGTGCCAACACTTACCGCCTCACTCTCTTGCTCCCCGAAGATCATGAAGTCATCCGGTGCGCAGCGCCCCATTGCTGCCCCGGAAGTGATATTCGCTCCCGTCCCCTGCAGCATCGCCGGGTGTCAACAACAGCAGCTGCAGGAGGCGTTGTCACCTCGGCTGGCCGCTTGGGGATTGCTATTTAAAGCCAGTGGTGGTCAGGTAGGGCAAAATTTATTTATGTCCCCATTCTGGTGCCTCCTGCTATCTTTTGCCCCCGCAGTTGCTCAGCCCTGCACTCTCTTAGAGTGCTTGGGGCTGCTATGCGCATTGCGCAGGTGCTGTCGCCCAACAGACACAGCCTGAAGATTCATTCAATGCAGCATTGGCTCTTCCCTTTAAGGGAGGGAAGGAGCCTGTAAAGACGGCAGCACTGCTCCGAACATTGCTCAGTGCTCTGCCAATACCGCCCCCTCACTCCCTTTAGTGCTCTAACGGTAGTGGTAGCACTTGATTTCGCGCTCCACTTTGCTCTTGGAGCGCTAAAGTGGAAGTTCTCAGCAGCAGCAAATCTTTTTCGCCCGGCAATACTTTTGCGCTCCCTGAAAAGTTATCGCCCCAAACGGGGCGCTACGCAATTCCAAGTCCCAAGTTCTTTCACAAAAAGTACTAATTCAGTCTGTTTTTACACTACAGTACGACCACTATGTTGTGCCCGTTCTTATATTATTGGCTTGTGTGTTTGTTTGGAGAACTTGTCCAAACCTCTGACTTGGCCCGCGGTCAGCTCAACGTTGGATCTGGTTTGTCCACCTGCGCTGTGCAGGCAAGTGGCCATTCTTGTCATGGCTGCTGCTTCTGTTGAGTAAACATTAGCGGAGTTCCTGTGGAGACTTGTATAAACAGGGCTAGGCTCAGACCTCCTCAAGCTCACAGCTTCATAGATCCCTTTTTTTGGTGTCTTTAAAACAGGATGTACCAGCTGTACCAGGACTGATGTTTCACTTATTTAGCTGGGTGGTTACTGGGAGCATAGAAAGATCTGTAGCAACCAAGCTCAATGTGTTTTCACTGAGGAAATAGAACCCAATAAAATGGTTAAAATAACACGAAAGTCTTTCATGGAACTTGTAAGATTAGTGTTTGAGGATAGGAAGATTGGCGAACTGCGGTCCAATTTTACTCTTCTTATGAGTTTCAATATTATTGATCGAATCATAGAATCTTATAGCACAGAAGGAGGCCACTTGGCCTATCGTGCCCATCTCTTTGAAAGAGCTATCCAATTATTCCCATTCCCCTGCTCTTTCATCATCGCCCTGCTATTTTTTCCTTTTCAAGCATTCATCCAATTCCCTTTTGAAAGTTATTATTGATCTGCTTCCAGTATCCTTTCAGGCAGTGTACTCCAGATCATAACAACTCACTGCACAAAATAATTCTCCTCATCTCCACTCTGGCTCTTAAATCTGTGTCCTCTGGTTACTGACCTTCCTGCAATGGAAATTTTCTCCTCAATTGCACTATCAAAACTTCTCATAATTTTGAACACCTCTATTAAATTCTCTACTCTAAGAAGAAGAATCCAAGCTTATCTAGTCTCTCCACATAACTGAAGTCTTTCATCCTTCATCGAGGGCTAAATACTCCAGAATCTTTAGAGGAGTACAGAAAGTGCAGGGGTGCAATTAAAAATTATATTAGGAAAGCAAAGAGAGAGCATGAAAAATTCTTGGCAAGTAAAACCAAGGAAAACCCAAAGATATTTTATAAATATATTAAGAGTAAGAGGATAACTAAAGAAAGGGTAGGGCCTATTAGTGATCATGAGGGTAATCTGTGTATGGAGGCGGGAAACGTCGGTAGGATTCTTAACGAATACTTTGCGTCTGTTTTCACAAAGGAGAGGGGCGAAGCAGACATTGCTATCGGGGGGGAGGAGTGTGAAATATTAGATGAAATAAACATAGTGAGAGAGGAAGTATTAAGGGGTTTAGCAGCTTTAAAAGTGGATAAATCCCCAGGCCCGGATGAAATGTATCCCAGGTTGTTAAGCGAAGCAAAAGAGGAAATAGCAGAGGCCCTGACCATCATTTTTCAATCCTCTCTGGCTTCAGTTGTGGTGCCGGAGGACTGGAGGACTGCTAATGTGGTACACTTGCTTAAAAAGGGAGAAAAGGATAGACCGAGTAATTACAGGCCAGTCAGCCTAACCTCGGTGGTGGGAAAATTATTGGAAAGAACTCTGAAGGACAGGATAAATCTTCATTTAAAAAGACACGGATTAATCAAGGATAGTCAGCACAGATTTGTTAAGGGAAGGTCGTGTCTGACAAACTTGATTGAATTTTTTGAGGAGGTAACAAGGAGGGTAGATGAGGGTAGTGCATTTGATGTAGTGTATATGGACTTTAGCAAGGCTTTTGATAAGGTTCCACATGACAAACTTGTCACGAAGTTAAAAGCCCATGGGATCCAGGGCAAAGTGTCAAGTTGGATTCAAAACTGGCTCAGATACAAGAAGCAGAGGGTAATGGTTGATGGGTGTTTTTGTGACTGGAAGGCTGTTTCCAGTGGGGTTCCGCAGGGCTCAGTACTAGGTCCCTTGCTTTTTGTGGTATATATCAATGATCTTGACTTGAATATAGGGGGTATGATTAAGAAGTTTGCAGATGATACTAAAATCGGCTGTGTGGTTGATACTGAAGAAGGAAGCTGTAGACTGCAGGAAGATATTAATAAATTGGTCAGGTGGGCAGAACAGTGACAAATGGAATTCAATCCGGAGAAGTGTGAGGTAATGCATTTGGGGAGGGCTAACAAGGAAAGGGAATACACATTAAATGGTAGGACACTGAGTAGTGTAGAGGAACAAAGGGACCTTGGAGTGCATGTCCACAGATCCCTGAAGGTAGCAGACCAAGTAGATAAGGTGGTTAAGAAGGCATATGGAATGCTTGCTTTTATTAGCCGTGGCATAGAATACAAGAGCAGGGGGGTTATGCTTCAACTGTATAAAACACTAGTTAGGCCTCAGCTAGAGTACTGCGTGCAGTTCTGGTCACCACATTACAGGAAAGATGTGATTGCACTAGAGAGGGTACAGAGGAGATTTACAAGGATGTTGCCGGGAGTAGAGACTCTTAGCTATGAGGAAAGACTGGATAGGCTGGGTCTGTTTTCCTTGGAACAGAGGAGGCTGAGAGGGACCTTATTGAGGTGTATAAAATTATGAGGGGCATAGATAAAGTGGATAGAAAGGATCTATTTCCCTTAGCAGAGGGGTCAAAAACCAGGGGGCACAGATTTAAAGCAATTGGGGGAAGGTTTAGAGGGGATTTGAGGGGAAGTTTCTTCACCCAGAGGGTTGTGGGGCTCTGGAACTCACTGCCTGAAAGGGTGGTAGAGGCAGGAACCCTAACCACATTTAAAAAGTACTTGGATGTGCACTTGGGATGTTCTAACCTGCAGGGCAACGGACCAAGAGCTGGGAAGTGGGATTAGGCTGGATAGGTCTTTGTTGGCCGGCGCGGACACGATGGGCCGAAATGGCCTCCTTCCATGCTGTAACTTTCTATGATTCTATGATCCCTGGTACCATTCTAGTACTTCTCCGCTGCACTCTCTCCAAGGCCTTGACAGCCTTCCTGAAGTGTGGTGCCCAGAATTGGACACAATAGTCCAACTGAGGCCTAGCCAGTGATTTATAAAGGTTTAGCATAACTTAATTGCTCTTCTACTATTTATAAAGCCCAGGATCCCATAAGTGTTTTTAACAGCTTTATCAACTTGTCCTGCCACCTTCAAAGATTTGTATACATACATCCCAAGTCTCTGTTCCTGCACCCCCAATAAACAAAATATTTGCCATTTTTTAGGTACATTCACAACAATTTTGAATTTGTAATGACATGATGGACCAGTCAGCCTATCATTGACGAGCTAGATACGCACCAACATATCACACTCCCTAAACCAGCCTCTTTTGTTTGGCCTGTAGTGTCAGCTGTGGCTCAGTTGGTAGCACACTCTCCTTTGAGTCAGAAGGTTGTGGGTTCAATTCCCACTCCAGTGTCTTGAGCACATAAAGCTAGGCTGACACTCCAGGGGCGTGCTGCACTGCTGGAGGTGCTGTCTTTTGGATGAGTCATTAAACCGAGGCCCTGTCTGCTTTCAGGTGGACGTAAAAGACCCCATGGCACTTTTCGAAGAAGAGCAGGGGAGTTATCCCTGGTGTCCTGGCCAATATTTATCCCTCAACCAGCATAATAAAAACAGATTATCTGATCATTATCACATTGCTGTTTGTGGGACCTTGCTGTGCGCTAATTGGCTGCCACATTTCCTACATTACAACAGTGACTTCACTTCAAAAGTACTTTGGCTGTAAAGCGCTTTGAGACATCCGGTGGTCGTGAAAGGCGTTATATAAATGCAAGTCTTTCTTTCTATAGCATAGATAATGCTCACAGAGCTAAACTGAACTCCAGTGGCAAATATGCACTTATGGCCAGAACTTTGGGAGTACGGTTTAATATTCACTTAACACATTGTGTGCCTCCTTTTTTAGGGTGTCAGCGTTGTCTCACTCTCATCTCTGAGTCAGAAGGTTGTGTGTTGAAGCCCAACTCCAGAGACTTGAGCACATAATCTAGGCTGATACTCCAGTGCAGTAATGAAGGAGTACTGCACTGTCGGAAGTACCGGTTTTCAGATGAGATGCTAAACCAAGAACCCATCTGCACTCTCAGGTGGACATAAAAGATCCCATGCCATTATTGAAGAAGAGCAGGAGAGTTCTCCCCAGAGTCCTGGCCAACACTTAACCCTCGACCAACACCTAAAACAGATGAATTAGTCATTTATCTCATTGTGAGACCTTGCTATACGCAATTCTGGCAACTGCGTTTCCTACATTACAACAATGACTACACTTCAAAGTACTTAATTGACTGTAAAGCGCTGAGGTGATGAAAGGCGCTATAGAAATGCTAGCTCTTTCTTTTACATGTTGTTTATGTATCAGCACTTTTAACGGGGAGCAGGGCGCCTTAGTGGTAGCCTGAGTCAGAGGACCCCGCTCCAGACAGTTCGGCCGACTGGATACTGGAGCTCTAGCTCTGAATACTGGCTTGACATCCAGTCCATTGCTCATGTCTGTTGGGTATGGGTGCCCCCCCCCCCCCAACCCTTCACTGTACGGGTTGTGGGAGCTTCTAATACCCTCCTGCAATATAGGACTAGCCATCCTACCGGCTGGTATAAAGATGGTTACGACTGTGGAAGGACATTCACATTAGCCGGTGAATCTATTCTCCAAGGGAGGAGTGTGAAGATGTGAAATCAACAAGCGCATGGGACATTCTTGTGAGCACCATTTGGGTCAACAGTTCAAAGTTTTTGAAATCTTTAATCTGTCTTGTGTTTTTCAGGGGTCCATCCAAGAACTGACGATTAAATCAGACCCACGGGCTAGTGAAGAACAATGTTATGAGGTCGAGCCAGATGTAAGTTAACTTTCTATTTCAGTGTGCCCCTCTCAAGACTGACTTAACATGTTCTTTTTACCACTGGATTTTTATTTGTCGATATTGATTGCTTTGCCACAGGGATCTTCTGGAGATGCCAGTGGTGATGGTAGCGGTCAATATATTCCTCAGGAGCACGGGGGCATTAAACCCCAAATTCAGCACATTACTCCACGTCCTGTGAGTGACAATATAAGATTATTGTTCTGTTTTGGAGTTTCTTCCTCTTTCTTTACTGCTGCCTTTGACTTCTGTGGTCCAAACTATTCTCATAGCTAGCTTGCTCACATATCTAGGCAATTAGGATACAGTAGTATAGTGGTTATGTTACTGGATTAGTAATGCAGAGGCCTAATCATCTAACAGACTAATCACCCAGAGAACGTGAGTTTAAATCCCACCATGACAGATTGAAAATTCAAAAAATCTGGTTTCAGTAAATGTGACCATGAAGCTTTACGAATTGTCGTAAAAACCCAAATGGTTCACTAACATCCTTTAGAGAAGGAAATTTGCCATTCTTACCTGGTCTGGCAGGTCCTACACCATTTGGTTGATTCTTAAGTGATCTCTGAAGTGGCCTAGCAAACCACTCAGTTGTATCAAAACCACTAATCAATGGTTCAAGAAGAAGGCCCACCACCACTGTCTTAGAGCAACTAGGGATGGGCAATAAATGCCAAGCTTGTCAGCGAGGCTCAGGGAATGAATAGAGAACCCACTTCAAATTATTTCAATGACATTGTGCTCAATATGGCAGTTCTTTTTTTCTTAATATTTACGTAAGCTAACTAGCCTGACTACCTCTCTTTGAAGGTGAAAGATAGATTCCCCACTTTGAACAAGACAAGTAGATAAGATAATATTGAGACCAAGTAAATTTAAATAACTTTTTTTTTTAAAGCTACCAATGAAATGCATGTATAAACAAATTCCACAAGATGTTTGTATTTGAATTGAATGACTTGACCTATTTGTTGATATCAGGCACAGGCACAGACAAACTGACTAAAATCTGTAACAATTGTATCAAGTTAAGCGGAGTCATGATTTCTGTGATGGAAACTGGTTTATAACGCATTACGTACTGTGACAGAATTGAGGAAGCCAATACCATGCTAAATCTTAGACAAAAATGTTGAGAATACACTCAATGAGCATGTTACAATCAGATAATGAAACAATTTTATCACGTTTTTGCTTCTGAATTTGTGAAATACTACATTATATCTGGAGATATTGAGTATTTCATTAATATTTTTATGTTTAGCATCATTATATCGGGACATGAATCAGCAGCTCTTATACCAACCATGTACCCTGTAATGGGAATGCTGAGGGTGAAAAATGGCCTTTTGCCCCATCGCGACTGTGCCAGCCTACCATCCAACTATACTGTATTTTGAATACCCCAGTGTAATTGTGTATTATTCTGCCTGGTAAATTATTCTAGAACAGTTATTATTCTTTGAGTAAAATTTTTCCTAATATCTTTACATTTGCTTTTTATTATGTTCAGTGCCAAGTATTATCTAGGGGTTATTTAGAATTTGGTTCAGATTTCTGTAACCTAAATTTCGGGGGCCCTGGATGGTACGGTTAGTTAAAATAATGGGATAGAAATTGGTATGCATTTCACCTGTTGTTCGGGCGTGAAATGACCACAAAGTATTCCAATTAACAGTGGGACGGCCTTCGCCCAACCTGCACAGGCATTGGTAAATTCATGGGACTCTATTTGTAGGCATCCCAGGCAGAGGCATAAATAGATATTAGGCCCCCCTATGTATGTAAATCAGGGGCCTGACACCTGTTGAAGGATCCCATGAAGAATTTTGTTGGTGATGACCAAGGCAGGTGTCGGACCTACCCTGCTCAGGATTCTGCAACGGCTACCCATGAGAGGTAGGTGAAATTCTTTTTAAACAGTTCCTGTGAAGCCGGAGGAGCAGAGTGCTCCCCCCACACCCCACCGACTCCATAGGAGTCCTGTTTAGCCCCCCTCAGTAGCCTGTTCCAACCCCGCCGCCCTCCCCCTGCCCCCCCGCCCCACCCCCCGACCCCAGACTTATCTAAGGGCCGCTGCAGGTCAGGCTGGTGGCCCAACATTGATGTTTTCGTTTGGGTGAGCTGCCTGTGCAAGCATCACCAACACCAACAGCTCGTGCTGAGCATGTTCTTGTTCTCGAGCCCGGGTACATGCTGGTCGCGCACTGTCGTGTCTAGGATCAAAAAGAGGCCAGACCAAATTTCTGGGAATTCTGTTTTCAATTCTGGGAACTTGACTCAAATCCAGGGTAGATTGATAGGATGGAATATAACAGAATGTGGCTAGTTTGGCAACCCAACTCCTACTGGGTGCTACTCTATAGCACAAACTGCCCATAAATTAACATTAATTTGTGCCAGGTTAGAAGTCTGAGATTTGCACCAATGTTAACTTGCAGTGCTAATCTGGACTCGGCTTGACTGGAGGGTGAAGCAGATTCTCAGAGGCAAGGGAATCAAACTCCATGGGTTTTTGTTGTAAGTGGAAACCTTGGCTCAGTTGGTAGCACTCTCACCTCTGAGTTAGAAGGTTTGCAAGTTCGAGCCCCACTCCAGAGACTTGAGCACACAATCTAGGCTGACACTCCAGTGCAGTACTGAGCGAGTGCTGTACTGTTGGGGGTGCCGTCTTTTGGATGAGAAGTTAAACTGAGTCCCCATCTGCCCTTTTGGGTTAAAATATCCCAAGGCATTATTCGAAGAAGACCAGGTGAGTTCTCCCCGATGAACTGACCAATATTTATCCCTCAACCAACGTCACTAACAATACGGTCATCTTCTCATTATCACATTGCTGTTTGTGGGAGCTTGCTGTGCACAAATTGGCTGCTGCGTTCCTACATTACAACAGTGACTACACTTTAAAAGTTCTTCATCAGTTGTGAAGCACTTTGGGACATCCAGAGGTTGTGACAAGTGCTATAGCAATGAAATAAAATCCAGTATGGTTTCAAACATAGGCCTAGAAATTCAGGGGGTTAGCGCCAGCCATTAAGGCCCGTTTGATGAAAAAATGGTGGCCGACTCACTTCGGCCTGCTTCCGACGGGTCCAGCAGTGGCCGCCATTTTGTGGAAGTCGGCAGCACTGTTGTTGCCAGCGATCGCTGTAGAAATGGAAATGAGGCAGATCATGATGTCAATGAGTGTGCAATGCTGATTTGACACACTATCTGCCATTTTCGACGTCGCCACTCCACTTACTGCCCTCTCTTAATCACGACCAGCTGACCAAGCATTCAGCAGCAGGAAGGAGCCTCCAGCAGCGCTACTTAAAGGTATCATCAACAACAACTTGCAGCTGACATAGTTTCTCAGTTTTACTAGCTCTAAGTTTCTGCAACCTTTGCAGCTTTCTAAACTTGTTTGAAGTTGCTGAGGTCACAGGGAGTGTTGCTGCTAGTGGAGAACACCCTGATTCTTATTTAACTGCTTCTGCTCACACCACTTGCTCACAGTTATAGGGGCTCTACTTGCAGTCCCTCTTGCGCTCGGGTATCTTCAGGAGAGGGAGATGAGGCAGTGAAGAAGAGGAAGAAATCACGGAGGTACTAGCCATATTCCAATCCGCCTTAGGTACGAGGGTGGTGCCAGAGGACTCGAGAATTGCAAATGTTACGCCATTGTTTAAAAAAGGGTGTAAAGATAAACCCAGCAACTACAGGCCAGTCAGTTTGACCTCGGTAGTAGGGAAGCTTTTAGAAACAGTAATCAGTGACAAAATTAACAGTCACTTGGACAAGTGTGGATTAATTAAGGAAAGCCAGCACGGATTTGTTAAAGGCAAATCATGTTTAACTAACTTGATTGAGTTCTTTGATGAGGTAACAGAGAGGGTTGATGAGGGTAATGCAGTTGACGTAGTGTACATGGATTTCCAAAAGACGCTCGACAAAGTGCCACATAACAGGCTTGCCAGCAAAGTTGAAGCCCATGGAATAAAAGGGTCAGTGGCAGCATGGATACGGAACTGGCTAACTGACAGGAAAGAGAGAGTAGTGGTGAACGGTTGTTTTTTGGACTGGAGGAAGGTATACAGTGGTGTTTCCCAGGGGTCGGTTCTTGGACCACTGCTTTTCTTGATAAATATTAATGACTTGGATGTAGGTGTACAGGGCACAATTTCAAAATTTGCAGATGACACAAAACTTGGAAGTATAGTGAACAGTGAGGAGGAGAGTGATAGACTTCAGGAAGACATAGTTAGGCTAGTGAAATGGGCGGACACATGGCAGATGAAATTTAACGCAGAAATGTGTGAAGTGATACATTTTGGTAGAAAGAATGAGGAGAGGACATATAAACTAAACGGTACAATCCTGAAGGGGGTGCACGAACAGAGAGACCTGGGGGTATGTGTGCACAAATCGTTGAAGGTGGCAGGGCAGGTTGAGAAAGCAGTTAAAAAGGCTTACGGGATCCTGGGCTTCATGAATAGAGGTATAGGGCTCGATTTTGACATTGGGGCAGGCTGGGGCGTGTCAGCCGCTTTTCGTGTTTGCCACCCGACTCCAATTTGATGTGGGGAAAATATGCGATTTTCCCCTAATTGAGCAATTGATTTCCAGCGTGTGGGAACCCCTGTCCACTTAGTCTTTCCATCCTGAAAGTTGCCTCCGATGACATCATCAATGCTGCTGGAATTAAGGCCTGCAAGCAGCCTTGCTTCTTCTGCAGACTGCAAACTTTATGCCCTTTGCTGTGATAGATTCCTCCAGCCAATATGTCCAGCAGTAGGCCAAAGTCTGCACCAAGGTTCGATGACGCCGCCCTGCAAGCTCTGGTTGAGGGAGCAAGAGGAAATAAGGAGGTGCTCTTCCCTTCCTCAGGGAAGAAGAAGCCTCCCCAGCAGACAAAAGCTGTGTGGATGCAAGTGGCCCAGGAGGTCAACTCTTTGTCTATGTGCCGCAGAACCTGGCTGCAGTGCAGGAAGAGGTTTCATGACTTTCTGCGCACTGGAAAAATTAGTATGACTTTCCCATCACCCTCAATCTGATCCCCATTGCCTCTCCTCACCATCACTCAGCTTTGACAACCTCTTCCTCCACATCCCACTTGACACTGACATCCCTGCACCCTTACCCATTCCTTCTCTCTCTATGGTCACATTCACCTAACTATTCGACTATGCAGCCCTCACACTCCCTATCACTCTGATGCTATGAAAACAACTTACAACACACAGGGAGGGCCCTTGGTCTTGCCACCTCACTCCATCTTTGTCTCCTTCTAACCATCAATGATATGGATTCTCTACACTCACTCCTTCATTCTCACTCAAACTCCACTTGTCTCCTTCTGCAGGAAAAGAGAGCTCACAATAAGAGGGTAAGAGCGAGAACAAGAGGAGGGCCACCCTCAGTAGTCCAGCTCACCCCCTGGGAGGAGGCGGCCCTGGAGACCGTGGGTGTGGAGGAGGATGCGCAAGTGGGGGACGGACAGACGGGTGCATCAGAGCAAGCTGGTGACAGAATAGTTTATCATCTCTCTCATTGACATTGCATGAGTCACTGATAATGATTCTGATGCTCTAACAGATTGACTTTTGATCATCTGCAATATTCAATGTGCATGTAACCTTAGCCTCACATCTCTGACTCTTTCCTTGACTTCCCCACAGGACCATCGAAAGCCCCCGTCCCCACTATCCAGGAGGAACAGCCTGAGCCTCCTGACTCCTCAGAGGAAGCTGCAACTTCTGAGGGCGCAGCGTCAGCAGAATTCAGCGCACCCAGCACCAGCGCAGACACTTACACCTTGGTGGTACCTTCGCGAGATAGTGCAGTGTTGTCACCTGGTGTATCACAGCTCACAAGTGAGCATCAGCAGATGGTGGAGACAGGGACAGCAGTGGAGAGTCCTAGTCGGAGGGTGCAGGACTCTGCCAGCTTGGCAGCTGCATGTCGACCCTCTGCCTCCGGGTCCATCCAGAAGAAGAGCGGTGCTGGAACTCCAGGAAGAGATGCAGGAGTCTCTGGCAGGTTTTGTCTCCAGGGTCGCTGCGAGTATGGAGCAAATGGAAGAGTTCATCGCTAACATGAGCAGAGCCTTTGTGGAGGCGTTGGCACATGAACGCATCACCATGGAAAGGATGGCAACCTCCGTGGAAAGGATGGCTACCTCCATGGTAAGGCTGGCTATGGTAGAGGAGAGGATGGCTACGTCCATGGAGGAGCTTAGTCGCCAGGGTATGGAAAACATGGTATTTGTTCAGAATAGACTGACATCTCTTGAGGAGCGATGGTCAGCTCTTGAGCAAACAAACCAGACCTTCAGGCAAGTCCTCTGGAGTAGGACTTCCAGTACAGAAACGGGTCCTCATGGCCCCCCTGAATTGCAGCAAGGTGCTGCCAAGCCACTTGCTAGCTCTGAAGTGGGGCATACAACAAGGAAGTGGGGGCTCCTCTCCAAGCGCTCACACGACCATGCCACTGCAGAGCCCTCGGTCAGAGCCCCACCAGAGTCCCCACCCAACTGAGATCGGCGTCTCAACCCCTGCACAGCCGCAGGAGCAGCAGACTGTTGCCGAGCCCTCACAGGTTCGCAACCCCAGAGGACGCCCGCCAAAGGTGTCGAGACAGGAGCAGCAAGAAAGTGAGCCAGGGTCCTCCACATCTGCTGAAGCCACAGGGGAAGCACTATGTAAGAGCACGTGTATTAGGAAGATAATGCACAAGTAGTCACAAGGGTAGTCACTTTGGTGAAATGTTCTGTTTAATGTTGAAAAGCCATCAGTTGGTTATTGTCATAAAAATTTCTGATGTCAACTGTTGCAGTTGTGGTGTGTGTCATATCGATAATGGAACTTCCACATTGAGAGCTTAGGATGACTTGCAGTTGTCAGTATGGTGGTCAGAGTGGTAGGAACCGCAGGTTCTTGGCCATTGTCGATGCTCTGGTAAGAAGCTACGAGGCAAAAGTGCTTGATTGGCTAGGCTAAGCAAATCTGGCCAAGATGAGTGCGTGCCTTGTATCCCGGCCAGCAATGTGCTCGCATGCTGCTGGCGCTGGTTGATGTGCCTCTGCAAGCTGGTCGTTGTCGCTCTCCTCCTCCTCCTCCTCCTCCTCCTCATCTGAGGAGGCTATGTGATGAGCCATTTGTTCCTCAGGCATCTGCAAGCCACGATGCTGTGCCATGTTGTGAAGTGCACAGCAAACCACGACGATTCTGGAGACCCTGACTGCTGAGTACTGCAGGGCTCCACCTGATCAATCCAGGCATCTGAAGCGCATCTTCAGCAAGCCGATGGTTTGCTCGATTATGGATCTGGTGGAAATGTGGCTCGAGTCGTAGCACTCCTCAGCTTTGTTGGATGGCCTCCTCAATGGCGTCATTAGCCACGTCTTCAGGGGATAGCCCTTGTCTCCAAGTAGCCATCCGTTAAGTTGGTCTGGCGGACTGAAGAGTGGAGGCACTCTAGACTGGCGCAGGATGAAGGAGTCACGGCAGCTGCCAGGGTACTTGGCACAAACATACAAAATTTCCTCCTTGTGGTCACACACCAGCTGTACGTTGAGGGAGTGGAAGCCCTTGCGGTTGACAAAAACACCTGGATTGTGATGGGGTGCCTTAAGGGCCACAAGTGTGCAGTCAACAACGCCCTGCACCCTTGGAAAGCCTGCCAGATTCTCAAAGCCAAACGCACACACAGTTACACTGGCTTGATCGTTGGAGAAATGGATGTGATTGTGCGCGATGGCAAAGAGGGCATCGGTTACCTGCGTGATACAAGTGTGTGCGGCCGCCTGGGAGACGACACTGATGTCTGCTTGATGCGCCATCAATTACTCAAAAGACTGAGGTTAAGCGAGTAACAACCAGGCTTTTATTAACTAAAGAATGAAGGTCTTGTCTCGAGTGGTCGACCCGTCCAGAATACTAAGGGACTGGGAGGTAGTCACTTATATACCTGGAATAGTGGGAGGAGTCAGCCAAGGCATGTCCAGACCTGTACCTAGTGGAATACACATACACTTACAGACAGGTATAACAGTGGTTTACCACATTCACCCCTTGTTTAAAAATGAGTCCGGCGGGGTGAAGTGTATTTAAAAGTTCGTGTATTGGAGTCTCTCCGGAGGTCTTACCTGCCGCTGTGATCGACGTGGCGACGGCAGGGGTGGTGGAGCTTCCGGCGTCGCGTCCCGTGTAGGCTGGTGCACTGGCGTGTAGTCCTCGTGACGGGCTCAGGCGTGCCGGCTGCTGGGGTTGGATATCGGGTCGTGGGGGGGGGTGGTAATGGGTAGTGGGTTACAGCGGTCCCCGAGGGTGCGAGG
This sequence comes from Somniosus microcephalus, assembly GCF_052327205.1. Taxonomy (NCBI): domain Eukaryota; kingdom Metazoa; phylum Chordata; class Chondrichthyes; order Squaliformes; family Somniosidae; genus Somniosus; species Somniosus microcephalus. The sequence continues at coordinate 202,819,764 of NC_140993.1, read as the reverse complement.
TCTCGTATGGAGACTGTGACCTCCTGCCCGTCCGGGTACGCAATGTAAGCGTAGCGGGGGTTGGCGTGGAGGAGGTCGACCCTCTCGACCAGGGGGTCCATTTTATTGGTCCTCACGTGTCTTCTCAGTAGTACCGGCCCTGGGGACATCAGCCATGGCGGTAACGATGTCCCCGATGTGGACTTCCTTGGGAAGACAAACATTTTCTCGTGAGGGGTGGCATTGGTGGCAGTGCAGAGCAGTGACCGAATCGAGTGGAGCGCATCGGGGAGCACCTCCTGCCAGCGGGAGGTCGGAAGGCCCCTAGACTTTAAGGCTAGTAGGGCGGCCTTCCAAACTGTTGCATTCTCTCTTTCCACCTGTCCGTTCCCCCGGGGGTTGTAACTGGTGGTCCTGCTTGTGGCTATACCCCTAGCGAGCAGGTACTGGCGGAGTTCGTCGCTCATAAACGATGAGCCCCGGTCGCTATGGATATAGCTGGGGAAACCGAACAGGGTGAAGAGGCTGTTCAGACATTTAATGACCGTGGCACTGGTCATGTCCGGGCAGGGGATAGCGAACGGGAAACGGGAGTACTCATCAATGATGTTGAGGAAGTACACATTGCGGTCGGAGGAGGGGAGAGGCCCTTTAAAATCGACGCTCAGGCGTTCGAAAGGGCGAGTGGCTTTTATCAGGTGGGCTCTGTCTGGTCTATAAAAGTGCGGTTTGCACTCAGCGCAGACTTGGCAGTTCTTGGTCATGGTCCTGACCTCCTCGATGGAGTAAGGCAGGTTGCGGGCCTTGATGAAGTGGAAGAACCTGGTGACCCCCGGGTGGCAGAGGTCATTGTGGAGGGCCCTCAGCCTATCGATCTGCGTGCTGGCGCAGGTGCCACGCGATAGGGCATCTGGGGGTTCATTGAGCTTCCCAGGTCGGTACAAGATCTCGTAATTGTAGGTGGAAAGTTCGATTCTCCACCTCAAGATCTTGTCATTTTTGATTTTGCCCCTCTGCTTGTTGTTGAACATAAAAGCAACTGAACGCTGGTCAGTGAGCAGGGTAAATCGTTTTCCGGCCAGGTAGTGCCTCCAATGGCGCACAGCCTCCACAATGGCCTGGGCCTCCTTCTCAACCGCGGAGTGTCTGGTCTCCGGGCCCTGGAGGGTTCGTGAGAAGAAGGCCACAGGTCTCCCCACCTGATTAAGGGTGGCGGCCAGGGCAAAGTCGGACGCGTCGCTTTCCACCTGGAAGGGGATGGATTCGTCCACTGCGTGCATGGTGGCTTTGGCAATGTCCTCCTTGATACGGTGGAAGGCCAAGCGGGCCTCTGTCATCAGGGGAAAAGAGGTGGACTTGATCAGCGGACGGGCTTTGTCTGCATAGTAGGGGACCCACTGGGCGTAGTAGGAAAAAAAACCCTAGGCACCTCTTCAGAGCTTTTAGGCAGTGGGGCAGTGGGAGTTCCATAAGGGGACGCATCCGGTCCGGGTCGGGACCGATGACCCCGTGTTCCACAACACAGCCAAGGATGGTGAGGCGGTCTGTGCGGAATATGCACTTCTCCTTGTTATATGTCAGGTTCAGGAGTTGTTGCTTGCGACTCCCCAGTAGGTGCCTGGCGTATACTTCGTTCACAGGGCGCGTGTACTTGGCCTTGAGGAGCTGGAGGGCGGCTGTGTACGAGGTCGCGTCCCGGATGACTGAGTACACTTGGTGGTTCACCTTGGAGATCAGGACAGACAGTTTGTTCGCATCCGTTACGACCGCAGTGGAGGCAGTCAGGAATGTCTCGAAGCACATAAGCCAGTGAGCAAACTTGGTGGAAGCGTCCGCTTCCCGACTGTCCAGGTCCAGGCATGCTGGTGTGAGGATCTTCTCCATTATAAAAAATTTAGTTAATAAAATTGATGCGCCATCAATTACTCAAAAGACTGAGGTTGAGCGAGTAACAACCAGGCTTTTATTAACTAAAGAATGAAGGTCTTGTCTCGAGTGGTCGACCCGTCCAGAATACTAAGGGACTGGGAGGTAGTCACTTATATACCTGGAATAGTGGGAGGAGTCAGCCAAGGCATGTCCAGACCTGTACCTAGTGGAGTACACACACAGGCACAGACAGGTATGACAGTGGTTTACCACACTGCTGCTGATCCCTGGAATCAGCCTGAGGCAAAACAGTTGAGTGCGGTGGTGACTTTGACGGCCACTGGTAAGGGTTGTCCACCTGCTCCTCTGGGCTCCAGGTCTTGCTGCAGCATTGTGCAGATGTCACCCACTACCTCTCGCGAAAGTCTGAGCCTCCTTTGGCACTGCTGCTCAGTCATGTTGAGGTAACTGATCCTCTGTCTGTAGACCCTGTTTGGGGGGTATCTCCTGTGCCGACGGGCTTCCATGCGCTGGCGCTTTCTGGCCGGTGCAGCTTCAGGTGGGTGAGCAGCAGCTTGGAGCTCCTGCTGTTACTCCTGCAGTTGGTGCTGCTGTTGTTCAGGGTTCTGCTGCTGCCGCGGCTGGTCTTCATCCGAATCTGATGTCCAGGAGGAAAGGAAATAAATGGGTCCCATTCTTCTGGTATATACATCAGTTGAGGAAGCGCTCATTCAAGGTGGGGAGAGGGGTTTCCCAGGAGGTCACACTGGAGATGGGTGTCAGGCTCCAAACTTCCACAACAATGAGTAGAAACATAGAAACATAGAAGATAGGAGCAGGAGTAGGCCATTCGGCCCCTCGAGCCTGCTCCGCCATTCAATGAGATCATGGCTGATCATCCAAATTCAGTACCCTGTCCCTGCCTTCTCCCCATATCCCTTCATACCTTTAGCCTTAAGAAATATATCTAACTCCTTCTTGAATATATTTAATGAATTGGCCTCCACTGCCTTCTGTGGTAGAGAATTCCACAGATCCACCACTCTCTGGGTGAAGTAATTCCTCCTCATCTCTGTCCTAAATGGCTTACCCCTTATCCTTAGACTGTGACCCCTGGTTCTGGACTCCCCGGCCATTGGGAATATCCTTCCTGCATCTAGTCTGTCTAATCCTGTTAGAATTTTATAAGTTTCAATGAGATCCCCTCTCATTCTTCTAAACTCCAGCGAGTATAAGCCCAATCGACCCAATCTCTCCTCATACATCATTCCTGCCATCCCAGGTATTAGTCTGATGAATCTTCGCTGCACTCCCTCCATGGCAAGAACATCCTTCCTCAGATAAGGTGACCAAAACTGCACACAATACTCAAGATGTGGCCTCACCAAGGCCCTGTACAACTGCAGCAAGACATCTTTGCTCCTGTACTCGAACCCTCTCGCTACGAAGGCCAACATACCATCTGCCTTCTTAACCGCCTGCTGCACCTGCATGCTTACCTTCAGCAACTGGTGCACAAGGATACCCAGGTCTCGTTGCACTTCCACTTCTCCCAATCTATTGCCATTCAGATAATAATCTGCCTTCCTGTTTTTGCCACCTCGCATTTATCCACATTATACTGCATCTGCCATGCTTCTGCCCAATCACCCAACCTGTCCAAATCATACTGGAGTTTCTCGGCATCCTCCTCACAGCACACACGCCCACCTAGCTTTGTGTCGTCTGCAAACTTGGAGATATTACATCTAGTTCCCTCGTCTAGATCAGTTATATATATTGTGAATAGCTGGGGTCCTAGGACCGATCCCTGCGGTACCCCACTAGTGACTGCCTGCCACTTGGAAAAAGACCTGTTTATTCCAACTCTTTGCTTCCTGTCTGCCAACCAGTTCTCTATCCAAGTCAGTACCTTGCCCCCAATCCCATGTGCCTTAACTTTACACGCTAATCTCTTATGCGGGACCTTATCGAAAGCCTTCTGAAAGTCCAAATACACCACATCCACTGGTTCACCCGTATCTATTCTACCAGTTACATCCTCAAAAAATTCCAGTAGATTCCATGTAAATCCATGTTGACTTTGTCCGATCCTGTCACTGTTTTCCAAGTGCTCTGCTATTACATCTAGGCCTGTTAAAAGTTCCCCCAGACCTGAGACAACAAAGTTCTGCCACCTGCAAATGATGATTGGTGAAAACTGCTTTTTAATGGTGGAGCTGCAGCTGTTAGTAAGCAATCCACTTGTGCTGCCGCCAGGTTTCACTGGAGTGTTTCAGAGGAGGTGTGCAGCACGTGGGAAAACTGTTAAAATCAGAAAGGCCTCTCAAAATGGGATTATAGAGGCACTTAACTGGTTGTTAAGGGCCTTAAGGGCCCGATGGAGACAGGGTCAGAAAACTCGCCGGTGGGAAAATTGCTCGGAGGCGGGATGGAGGCGGGATCGGGCCTGCCCGCCAGTTTTTGCGATTTTAACACCTCACACGCCTCCAATCCCGCCCCCTCGGGCCTGGCAAAATCGAGCCCATAGAGTACAAAAGTATGGAAATTATGATGCACCTGTGTAAAACACTGGTTTGGCCTCAACTGGAGTACTGTGCTCAATTCTGGGCACTACACTTTAAGAAGGATGTGAAGGCCTTAGAAAGAGTGCAGAAAAGATTTACAAGAATTATTCCAGGAATGAGGACTTCAGTTACGTTGATAGACTGGAGAAGCTGGGGTTGTTTCTCCTTGGAGCAGAGAAGATTGAGAGGAGATTTGATAGAGGTGTTCAAAATCATGAGGGTTCTAGACAGAGTGGATAGAGGGAAACTGTTCCATTGGCAGAAGGGTTGAGAACCAGAGGACACAGATTTAAGGTGATTTGCAAAAGAATCAAAGGCGACATAAGAAACAACTTATTTACACAGCGAGTGGTTAGGATCTGGAATGCACTGCCTGAAATGGTGGTTGGAGGCAGATTCAATCATGACTTTCAAAAGGGAGTTGGATAAGTATCTGAATGAAAGAAATTTGCAGGGCTACGGGGAAAGGGCAGGGGAGTGGGACCAGCTGAAGTGCTCTTGCAAAGAGCCAGCACGAGCTCAACGGGCTGAATGGCCTTCTTCCATGCTAAAACATTCTATGATTCTATAAGATACTCACAGAGGGAGGAGGAGGAGGAGGGCCAGGAGGGCTCTCAGCAGGAGGCCTTACCCACCTAGGATCTTCCAAGAGCATTTCTCTTACTTCCACTTAAGCGAGGAGCAGTGTATTCGGAGACTCCGCTTCACCAAGGAGGTGATCACAGAACTCTGCCATCTCCTGCAACCAGACCTGCAGCATCAGAGCAGGGTGACCACAGCTCTCCCAGTGGTCCTTAAGGTCACCGTGGCCCGCAATTTCTTCGCCAGCAGATCCTTGCAGTCTGCAACGGGAGACATAGCTAACATCTCCCAGTTCACCATCCATCGCTGCATCCGGGAGGTCACAGAGTCTCTGTACTCCAGGAGAAGGGACTTCATTGTCATCTTGCTGAACAGAGAGAAGCAGGACAAGTGCGCATGTGGCTTTGCCAGGGTAGCGGGCTTCCCCATGGTGCAGGGTGCCATCGACTGCACACACGTGGCTTTGCAGGCACCATATACCAATCCTGAGATGTTACGTAACTGCAAAGGCTGCCACTCACTTAACGTGCAGTTGTTGTGCGACCACACCCAGCGCATCCTGATGGTGAATGCCCGCTATCCTAGCAGCAGTCTTGATGCCTTCATCCTGCGCCAGTCTGATGTGTCAGCAAACTTCCAGCCACCACATCAAACCCAAGGGTGGCTGTTTGGAGACAGGGGCTATCCACTCTGCACCCTGCTGATGACTCCCTCCGCAACCCCACCACTTGTGCCCAGCACTCATATAATGACAGCCATGCTGCCACCAGGAACGTCATCGAGCAGACCATTGGGGTGCTGAAGTAATGGTTCTGCTGCCTTGACAAATCAGGAGGAGCCCACCAGTACTCGCCAGAGCAGATGTCCCATTTCGTGGTGGTCTGCTGCATGCTCCCTAACTTGGCCATCATGAAGGCACAGTCCTTGCCACCAGGGATTGCGGGACCACCTTAGGAAGAGGAGGAGAGAGGGAGGAGGTAGGCAGCCAATCGTCCATCCGGACGGGCTGTCCTTGAACAGCTCATCAGACTCCGATTCCAGTGAATGAAACCCCAGATCCCCGTTGCTCACCACATCCCAATCATACCATCCTTCTGTCACGGAACATCACAGCGTCCTCCTGGGCATAAAGCTGAAATGAGAGTCACCACAAAACACACATTCCAAACAAAAATCATAAATTTATCCATATACAATGAAAATCACGCGTGCCGGTGACTCACCGTGTGCAGATCCCGCCTCTATACTATCCTCTAAAGTCCGGGCAGTGCCATTTTCTGAGCTTGTGTCTGCGACTGTCAAATGTAGTGCTGGTGTCTCTTCTTAGGAACATAGGAACAGGAGTAGGCCATTTAGCCCCTTGAGCCTGTTCCGCCATTGAATGAGATCATGGCTGATCTGCGATCTAACTCCATATACCCACCTTTGGCCCATATCCCTTAATACCTTTGGTTAACAAAAATCTATCAACATCAGATTTAAAATTAACAATTAACCTAGCATCAATTGCCATTTGCGGAAGAGAGTTCCAAACTTTTACCACCCTTTTTGTGTGGAAGTGTTTCCTAATTTCACTTTTCTCATCCATGCACATACCATCAGCGGCTTGCAAGTGAGAAGTGATTGTGGTATGAGGGGGAAGTGGGATGTGAGAAGAAGGATTAGGTATGAGCATACTGTCATCATCAGCAATGGTTTCAACTTCGCCGCTGGCTACGGACTCTGTCACTGCCCCTCCAATGGTTTCAACCACGGCTTCCTCCAGACCCGTCAGGTTCTCTATGGCGGCTTGGCCTTCTCCTGTCTGTTGTTGCTTCCTCCTGTTGTGAGCCACCTTTGCCTACAAGAGAAAGGGAAGTGTGTCAGTGAGGGTAGTGCAATGTGTTTGGGTGATGTGCCTGTCATAGTTAAATATGTCAGTGTGTGCAAGCTGTGAGTGTTGCAGCAGTGGTAAGTGTGTGAGGGTGAAGTGAAGCTCTGATTGTGAGGTGTGAGTGGTGATAGGTAGAGATTGTTGGTAGCTGAGTGATGGGGGTATGGTGCATTGAGCAGTGTGTGAGGCTTGTGGTGCAGATGGTGGGACACGGCACTTACTGAAGACTTCACTCACCTTGACCAGCCATGTGAGATCATTAAACTTTATTCGGCATGAATCCAGGTCCTTGGGATCACACTGGTGGCCGTGACAGATTCAGCCTTCTGCAAATGACCTTGGGTGGCCTCTTGCCTCCCTACCGGTAGAGGACAGCCCGCCTTCGTTGCACCCGCAGGACCAAAGCCTCCAGTGCAGCATCTGAAAATCTTCTAACTCATTCTCTAGTTGTTGCACCATGGCTTGTTCCAGAGTGAGAATGAGGTGTTTCTACAACAAACCCTTTAAGTAGTGCAGAGAGTTTAGGCCAAACTTTATTGGCCATTAAACTGCACCCAATATTGCCCCCCCCCCCCCCCCGCCCCGTTGAGCGGTAAGCCAAGCGTTTAGCACTGAAATCAGCGCTCCAATCATGTCAATGAGCAGGCAGCACGAATTGTGTGTGCTGCACGCATCACTTAGAAGAGGTGCAGGCAAATAGCACTGGCCCGTGACACAGCCTGTTTTCGGGCCTTATCCATTTTCTAGGCCTTAGTTTATAAAGAGCTCATTGTTGAATCCATGATTCTTAAAGTATGATGTTTTCCAATAACTACACAGAGGCTGTAACTTAACAATTAACAGGTGTTTACTGGAGGAGGGTAGTCTAAAGACTGACAGTACAGAGGCATGCTCAAGGCTTATATACAGGTGTGGTCACTGCCGGTACTACAGTATACAGGAGCTGTAAAAGTAGTTCTCTCTTAATAAAGCTACATACACTACAATTCCTCCCCTTTTAGATTAGCAGTACCCATAATGTTCAAATAACAGTTAACACTTTAACATGCACATTAAACTGAAATAGTCCATTTATAGATTCAGTCTTTGGGGCGGCTTCCTGATCCTTTCTGGATAGCGCCTTTCCTGAGGTTCTTGTTCTTGGTGCGGAGGCGATTCTGGCCCCTTTTCGTCGGTTATTTCATCAGTTTCCACTGCTACTGTTTCTGAGGCAGATGCTACCGGTATGTCAGGTTCATCCCCAGGGACGCGAGACATGGGGTTGACTCGTTCCTGTGATGCTAAGATCTGGTCAACGTGGCGTCTCACAATGTTCTCCCCGACATCCACTGTGTACATTAATGGCCCCTGCCGTGTGCATATTGTTCCGGGTTGCCATTTCTCTGTTTGGTAGTCACGGGCCAAGACTGGTTGTCCTACATTGAAGCTCCTTGTCGGCTTCTCATTGATGTGCTGGAATTGTTTATCCTCAACATTTCTTCGCACATTTGGTCTGAGCAAATCCAGACGAGATCTCAACCTTCGGTTAAAGAACATCATGGCCGGGGTCTGGTTGGTAACTGCATGTGTCGCATTTCTGTAGGCTAACAGGAAATTGTCCACCTAATGCTGTAGTGGAATTTCATCATCGCACATGGCCTTTATCACCTTTTTGAAGGTTTGTACAAACCTCTCAGCCAATCCATTTGTGGCTGGATGATATGGGGTGGATGTGTAATGCCTTACCCCATTCCTTCTCATAAATTTCCGAAACTCTTCGGACACAAACTGTGGTCCATTATCAGAGCCGTTCCTGGCAAATATGGTCCGTAGGACTGCAATCGTTTTCTCTGTAGTGGTTGAGGACATTTTTATCACCTCAGGCCATTTCGAGTGAGCATCCACTGCTATTAAGAACATTGAGTCCATGAATGGACCAGCAAAATCAATATGCACCCGTTGCCATGGAGAGGAGGGCCACTCCCATGGGTGTAGAGGGGCATGTGGTGGTGCATTTTGGATCTTCTGGCATCCTGAGCAGCTCTTGGTTAGGTCCTCGATTTGTTGATCGATCCCCGGCCACCACACATAAGCCCTAGCAAGGCTTTTCATTTTCACCCCTCCCAGATGACCTTCGTGAAGCTCATTGAGCACTCTCTCCCTTAACTTGGGTGGAATTACCACTCGGGATCCACCCATCACTGTCCCCTGGCATACTGACAGCTGTTCTCTTCTGGATGAGAATGCTGGCAACAGTGAGTCGCCATGTGTTGGCCGTCCCCTCACCGTCAAATCATATACCCGAGACAGTGTCGGATCATTGCAGGTCTCCTTCTCTATATCCGCGTTAGTTACTGGCAATCGTTCAATTATTGACGAATAAAATATCTCGATAGGGTCCACTGCTGGTGCTTCCTCCACAGTAGGCAGTGGCAGGCGTGATAGCCCATCAGCGTTTCCATGCTGTTTCGTGCCTTTATATTCTATTTCATATTGGTTTGCCCCTAGAAAAGGGACCATCTTTGTAACCGTTGTGCAGTCATCACCGGAACGCCCTTCTTTGGATTGAAGATGGAGACAAGTGGTTGGCGGTCAGTCAGCAAGGTGAACTTCTGCCCATGCAGATAGTTGTTGAATTTTTTTACTCCCCATACTAGGCTGAGGGCCTCCCTGTCAATCTGGGCATAGTTGCGCTCGGCTGAGGTTAGTGACCGAGACGCAAAGGCTACTGGCCTCTCCAACCCGTCTGGGAATTTGTGCGACAGCACCGCTCCAATACCATAGGGTGATGCATCACATGCCAACCGAATTGGTAGTGCTGGGTTGAAATGGGCCAACACCTCTTTTGATGTGATCAATTCTTTGCACTTCTGGAAAGCTCGTTTACATTCGTCATTCCACTTCCATGGTACCCCTGTTTGCAGTAGGGTGTTCAGTGGGTGTAATACTGTGGACAAATTTGGTAAGAACTTATGGTAGTAGTTTACCAGCCCGAGGAACGACCTCAGTTGTGACACATTTTCCGGTGCTGGAGCCTTGACTACAGCATCAATCTTTTCAGGGGACTTATGTAACCCCTCTTCATCAATAACATGGCCACAATACGAGATCTGCTTCTGGAAAAACTCACACTTGTGGCGATTAGCTCGTAGCCCATATTCCTTTAATCTAGTGAGCACCTTCTCCAGGTTGGCGAGGTGATCACTGTCATTTTCGCCCGTGACCAGGATGTCGTCCAAATAACACTGAGTCCCTGTAATCCCTTGCAGGACTTGATCCATTGCCCTTTGCCAAATAGCCGGAGCCAATGCTACCCCGAACACCAGCCGGTTGTACTGGTAGAGACCTTTATGAGTGTTGATCGTGAGGTATTGTTTCGAGGCTTCTTCTACCTCCATTTGCAAGTACGCCTGGGCCAGATCAATTTTGGTGAAGCGTTTACCTCCAGATAGCGAGGCGAAAATATCCTCAATCCGTGGAAGCAGATATTGTACCGTGTGAAGGACTGGGTTCACTGTCACCTTAAAATCCCCACAGATGCGGACCTTCTTTGGTTCCCCAAGCGTATTACTCAACGACCTCTTCATTACAGGAACGATGGGTGTAGCCCACTCGCTCCAGTCTACTTTGGACAGTACTCCTGAACGTTCCAACCCTTCCAGCTCTGCTTCGACAGCTGGTCAGATCGTATAAGGCACCGGTCTGGCCTTAAAAAACTTTGGGCTTGCATTTTCCTCTATTTTAATCGTTGCTGTTATGCCTTTTAGTGTTCCGAGTCCCTCCTGGAACACATCTTGTGCGTCAGTTAGCATTTTTGACAGTCGACCAGGTGTGACGTCGTCATCCTTTTTGGCCTCAACCTTCAGTGCCTGTATGGAATGCCAATCTAATTGTATCTTCCGGATCCATTCACGTCCTAGTAGTGGTGGTACTCCATCTGGCAATACATATAGGTCCATTTTAGGTATTTCCTGGCCTTTGTATATCACTTTCACCCTTATTTTTCCTTTGGGGTAGACTTTTTGCCCCGTGTATGTCTTCAAGACAATCTCTGTAGCTTTCAAGGGTATATGTGAAAATAGCCGCTTGTAGTCCCTTTGGTTTATGACTGTTAGGGCTGATCCTGTGTCCAATTCCATTTTCACTTGGACTCCGTCTATCTTGAGTGTGACCCAGATAGTCTGGTGATCCTCCATTTTGGTTACCTTATGTAGTTTCAGACAACCCAGCTCCTTGCTTCCGGAGTCTGTATCACTTTTCTGTTCGTCTGAACTACTGTCCATCACCTTATGTACCTTTTTGTACTTCTCCTGTGGAGATTTCTTGCTGTTGGTTTTCTTCCCTGACCTGCAGACTCTTGCTATGTGTCCTGCTTTTCCACACTGTCTGCACACTTGATCCTTGAACCAACAATCCTTCTGGTCGTGTGTTGTTCTGCCGCAGCGATAACACTTCCCTGCTCCATATGACATTTCATTGGTGCCATATTCTTGCGGTCTCCGTTGTATCTCTGCAGCGCCCCGTGCGGCTGCTTCGTGTGATACTGCCATGCTGAAAGCCTTGTCCAGCGTAAGATCCTTTTCTGATAGAAGCCATTTCTGGGTTCCTTCACTTTGTAGCCCACACACAAACTTGTCCCTTAACGTGTCTGCTAGTCCCGCTCCAAACTGGCAGTGTTTCGATAGCTTGCGCAGTTCCGTTAAGTACTCAGCATTACTTTCGTCTTTATGCTGGTTCCTTTTGTGGAACTTAAATCTTTCTGCTATCAGCAGCGGTGTGGGGTTTAAGTGGTCCTGTAGGATTTCTACTATGCCTTCGAAATTCTTATCCATGGGCTTCTCTGGGGTTATTAGGTTTCACAGTAAGCCATAAGTTTTTGCACCCATGGAATTTAACAAAACCAGTGCTTTCCTAGCATCTGGCACTTCATTCGCCCTGCAGTACACCTCAATGCGTTCCACATATGTCGCCCAATCTTCGACTTCATTGTCGAACGTAGTGATACTGCCGCTCTTCGGCATCCCTGGGTGTGATTTAACTGTCTAAAATGGCGTCTCCCGCACTCTCCCTTCTTCTCCGCTGGCACAAAATGGCGTCTCCCGCACTTTCCTTTCTTCCCGCGCTCGCCCTTCTTCTCCGCTGCGGCTTCTAAAAATGGCGTCTCCCGTGCTCTCCCTTCTTCTCCGCGGCTCAATGGCGTCTCCCGCGCTCTCCCTTCTTCTCCCCGCGGACGCTGTTCAGCCCTTGAGCCCTGGCTGTGCTCTGCGCGTTCTCCTGTGCGCCTTTCCCGTTGCCGCCGCTCGGTCCTGAACCCGGCTGCTGCTTTACCCTCTCTCTCTGTTTTGTTTTTCCTTGACGCCGCTCGGTTTTCAACCCCCGGCTGCGCCCTGTGCGCTTCACCCTCTCTCTTACCCCGTCGACGCTGCTCGGCTTTTTCTCTGCCGTCGGTCGGCTCCAGCCGCCGCTGTCCGGGAAGGGTCTGCGCTGTACCTGTTGCCAGTCTGTTGCTGGATCGTCGTGGCTGGGGAACCAAACCCGGCTCTCAACAGCCTCCCCTGCGATGTTCACTCTCTGCCGGATGACTGGGCGGTTGCTCGTGGTCAACGCCCGTGCTTCTGGCCTCGACTTTCTTCCACCGCCCTCCCGGAGCGAATCCTTGAAAGGAAATGCAGAGTTGCAGGTAGATTCGAATCGACCTCGTCGCCACTGTTGAATCCGTGATTCTTAAAGTATGATGTTTTCCAATAACTACACGGAGGCTGTAACTTAACAATTAACAGGTGTTTACTGGAGGAGGGTAGTCTAAAGACTGACAGTACAGAGGCATGCTCAAGGCTTATATACAGGTGTGGTCACTGCCGGTACTACAGTATACAGGAGCTGTAAAAGTAGTTCTCTCTTAAAGGTACATACACTACACTCATGGGGTCTGCTAGAACCTTTGGACGCTTTGCAAACCTAACCAAACTTAATTTAACTATTTAGCGAGTGAGGGTTCTCCTATACCCACTCTCTGACCATTTAAATATTCTAACTCTGGGGCGAGAGCTCAGTGTGTTCAGGCCTGCGCACTGCTCTCTCTTGGGCAGGAATTTTTGAGTCCCAGACGAGCAGGAATCAGGCAGTGTAGTTAGGGTACTGCCTGGCTGGAACCCTAACTGCAGCTACAGTGTGAAGGCACCCTTAATGCATATCATTGTAATCCACCCAATAGCACTAACCCATTTCAGGGTTTGAAGGTCTTCAGGAGCCTCTTGGAAAAGATACAATGTGTCTGATGCAATAGGATGGTGATCTCAGAGCTTCCTGGTGTTTTAAGTAACAGGTACATTGGCCTGAAGCTTACTGTGCCTATCCCTATATTTATGAGAAACTAAAAGGCAAAAAGATCAAACACCTCTTCAAATTTAATTTAAAACATAACATGAACAACAGTGACGGTTTCCTTGGTGACCTAGCAGGATCATGAGCACCTGCACAAGCCAGTTACACAGTGGGGCAAAATGCTCAAAACTAATTTACACTGGAGATTACTAGATACTCCCTGTTAGAACTTGTTGATGAATAGCACAGAAGAAAAGCAAATTCCTGTGCAACAAACCACAACTAATGCTGTTTTACAGCTTTTGGCCTTAAATGCACTATCATAGAATCATAGAATGGTTACAGCATGGAAGAAGACTATTCGGCCCGTCGAGCCCGTGCCGGCTCACTGCAAGAGCACTTCAGCTGGTCCCACTCCCCACCCTTTCCCCGTAGCCCTGCAAATAGTTTTCCTTCAGGTACTTATCCAACTCCCTTTTGAAAGCTGTGATTGAATCTGCCTCCAGCACCCTTTCAGGCAGTGCATTCCAGATCCTAACCACTCGCTGAGTAAAAAAGTTTTCCTCATGTCGCCTTTGGTCCTTCTGCCAATCACCTTAAATCTGTGTCCTCTGGTTCTCGACCCATCCGCCAATGGGAACAGTTTCCCTCTATCTACTCTGTCTAGACTATGGTGTGGAGATGCTGGTGTTGGACTGGGGTGGACAAATGTAAGAAGTCACACAACACCAGGTTATAGTTCAACAGTTTTATTTGAAATCACAAGCTTTCGGAGCGCTGCTCCTTCGTCAGGTGAGAAACTAAAAGGCAAAAAGATCAGTTTGTGATTTCAAATAAAACTGTTGGTGTTGTGTGACTTCTTACATCTGTCTAGACTAGACCCCTCATGATTTTGAACACTCTTTCAAATCTCCTCTCAATCTTCTCTGCCCCAAGGGGAACAACCCCAGCTTCTCCAGTTTATCCATGTAACTGAAGTCCCTCATCCCTGGAATCATTCTCGTAAATCTTTTCTGTACCCTCTCTAAGACCTTCAGATCCTTCCTAAAGTGCGGAGCCCAGGATTGGACACAATACTCCAGTTGAGGCCGAACCAGCGTTTTATACAGGTTCGTCATAATTTCCACGCTTCTGTACTCTATACCTCTATTCATGAAGCCCAGGATCCCATAAGCTTTTTTAACTGCTTTCTCAACCTGCCCTGCCTCCTTCAATGATTTGTGCACACATACCCCCAGGTCTCTCTGTTCATGCACCCCCTTTAGGATTGTACCCGTTAGTTTATATTCCTCTCCTCATTCTTTCTACCAAAATGTATCACTTCGTACTTTTCTGTGTTAAATTTCATCTGCCACGTGTCCGCCCATTTCACCAGCCTGTCTATGTCTTCCTGAAGTCTATCACTCTCCTCCTCACTGTTCACTATACTTCCATGTTTTGTCTCATCTGCAAATTTTGAAATTGTGCCCTGTACACCCACATCCAAGTCATTAATATATATCAAGAAAAGCAGTGGTGCTAGAACCGACCCCTGGGGAACACCACTGTATACCTTCCTCCAGTCCAAAAAACAACCGTTCACCACTACTCTCTGTTTCCTGTCACTTAGCCAATTTCGTATCCATGCTGCCACTGTCTCTTTTATTCCATGGGCTTCAACTTTGCTGGCAAGCTTATTATGTGGCATTTTGTTGAACGCCTTTTGGAAATCCATGTACACTACGTCAACCGCATTGCCCTCATCAACCCTCTCTGTTAGCTCATCAAAAAACTCGATCAAGTTGGTTAAACACGATTTGCCTTTAACAAATCCATTCTGGCTTTCCTTAATTAATCCACACTTGTCCAAGTGATTGTTAATTTTGTCCCTGATTATTGTTTCTAAAAGCTTCCCCACTACCAAGGTTAAACTGACTGGCCTGTAGTTGCTGGGTTTATCTTTACACCTTTTTCACCCATTAAGGCCAGAATTCCCATATTTGCCTGTTTTGACTTCACTCCCATTGCTGCTAGAGCTCTGAGATGATTCTTCTTTCGTGTGAGAAAATTCCACCTTCGACTATTTTTCACCATTTTTTTCCCTCCTCTCCTGAAAGCATCAGCTGTTATTGAGGTAGAGTTTGAGGGTGCCAGATAATCTTCAGTATTTTTCCATGCTTCACTTCGTCCTTAACCAATATTCACAAGCATTCACGTCATAGTAGGAGTCACCGCATAGCGATCATGAGCTAGAATACTGGCTGATTTCTCTCCTCACATGTCTAGAAAACACTTTTCCAATGCATTATCACCCAAAGTGAAAGTTTTATTTCACATATATTACCTTTATAATGAGCAATGCACTCAGACAAGCATGTGCTAAACATTGTTGTATTAGCTAGACCTTTAAGGAGTCAGACTTAGAATGTGCTGCTCTTCCTCAACCATCTGCTCTTAGCTCATCCCTTCCACTGAACCCCTTCCTTGTCCCAGCCAGCCGAATCTGCCATGGACATGAACTACCATGCACTAAAGCTGATGGAACATACATGCTTCTCATAAGACACTGAGTGGAGTGCTTTTAACCGTATTACAGATGATAACCATATTACAGGTGTTAAGCAGAAGGGGTAGTAAGTACCTCTGACTGGGGACATGTCTCATCCCTCAGATAGTCCCCAATCTTTGGTGCTCTCTGCTGACACAGCTCTCACCTGTGGCTCCAAGTAGTGGCTTGTGCCACACCCTGTGAAACTGCATCGGCTCCCAGGCTAAACTAGGTGAGGGTAACCTGCGGATTTGTTTCCCGGGTGAACGAGAGACACCCGGGACACCCGCTGACACCTCAGCGCACGAGGACTGATGTGGTGACTTAAGTGCGCTGATTGCCAGAGAATTGAACAAATATAACATAGACATTGCAGCACTAAGTGAAACTTAACTTGCCAAAGTTGGCCAACTTAAGGAAATTGGTGCTGACTTTACCTTGTTCTGGAGTGGCCAGCCCATAGAGGAATGCCTTTGCCAACAAAGCAAAAGTTTTGGCTTTGCTATCAAGTTCAGTATCGCAGACAAACTTGAGAATTTTCCCAAAGGTATCAATGATCGCCTGATGACACTAAGATTGCCATTTGCTGGGAAATGTCTTGCCACCATCATCAGTGCCTATGGACCAACCATGACCAACCCAGACAAAATCCAAAACAAATTTTATGAAGACCTAAATCATGCAAACTCATCATCCTGGCTAACTTCAACGTATCGGGTCAGTCCATCAAACCAGGCGGGGCATCATTGGCAAACATGGCATTGGGAATTACAACAGCAATGACCTTCTGCTCCTCAGGAAATATGCTGAACACAGCCTTATCACCAACACCATCTTCAGGCTACCAAATAAGAACAAGACATCTTGGATGCATACTTGTTCCAAACACAGGCATATGATTGATTACATCTTAGTCAGGAAAAAGGATATTAATGATGTCAAGATCACCAAAGCAATGAGAGGCGTTGAATGTTGATAGACCATAACCTCCTTCGCGCAAACTCAACATTCACTCCTTGGAGTCCCCAGGGCAAAATAACCACCTCAGAAGTTAAATGTCAGCAAACTCAAGTCTGTTTGCTCAAGACAAGAACTACTTATCACAGCTGCTCAAAACCATTTGATCATTGTAAGTACAACTTTTGGTGACATTAAAGCTGACTGGAACTGCTTCAAAGATGCAGTCCGCATTGCAAGCCAAACTGTCTGTAAACATCAGGACTGGTTTGATGAAAATGTAATAATATAAAAAAGTTACTTGATGAGAAACACTGGCTGCACTCATCGTGGAGAAAGGGGACGTCATCAACCAAGAAGAAGCAAGTTTATGGCAACATTCGTAAACAAGTCCAGACCATACTAAGGATTATGTGTGACACCTGGTGGAGCAAAAAACCAGATACATTGTTCATTGTTGTCCTATGCTGACCAGAAGGACATGAAGAACTTTTATAATGTGCTTAAGACAGTATATTGCTCACAATCTACTGCCTGCACTCCTGTTATAAGCATTGATGAAACAACTCTTCTCACAGACAAGTATCAGATCGTTAAAAGATGGCTGATCATTTCCAAATTTTTCTAAATAAGAAGCCAGCTATCAATGATGAGACCATCGATCAGCTTCCTCAGTGTGCCATCAATGACAACCTTGCAAAAGAAACTATTATATCTGTAGTAACCTGGGAGGTTATGAGTAACCTGATCCACCAGGTGGTGCTGTGGCAATTGCTCTCCTGAGTTAAGTCTGATCTGTACTGGTTGTACTCTTTGTTTTTGCTGCCTCATGGCAGAGCTTTTATGTGCAAGTGTTGATTAAACCATGTTAAGGAGTTAACCTGTGTCTGTCTCCATCTATGGCCACTTCAAGATACCACATATGGCGACGAGAATAAAGGACGGAAGAGTTTTGGAGTATTCGGAAGAGGTGCTCGGGTTGGTTAGCAAACTAGTCGGAAAAGCACGAGGCTAGGCCGCGGGAGTCGAAACGGAGTTTGATTTTTTAGCTGAAGTGACCGGACTCCAAGGATGGCAGGAACGGTAGGCTCCGTGGCACCTTTTCACAGCAAGTCGCAGTCTTGGGAGGAGTATTGTGAAATACTGGGCCATTTCTTTATGGCAAACGAGGTGGACAGTGCTGAAAAGAAAAGGGCCATTTTACTGAGTTGTGTGGGAGCGCAAACCTATACACGGATGAGGAATCTGCTGAGCCCGGAGCGGCCAGGAGAAAAATCTTTTGACGAGTTGGTGAGTCTACTAAAGAATCATTTCAATCCGAAACCGAGTGAAATAGTACAGAGATGGAAATTCAATTCGAGGATTAGGAGGCCGGAAGAAAGCGTTATTGAGTATGTGGAGGAGCTTCGGAAGCTCGCACAGGACTGTAATTTTGGAAATGCGCTCACAGTTATATTAAGGGACAGACTAGTATGCGGAGTTAACGGCGACAGTATACAGCAAAGGTTGCTATCAGAAGAAGGATTAACGTTTGAGACGGCACTTAAAAAAGCACAAGCCATGGAGATGGCTAACAAGGACATTAAGGACTTAAACAGTATGAGCAAGGAGAAATGGAGTAAACCAGTGGGAGGAGCTGTTTTCAAGACGGAAGCTGGCGCGAAAAGTGCACCAGTCGGGGTTGGGGATTGCTACCGATGTGGCGGGACGAGCCATTATGCAAAGGACTGCAGGTTTGCAAAGACAAAGTGCCACAATTGTGGAAAAATAGGGCACTTAAAGAAAGTCTGTAAAAGGGCAGTGAGTGAGAGAAGCAGTGCTAAAGGGGCAAAGCATGCTAAAGGGGGGAGGGAGAAGTACACAAAGCGGGCAAATTACATACAAGAGGAAGAGTCTAGTGAGTCGGTTTTCACTATATACAGTATAGACACTTCAAAGCCCAACGTACCCCCTCTCACTCAGTATTTGATAGTGAACGGAGGTCAAGTAAAGTTTGAGATTGACACCGGATGTAGTGTAACCATAATGTCGCAGACTGAGTACGCCAAGCTATGGGGGGAAGCAAAAGTACCAGAGCTAGGTACATGCCCCATTAGTCTCAAAACCTACACAGGACAGAAGGTGGACATTTTGGGGGCGGCCGAAGTACAAGTGGAACACAAAGGAGTCACCAAAGAGTAAGCGGTAGTGGTAGCAGGGTCAGGGCCAAACCTGTTAGGGCGAGGGTGGATCAGTGAGTTGAGTGTGTACTGGCAGGCAATGAATAAAATGGAGGACAGTACAGAGGCACTGCAAGAAGTGCTGATGAAGCATGAGTTAGTGTTCAAGGACGAACTGGGCACCTTAAGGGGAGCCACAGCCAAGATTCATGTAGCCAGTGATGCCACGCCTCGTTTCTTTAAACCAAGGTCGGTACCTTTTGCAATGAAAACCAAGGTTGAGGCGGAACTAGATCGCCTGCTAAAGGACAAAGTAATAGAACCAGTGAAATTTTCAGACTGGGCGGCACCAATAGTCCCGGTGTTGAAGCCCGACGGTAACGTAAGGGTGTGTGGTGACTATAAGTTAACAGTGAACAGTGTATCATCACTGGAACAGTACCCCATTCTGAGAATGGAGGACATGTTAACATCGCTCGCTGGGGGAGAAAGATTCAGCAAACTGGACATGAGTCATGCGTATCAGCAGATATTGCTAGATGAAGAATCAAAAAAGTTTGTCACGGTGAACACGCACAAGAGGCTGTTCACGTATGCCAGGTTACCATTTGGTGTCAGTTCTAGCCCAGCAATATTCCAACGGACTATGGAGGGCATTCTGCAGGGCATTCCAAAGGTGGCCGTGTACTTAGATGATATTCTGCTAACAGGAAGTGACGATCAGGATCACTTAAAAACACTGGACAAAGTGCTACAGCGGCTGGAAGAGGCGGGGCTACGCCTGAAACGGAGTAAGTGTAGTTTCATGGAGAAGGAAGTTACATTCCTGGGACATCGGGTGGATGCCACAGGCCTCCATCCATTACCAGGGAAAGTGCAGGATGCACCGGCACCCACCTCAGTGACTAAACTGAAAGCCTCTCTAGGGCTCCTGAATTATTATAACCGGTTTCTTCCAAAGTTATCGATGCTGCTGGCACCCCTGCACAAACTGCTGAGAAAGGAGGAGCCATGACGTTGGGGGCCAGAGCAAGCGAAAGCGTTTCAGCAGTCAAAGGAGCTACTTCAGTCCAGCAGGGTGTTGGTGCATTACGACGAGAAGAAGGAGCTGATAATGTCCTGCGACGCATCACCCTATGGAGTGGGGGCAGTGTTGGCCCACCGCATGCCAGATGGAGCAGAAAGGCCCATCGGGTTTGTTTCACGCACGCTCACAGCTGCGGAAAAGAACTATTCACAGCTTGATAAAGAGGGGTTGGCCATTATATTTGGAGTAAAGAAATTCCATAAGTACATATATGGGAGGAAGTTTGTAATCAGTACTGACCACAAGCCTCTTATTAGCTTACTGAATGAGATGAAAGCAGTGCCTCAAATGGCATCACAGAGAATAATGAGATGGGCAGTAATACTAAGAGCCTATGAATATGTGATCACGTACAGAGCCGGCAAGGAAAACGGGAATGCGGATGCTCTCAGCTGCCTGCCCCTCTCAAAATCTCCTTGCAGTACTTCCCCTGAGGAGCACGTCCTGATGCTGGATCAGGAGATCAGTCCCCTGATGACTTCAGCGCAAATCCAGGGCTGGACAGCCAAGGACCCCGTTCTGTCAAGGGTCCATGAGTATGTGTTGAAAGGCTGGCCAGATCACCATGACGGACCGGAGTTCACGCCGTACAGACAGAGACAGCACGAGCTCAGTGTCCAAGATGGATGTGTGCTATGGGGAGCACGCATCATAGTCCCAGAGCGGGGACGCTCTACTTTGATGGAACAGTTGCATCAATCGCACCCAGGAATGACTAGAATGAAAGGACTGGCTAGGAGCTACCTGTGGTGGCCTAACTTGGATGCTGAAATTGAGTCAAAGGTAAAGTCATGCACTATATGTCAGGAACAGAGGAAAGCACCTGCCGGGGCACCACTCCATCCCTGGGAGTGGCCCAGCAAACCCTGGAGGAGAATTCACATAGACTATGCGGGACCTTTTATGGGCAAAATGTTTTTGGTGCTGGTAGACGCTCACTCAAAGTGGATCGACGTTTATCCAGTGAGCTCTGCAACGACTGATGCCACACTGGATTGTCTCAGGAACAGCTTCAGCTCGCATGGTATTCCAGAAATGATTGTATCCGACAATGCACAGTATTTTGTTAGTGAAGGGAGCAAAGAATTCATGGTAAGGAATGGAATCACACATGTCACCTCGGCTCCATATCACCCAGCCTCAAATGGGTTAGCCGAGCGAGCCTTGCAGACTTTTAAGGAGCTCATGAGGAAGAGCTCAGGTGACACCCTGGAGACCAAGCTCAATAGAGCCTTGTTTAGTTATCGTATAACACCCCAAGCTACCACGGGGCTTTCTCCGGCTGAGTTGATGATGGGGAGAAAGTTGCGGTGCACGTTAGACCTGATACACCCAGATCTCAAAAGCAAGGTTGAGACAAAACAAACAAACCAAAAAGCGTACCATGACAAACATACTAAAGCTCGCCATTTCGCCATAGGGGACTCTGTGTACACCCGGAACTTCGGTTATGGACCTAAATGGATACCAGGACTAATCCAGGACATTACAGGACCTGTGTCGTACTCCGTGTTACTAGGGGATGGTCAAGGGGTTTGTCGGCATGTGGATCAGCTTTTCAGCCGGCAGCAGGGGGAACTGCTTCAGATGGAACAAAGGGCAGTAGAGGAGGCTGTTCCAGGACCCAGCACGGCTTATAAGGTGCCAGTGGACACTGGTACTGCCAGGCCACAGCGGGACAGAGTAAAACCAACATCAGAGACTACTCCAATCTCAAGTGCGAATGAATCTGAGAATCCACCACAAGTGGAATTAAGACGTTCACAAAGGATTCGCAAGCAACCAGAAAGACTTATACAAACCTGTTAAATTAGTCAGGGGTTAACCATGGTTAGAGCATACTGGTTAATTAAAACGTAGTACCTAGTAAGGGTTATTGTTTAAGAATTGCATACGGCAATCTTAAGGGGGGAGGAGTGTAGTAACCTGGGAGGTTATGAGTAACCTGATCCACCAGGTGGTGCTGTGGCAATTGCTCTCCTGAGTTACGTCTGATCTGTACTGGTTGTACTCTTTGTTTTTGCTGCCTCATGGCAGAAGCTTTTATGTGCAAGTGTTGATTAAACCATGTTAAGGAGTTAACCTGTGTCTGTCTCCATCTATGGCCACTTCAAGATACCACAATATCAGAGACTGAAAAGGCTGTCAGTTTGCTCTCAAATAGGAAGGCACCAGGTTCTAATGCTATCCCAGCTGCGATATGCAAATCTATGTAGTACTCTGAAAAAATTCCCCAGGAGTTCAAAGATGCTTTAATTGTCCACCTCTACAAGGGAAAAGGAAATTGTTTTATCTGTGTTAATCACTGGGGAATCTCTTTACTTTTCATTGCTGGAAGATCCTTGCAAGAGTGATGCTCAATCGTTTGCTGAAAAAATCTACCAAACCGTCAATGTGGGTTCAGAAAGGGAAGAGGCACAACTGATAATGATCTTCACAGACAGGCAGCTCCAAGAAAAATGTAGCGAGCAAAATGTAGACCTCTACTGTGTCGTCGTTGACCTGGCAAAATCATTCGACACCACCAGTAGAGTAAGTCACTGGAAATCCTCTCCAAGTTTGGGTGTTGGCCTTAAAAAGACAGTGTACTCCCCAGGCAAGGATTACATTCCACCACGCATCACTATCGATGATCATCACATGCTTCAGCCTGTGGTCAGATTCACCTGACTGGATGACACCCTGTCTAGAGAAGTCCCTATCAATACAGAAGCATCCTGCAGAATCGCTAAAACCTGCATAGTGTTTGGAAAACTCCGTGAGTGCCTCGAGGACAAGAGAGACATCAGTCTGCAGACCAAGCTCAAAGTATAAAAAGGCAAAATACTGCGGATACTGGAAATCTAAAACATAAACAGATAATTCTGGAAACACTCAGCGGGTCAGGCAGCATCGGTGGAGAGAGAAACAAAGTTAACGTTTCAGGTCGATGGCCTTTCATCAAAACTGAAAATATTACAGATCTAATAGGTTTTAAGCAAGTACAGAGGCAGGGAAAGCGGAGGGGTGGGGGGTGGGGAGAACAAAAGGGAAGTTTGTAATAAGGTGGAAGGCAGGACTGATTAGACATCTATAAGTGGGAACAACTTGCTCAAGATAAGAAAGCTTGGAAAAACCATCCGTGAAAGCGCCTCCTACTATGAGCCCCGTCGCATTGCTGATGTTGAATGTAAACTCCAGCTGAGGAAGTCTCACTTGAAAAATTAAGATTCCCAACCTGGTGTATCCCGGATCCACTATTCAATCTGTCGTCACTTATTCCGAGCAAAAATAGGTCTCATCAGTCATCAAAGAACTCACTGCAAAAAAAGAGATGATATTCCGGCTGTCTTCTTCGATATTGAAGGACGGACGATGACAGATGATAAAACAAAGATTTTGTGTGGTGAAATTAAAACTGAAAATGCTGGAAACACTCAACAGGTCAGGCAGCATCTGTGGAGAGAGGAGCAGAGTTAACGTTTCAGGTCGATGACCTTTCATCAGAACTGGAAGATGTTAGAGATAATAAACAGTTTTTCAGCAAGTACACGGTCAAGGAAAAGGGGCAGGAAAAGAACAAAAGGGACAGATCTATGATCGAGTGGGGGGCAGGAGTGATTAGATAACAAATGGGATGATGGTGCAAGGCAAAAGGAGTTGAAAGGCAAAAGGAGGTGATAATGGGACAAATATAGAAACACCTCCTTTTGCCTTGCACCATCATCTCTTTTGCCATTTAATCACTCCTGCCCTCTATCCTATCACAGATGTCCCTATCCCTTTTGTTCTTTTCCTGCCTCTTTCCCTGCATCTGAACTTGCTGTTCATTTCTAACATCTTCCAGTTCTGATGAAAGGTCATCGACGTGAAACATTAACTCTGTTTCTCTCGCTACAGCTGCTGCCTGACTGAGTGTTTCCAGCATTTTCAGTTTTGATTTCAGATTTCCAGCATCTGCAATATTTTGTTTTAATTTCTTGTGGTGAGTCAAGTAAACTAATGCTATGAGTTGGCTGTCTTTAAACTTGAAAATGCAAAGATACAGGCAGACACATTCCTCTAATGCCATATTGTGGGATTAGGCCCCTAATAAATGGAGGAACCATTGTTCAGAAAGGTATTTCCAGCATATAACCCTTTGCAGATTCCCTTCATGGGGGACTCACCATCCCAACCAATTGCATTCGTTAACTGAAACTTAAGTGACTGGTCTTTATAGAGAATAACGCCTGCATTTGCAGTTACAAAACAAAGCTGGCTGTGTATAAAGCATGGGGCGCAGCTACAGTGAGACTCTTTGTGATTAGCTAATCACCCCATCATCACGCTATATGACTTGGCTCGCCCAATGGTCATATGCCTGGAAGACTTCTAATTGGTAGCCAACTTAGAAAATGGTTAAAGCTGCGCTGCCCCAGTTTTTCTTCCATTTAGATCTCTTTTGCTAACAAAAGATTTGCAGTGTTGGAGGAAGCTTAAAAGTAGTCGATGTATGTTTTCAAAAATATATATGGAGAGAGAAAAGGAAGTGATTCCAACAGGAAGTCTTTTATATTTAATTAGGCAGAAAAGCTGGCGAGTATGTAGTAATGCAGCAGGAAAAAAATGTTGATTTTTAGCTGTGAAAGAGAGTAATTGAGATTGATGACCTGCTGTGACAAAGTACAAGGAGACCCACGAATGCCAAGATCAGTCTATGTTTTGCATTCTGCTCAGGAACATGTACGATTCTGACTTTTAATTATTGGCATTTTAAGCGAGCAATTGTCAGTATCTGTCCTCAAGATACCTTCAGTTCCTTTTCCCACAGAAGCTCAATTCAGTTTAAACAATGCAGCTTCTCAGTTTAAGACGTGGAGGTTGAAAACAAGCGAATGATGTCAAATTTTCATCATTGGGCAGTTCAGCATTCTTTTTAGAGAGCGGCGATCTTTGGTTGATATGAGAATTTTTCTACAAATTCCCCAAAAGAGTTGCAGAATTAAATATTTTTCTACAAATTTTTAGCCACTAAGCAAGTTGCAAAGCGGATTAAAGATTTTAAACGCAGCTCTTTTTTTTGAAGGGGGTGATCCCACACTCCGGAAAAGCTGTGCCTGTGAGACGCAGGCAGGGCTACAATATAGTCACAATATATCCGAGTGCTGCTTCTCAGCAGGGAGTGCGGGATTGTGAATGCACTGACGGGTTATCACTGGGAAAGGGTATCAAGGAATATGGAGCCAAGGCGGGTAAATGGAGTCGAGGTATAGATCAGCCATGGTCTAACTGAATGGCAGAATAGCCTCGAGGGACTGAATGGCCGACTCCTGTTCCTATGAGAACTGGGTGTGAAGCATAGAGGATAAAAAGCCAACCAACCCTATTAATAGGGGACACTTCGTATAATAATCATTCTCACATGTTGAAATGCTCTGTTCTCAGTCGGCTGCTGCCCAGTGCTATACCCCATTTTTTTTTAAATGGGACTTGTGGTCGCTAAAGAGCATTTTAAATGCAGAAACCACACACAGAAACTATTGGTCCCAGACTTTCAATAAAGCTCTATTGACGATTACCTGGCGTAAACCGAGCCGGGTTTATGGGGCAGTTAAAATAAGGGCAGTGACTTAACTCTGTGATACCCCTGGCTTCCCGCTGGTTCCTGATATTAACCTGCTCTTTTGTGCAGGAGAGTAGGACAGCCTCAGGACGGCCACGGGGTCCTGCTTTAAATATGCAGATCAGGTCCGATGATGTCATCAGGACTCAATCTGCAATTTTAGTCCGAAACGTGAGCAGGGGAGGAGCGATGGCTTCCCCATTGGGGCAAACCTGTCGGGAGGGGCATCATGGCCCAGAAGAGGCCCAGGCAGGTAAGTTTAAAAATATATATATGTTAGGTTTCCTTGAGGGCAAGGAGGAGCAGGAGTGCCCCTCCGGTCCACAAGGAAACCATAGGCCTCCCTTTCCCCGGGCTTTCCCCTCCCTCCCCCGATCATGATCGCCTGCCCCACTTACCTTACTGCCGGGACCGTTTCCATGGGTCCCCGGTGTCGGCCTCCTGCTGCCCAAATTTATCCCCGCCGGCCAGGTAGTAGATCTGACTGGGCTCAGGCAGAAATCCACCGAAACTTATGGAAATGAAGCCCAGCTGTTAAAATCAAGCAGGCCTCGACGTCTCCGTTGTTTCTGGGTGCACCGCCCCCTTCGGTGTTTGTCTACACTGTTCCCGCCCACCATTAAAATAGGAGCTTTAGCTGCAGCTGAAGTGCTAGCACCAGCGCTGACACAATGGACCGAAGGGCCTCCTTCAGTGCTGCACTCTCCAGGATGCGGTGAGCAATTATTTGGGCTGGAGGGCCACATTCACCCACTTCAGGTTTTGACGGAGGCGGGACAGGGGGCGGGCAACCAACCAGCTCCTAGGGGGTGAAACGTCAATTTAAATATTGTAATTAGGCTGGAAGCCTCTTTTTTTAACCACTACTTTGAATTTAACTGCATGGGGACACAATTAGTGAAACCCGGCAGTTAAACTGAGGCGGGGACTCCTGCATCCAGGAGGTAAGTGGCTTTACACCTACCTCCTGGATCCAGGATCCTGACCATACCCACCCCTCGTGATCAGAGACCCACCCCCAGGCCTCCAATCATCTCCCATCTCCCCTGGCCTCTGATCCCCACCATGAGGCCGGCCTCGATCCTCTCTTCTTCCCCCCCCCGCCGATACTCCGGCCGACCTCCAACCACCATCGACCCCCCGCAATCCCCAACGCCCCCCCATCTGATCCCCGATCACCTGCCAATCCTGCCAACCCCCCCGGCGCCCCCCCCCCAAACCCCGATACTGTCTTTGCTCCTGATCCCCGATACTGCCATGCTGATCTCCGACCCCCCCCCCCCCCCCGCCATGATTCCCGACCCCCCCCATGATCCCTGACCATGCCTACCCCTCACATCTGAGGCCTACCCGTCCGCAGCCAGCCAGCCTCTCAATCTGCCTGGCTGCAGGCGGGAATCCGAGGCCTCGCATTCACATCAGGCCCGGCTGTTAAAGTCATCTGGGCCTGCAGGAAACCCAGCGTCCTGGGTTTCCCACCCACCTCGGAGACCCCCCGTCCCCAACCCGCCTCCCTTGAGAAAAGTCCGGCCCAAGTCTTTCTTTCTTTGGCATCACAGTCCTGCTGCTCACTTCCTCAGCCACCTCAGTCCAGGCCCTCTTGATTGTGGCAGCAGGTTTTTCTTCCCACTTCTGGTGAACAACACTTCTCTCCTGGCCCTCACTGCACCCAGCATTAGCTCCAGGGAAGCATCAAAGAACCTGGGGGCTACCTTCTCTCTCTTTGCTGAGATCGCTTCAAGTGGCAATTTATCTTTATATACTTTCCTCAGTCCTTTCCCTCAGCCTCCCTTGCAGAGGTGGACTGAGCTTTTAAATACTGGCCAGAAAATTGCATCTTGTGGTGGACAACACACTCGCAAACACTTCATTCCATTGAGGAACTTGGAAGCTTTATTTATATGATACCTGGCCATTAAAATCAGCCAGCGTGCCGCTGTGTCAGCTGTGGCTCAGTTGGTAGCACACTTGTCTCTGGGTCAGAAGGTTGTGGGTTCAAGTCCCACCTCAAGGACTTGAGCACGTAAAGCTAGGCTGACACTCCAGTGCAGTGCTGAGGGAGTGCTGCACTGTTGGAGGTGCTGTCTTTTGGATGAGATGTTAAACCAAGGCCCCATCTGCTCTCTCAGGTGGACGCAAAAGATCCCATGACACTATTTCGAAGAAGAGCAGGGGAATTATCCCTGGTGTCCTGGCCAATATTTATCCCTCAACCAACATAACAAAAACAAACAGATTATCTGGTCATTATCACATTGCTGTTTGTGGGAGCTTGCTGTGCGCAAATTGGCTGCCGCGTTTCCCACATTACAACAGTGACTCCACTTCAAAAGTACTTTGGCTGTAAAGCGCTTTGAGACGCCGGGTGGTTGTGAAAGGCGCTATATAAATGCAAGTCTTTCTTTGCTAATGCCCTCGCACGCCACGGTCCCGTCTCTGGGTTAATATCGGGCCCTTGGACTCAGTGGGGTAGATTTTCAACTTGCAGCCCAGTTGTAAAACTGGCATTGTGGGTCGGCCACCCATTACAGAAACCGCCCAATTTTAATTTCCACCATAATCAGGAAACCCCTCTCAATATGGCAGAGGTACACTTAGCCAAGTGGTGGTTAGTTACGGTATCCTTGAGAGATCAACTCACAGCCAACATAAGAAAAATTTCTGGATTGCTGGTAGGGTTGGTCAGAGAAATGAGCTTGATGTACCTTTGTGAACTGGATCTGTAAAATGCACTGGAGACACCATGGACACCTGTTGGACACAGCCAAGGGATGGCTCCATGGAGTAACAGAAGTGGTTCGAAGTCTGCTGACAGTGGGTCTGCCATTCAGGTTAATATTGTATCCAATACATACAATCTACAGCCCAGAAACTGGTGATTCACCCCAACTGGTCTATGCCAGTGTTTATACCCGACACGAGCCTCCTCCCACTCTAATTACCTCTTCCCACCCTGCCCCTGTATCCCTCTCTTCCCTTCTCCTTCCTGATTGCATCAAACCTCCCCTTGGGCCACAAAATCATATCTGATGCGTGCTGTGAACCAGGCTATAATTAGTGTTCCACTGTGCATATTACACTCAAGTATGTAAACCTCTAATTAATGCTAATGAGCTGGATTTGTAAACCATCTTTAACTAAAGCCTGGATTTTTTACTTCCACACTCGCCATCCTGTGATTTGTTTGCCATTTAAAATGAATGGACATCAAATTACAGGCTAGCACCCAAAGAAATGCAAAACCCCCTTAAGAAAGCACTGTACCCAGCATCTTCTGTCTGAGGTATTGAATTGCCTGTTTCAATTCTGTTCCCAGTAATCCCAATTTACAATACTGTGCAACATCCCCCATTACCCACAATCCAATATTGTGCCCTCCTGATCATCTGCAAGATGTTGCTTTATTGGCCAGCCTTCTAGCATTAACCCCTTGCTGTCTGGTGTGAAGCAATATCACAGCTGACAATAGATTAATTTATGATGTGTCAGCCACGGTTTGGTGGTAGCACTCTCACTGCTCCAGAGACTTGAGCACATAATTTAGACTGCCACTTCAGTGCAGTACTGAGTGAATGCTTTACTGTCGGAGGTGCCAATTTTTGGATCAGAGATTGGCCCAGAACTTGCTGGAAAAATAATGGCGAGTTAAGGGCGCCCACTATTATTAGTGTGTAAAAAACCCAGCAATTTGTGGCAAAGAAAAGATATACTGTGAGTTCCAATTCTCCACAAATTGCTGGCGGTTAGCCTTGCCAAAACGGAAAAACTTGCCATCCCGCCAACACATTGGCCCCAAAAATTATCGGTTAAAACCTCCATTAAAACCAGAAATGGGCGTGTTTGAGGCGGGTTGGGGTTGGGTTTCAGATTTTTGAAATTTTAACACCCCACCTCCCCAGCCCTCTACCGCCCATCATGGAGGGTTCAAACTCCCCCCACTGAGTGTCATGAAATTGCTGGATTTACGCGTTAATACAAATTAATCTCGCCGTAGCCATTTAGCATGTTGTAAGGGCCCTGTTAATGACATGATTTATGGTCCTGACATGACATTCAACCTTGGAGACCCAGAAACTGGAGTCTCACTCCTGCAGGTAGTAACATGTTCCTAGAGGTTTTTTTAAAATAAAAAATACTTTTTATTTTTCCTTACTTTTCCTTCTGGCTCTTTTTCTCGCTCTCCCTTAATTCACACTCTTTCTTTCCCTCTCTTTATTTCTCTTTCTGTATCTAATTTGACTCTAATTCACCCCATTTCCTTCTCCATCATTCGCTCTGTTTCTTTCTCTATCCTTAAATTTAATTGGTTAAGGAGATAGACCATTGGACCCGATGTTCACGAGATTCCAGATGTACTGTTGACATCACCGTGCTGTTATCAATTCGCATTTCCAGCAATTTGCGGCGCAAAAATAACACGAATTTAAGGATTAGGTAAAAAAATCCAATTTATGGTGCTCACCATGAGATGCGTCGCTCCAGCAATTCCTGGGCCATTAAATCAAGGTCCCATCTGCCTTCTCACATGAACATAAAAGAGACCATAATGCTATTTGAGGAAGAGCACAGGAGCTCTTCTGGTGTCCTGGACAATTTTTAATCTTACAATAAACACCATTAGAAACCATTAGAAAAATGAACTGACCATTTATCACAGAGATCCTAATGCGTGGTCAATCTTAAATGGAAATCCTGATGCCTTGTCAATCTCAAATGGAAATTCGGATATTTGGTCAATCTGGAATGGAAACCTTGACATCTGGTCAATCTGGAATGAAATGCCCAATGCCTGGTCAAGCTGGAATGGAGACCTTGATGTCTGGTCAATCTAGAATGAGCACCCAATGCCTGGTCGCATTAGAGCACAGATCTTAGGCTGCTCTGTAAATGTTGTGTTGTCTTTATAAAATACACTTCTGATGTTTGTTGGTGGAAAATAAATATTAGAATAAAGCTTCTTGTTTTCTGAACCCCTACAAGGTTACTTTAAACCAAACTCAACATTTAGAACCAGTGGGCTCTGCTTCACATGATGGAAATAGTGTTACGATGGAAGTTAAAAGTACAGTGTAAAGCGAACTTTGTGCATTCACAGTTATTTAAAAACCAGCAATATTAGAGAATGATTCCATTCTTTCACCTCCCCCTCCGTTCTATGATGTGTTAAATTTAAACTCTTTGGGGGAGAAATTGGGTGAGTAGCGCCACCTGTTAGCGCCTAAAGAGGCAGGCAGTGGCTGTAGCGCCACTGGCTGCGCCTCCCGCGATATTCAGGAGGGGCGCTAATGGTGGCGTTAGCCTGTTATGCTGCGCCGCCACCGATGACGTCATCGGTGTGCGCAGCGCCCCATTCGTGCCCCGTTCGCGATATTTGGTAGCGAACGCCGCAGTTGCGCCGTTCGCTGCCCGCGCTCGGTTCACGGGGCCTTACTGTGCCGGCAGTGGCGCAAGTTAAGGTGGAGGTGCGGGGCGGCCGCCTGCCAGCACCTCCGTCCCCGGCTTCCTAACCACCCCCCCACCCCCCGCGGCATTGCCGGCTGTTTCCCAAGAGCCCGGCACTTCTCCTTGGTGCCGGGCTCATTTGCCGGCACTCGCGAGCGGGGATCGCGCTGTTGCAGGCACCTCCCCCTTAACAGTGGGAGGAAGGCCTGCAGTACCGCAGCGTGCCGTGCCGCAGCGTGTGGCGCTGCGGCATGTTGCGCTGCGATAATCAGTTTCAGCGCCCTAAGAGGGACGCGGAGCACCTCGAGCCTCGCCCCGTGTCCCTCGAGGGGCACTGAAACTGAATTTCTGGCGATCGGTATCACTCCGATCGCTGCGCTAAATCCTGCGCTCAGGCGACTTTTGCGCCACTTTGGCGCCCCAACCCAATTTCTAGGCCTTTGTCCTTGACATCCAATCCCTCCATAGCCTTGCCCCACCCTATCTCCTCAATCTCCTTCAGCCTCATATCCCCCACGTGGTGAGTCTGCTCTTTAGTGTGTCCTCCCCTCACCCTACCATTGGTGGAGCAGCCTTCAGCAGACTCAGCCCCACTCTCTGGAATTTCCTGCCATCACCTCTCAGCCTCACCACTTCTCTCTCCTTTAAAAGCCTTCTCCAAAACTTTCTTTTCATTTGTGCCTTTGGTCACCCCACCTAATATCTCCTCCCTGCCTCGGCATTCAATTCCATTTGTGAGGCACTTATATAAATGTACGTTGTTGTCCATTGACTCTGGTGTAGTGTGAGGTGCTATGAAGTGTCTAGCTAGAGTTAAATGGTGCATTAAAGATATCCACTGCAGTCCTAGTTTATGATTTTTGAAATTTATTTTTGTTCTTTTTAGGTAATTGATGCAAATGTATTCAGTGGGCCAGTCAAAGAGCCCCCTACTGAAGCTTCTGTCATAGAGGAGATCGAGGGTTCCTCAGGACAACTGGAAGCTGGAATCCAGGAGATGACTACATCGGGCACTTCCGGAGAGAGGCCACCTTATGAAGAGCAAACAGACTTAGTAAAAGGAGCAAGAGGTACCATATATTATTCATTTTATTGTCCTGATTTTAAAAGTGATATTTCTTATTTTAACTTATTTTTACAATAGTTCTAAGATTCCCTATCGCTTGGCTGGAATGCTCCTCTGGGACCCTAGCCCGAATTGGATGAGAGAACAGTGGGAAATGAAAGAGGTTTCAGGGATTGAGGCTTGCTGCAGACTCACCACCTGCGTCTCCCTCTCCACATCTGTATTTCCCTTCACTCAACCCCACCAGGACTGCCAAAGGTTTCTCCTTCCCCACCCACTGCATGTAAATGGTGGCAGTGTGGGGGGAGTGGGAGTCTGGGACCCCTGACGGATTTCTCTCCCGCAGCCGCTTCCCTGTAGCCTCCTTGTAGTGGCTTTCCTCTCCCTCCATTCTGCCTCTAACCCTTACCTGCTGATGGCCCTGCCCTTGGCCAAGGCCTTCAGTGGAGCACAGATTTTGATTTTCGGGGCAATTTCCGCCTTAAAGCCCATTGCCCTGTTTAGGAACATAGGAACAGCAGTAGGTCATTCAGCCCCTCGAGCCTGTTCTACCATTCAATTAGGTAATGGCTGGTCTGTATCTTAACTCCATTTACCTGCCTTGGTTCCATAACCCTTAATAACCCTGCCTCACAAAAAATCTATCAATCTCAGTTTAATAAATTTTGTTGGCAGATAAAGCTCAAAACAAGGTCTACTGTCTCCATCTGCCACTTTTGAAGGCATGGCAGATCCCGCAGAGCCGTGGGGTAGAACCAGTAGTTAAAGTAGTCTCTGCTCATTATCCCTGGCACTCTATGATATTTTACCTAGACATCATCATGCTTAAGGACATAGGGAGCTAAGGCTCACTTAGGGGAATAGTCTGAAACACAAGAGCCAAAAATACCTAGTGGGTAATTTATATCTTCATCACTTGGGTGGTGCACTGGCTTGGCTGATTGTCCACCCGTTATAGAACCTGCCTGATTTTCATTCCCATTATGGGAAGTTTCTATAATGGGCAGAAGTACAGATATAAGAAAATGGGGAGATGCAGTTTTCCTTTAAACATTTCCAGAAGCGGCTTGTCGAGTGAGGCGCTGCCACAACTAGAATTTTGTCCCTCAATTAACATCACTGAAACAAATGATCTGGTCATTTATCACATTGCTGTTTGTGGGTGCTTGCTGTGTACAAATTGGCTGCCGCATTTCCTGCATTACAACAGTGACTACACTTCAAAAGTACTTGCTTGACTGTGAAGCGCTTTGGAACATCCTGAGGTCGTTAAAGGCGCTATATAAATGAAAATTCTTTCTTTACTCAATAACTAAAAAGCAATGTTTCATTGTGAATAACACCACAAAAGGTGAGTTAGTTTTATTTAGAAACTCCGCTATTAATATTTCAATTGGAGGACGATACCCGACCTAAAACCCTAAAACTCTGGGTTCCGCCAGGACCACTCATCTCCAGACCTCATTACAGCCTTGGTCCAAACATGGACAAAAGTGCTGAATTTCAGAGGTGCGGTGAGAGTGACTGCCCTTGACATCAAAGCAGCATTTGACAGTGTGGCATCAAGGAGCCCTAATAAACTGAAGTCAATGGGAATCAGGGGAAAAAACTCTCCACTGGCTGGAGTCATACCTAGCACAAAGGAAGATGGTTGTGGTTGTTGGAGGCCAATCATCTCAGCCCCAGGACATCGCTGCAGGAGTTTCTCAGGGCAGTGTCCTAGGCCCAACCATCTGCTTCATCAGCTGCTTCATCAATGACCTTCCTTCCAAGGCTTCTTTGACAGCACCTCCCAAACCCGCGGCCTCTACCACCTAGAAAGGCAAGGCGCATGAGAACACCATCACCTCCAAGTTCCCCACCAAGTCATACACCATCCTTGGAAATATATCGCCGTTCCTTCATCATCGCTGGATCAAAATCCTGGAACTTCCACCTTAAGAGCATTATGGGACTACTTACACCACACGGACTGCAGCGGTTCAAGAAGACAGCTCACCACCACCTTCTCAAGGACAATTAGGATTGAGCAATAAATACTGGCCTTGCCAGGGATGCCCATACCTCGTGAAGGAATAAAAAATAGCAAGGAAGTACGCTAAGGTAAACTTTACAAGACTACACTATTGCTGCAGAGCCTCAAATGGCGCGACTGCAGGTTGGAGGATCAGGTGTTGAGTAATGAAGAACTTGCATTGTATATCATCTTTCACAACCTCAGGATGTCCCAAAGCACTTTGCAGCCAATGAAGTGTAGTTGTAATGTAGGAAACATGGACAGCAAGTTCCCACGAACAGCAACCAGTTAATCTGTTTTAATGTTGTTGGTTGAGGGATAAATATTGGCCAGGGCATTGGGAGAATTCCCGTGGCCTTCTTCGAATGGTGTCATGGGATCTTTTACACCCACCTGAGAGGGCAGATGGTTTAATATCTCATCCAAAAGATGGCACCTCCGACAGTGCTACTCAGGTCTCTGGAGTGGGACTTGAGCCCACGACCTTCTAGGGAATGAGGTAGGTCAAGTGGAGCAAGTGTCACTAGGTGAACATTTAGGGAACAGTGATCATAGTATCATAAGGTTTAGATTAGACATGGAAAAGGACAGGGAGCAATCCAGAGTAAAAATACTTAATTGGAGGAAGGCCAATTTTAGTGGGATGAGAACAGATCTGGCCCGGGTAAATTGGAATCAAAGATTGGCAGGCAAAACTGTAATCGAACAATGGGCTGCCTTTAAAGAGGAAATAGTTTGGGTACAGTCGAAGTACATTCCCATGAGGGGGAAAGGTAGGGCAACTAAAGTCAGAGCTCCCTGGATGATGAAAGAGATAGAGAGTAAGATGAAGCAGAAAAAGAGCGTGTATGACAGATGTCAGGTCGAGAATACATCTGAGAATCAGGCTAAATATAGAAAGTTCAGAGGAGAAGTGAAAAAGAAAATAAGAGGGGCAAAGAGAGGGTATGAGAATAGAATGGTAGCTAACATAA
This sequence comes from Somniosus microcephalus, assembly GCF_052327205.1. Classification (NCBI taxonomy): domain Eukaryota; kingdom Metazoa; phylum Chordata; class Chondrichthyes; order Squaliformes; family Somniosidae; genus Somniosus; species Somniosus microcephalus. The sequence goes on along the minus strand of NC_140993.1, from coordinate 202,784,778 downwards.
AAGGTAATCCAAAAGTCTTCTATAGGCATATAAATAGTAAATGGGCAGTAAGAGGAGGGGTGGGGCCGATTAGGGACCAAAAAGGAGACCAACGCATGGAGGCAGAGGGTGAGGCTGAGGTACTAAATCAGTACTTTGCATCTGTCTTCACCAAGGTATTAGAAAGGCTGGCTGTACTTAAATAGATAAGTCACCAGGACCAGATGGGATGCACCCTAGGGCGCTGAGGGAAGTGAAGGAAGAAATCGCGGAGGTACTGGCCATAATCTTCCAATCCTCCTTAGATACGGGGGTGGTGCCAGAGGACTGGAGAATTGCAAATGTTACACCCTTGTTCAAAAATGGGTGTAAAGGTAAACCCAACAACTACAGGCCAGTCAGTTTAACCTCGGTAATGGGGAAGCTTTTAGAAATAATAATCAGGGACAAAATTAACAGTCACTTGGACAAGTGTGGATTAATTAAGGAAAGCCAGCATGGATTTGTTAAAGGCAAATCGTGTTTAACCAACTTGATCGAGTTTTTTGATGAGGTAACAGAGAGGGTTGATGAGGGCAATGGGGTTGACGTGGTGTACATGAATTTCCAAAAGGCGTTCGACAAAATGCCACATAATAGGCTTGCCAGCAAAGTTGAAGCCCATAGAATAAAAGGGACAGTGGCAGCATGGATACGAAATTGGCTAAGTGACAGGAAATAGAGAGTAGTGGTGAATGGTTGTTTTTCAGACTGGAGGAAGGTATACAGTGGTGTTCCCCAGGGGTCAGTTCTAGCACCACTGCTTTTCTTGATATATATTAATGACTTGGATGTGGGTGTACAGGGCACAATTTCAAAATTTTCAGATGACACAAAACTTGGAAGTATAGTCAACAGTGAGGAGGATAGTGATAGACTGCAAGAGGACATAGACAGGCTGGTGGAATGGGCGGACACATGGCAGATGAAATTTAACACAGAAAAGTGCGAAGTGATACATTTTAGTAGGAAGAATGAAGAGAAGAAATATAAACTAACGGGTACAATCCTAAAGGAGGTGCATGAACAGAGAGACCTGGGGGTATGTGTGCACAAATCGTTGAAGGTGGCAGGGCAGGTTGAGAAAGCAGTTAAAAAAGCTTATGGGATCCTGGGCTTCATGAATAGAGGTATAGGGCTGGATTTTACCATCCCTGAGGAGGCGGGTTTGGAGGCGGGACTGCTGGGAAAGTCAAAAAGAATGGGAGCGGGTCTGACCCGCTCCCAACCTGCCTCCAACCAATCTTTCCGGGAGTCAGGTCCCCGAATTGCGCAGGGACCTGACTCCTAGTGGTGTGAAGAGGATTATAGCCACTTAATTGCCTGTTAACAGGCAGTTAAGAGGCTTTTCCCAATTTTTTGACTGCTGCTGCGGGCTTCCCGATGTTGGGGAACTCTCCAGGGCAAGTGAGGCGTGCTGTTGCATCTGTTGTTATGTTGGTGTTTGCAGAAGTGGTGTGAAGGATGCAATGGGACAATAGTAAGTATCAGAGGTAAGGAAATGTTGTGAAAGTAATTTTTAATGTGGTTAGATGTTTCTGCAGGTGACAAGCTGTGAAGTGTTTGTGTAGCCTCATCTCATCGGGAGAAACATAGAAACATAGAAACATAGAGATAGGAACAGGAGTAGGCCATTCGGCCCTTCGAGCCTGCTCCGCCATTCAATGAGATCATGGCTGATCTTCGTCTGAGATCATAGCTGATCTTACCAGTTCAGTACCCCGTCCCCGCCTTTTCTCCGTAACCCTTAATCCCCTTAGCCTTCAGAAATATATCCAATTCTCTCTTGAAAATATTTATTGAATTAGCCTTCACAGCCCTCTGTGGCAGGGAATTCCACAGGCTCACCACTCTTTGAGTGAAGAAATTCTTCCTCATCTCTGTTTTAAATGATTTGCCCGCTATTTTTAGACTGTGGCCCCTGGTTCTGTGCTCCCCGGCCATTGGAAACATTCTCTCTGAATTCAGCCTGTCCAGGCCTGCCATAATTTTATATGTTTCGATGAGATCCCCTCTCAATCTTCTAAACTCCAGTGAGTACAAGCCCAAACTATTTAATCTCTCTTCGTAGGTCATTCCCGCCATTCCAGGTATCAGCCTGGTGAATCGCCGTTGCACTCTTTCCATGGCAAGAACATCCTTCCGCAGATGGGGCGACCAAAACTGTACACAATACTCCAGATGCGGTCTCACCAGCACCTTGTACAGCTGTAGTAAGGTATCCCTATTCCTATACTCGAACCCCCTTGATATGAAGGCCAACATACCATTTGCCTTCTTAATCGCCTGTTGCACCTGTATGCTCTCCTTCAGTGACTGGTGCACAAGAACACCCAGGTCCCTCTGCACTTCCCCATCTCCCAATCTATTGCCATTTAGATAATAATCTACCCTCCTGTTTTTACCCCCAAAGTGGATAACCTCGCATTTATCCACATTATAGTGCATCTGCCACGTATCCGCCCATTCCCCCAACCTGTCCAAATCGCACTGTAGCCTCCTGACATCCTCATCAGAGCCCACCCCTCCTCCTAGTTTAGTGTCGTCAGCGAATTTGGAAATATTGCATCCAATTCCCTGATCCAGATCATTTATATATATTGTGAACAGCTGGGGTCCCAGGACAGATCCTTGCGGCACCCCGCTGGTCACTGCCTGCCACTCCGAAAACGAGCCGTTTATTCCAACTCTCTGTTTTCTATCCGCCAGCCAGTTCTCTATCCACGTTAATACTTTGCCCCCAATTCCATGAGCCTTAATTTTGCATGATAATCTTTTGTGTGGAACCTTATCGAAGGCTTTCTGGAAGTCAAGGTACACCACATCCACTGGCTCTCCCCCATCTATTTTACCAGTTACTTCCTCAAAAAATTCCAGCAGATTAGTCAAACACGATTTACCCTTTGTAAATCCATGTTGACTCTGTCCGATCCTTTCCCCATTTGTCAAGTGCTCCGCTATTTTATCCTTAATAATGGACTCTAGCATTTTGCCCACAACCGATGTAAGGCTTACTGGTCTATAATTCCCTGCTTTCTCTCTACCCCCCTTTTTAAATATTGGGGTAACATTAGCTACCCTCCAATCCACGGGTACTGTTCCCGAGTCAATGGAGTTCCGGAAGATGATCCTTAGAGCATCTGCTATCTCCAGGGCCACCTCCTTAAGTACCCTAGGATGTAGTTTATCAGGCCCCGGGGATTTGTCGGCCTTCAGTCCCCTCAACTTACCCAACACCATATCCCTAGAGATACTAATTTCTGTCAGCTCCTCCCTCTCATTAGTCCCTATGTTTGCCGATATTCCTGGGAGGTTATTTGTGTCCTCCTTTGTGAATACAGAACCAAAGTATGAGTTTAGTTGGTCTGCCATTTCCTTATTCTCCATTATATATTCTCCCGAATCGGACTGCAAGGGACCGACTTGGGATTTTACCAGTCTTTTCCTCCTGATATACCGATAAAAGCTTTTGCAGTCTGTCTTTATGTTTGCTGCAAGTTTACTTTCGTATTCTATTTTCCCCTTCCTGATTAATCCCTTTGTCCTCTTTTGCTGTATCCTGTACTGCCCCCAATCTTCCGGTCTGGTGCTTTTTTTTGCCAGTTGATATGCCCTTTTTTTTGATTTTATGCTGTCCCTAATTTCCCTCGTTATCCACGGTTGAGTCACCTTTTTAGGTTTATTTTTATGCCAAACCGGTATAAACATGTTCTGGAATTCTTCCATTCTATCTTTGAATGCTTGCCATTGTCTATCCACTGTCAATCCCCCCAGAAACACCACCCAATCAATCTTACCCAATTCCCGTCTCATACCCTCGTAATTCCCTTTATTTAAGTTCTGGACCTTAGTCTCTGATTCAATTTCCTCACTCTCCATCTCGACTGAGAGCTCGATCATATTATGATCGCTCTGACCCAAGGGGCCTCGTACAAGAAGATTGCTGATAAGTCCCTTCTCATTGCACAATACCCAGTCTAAAATGGCCTGATCTCGAGTCGGCTCCTCGACATATTGGTCCAGATAACCGTCCCGAAAACATTCCAGGAATTCCTCCTCCTCAGAATTTTTACTAATTTGGGTAGTCCAATCAATATGTAAATTAAAGTCACCCATGATGACAGCTGTGCTCTTATCGCACGCTTCTCTAATTTCCCTTTTTATGCCTTCCCTCACCTCCATATTACTATTTGGAGGCCTATATATCACACCCACTAACGTTTTCCTCCCCTTGCTTTTTCTCATTTCTACCCATACAGATTCCGTTTCATCCGAGTTAATATCCTTCCTTTCCATTGCATTAATCCCCTCCTTTACCAGCAATGCTACCCCACCTCCCCTACCTTTTTGCCGATCCTTCCTAAATATTGTATATCCCTGGATGTTAAGTTCCCAGCCTTGCCCACCCTGCAGCCACGTTTCTGTAATCCCAATCAAATCATACTTGTTTACCTCTATTTCCACAACTAATTCATCCACCTTGTTCCTAATGCTTCTAGCATTAAGATACAAAGCCTTCAGGCTTGCTTTTTTCACACTCTCATTATGAATTAGTTTGGCCCTTTGTGTTTCTCTCCTTTGCTTATTGCTTCTCACCTTTCTACCATCTATTTCTGACTTCATATGACTTCCCTCTTTTCCACTACCTAGGTTCCCATCCCCCTGCCAAATTAGTTTAAATCCTCCCGAACCGCCCTAGAAAATATTACCCCGAGGACATCGGCTCCCTCACAGTTCAGGTGTAGACCGTCCCCTTGGTACAGGTCACTCCTCCCCAAGAACTGGTTCCAATGCCTCAAGAATTTAAATCCCTCTCCCTTGCACCACTGCTCAAGCCACGTATTTAGCTTATCTATCTTACTCTCTCTAAACTTATTTGCTCGTGGCACTGGTAGCAATCCAGAGATTACTACCTTTGAGGTCCTACTTTTCAATTTAGCTCCAAACTCCCTAAATTCAGCTTGTAGGACCTCCTCCCTCTTTTTACCTACATCGTTGGTACCTACATGTACCACGACAACTGGCTGATCCCCCTCCCCCTTCAGAATGCTCTGCACCCGCTCCGAGACATCCTTGACCCTTGCACCAGGGAGGCAACATACCATCTTGGAGTCTCGGTCTCGGCCACAGAAACTCCTATCTATCCCCCTTACAATTGAATCCCCTATCACTATAGCCCTATCCCTCTTTTTCCCGCCCTTCTGTGCAGCAGAGCCAGTCATGGTGCCCTGAACCTGGCTGCTGGTGCCTTCCCCTGATAAGTCATCTCCCCCAACAGTACCCAAAACGGTAAACCTGTTTTGGAGGGAGATGACCGCAGGTGACTCCTGCACTACCTTCCTGCCTTTACCCTGCCTTTTGGTCACCCATTTACTGTCTGAGCTAGCCTTTACCTGCGGTGTGACCAACTCACTGAATGTGCTATCCACAACATCCTCAGCATCGCGTATGCTCCAGAGTGAGTCCATTCGCAGCTCCAGCGCCGCCATGCGGTCCGCTAGGAGCTGCAGCTGGACACACTTCCTGCACACATAGTTGTCAGGGACAGTGTCCCTGATTTCCCACATGGCACAGGAGGAGCATGACACGGGTCTGAGCTGCCCTTCCATGACTTAACCCTTACAATACCTTTTTATTTACTACGATTTAGCTTAATTATTGAATTCTACTTAGAATAAGTTTGTGAAAGTACTCACCAACCAGTCACCTACCTGTTTTCTGGTGTTGTATTTTCACTGCCGCCTCCTGTCCTGGAACCTTTTCCACCTAGGTTAGGCTCCTGAAATAAAATAAATTGAACCTACCTTTTCAACTTCCCCTAACCCCTAAAAGGTTAGAGGAGGTGGAAGGGTGGGAGACACTACACTGTAGTGTTTCGGGTTTAGCAACAGCTCCACCTATATAAGAGTTACTGGCCTCCTGCTCTCCCGACTGCACCAGCTGCTCCCTGGTGACGTCACACACTGATTACTATTTACCTCTCTCCTCTGCTGTTGATTTGGTACGCCTCGCAACTGCCGCCGGTTTTTAAGCCGGGCTCCTCCTCGCTGCTCCCTGCTGCTCCGAGTGGTCGGGCCTCGCAACTGCCGCCGGTTTTTAAGCCGGGCTCCTGCAATCTCAGCTGCAGCTGCCATCTGTTTTATCCTAAGGAGAGAGTAATTGGAGAGTCTGGGTGAAAGGGCTCACCTGTGTACAGTGATTGTCAGTGTTTGACAGCACCTCAATGCTGTCAAACACTGATAATTCATCTGTCAAACAAGTGTGGTACATGTGCCTTTAAGAAAACCGGTAGGTGAAGCATCATCAACTGACATCATCTGACACCAGCTTTCCCTTAATTGGCCGGCAAGCCCGCAGAGCGGGCTTAATAAGGCCAATCAGACCAAAATAGCATCTGTTCGTCAACTGGGGGCAGGACTAGAACCCGGAAGGCAGCAATCCCGCCCCCAACTCGTCTCGGTAAGTAAAATTCAGCCCATGGAGTCCAAACGCGTGGAAATGATGATGAACCTGTATAAAACATTGGTTTGCCCCCAACTGGAGTATTGTGTCCAATTTTGGGCACTGCACTTTAGAAAGGATCTGAAGGTCTTAGAGAGGGTGCAGAAAAGATTTACGAGAATGATTCCAGGGATGAGGGACTTCAGTTACGTGGATAGACTGGAGAAGCTGAGGTTGTTCCCCTTCGAGCAGAGAAGGTTGAGAGGAGATTTGATAGAGGTGTTCAAAATCATGAGGGGTCTGAACAGAGTAGATAGAGAGAAACTGTTCCCATTGGCAGAAGGGTCAAGAACCAGAGGACAAAGATTTAAGGTGATTGGCAGAAGATCCAAAGGCAACGCAAGAAAAAACTTTTTTACTCAGCGAGTGGTTAAGATCTGGAATGCACTGCCAGAAAGGGTGGTGGAGGCAGATTCAATCACGGCTTTGAAAAGGGATTTGGATAGGTACCTGGAGGAAGAAAATTCGCAGGGCTACGGGAAAAGGGTGGGGAGTAGTATTGACTGAGGTGCTCTTGCAGAGAGCCGGCACAGAGTCAACGGGCCGAATGGCCTTCTTCCATGCTGTAACCATTCTATGATTCTATGAATCAAGGCAAGGATGTGGCCACTGAGCCAAAGCTGACACCTTGAGTACCACGGGCCAGATATTTTTGGACATCCCAATTTTCAGTAATTTAAAATGAATCGCCTGTGAATTTGCAAATCGGGAGCAATGATGTCTGCCCCCAACTCTCCCGTCCACCCTACTATCAAACTGAAAACAGCATATTACAAAACTTTATATATAAAGTTAACCACAGTATGTACCATCAACAAAGTGCACTGCAGCAACTCGCCAAGGCTTCTTCGACAGCACCTTCCAAACCCGCGACCTCTTCCACCTAGAAGGACAAGGGCAGCAGGCACATGGGAACACCATCATCTCCAAGTTCCCCTCCAAGTCGCACAGCACCCTGACTTGGAAGTATATCACCGTTCCTTCATCATTGCTGGGTCAAAATCCTGGAACTCCCTCCCTAACAGCACTGTGGGAGTACCTTCACCACTCGGACTGCAGCGGTTCAACAAGGCGTCTCACCATCTCCTTCTCAACGGCAATTAGGAATGGGCAATAAATGCTGGACTTGTGAGCGACGCCCACATCCCATGAACGATTAAAAAAAGCATTAGTGTGAGGTGCTCTCTCTAGTGGTGAATTGAAGTATTACAATCTAAAAAATATTTAAAAGTTCAATTCCTAAACCTCCTGCACAGGTGATGACGAAGTGCTGCAAAGACAGATTCCAGGTGGAAGCCATTCCAAAGGTTTTATTTTTCGTAGGGGTTCAGGTTTGGAGCAAGTTTTACAGCTGGCGGTTTGGATTTGCTGAAGTTCGCATTGCTGAGGTAAACTGCAAGCTGTGAACATTGAAATGAGTTTAAACAGCTGGACAAGCCAGGCGCACATTGGTTTTTGTGCCCTGTAATGAAAGCAGAAATTGATGTCTGTATTCCACATTTGTGAATTAAATTATGCTGTGTATTTCTGCTCTCTCATTATGGGAAGAGTTTGGCAATTTTCTGCTTTCATCGTCTGGTAATTCTCACCGGCTATTTCTCGCGGGTTTTTAAATCCGCTTATAGGTTTTCTGTCATTTACCTGATGGTTACATTAAGTAAGTCATGTTACTTCCTGTCAGTTAAAATGGGCTTTTTCCAATTTTGTGCTGAGTCCTTCTGCATAAACATTGTGACTGGCTTAATTAAGTTAAAAACTCATGTTCCTAATGCTTTGACGCACTGCTGATGGAAGGGGGGGGGGTGCCTGGTAGCTTCCTGTCCCAAACACACTGTGCAATTTAACTGTTGAACCCCAGAAAAGTGTTGACAGGAATTTCGTCACACTCCAGCGTATTTATAGCAACTGAGCAGGAACGGGAGCAGTTCCAAGAAAATTCACAGCCATAGTGTTGCTAAACTTCCAAAAGGTATTTGACACAAGTCCCTCTTGAAAGGTTATTAGTTAAACTCAAAGCTGCATAGACTTGGGTTAGACCCTGAGAAAGGATAAGGAACTGCCTGAAGGGTAGCCAGCCACGAGTAATCATTAGCATAGTTATGTGTGGATGGAGCAGAGTTTTGAGTGCAATGCCCCTGCGCTTCATGTTGGGACCACCACTATTTCTTGTTCAGAGACTCAAAGTGGTCAAATCTGCAAATGATACCAAGTTGTGAGGGGCAATGGAATTGGAGGAAACAGCTCAGAGTGAGTTGGACAAAGTAAGTTCGGTGAGCAGATAAATGGCTGATGACATTTAATGCAGACAAGTGCATAGAAACATAGGATTTGCTAGATGAAAAAAAAACAAGGTCCATGTAGTTCACCTTTTACCATCCTGGTAGTCGCATGATAGAATGATAATAGAGTTGTTGACTAATCAGAGCAATCAATCTCTATCAATTAGTCTACAACAGATCCAGATATGACACGAGGAAAATCAAAGTGGTGGAGAGCTTTGGGAACCACAGGTCCAAAGTCACCTGTTTCTCCCAAGTATGCTAGACTTACCAAATTACTCATGTACTGTATCCCAAAATATCCCAAATGTACAAAATACTGCACATCAGAAGGAAAAATAAGCAAGATGTTAATTTCATGAATGGTGTTGAAATAGCTAAGGAGGAAGCTGAAAGAGACCTGGGAGTCTAAGTAGACTCAACACGCAACATGTCCAACCAATGGAGAGCAGCAATCAACAAAGACAATCGGATGTTGAAATACATAGACAAACCAATAGAATACAAGTCAGAAGAAGTGATAATCAAAGTGTACAGTGCCTTGGTCAGACCACACCTTGAGTGGTGATCTCCTTTTCTCCTTCTCTGCCTTCTATAAGGATCCTACGTGAAATGAGTTTGGGCAGTCTAACTCCACATCCTGTTGGGTGTTGGCCCACAGCACAGAAGCTGCCTTGATTTGGCATTACATTGGCAACCTCACTCAAGAGAGGCCACAGGGATCCCAGGCCGGGGAAATCGAAAGACAAACACGAGTGCAGTAGGGAGTGCTCGTCAGAGGTTGGCATCAAGCCCATCATTGGAGCCGAGGAAAGGAAGCTTTGAAACTCAAACATGCCATCTGGATAATTTCTTCCCACAGCCTCTTCAAATTCGATCCTGAATGATTCTGTTTTGTTTTCAACTAAAGCATTAGTGGGACTAGCTGCACTAGGGAATTAGTTTCCTCATTAGTTTGGAATAAAATTAAATTTACAAATAAACCCACTGTGGCATCAGAAGGAATGTTTTAGCCTTTGCACAACCTTAACCACGTTTTGATGTTAATGTACTGAATTGGACTTGTGTCTAGGGTCTCCTGGCCAAAGAGGTGCAAAGGATGACCAGGGCCTACCAGGACCTAAAGGAGAAACTGGATCTGGAAGCGAAGTTCTTTACAGTGAGAAAGGAGCAAAGGTAAATCATTAAACTGGGAATTGGTAGAACAATATTGCTTACGGCTTGTAACTCATGGGCAGAAGGGGCTTCATAGCCATGATTTTTATGAAAGCTGATTGCTTTTAACATCTATTTTGGGAACTGAGAATTTTTTTAATGAGTTGGAGCTACTGTGCCTTGCTTCTAAACCCCAGGTTATCAGCACGTAGGGCAGCACGGTGGCATAGTGGTTAGCACTGTTGCCTCACAGCGCCAGAGACCCGGGTTCGAATCCGGCCTGGGGCGACTGTCTGTGTGGAGTTTGCACATTCTCCCCGTGTTTGCGTGGGTTTTCTCCGGGTGCTCCGGTTTCCTCCCACAGTCCAAAGATGTGCGGGTTAGGTTGATTGGCTATGATAAATTGACCCTTAGTGTTAGGGGGATTAAATACGTGGGGTTACAGGGATAGGGTGGGATATGTGTTGGTGTAGGGGTTACGGGGATCGGGTGGGATATGTGTCGGGCAGGCTCGATGGGCCGAAATGGCCTCTATCTGCACTGTGGGGTTTCTGTGATTCTGAGTGAGGTCCGAATTCCACTAGATGCTCAGCATACTTTTAAAAAGGGGTATCAGCTGGTGTGGGTAATCACATTTATAATAATGGGACAATACTGTTAGTGTGTGTTTACCAAAAACTTGTCATGACTCATTGGGTGTGGGTGGGAGACCTTGAGAAATAAATCTAATCCAAAAGAAAAAGTGCATTATTCTGAATCTACTTACAAAGTTGGGAGACAGTGCCTTGTTTGGTTGGCAATTGGAAAGTAGCCATGATGAAAGTTTGGCTCCCTCTGGTGATCGACAGGTTAACTGAAGGTGGCTCCCTCTGGTGATAGGCAGGTTAACTGAAGTCCTCAGTGCTATGAACATACGAAACTGACGGACAGGAAATGACCAGTTGGTCCATCCAGCCTGTCCCATACAGTTGTAATACCTTGTGCATCACAATATATACCCTCCCCACCCACCCCAGAGCTATGTAGTCTATTGGAAAAAAAACAGACTTAAACCCAGGCCAATTAGGGGGCAAAAATCTGGAAAATGCCTCTTTAGGTGATCAAAACTAGTCCATGAGACCACATTAACCCTGATTTATATTACATGATACTGACCTCACACTTGCTACAGAAGTAATTTAATTAGGGCTTAGCTGGCCAGTAACGAGAATGAATAAAGGCAGCTCCGTCCCTTTATCGATTTATATTAAAATCTTCCCGATCAGTGACTCTGCTGTGTAGCTGAGGTTTGTAGTCGTATGGTACCAGGTAAGCTCAGTTCACACCATGGGGTAAAATTTCAATGGCACCCCCTTTGGGACGCTAATTTCGCCAGGTCACTGCTTTTAGCTCCCGGAAAAAATTAGTGCCCCTGTGCCGTGAATTCAGTGGTAGCACCCCAAGCAGGAGGCGGGGGCGCTACTGGAAGCGCTCCCCCTCCTTCCTGGAGCGCTACAAGTGAATAGCGCAGTGCTACGTGCAACAGCACCACGCGCGTCAGCACGTAGGACCATGGTATTGCAGGACACCCTCCCCTGATTAAAGGGGAGGGGGCTAGCGCTGCATGCACCAGGACCCTGCTGGACCACCAGGGAGCAGGATGCCGGGAAAGCAGCCCGGCACTCAAGAAGAGTGCTGGGCAGGGTGATCGCGGCCGGCACCCCGAATAAAAAAGGGGAAGGGGACAGGTGCTGGCAGTTGGCCAAAAAAAAATGGCTGCCTGACACCTGCCCTTTAACTTATGCCGCCACGGCTGCAAAAACGACACCCTGTCAGACATATCGTCCAGCGATAGGTCAGCAGGCGCAACTGAAGTTTGCGGCCGGGGCGCGAATGGGGCGCTGCGCATGGCGATGACGTCATTGCTGGAGGCACAGCACGCGGGGCGCTACCGGCTACTGCCGCCGCTAACCTCCCGCTGAATTTCGCGCTAATAGGAGGCGCAAAGCAACCCAATCTTTCTCCCCATAACTCTTATTTACCTCCCAATTGAATTTGGCAGTAGTTTAGATCATTACTACATCATCCTTTCGATAAATGCTGCTTCCCAGAAGACTTTAGAGCTGGCATGCTCAGTGAGCTGCAGTCCTTGGTCCAGCACACAAGGAGACCATTTGGCCCATTACATCTGTACTGGCCGCGCTAGACGTGCTCCTATCTAGCTATCCAGCAAGTTAAACACTCATTCAAAATAATTCTTCCTGAAGCCGTTTGCTGTTTTGAAGCTTTTACTTGAACAAATTTGTGAAACTGTAAACAAAGACAAAGTATGTTTTGTACATAAACTGAGTACTACACATTCGATATTACACAAGATACAAACATATTTACAACAGTAGAATAGACTAATTGTATAACTAACTAACATTTGAACTAACTTCTGTAACTATTAAATATTAACCTTTTATAAACATAGTATTATCAAAATATTACTCTGACAACATTGCTATTATGCTAAGAACTAAAGATACTCACAGATATTGCGTTTGGCCTAACATATGAAGTCAGATTACATTAGATTGTAAGTGGAACCTCTCATAGCAAATTCTCCATTACTCAAGTCAGGTTCTTCCTGGCAAAACTGCTTCCTGGGGTCAACAGGAAGAAAGGTAAGAATGTCAAATGACCTCTCACAGGAAGAAAGGAACAAATGACCTTTCCAGCTTACAAACTGTTAACACAATAACCGCCACCAGAGGGTGCTATTGCATGTAAAAATGTCCATCGGTCCAGAACAACATCTGTGTTAGCTCTTCAATTGGAACTGTCTACTCTAATACCATTACCTTGCCCTTTCCCTGTAGTTTTTTTTATATTTTTCTTTTTAAAATACTTAGCAAATTCACTTTGAAATAATGTTCAAGTCTTTGCCTTAACAGTCCCTCATGGTAAAACATGGTCTAATAACCCTCTGTGTGAAAATATGTCTTCCCACTTCCCCCTTCATTCTTCTAGTGAGAATCCTCAGTCTCTGTCCCCTTGTTACCGATTCACCTACCAGTGAATCATAGAATCAGAAAATGGTTACAGCACAGAAGGGGGCCATTCAGCCCGACGAGCCTGTGCCGGCTCTCTCGCTACGTAAAAAAGTTTCCTCTCATGTCGTCTTCCGTTATTCTGCCAATTGCCTCAAAGCTGTGTCCTCTGGTTCTTGACCCTTCCGCCTATGGGAACAGTTTCTCTCTATCTACTCTGTCTAGACCCCTCATGATTTTGAACAGCTCAATCAAATCTCCTGTCAACTTTCTCTGCTCTAAGGAGAACAACCCCAGCTTCTCCAGTCTATCCACGTAACTGAAGTCTCTCATCCCTGGAACCATTCTTGTAAATCTTTTCTACACCCTCTCTAAGGCATTCACATCCTTCCTAAAGTGCGGTGCCCAGAATTGGACACAATACTCCAGTTGAGGCCAAACCAGTGTTTTATAAAGGCCCTTCATAACTTCCTTGCTTTTGTACTCAATGGGCTCGATTTTGTCAATGGGGAGCTTTTGGAGGCGGGACTCCCACTTTTTGGGTTGTAGTCCCGCCTCCATCGACTTGTGGCTAACCCACGCTATTTTCCCTTGATTGACCTTGTTAAGCCCGCCCAGCTGGGTACACCAGCGATTGACATTTCATCTGTCAAGAGCTTTTGACAGATGAAAAATCAGCGTTTGACAGCTCTGTGAAGCGGTCAAACGCTGACAATCTGTCTTCTAACTTGAGTCCTTCTACTCAGACTCAGTTAGAGAGCTCTCCAGACCAGAAAGCAGAGGCTGCAGCTTTTGACAGTTCAGCGGCCATTCTGCTTTCTGTGCCAGTGAGCTGAGGGACTCCCGAGAACTGAAGGAAGGAAGCCTGCAGGAGAAAGTAAAGGTAAGTAAAACTTATTAAAACACTTTACACTTACCTCACACACTTACCTCTGCACACATGCACCCATCACTCACCTGCACAACGGACATCTCGACCCCTCCAATCCCTGCAGACCGACAGTCCGCCTCGCTAACTTGGCGTGGTTCGGAGCCGTCGGATAGCCCGCACTTCAGGGCTAAAAATAGGAATTAAGCAAAAAGCTGCCTGTTAACTACCTGTTAACAGGCAGTTAATTGGCACTAATCCCCTTCCCGTCTCGGGGAGGTGGCTCCCAGCACAGGTCGGGTACCCGCCTCCTGGGACATTGGCACGGAGGCGGGTTGGGGGCGGAATGGGTTCCTGCCCCCGATTCTGCAATTTTCCCACCACTCCCGCCTCCAAACCCGCCTCCTCGGGGCTTGGAAAATCGAGCCCAATGCCTCTATTTATGAAGCACCTATGCTTTTTTAACCGCTTTCTCAACCTGCCCTGCCACCTTCAACGATTTGTGCACATATACCCCCAGGACTCTCTGTTCATGCACCCCCTTTAGAATTGTATCCTTTAGTTTATATTGCCTCTCCTCGTTCTTCCTACCAAAATGTATCACTTCGCACTTTTCTGTGTTAAATTTCATCTGCCACGTGTCCGCCCATTCCACCAGCCTATGTCCTCTTGAAGTCTATCACTATCCTCCTCACTGTTCACTATACTTCCAAGTTTTGTGTCATCTGAAAATTTTGAAATTGTGTCCTGTACAACCAAGTCCAAGTCACTAATATAGACCAAGAAAAGCAGTGATCCTAGTACCGACCCCTGGGAAACACCACTATACCTTTCTCCAGTCCGAAAAACAACCGTTCACCACTACTCTCTGTTTCCTGTCACTTAGCCAATTTCGTATCCATGCTGCCACTGTCCCTTTTATTCCAAGGGCTCAATTTTGCTGGCAAGCCTGTTATGTGACGCTTTATCAAATGCCGTTTGGAAATCCATGTACACCACAACAACCTCTCATTCTTCTAAAGTCCAATGAGTATAGGCTCAACCTTTCAACTCAGGAATTAACCTAGTGAACCTTCTCTGCACTGCCTCCAATGCAAGTATATCCTTCCTTAAATAAGGAGACCAAAACTACGCAGTACTCCAGATGTGGTCTCACCAATGCCCTGTACAGTTGTAGCAAGACTTTCCTACTTTTATACTCCATCCCCCTTGCAATAAAGGCCAATATTCCATTTGTCTTCCTAATTACTTACTGTACCTGCATGCTAACTTTTTGTGTTTCATGTACGAGGACACCTAGATCCCTCTGTAGTGCAGCATCCTGTAGTCTCTCTCCATTTAAATAATATTTTGCTTTTTTATTCTTCCTACCAAAGTGGATAACCTCACATTTTCCCACATTATACTCCATCTGCCAAATTTTTGCCCACTCACTTAACCTATCGATATCCCTTTGCAGACTCTTTGTGTACTTGCTTTCCCACCTATTTTTGAATCGTCAGCAAATTTGGCAACAAATTCCCTTTTGTTAGCTGCCAATCTATTCTCAGACTCTCTCTGTGCCCCTCTTAGTTCCTTTTTCACTTCCCCTCTGAACATAAGAAATAGGAGCAGGAGTAGGTCACTCAGCCCCTTGAGCTTGCTCCGCCATTTAATAAGATCATGGCTGATCTTCTACCTCAACTCCACTTTCCTGCACTATCCCCATATCCCTTGATTCCCTTAATATTCAAAGATCTATTGATCTCTGTCTTGAATATACTCAACCACTGAGCCTCCACAGCCCTCTAGAGTAGAGAATCCCAAAGATTTACCACCCTCTGAGTGAAATAATTTTTCCTCATCTCACCCCTTATTCTGAGACTGTGACCCCTGCTTCTAGACTTCCCAGCCAGGGGAAATATCCTCCCTGCATCTACCCTGTCAAGCCCTGTAAGAATTTTGTATGTTTCAATGAGATCACCTCTCATTCTTCTAAACTCTAGAGAATATAGGCCTAGTCTACTCAATCTCTCCTCATAGGACAATCCCCCCATCCCAGGAACCAGTCTGGTGAACCTTCGTTGCATTCCCTCTATGGCAAGTATATCCTTCCTTAGGTAAGGAGAACAAAACTGTACACAATACCCCAGGTGTGGTCTCAATATAATTGCAGTAAGATGTCTTTACTCTTATACTCAAATCCTTTTGTAATAAAGGCCAATATACCATTTGCTTTCCTAATTGCTTGCTGTACCTGCATGTTAACTTTCAATGATTCATGTACAAGGACACCCAGGTCCCTCTGAACACCAACATTTCCCAATCTCTCACCATTTAAAAAAGACTCTGCTTTTCTATTTTTCCTACCAAAGTGGATAACTTCACATTTCTCCACTTTATATTCCATTTGCCATGTTCTTGCCCACTCACTTAGCTTGTCTATATCCCCTTGAAACCTCTTTGCATCCTCCTCACAACTTACATTCCCACCTAGCTTTGTATCATCACCATATTACATTTGGTCCCCTCATCCAAATCATTGATATAGATTGTGAATAGCTGAGGCCCAAGCATTGATCCTTGTGGTATCCCACTAGTTACAGCCTGCCAACCCGAAAATGACCCGTTTATTCCTACTCTCTGTTTTCTGTTCGTTAACCAATCCTCAATCAATGGTGGTGTATTACCCCCAATCCCATGAGCCCTAATTTTGTTTAATAACCTCTTGTGTGGCACCTTATCAAATGCCTTCTGAAAATCCAAATACACCACATCCATTGGTTCCCCCTTATCTATTCTGCTAGTTACAACCTCAAAAACTCTAACAGATTTGTCAAACATGATTTTCCTTTCATAAATCTGTGTTGACTCTGCCCAATCCTATTATTATTTTCTAAGTGCCCTGTTACCACGTCCTTAATAATAGATTCTAGCATTTTCCCTACTACTGATGTCAGGCTAACTGGTCTGTAGTTCCCTGTTTTCTCTCTCCCTCCTTTCTTAAATAGTGGGGTTATATTTGCTACCTTCCAATCCACAGGAACCGTTCTAGAATCTATGGAATTTTGGAAGATGACAACCAATTCATCCACTATCTCTACAGCCACCTCTTTTAAAACCCTCAGATGTAGGCCATCAGGTCCAGGGGATTTATTGGCTTTCAGTCCCATTAATTTCTCCAGTACTATTCTTTTACTAATACTAATTCCGTGAAGACAGACACAAAGGGCTGGATTTTCCAAGCCCCGACAAGATGGGCATGGAGGCGGGACAGCAGGTAAACTCGGAGAAAGTGGGAGCGGATGGCAAAGCCGCCCCCCATCCCGCCTCTGTGCCCTTTTGCCAGGAGGTGGGAAGATGTGCAGCTTCGGGTCCCGTCTCCTGGAGGCGGGAAAGGCATTTAATCCTTTTAACTGCCTGTTAACAGGTAGTTAACAGACAGAAAAAAGGATTAGTGCCATTTTACCTTCACAGGTGAAGGCTTCCCGAACTCGGAGAACCCCGCTGAGTTGGAGGAGATGTGGAGGAGGTCTGCAGCGGTCAGAGGCACATGGAAGTAAGGTGTAGAGGTGAGTAGTGGGTGCAAGTGTGGAGTGGTAAGTATGCAAGATGAGTGGTAAGTTTAAAAAAGTGTTCATTTACCTTGTTTTCTTCATACAGCTTTTAGTCGCGGTGGATCGGGAGAGCTGACATCCTGCTTGTCAATTTCACCGACTGGCTGTTGGAACCTCCGTTCCAATAGCCATGTGAAATTTACAAATTTGAAAGGTTTGATGAGTCCTCAACACAAGGACTTATCAAACTAAAGAGAATGTCAGTGTTTGACAGCTTCACAGAGCTGTCAAACGCTGGCATTTCTTCTTTCAAGAAGTCTTGACAGATAGCACATCTGACGTTGACGTGATCTGTCAGTGACTTCCTCCCTAATTGGCCTGCTGAGCCCGCTGGGCGGGCATAACAAGCTCAATCAGGGGAAAATCCCTCTGGTTGGTCAGGCGAGGATGGAGGTGGGACATTGACACGACAAGCAGCAGTCCCGCCTCCAACTCGCCTCCATTCACAAAATCTAGCCCGAAGCATTTGTTTAATTTCTCTGCCATTTCCTTATTCCCCATTATAATTTCTCTTGTCTCAGCCTGTAAGGGACCCACATTTACTTTCGCTAATCTTTTCCTTTTTACATACCTATAGAAGCTTTAACAGTCTGTTTTGATGTCTCTCACTAGTTTACTCTCATATTCTATTTTCCCTTTCTTTATCAATTTCTTGGTCCTCCTTTGCTGAATTCTGAAATCCTCCCAATCCTCAGGCTCACTACTCTTTTTGGCAACATTATAAGCCTTTTCCTTTAATCTAATACTATCTTCAATTTCTCTTATTAGCCATGGTTGGACCATTTTTCCCGTGGTGTTTTTATTCCTTAAGGGAATGTATATTTGTTGCGAATTATGAATTATTTCTTTAAATGTTTGCCATTGCTTTTCTACTGTCATATCTTTTAATCTAGTTTCCCAACCTACCTTAGTCAACTCGCCTCTGATACCTAAGTAGTTTGCTTTGTTCAGGTTTAGGACCCTAGTTTCAGACTTAACTAAATCGAAGGGTCATCGACCTGAAACGTTAACTCTGTTTCTCTCTCCACAGATTCTGCCTGACCTGCTGAGTATTTCCAGCATTTTCTGTTTTTATTATAGCCAATTCCCTCGTAGGTTCCTTGACATACTGATCTAGAAAACTATCTTGAATGCATTCCATGAACTCTTCCTCAGCACTATTTCTGCAAATTTCATTTGCCCAGTCTATATGAAAGTTAAAGTCCCCATGATTACTGTAATACCCTTGTTACATTCATCTCTAATTTCCTGATTTATACTCTGCCTGACACTACAACCACTGTTAGGGGGCCTATAGACTACTCCCACTTGTGTTTTCTGCCCCTTGTTGTTTCTTAGCTCCACCCAAACTGATTCTACATTGGCCCAGAAACTCGGGTCGGAGGCTTCCCGCGGGTGCAAGCCTCCGAGCTGCACTTACCTTGCGCCGGCCGTTGAGCTGTGAGCCCCCGTGGAATTGCGATCCTGGGCCTCCTCCAACTGCCGGCGCACAGTGCTTGCGTATCCCAGGGGCGCAGTTAGTTCGATGCGTCCCCTGGGATCACGTGGGCCATGGAGAGCCAATGGTAGTAGGGAATGCTTCATTCATAAGTTTGACAGGAAGGGCTGTCAAATCTATAAATACTATAAGCCCTAAAACATCACTAAAACCTCAAATAATTTTTTTTTTTAATCACATTTTTAAAATACTCTATAAATTACATGAAATAACTATTTTAAACAATAATTTACATTTTTGAAAAAATTAATTACATTTTCTAACGGGGCTAAAAATAAACTTACCTTTCATTAAAGTATTTAAAAATAATAAACCTGTGAAAAAAATGTTTTAATTTTAATTAATTCACCACTTACCTTGTTAAAAGCAGGCCTTGCGACTGCTTTTTACATGTCTAACTTCTGGAGACTTACCTTCCCGGAGAAACCTGGGAAAAAAACGTAAGTTCGATGCGCACGCGCTGCCTCTCCTGCGCTGCCTCTCCCATGCATGCATTCCACCTCTTAACCCCTTCTTTCAGGGGAACAGAAGTGCCTTTTTCCCGCGCATGTGCAGTGCATGCACGAAACCGGCACTTCCATTGGGCTTACGGGTGAGTACCCCGTGTGTACTCACCCGTGGAGACCCGAATTCCTGGGCCATTATGTTTTTCCAAGCCAAGATCCTTTCTCTCTACTGTCTTTATTTCCTCCTTTATTATCAGGGCTACCCCTCCTCCTTTTCCATTCTGCCTGTCTCTTCTAAAAGTCAAATATCCTGGAATATTTAGTTCCCAACCTTGGTCACTCTGCAAACACATCTCTGTAATGGCTATTAAATCAATCCCATTTATTTCTATCTGCGCTATTAATTCATCTATTTTGTTGTGAATGCTTCGTGCATTCAGATATAGTACCTTTAGCTTTAACTTTTTTTCGATTTTCACTGATGTCACTAATGCCCTACTACCTTTATTAATCTTACTGTCTCTTCCTGACCCACTCTGCTTACCTTTACCCAGATTACTACTCTGCTCTACAGCCTTGACATTTCTCTTACTGCTTCTGAATTTACCCATTTCCAGAATCCTCCCATCCCCCTTCATTAGTTTAAAGCCCTATCTACCGCCCTAGTTATTCGATTCGCCAGGACACTGGTCCCAGACCGGTTTAAGTGGAGCCCGTCCCCACGGAACAGCTCCCTCTTTCCCCAGTACTGGATCCTCACCCTCCCACTCCAAGTTTTTCACCAGTCATGAGGAGACATCCTTTACCCAGGCACCGGGCCGGCAACACAACGTTCGGAACTCCCGGTCGCAGCTGCAGAGAACAGTATCTATCCTTCTGACTATACAGTCCCCTACTACTACCACATTCATTTTCACTCCCCCACCCCCGTCCGAGGGTCTCCCTGTACGAGGGTTGATGTAAGAAAAAGGAGTCTTACCATCAAGTAACTTTAAAGTAAGCTTTAAGTAACTTATAAACACACTATATACACAAGAGAGGTCTTTACCATGCCTCTGGTAGAAGCCTCTTACAATACTGAACAGTCCAGTATTTATACCAGTCCAACAGGAAGTGACATATGACAGGAAGTGAGGTATGTACACAGTTCATAGTTCATAGTTCACAGTTCACAGGAAGTGATGACATAACTTCCCGGAAGTTATTATTATTATCACAAGGGTCTTCCTGTACAAGGGTCTCCTGTACGAGGGCCTCCCTGTACGAAGGTCTCCCTGTACGAGGGTCTCCCTGCCTATTTTCATGCCAGGTTTTTACAGTTGGGACCCTTCCACTGACGATTGTTACAGGTAATGTAGGTCATATTTAAACCTATTACTCTTTACTCTAGAATATAGACACGGGTGATCTTGTTCATCCCCATACATACACATGATGATGGTTTCCCCCAGACAGAGACACACATACCTCATTAAAGTGCATTATTGAATAAAAACCTAAACGTGTGATAGTTTGAAATGCAGATGTTATGTTGTGTATACACTAGTTGATCTGATGGGATTTTACAGCTGACAAGAATTGTTTTCTTCTTGTTTAGGGTGAAAAGGGTGATCCAGGAAGTAAGGTACGTAGATGTAAAATACCATATTTTAAAATGAAGTAAATATGAAACTGTCAAACTTATGGTGCATACTGCCAGCAATCGAGGCTCCACCCTGGGAGTGCGATTTGTAAAATCAGCCCAATAATATCTATGGCACTCTTGTTATATGGTGCATCATGAAACAGAGTGAGGGTCTGAAGCATAAACAGTTTAAAGAGACAACTGATATAAAAACAGAAAATGCTGGAAATACTCAGCAGGTCAGGCAGCACATGTGGAGCGAGAAACAGAGTTAATGTTTCAGGTCGATGACCGTTCGTCAGAACTGGAAGATGTTAAGAGATGAACAGCTTTTAAGCCAGGGAATAGCGGGGCGGTGGGGGGTAGGAAAAGAACAAAGGCCTGTGATAGGGAGGAGGGTAGGAGTGATTAAATGACAAAAGTGATGATGGTGCAAGGCAAAAGATGGTGGTAATTGGATAAATATAGAAACAAAAAATGGAGCTGGAGGAGGTGTAAATGGTTGCAGCAGAATAGCAGAGGGGTGGGGGTGGGGGTGGGGGAGAAGCATGGAAAGTCTGGCAAAGAGGAGGAGGCTCCCATCGCCCCGAATGTGGCGGAAGAAAGGCAGGTGGACCCCAGGATGTGCAGACCACCCCAGCGGCCATGTACCAATAGGGGATCCCCACCCCAAGACCCAGCCCAGACCTCCTCCACTCCCAGTGGCTCTGGTGCCGGCATCCGCCATTACCAGCACCTGCTGTCTGAGAGAAAATGGGAGGTTAAAAAAGTTGTTAAACTCAATGTTAAGGCCGGAACAACAACAACAAGAACTTTTATTTATATAGCGCCTTTAACATAGTGATACATCCCAAGGCGCTGCACAGGAGTATTGTAAGACAAAAAATTTGACACCGAGCCATATAAGGAGAAATTAGGGCAGGTGACCGAAAGCTTGGTCAAAGAGGTAGGTTTTAAGGAGCGTCTTAAAGGAGGAAAGAGAGGCAGAGAGGCGGAGAGGTTTAATCAGGGAATTACAGAGCTTAGGGCCTCGGCAACAGAAGGCACGGCCACCAAAGGTTGAGCGATTATAATCAGGGATGCTCAAGAGGGCAGAATGAGAGGAGCGCAGATATCTCGGGGCATTGTGGTGCTGGAGGAGATTACAGAGATAGGGAGGGGCGAGAACAAGGAGGGATTTGAAAACAAGGATGAGAATTTTGAAATCGAGGCGTTGCTTAACTGGGAGTCAATGTAGGTCAGCGAGCACAGGGGTGATGGGTGAACAGGATTTGGTGCGAGTTAGGACACAGGCAGCTGAGTTTTGGATGACCTCAAGTTTACGTAGTGTGGAATGTGGGAGGCCAGCCAGGAGTGCGTTGGAGTCTAGAGGTAACAAAGGCATGGATGAGGGTTTCAGCAGCAGATGAGCTGAGGCAAGGGCGGAGACGGGCGATGTTACAGGGGTGGAAATAGGCGATCTTAGTTCTGCCACGGATATGTGGTCAGAAGCTCATTTCAAGGTCAAATATGACACAAACATTGTGAACAGTGTGGTTCAGCCTCAGACAGATGTTAGGGAGAGGGATGGAGTCAGGGCTAGCGAACGGAGCTTGTGGCGGGGACCAAAAACAATGGCTTCGGTCTTCCCGATATTTAATTGGAGAAAATTTTGGCTCATCCAGAACACTGGATGTTGGATGAGTTCAGGGCTCAGTGTGCGGTGAGTTCCAGTCTGGGAGTGTGGGGTGAGTTCAGGGCTCAGTTTGGGGTGAGTTCGGGGCTCAGTGTGCGGTGAGTTTAGGGTTCGGAGTGTGCGGCGAGTTCAGGGCTGGGAGTGTGGGGTGAGTTCAGGGCTCGGAGTGTGGGGTGAGTTCAGGGCTCGGAGTGTGGGGTGAGTTCAGGGCTCGGAGTGTGGGGTGAGTTCAGGGCTGGAGTGTGGGGTGTGTTCAGGGCTCGGAGTGTGGGGTGAGTTCGGGGCTCGGAGTGTGGGGTGAATTCAGAGCTGGGAGTGTGAGATGAGTTCAGGGCTGGGAATGTGTGGTGAGTTAGGGGCTGGGTGTGTGGGGTGAGTTCAGGGCTGGGAGTGTGGGGTGAGTTCGGGGCTCAGAGTGTGGGGTGAGTTCAGGGCTCGGAGTGTGGGGTGAGTTCAGGGCTGGGAATGTGGGGTGAGTTCAGCGCTCGGAGTGTGGGGTGAGTTCGGGGCTGGGAGTGTGGGGTGAGTTTGGGGCTGGGAGTGTGGGGTGAGTTCGGGGCTGGGAGTGTGGGGTAAGTTCGGGGCTGGGAGTGTGGGGTGAGTTCGGGGCTGGGTGTTTGGGGTGAGTTCAGGGCTCGGAGAGTGGGGTGAGTTCGGGGCTCGGAGTGTGGGGTGAGTTCGGGGCTCGGAGTGTGGGGTGAGTTCAGGGCTGGGAGTGTGGGGTGAGTTCGGGGTCAGTGTGAGGTGAGTTCAGGTCTGGGAGTGTGGGGTGAGTTCAGGGTTCGGAGTGTGGGGTGAGTTCAGGGCTCGGAGTGTGGGGTGAGTTCGGGACTCGGAGTGTGCGGTGAGTTCAAGGCTGGGAGTGTGGGGTGAGATCGGGGCTCAGTGTGAGGTGAGGTTGGGGTTGGGAGTTTGTGGGGTGAGCTCAGGGATCGGTGTGTGGTGTGAGTTCGGGGCTCGGAGTGTGCGGTGAGTTCAAGGCTGGGAGTGTGGGGTGAGTTCAGGGCTCGGAGTGTGGGGTGAGTTCAGGGCTGGAGTGTGGGGTGTGTTCAGGGCTCGGAGTGTGGGGTGAGTTCGGGGCTCGGAGTGTGGGGTGAATTCAGAGCTGGGAGTGTGAGATGAGTTCAGGGCTGGGAATGTGTGGTGAGTTAGGGGCTGGGTGTGTGGGGTGAGTTCAGGGCTGGGAGTGTGGGGTGAGTTCAGGGCTGGGAGTGTGGGGTGAGTTCGGGGCTCAGAGTGTGGGGTGAGTTCAGGGCTCGGAGTGTGGGGTGAGTTCAGGGCTGGGAATGTGGGGTGAGTTCAGCGCTCGGAGTGTGGGGTGAGTTCGGGGCTGGGAGTGTGGGGTGAGTTTGGGGCTGGGAGTGTGGGGTGAGTTCGGGGCTGGGAGTGTGGGGTAAGTTCGGGGCTGGGAGTGTGGGGTGAGTTCGGGGCTGGGTGTTTGGGGTGAGTTCAGGGCTCGGAGTGTGGGGTGAGTTCGGGGCTCGGAGTGTGGGGTGAGTTCGGGGCTCGGAGTGTGGGGTAAGTTCGGGGCTCGGAGTGTGGGGTGAGTTTGGGGTCAGTTTGGGGTGAGTTCAGGTCTGGGAGTGTGGGGTGAGTTCAGGGTTCGGAGTGTGGGGTGAGTTCAGGGCTCGGAGTGTGGGGTGAGTTCGGGACTCGGAGTGTGCGGTGAGTTCAAGGCTGGGAGTGTGGGGTGAGATCGGGGCTCAGTGTGAGGTGAGGTTGGGGTTGGGAGTATGTGGGGTGAGCTCAGGGATCGGTGTGTGGTGTGAGTTCGGGGCTCGGAGTGTGCGGTGAGTTCAAGGCTGGGAGTGTGGGGTGAGTTCAGGGCTCGGAGTGTGGGATGAGTTCAGGGCTGGGAGTGTGGGGTGAGTTCGGGGCTGGGAGTGTGAGGTGAGTTCGGGGCTGAGTGTTGGTTGAGTTCAGGGCTCAGTGTGGGGTGAGTTTGGGGTCAGTGTGGGGTGAGTTCAGGGCTCGGAGTGTGGGGTGAGTTCAGGGCTTGGAGTGTGGGGTGAGTTCGGGGCTCAGTGTGGGGTGAGTTCGGGGCTCAGAGTGTGGGGTGCGTTCGGGGCTGGGTGTGTGGGGTGAGTTCGGGGCTGGGAGTGTGGGGTAAGTTCGGGGCTGGGAGTGGGGTGAGTTCGGGGCTGGGAGTGTGGGGTGAGTTCAGGGCTCGGAGTGTGGGGTGAGTTCGGGGCTCGAAGTGTGGGGTGAGTTCGGGGCTGGGAGTGTGGGGTGCGTTCAGGTCTGGGAGTGTGGAGTAAGTTCAGGGCTCGGAGTGTGGGGTGAGTTCGGTGCTCAGTGTGGGGTGATTTCAGGGCTCAGAGTGTGGGGTGAGTTCATGGCTCGGCGTGTGGGGTGAGTTCAGGTCTCGGAGTGTGGGCTGAGTTCAGGGCTCGGAGTGTGGGGTGAGTTCGGGGCTCGGAGTGTGCGGTGAGTTCAAGGCTGGGAGTGTGGGGTATGATCGGGGCTCAGTGTGAGGTGAGGTTGGGGTTGGGAGTTTGTGGGATGAGTTCAGGGCTGGGAGTGTGAGGTGAGTTCAGGGCTGGGAGTGTGTGGTGAGTTCGTGGCTGGGAGTGTGGGGTGAGTTCAGGGCTGGAATCACAGAATCACAGAATCACAGAAACCTCACAGTACAGATAGAGGCCATTTCAGCCCATCGAGCCTGCACCGACACATATCCCACCCTATCCCCGTAACCCCACGTACTTAATCCCCCGAACACTAAGGGTCAATTTTTATCATAGCCAATCAACCTAACCCCGCACATCTTTGGAAGTGTGGGGTGAGTTCGGGGCTCAGAGTGTGGGGTGAGTTCAGGGCTCGGAGTGTGGTGTGAGTTCAGGGCTGGGAGTGTGGGGTGAGTTCGGGGCTGGGAGTGTGGGGTGAGTTCGGGGCTGGGAGTGTGGGGTGAGTTTGGGGCTGGGAGTGTGGGGTGAGTTCGGGGCTGGGAGTGTGGGGTAAGTTCGGGGCTGGGAGTGTGGGGTGAGTTCGGGGCTGGGTGTTTGGGGTGAGTTCAGGGCTCGGAGTGTGGGGTGAGTTCGGGGCTCGGAGTGTGGGGTGAGTTCGGGGCTCGGAGTGTGGGGTAATTTCGGGGCTGGGAGTGTGGGGTGAGTACGGGGTCAGTGTGGGGTGAGTTCTGGGCTCAGTGTGGGGTGAGTTCAGGTCTGGGAGTGTGGGGTGAGTTCAGGGCTCGGAGTGTGGGCTGAGTTCGGGGTCAGTGTGGGGTGAGTTCAGGTCTGGGAGTGTGGGGTGAGTTCAGAGTTCGGAGTGTGGGGTGCGTTCAGTGCTCGGAGTGTGGGGTGAGTTCCGGGCTCGGAGTGTGCGGTGAGTTCAAGGCTGGGAGTGTGGGGTGAGATCGGGGCTCAGTGTGAGGTGAGGTTGGGGTTGGGAGTTTGTGGGGTGAGCTCAGGGATCGGAGTGTGGTGTGAGTTCGGGGCTGGGAGTGTCGTGTGAGTTCGGGGCTGGGAGTGTGGGGAGAGTTCGGGGCTGGGAGTGTGGGGTGAGTTCGGGGTCAGTGTGGGGTGAGTTCGGGGTCAGTGTGGGGTGAGTTCAGGGCTCGGAGTGTGGGGTGAGTTCAGTGCTCGGAGTGTGGGGTGAGTTCGGGGCTGGGAGTGTGGGGTGAGTTCAGGGCTGGGAGTGAGGTGAGCTTGGGGCTGAGTGTTGGTTGAGTTCAGGGCTCAGTGTGGGGTCAGTTCGGGGTCAGTGTGGGTTGAGTTCAGGGCTCGGAGTGTGGGCTGAGTTCAGGGCTCGGAGTGTGGGGTGAGTTCGGTGCTCGGAGTGTGCGGTGAGTTCAAGGCTGGGAGTGTGGGGTGAGATCAGGGCTGGGAGTGTGGGGTGAGTTCAGGGCTCGGAGTGTGAGGTGAGTTCAGGGCTCAGTGTGGGGTGAGTTCGGGGTCAGTGTGGAGTGAGTTCAGGGCTGGGAGTGTGGGGTGTGTTCAGGGCTCGGAGTGTGGGGTGAGTTCGGGGCACAGATTGTGGGGTGAGTTCGGGGCTGGGAGTGTGGGGTGAGTTCAGGGCTCGGAGTGTGGGGTGAGTTCGGGGCTCAGTGTGGGGTGAGTTCACGGCTCTGAGTGTGGGGTGAGTTCAGCGCTCGGAGTGTGGGGTGAGTTCGGGGCTCAGAGTGTGGGGTGAATTCAGAGCTGGGAGTGTGAGGTGAGTTCAGGGCTGGGAGTGTGTGTTGAGTTAGGGGCTGGGTGTGTGGGGTGAGTTCAGGGCTGGGAGTGTGGGGTGAGTTCAGGGCTCGGAGTGTGGGGTGAGTTCAGGGCTGGGAATGTGGGGTGAGTTCAGCGCTCGGAGTGTGGGGTGAGTTCGGGGCTGGGAGTGTGGCGTGAGTTTGGAGCTGGGAATGTGGGGTGAGTTCGGGGCTGGGAGTGTGGTGTGAGTTCGGGGTCAGTGTGGGGTGAGTTCAGGGCTGGGAGTGTGGGGTGAGTTCGGGGTCAGTGTGGGGTGAGTTCAGGTCTGGGAGTGTGGGGTGAGTTCAGGGTTCGGAGTGTGGGGTGAGTTCAGGGCTCGGAGTGTGGGGTGAGTTCGGGACTTGGAGTGTGCGGTGAGTTCAAGGCTGGGAGTGTGGGGTGAGATCGCGGCTCAGTGTGAGGTGAGGTTGGGGTTGAGAGTTTGTGGGGTGAGCTCAGGGATTGGAGTGTGGTGTGAGTTCGGGGCTGGGAGTGTGGGGAGAGTTAGGGGCTGGGAGTGTGGGGTGAGTTTGGGGCTCAGTGTGGGGTGAGTTCAGGGCTGGGAGTGTGGGGTGAGTTCGGGGCTGGGAGTGTGAGGTGAGTTCGGGGCTGAGTGTTGGTTGAGTTCAGGGCTCAGTGTGGGGTGAGTTCGGTGTCAGTGTGGGGTGAGTTCAGGGCTCGGAGTGTGGGGTGAGTTCAGGGCTCGGAGTCTGGGGTGAGTTCGGGACTGAGAGTGTGAGGTGAGTTTGGGGCTGAGAGTTGGTTGAGTTCAGGGCTCAGTGTGGGGTCAGTTCGGGGTCAGTGTGGGATGAGTTCAGGGCTCGGAGTGTGAGGTGAGTTCGGGGCTGGGAGTGTGGGGTAAGTTTACGGCTCGGAGTGTGTGTTGAGTTCGGGGCTCAGTGTGGGGTGAGTTTGGGGTCAGTGTGGGGTGAGCTCAGGGCTCGCAGTGTGGGGTGAGTTCGGGGCTCGGAGTGTGGGGTGAGTTCGGGGCTCGGAGTGTGGGGTAAGTTCGGGGCTGGGAGTGTGGGGTGAGTTCGGAGTCAGTGTGGGGTGAGTTCGGGGCTCAGTGTGGGGTGAGTTCAGGTCTGGGAGTGTGGGGTGAGTTCAGGGCTCGGAGTGTGGGGTGAGTTCAGGGCTCGGAGTGTGGGCTGAGTTCGGGGTCAGTGTTGGGTGAGTTCAGGTCTGGGAGTGTGAATGAGTTCAGGGTTCGGAGTGTGGGGTGCGTTCAGTGCTCGGAGTGTGGGGTGAGTTCGGGGCTCAGTGTGAGGTGAGGTTGGGGTTGGGAGTTTGTGGGGTGAGCTCAGGGATCGGAGTGTGGTGTGAGTTCGGGGCTGGGAGTGTGTGGTGAGTTCGGGGCACGGAGTGTGGGGTGAGTTCGGGGCTGGGAGTGTGGGGTGAGTTCAGGGCTCGGAGTGTGGGGTGAGTTCGGGGCTCAGTGTGGGGTGAGTTCACGGCTCTGAGTGTGGGGTGAGTTCAGCGCTCGGAGTGTGGGGTAAGTTCGGGGCTCGGAGTGTGGGGTGAGTTCAGAGCTGGGAGTGTGAGGTGAGTTCAGGGCTGGGAGTGTGTGGTGAGTTCGGGGCTGGGAGTGTGGGGTGAGTTCCGGTCTGGGAGTGTGGGGTGAGTTCGGGGCTCAGAGTGTGGGGTGAGTTCAGGGCTCGGAGTGTGGGGTGAGTTCAGGGCTGGGAGTGTGGGGTGAGTTCAGCGCTCGGAGTGTGGGGTGAGTTCGGGGCTGGGAGTGTGGGGTAAGTTCGGGGCTGGGAGTGTGGGGTGAGTTCGGGGCTGGGTGTTTGGGGTGAGTTCAGGGCTCGGAGTGTGGGGTAGGTTCGGGGCTGGGAGTGTGGGGTGAGTTCGGGGTCAGTGTGGGGTGAGTTCGGGGCTCAGTGTGGGGTGAGTTCAGGTCTGCGAGTGTGGGGTGAGTTCAGGGCTCGGAGTGTGGGGTTAGTTCAGGGCTCGGAGTGTGGGCTGAGTTCGGGGTCAGTGTGGGGTGAGTTCAGGTCTGGGAGTGTGAATGAGTTCAGAATTCGGAGTGTGGGGTGCGTTCAGTGCTCGGAGTGTGGGCTGAGTTCGGGGCTCGGAGTGTGGTGTGAGTTCGGGGCTGGGAGTGTGGGGAGAGTTCGGGGCTGGTAGTGTGGGGTGAGTTTGGGGTCAGTGTGGGGTGAGTTCAGGGCTCGGAGTGTGGGGTGAGTTCGGGGCTCGGAGTGTGGGGTGAGTTCGGGGCTCGGAGTGTGGGGTAAGTTCGGGGCTGGGAGTGTGGGGTGAGTTCGGGGTCAGTGTGGGGTGAGTTCGGGGCTCAGTGTGGGGTGAGTTCAGGTCTGGGAGTGTGGGGTGAGTTCAGGGCTCGGAGTGTGGGGTGAGTTCAGGGCTGGGAGTGTGGGCTGAGTTCGGGGTCAGTGTGGGGTGAGTTCAGGTCTGGGAGTGTGAATGAGTTCAGGGTTCGGAGTGTGGGGTGCGTTCAGTGCTCGGAGTGTGGGGTGAGTTCGGGGCTCGGAGTGTGCGGTGAGTTCAAGGCTGGGAGTGTGGGGTGAGATTGGGGCTCAGTGTGAGGTGAGGTTGGGCTTCGGAGTTTGTGGGGTGAGTACAGGGCTCGGAGTGTGGGGTGAGTTCGGGGCTGGGAGTGTGGGGTGAGTTCAGGCCTGGGAGTGTGAGGTGAGTTCAGGGCTGAGTGTTGGTTGAGTTCAGGGCTCAGTGTGGGGTCAGTTCGGGGTCAGTGTGGGATGAGTTCAGGGCTCGGAGTGTGTGGTGAGTTCGGGGCTGGGAGTGTGGGGTAAGTTTACGGCTCGGAGTGTGTGTTGAGTTCAGGGCTCAGTGTGGGGTGAGTTTGGGGTCAATGTGAGGTGAGTTCAGGGCTCGGAGTGTGGGGTGAGTTCAGGGCTCGGAGTGTGGGGTGAGTTCGGGGCTCAGTGTGGGGTGAGTTCGGGGCTCGGAGTGTGGGGTGCGTTCAGAACTGGGAGTGTGGGGTGAGTTCGGGGCTGGGTGTGTGGGGTGAGTTCAGGGCTGGGAGTGTGGGGTAAGTTCGGGGCTGGGAGTGTGGGGTGAGTTCGGGGCTGGGAGTGTGGGGTAAGTTCAGGGCTCTGAGTGTGGGGTGAGTTCGGGGCTTGAAGTGTGGGGTGAGTTCGGGGCTGGGACTGTGGGGTGAGTTCAGGTCTGGGAGTGTGGGGTAAGTTCAGGGCTCGGAGTGTGGGGTGAGTTCGGTGCTCAGTGTGGGGTGATTTCAGGGCTCAGAGTGTGGGGTGAGTTCAGGGCTCGGAGTGTGGGGTGAGTTCAGGGCTCGGAGTGTGGGCTGTGTTCAGGGCTCGGAGTGTGGGGTGAGTTCGGGGCTCGGAGTGTGCGGTGAGTTCAAGGCTGGGAGTGTGGGGTATGATCGGGGCTCAGTGTGAGGTGAGGTTGGGGTTGGGAGTTTGTGGGGTGAGCTCAGGGCTCGGAGTGTGGGGTGAGTTCGGGGCTCGGAGTGTGCGGTGAGTTCAAGGCTGGGAGTGTGGTGTGAGTTCGGGGCTGGGAGTGTGGTGTGAGTTCAGGGCTCGGAGTGTGGGGTGAGTTCAGGGCTCAGTGTGGGGTGAGTTCGGGGTCAGTGTGGAGTGAGTTCAGGGCTGGGAGTGTGGGGTGAATTCAGGGCTCGGAGTGTGGGGTGAGTTCGGTGTCAGTGTGGAGTGAGTTCAGGGCTGGGAGTGTGGGGTAAGTTCGGGGCTCGGAGTGTGGGGTGAGTTCAGAGCTGGGAGTGTGAGGTGAGTTCAGGGCTGGGAGTGTGTGGTGAGTTCGGGGCTGGGCGTGTGGGGTGAGTTCAGAGCTGGGAGTGTGAGGTGAGTTCAGGGCTGGGAGTGTGTGGTGAGTTCATGGCTGGGAGTGTGGGGTGAGTTCGGGGCTGTGAGTGTGGGGTGTGCTCAGGGCTCAGTGTGGGGTGAGTTCGGGGTCAGTGTGGGGTGAGTTCAGGGCTCGGAGTGTGGGGTGAGTTCAGTGCTCGGAGTGTGGGGTGAGTTCGGGGCTGGGAGTGTGGGGTGAGTTCAGGGCTGGGAGTGTGAGGTGAGTTTGGGGCTGAGTGTTGGTTGAGTTCAGGGCTCAGTGTGGAGTCAGTTCGGGGTCAGTGTGGGGTGAGTTCAGGGCTCGGAGTGTGGGGTGAGTTCGGGGCTCAGTGTGGGGTGAGTTCGGGGCTCGGAGTGTGGGGTGAGTTCAGGGCTCGGAGTGTGGGCTGAGTTCCGGGCTCGGAGTGTGGGGTGAGTTCGGTGCTCGGAGTGTGCGGTGAGTTCAAGGCTGGGAGTGTGGGGTGAGATCAGGGCTGGCAGTGTGGGGTGAGTTCAGGGCTCGGAGTGTGAGGTGAGTTCAGGGCTCAGTGTGGGGTGAGTTCGGGGTCAGTGTGGAGTGAGTTCAGGGCTCGGAGTGTGGGGTGAGTTCAGGGCTGGAGTGTGGGATGTGTTCAGGGCTCGGAGTGTGGGGTGAGTTCGGTGCACAGAGTGTGGGGTGAGTTCGGGGCTGGGAGTGTGGTGTGAGTTCAGGGCTCGGAGTGTGGGGTGAGTTCGGGGCTCTGAGTGTGGGGTGAGTTCACGGCTCTGAGTGTGGGGTGAGTTCAGCGCTCGGAGTGTGGGATAAGATCGGGGCTCGGAGTGTGGGGTGAATTCAGAGCTGGGAGTGTGAGGTGAGTTCAGGGCTGGGAGTGTGTGGTGAGTTAGGGGCTGGGTGTGTGGCTTGAGTTCAGGGCTGGGAGTGTGGGGTGAGTTCAGGGCTCGGAGTGTGGGGTGAGTTCAGGGCTGGGAATGTGGGGTGAGTTCAGGGTCAGTGTGGGGTGAGTTCGGGGCTGGGAGTGTCAGGTGAGTTTGGGGCTGGGAGTGTGGGGTGAGTTCGGGGCTGGGAGTGTGGGGTAAGTTCGGGGCTGGGAGTGTGGGGTGAGTTCGGGGCTCGGAGTGTGGGGTAAGTTCGGGGCTGGGAGTGTGGGGTGAGTTCGGGGTCAGTGTGGGGTGAGTTCAGGGCTGGGAGTGTGGGGTGAGTTCGGGGTCAGTGTGAGGTGAGTTCAGGTCTGGGAGTGTGGGGTGAGTTCAGGGTTCGGAGTGTGGGGTGAGTT
This sequence comes from Somniosus microcephalus, assembly GCF_052327205.1. Taxonomy (NCBI): domain Eukaryota; kingdom Metazoa; phylum Chordata; class Chondrichthyes; order Squaliformes; family Somniosidae; genus Somniosus; species Somniosus microcephalus. Next base: position 202,752,885 of record NC_140993.1, on the reverse strand, counting down.
CAGGGCTCGGAGTGTGGGGTGAGTTCAAGGCTGGGAGTGTGGGGTGAGATCGGGGCTCAGTGTGAGGTGAGTTTGGGGTTGGGAGTTTGTGGGGTGAGCTCAGGGATCGGTGTGTGGTGTGAGTTCGGGGCTCGGAGTGTGCGGTGAGTTCGGGGCTGGGAATGTGAGGTGAGTTCGGGGCTGAGTGTTGGTTGAGTTCAGGGCTCAGTGTGGGGTGAGTTTGGGGTCAGTGTGGGGTGAGCTCAGGGCTCGGAGTGTGGGGTGAGTTCAGGGCTCGGAGTGTGGGGTGAGTTCCGGGCTGGGAGTGTGGGGTGAGTTCAGGCCTGGGAGTGTGAGGTGAGTTCGGGGCTGAGTGCTGGTTGAGTTCAGGGCTCAGTGTGGGGTGAGTTTGCGGTCAGTGTGGGGTGAGTTCAGGGCTCGGAGTGTGGGGTGAGCTCAGGGCTCGGAGTGTGGGCTGAGTTCGGGGTCAGTGTGGGGTGAGTTCAGGTCTGGGAGTGTGGGGTGAGTTCAGGTTTCGGAGTGTGGGGTGAGTTCAGGGCTCGGAGTGTGGGGTGAGTTCGGGACTCTGAGTGTGCGGTGAGTTCAAGGCTGGGAGTGTGGGGTGAGATCGGGGCTCAGTGTGAGGTGAGGTTGGGGTTGGGAGTTTGTGGGGTGAGCTCAGGGATCGGTGTGTGGTGTGAGTTCGGGGCTCGGAGTGTGCGGTGAGTTCAAGGCTGGGAGTGTGGTGTGAGTTCGGGGCTGGGAGTGTGTGGAGAGTTCGGGGCTGGGAGTGTGGGGTGAGTTCGGGGCTCAGTGTGGGGTGAGTTCAAGGCTGGGAGTGTGGTGTGAGTTCGGGGCTGGGAGTGTGTGGAGAGTTCGGGGCTGGGAGTGTGGGGTGAGTTCGGGGCTCAGTGTGGGGTGAGTTCAGGGCTGGGAGTGTGGGGTGAGTTCAGGGCTCGGAGTGTGGGATGAGTTCAGGGCTGGGAGTGTGGGGTGAGTTCGGAGCTGGGAGTGTGAGGTGAGTTCGGGGCTGAGTGTTGGTTGAGTTCAGGGCTCAGTGTGGGGTGAGTTCGGGGCTCAGTGTGGGGTGCGTTCGGGGCTGGGTGTGTGGGGTGAGTTCGGGGCTGGGAGTGTGGGGTAAGTTCGGGGCTGGGAGTGGGGTGAGTTCGGGGCTGGGAGTTTGGGGTGAGTTCAGGGCTCGGACTGTGGGGTGAGTTCGGGGCTCGAAGTGTGGGGTGAGTTCGGGGCTGGGAGTGTAGGGTGCGTTCAGGTCTGGGAGTGTGGGGTGAGTTCAGGGCTCGGAGTGTGGGGTGAGTTCAGGGCTCGGAGTGTGGGCTGAGTTCAGGGCTCGGAGTATGGGGTGAGTTCGGGGCTCGGAGTGTGCGGTGAGTTCAAGGCTGGGAGTGTGGGGCATGATCGGGGCTCAGTGTGAGGTGTGGTTGGGGTTGGGAGTTTCTGGGATGAGTTCGGGGCTGGGAGTGTGGGGTGAGTTCAGGCCTGGGAGTGTGAGGTGAGTTCAGGGCTGAGTGTTGGTTGAGTTCAGGGCTCAGTGTGGGGTCAGTTCGGGGTCAGTGTGGGATGAGTTCAGGGCTCGGAGTGTGAGGTGAGTTCGGGGCTGGGAGTGTGGGGTAAGTTTACGGCTCGGAGTGTGTGTTGAGTTCAGGGCTCAGTGTGGGGTGAGTTTGGGGTCAATGTGAGGTGAGTTCAGGGCTCGGAGTGTGGGGTGAGTTCAGGGCTCGGAGTGTGGGGTGAGTTCGGGGCTCAGTGTGGGGTGAGTTCGGGGCTCGGAGTGTGGGGTGCGTTCAGAACTGGGAGTGTGGGGTGAGTTCGGGGCTGGGTGTGTGGGGTGAGTTCAGGGCTGGGAGTGTGGGGTAAGTTCGGGGCTGGGAGTGTGGGGTGAGTTCGGGGCTGGGAGTGTGGGGTAAGTTCAGGGCTCTGAGTGTGGGGTGAGTTCGGGGCTTGAAGTGTGGGGTGAGTTCGGGGCTGGGACTGTGGGGTGAGTTCAGGTCTGGGAGTGTGGGGTAAGTTCAGGGCTCGGAGTGTGGGGTGAGTTCGGTGCTCAGTGTGGGGTGATTTCAGGGCTCAGAGTGTGGGGTGAGTTCAGGGCTCGGAGTGTGGGGTGAGTTCAGGGCTCGGAGTGTGGGCTGTGTTCAGGGCTCGGAGTGTGGGGTGAGTTCGGGGCTCGGAGTGTGCGGTGAGTTCAAGGCTGGGAGTGTGGGGTATGATCGGGGCTCAGTGTGAGGTGAGGTTGGGGTTGGGAGTTTGTGGGGTGAGCTCAGGGCTCGGAGTGTGGGGTGAGTTCGGGGCTCGGAGTGTGCGGTGAGTTCAAGGCTGGGAGTGTGGTGTGAGTTCGGGGCTGGGAGTGTGGTGTGAGTTCAGGGCTCGGAGTGTGGGGTGAGTTCAGGGCTCAGTGTGGGGTGAGTTCGGGGTCAGTGTGGAGTGAGTTCAGGGCTGGGAGTGTGGGGTGAATTCAGGGCTCGGAGTGTGGGGTGAGTTCGGTGTCAGTGTGGAGTGAGTTCAGGGCTGGGAGTGTGGGGTAAGTTCGGGGCTCGGAGTGTGGGGTGAGTTCAGAGCTGGGAGTGTGAGGTGAGTTCAGGGCTGGGAGTGTGTGGTGAGTTCGGGGCTGGGCGTGTGGGGTGAGTTCAGAGCTCGGAGTGTGAGGTGAGTTCAGGGCTCGGAGTGTGGGGTGAGTTCAGGGCTGGGAGTGTGTGGTGAGTTCGGGGCTGGGCGTGTGGGGTGAGTTCAGAGCTCGGAGTGTGGGGTGAGTTCAGAGCTGGGAGTGTGAGGTGAGTTCAGGGCTGGGAGTGTGTGGTGAGTTCGGGGCTGGGAGTGTGGGGTGAGTTCAGGGCTGGGAGTGTGAGGTGAGTTTGGGGCTGAGTGTTGGTTGAGTTCAGGGCTCAGTGTGGAGTCAGTTCGGGGTCAGTGTGGGGTGAGTTCAGGGCTCGGAGTGTGGGGTGAGTTCGGGGCTCAGTGTGGGGTGAGTTCGGGGCTCGGAGTGTGGGGTGAGTTCAGGGCTCGGAGTGTGGGCTGAGTTCCGGGCTCGGAGTGTGGGGTGAGTTCGGTGCTCGGAGTGTGCGGTGAGTTCAAGGCTGGGAGTGTGGGGTGAGATCAGGGCTGGCAGTGTGGGGTGAGTTCAGGGCTCGGAGTGTGAGGTGAGTTCAGGGCTCAGTGTGGGGTGAGTTCGGGGTCAGTGTGGAGTGAGTTCAGGGCTCGGAGTGTGGGGTGAGTTCAGGGCTGGAGTGTGGGATGTGTTCAGGGCTCGGAGTGTGGGGTGAGTTCGGTGCACAGAGTGTGGGGTGAGTTCGGGGCTGGGAGTGTGGTGTGAGTTCAGGGCTCGGAGTGTGGGGTGAGTTCGGGGCTCTGAGTGTGGGGTGAGTTCACGGCTCTGAGTGTGGGGTGAGTTCAGCGCTCGGAGTGTGGGATAAGATCGGGGCTCGGAGTGTGGGGTGAATTCAGAGCTGGGAGTGTGAGGTGAGTTCAGGGCTGGGAGTGTGTGGTGAGTTAGGGGCTGGGTGTGTGGCTTGATTTCAGGGCTGGGAGTGTGGGGTGAGTTCAGGGCTCGGAGTGTGGGGTGAGTTCAGGGCTGGGAATGTGGGGTGAGTTCAGGGTCAGTGTGGGGTGAGTTCGGGGCTGGGAGTGTCAGGTGAGTTTGGGGCTGGGAGTGTGGGGTGAGTTCGGGGCTGGGAGTGTGGGGTAAGTTCGGGGCTGGGAGTGTGGGGTGAGTTCGGGGCTCGGAGTGTGGGGTAAGTTCGGGGCTGGGAGTGTGGGGTGAGTTCGGGGTCAGTGTGGGGTGAGTTCAGGGCTGGGAGTGTGGGGTGAGTTCGGGGTCAGTGTGAGGTGAGTTCAGGTCTGGGAGTGTGGGGTGAGTTCAGGGTTCGGAGTGTGGGGTGAGTTCAGGGCTCGGAGTGTGGGGTGAGTTCAAGGCTGGGAGTGTGGGGTGAGATCGGGGCTCAGTGTGAGGTGAGTTTGGGGTTGGGAGTTTGTGGGGTGAGCTCAGGGATCGGTGTGTGGTGTGAGTTCGGGGCTCGGAGTGTGCGGTGAGTTCGGGGCTGGGAATGTGAGGTGAGTTCGGGGCTGAGTGTTGGTTGAGTTCAGGGCTCAGTGTGGGGTGAGTTTGGGGTCAGTGTGGGGTGAGCTCAGGGCTCGGAGTGTGGGGTGAGTTCAGGGCTCGGAGTGTGGGGTGAGTTCCGGGCTGGGAGTGTGGGGTGAGTTCAGGCCTGGGAGTGTGAGGTGAGTTCGGGGCTGAGTGCTGGTTGAGTTCAGGGCTCAGTGTGGGGTGAGTTTGCGGTCAGTGTGGGGTGAGTTCAGGGCTCGGAGTGTGGGGTAAGCTCAGGGCTCGGAGTGTGGGCTGAGTTCGGGGTCAGTGTGGGGTGAGTTCAGGTCTGGGAGTGTGGGGTGAGTTCAGGTTTCGGAGTGTGGGGTGAGTTCAGGGCTCGGAGTGTGGGGTGAGTTCGGGACTCTGAGTGTGCGGTGAGTTCAAGGCTGGGAGTGTGGTGTGAGTTCGGGGCTGGGAGTGTGTGGAGAGTTCGGGGCTGGGAGTGTGGGGTGAGTTCGGGGCTCAGTGTGGGGTGAGTTCAAGGCTGGGAGTGTGGTGTGAGTTCGGGGCTGGGAGTGTGTGGAGAGTTCGGGGCTGGGAGTGTGGGGTGAGTTCGGGGCTCAGTGTGGGGTGAGTTCAGGGCTGGGAGTGTGGGGTGAGTTCAGGGCTCGGAGTGTGGGATGAGTTCAGGGCTGGGAGTGTGGGGTGAGTTCGGAGCTGGGAGTGTGAGGTGAGTTCGGGGCTGAGTGTTGGTTGAGTTCAGGGCTCAGTGTGGGGTGAGTTCGGGGCTCAGTGTGGGGTGCGTTCGGGGCTGGGTGTGTGGGGTGAGTTCGGGGCTGGGAGTGTGGGGTAAGTTCGGGGCTGGGAGTGGGGTGAGTTCGGGGCTGGGAGTTTGGGGTGAGTTCAGGGCTCGGACTGTGGGGTGAGTTCGGGGCTCGAAGTGTGGGGTGAGTTCGGGGCTGGGAGTGTAGGGTGCGTTCAGGTCTGGGAGTGTGGGGTGAGTTCAGGGCTCGGAGTGTGGGGTGAGTTCAGGGCTCGGAGTGTGGGCTGAGTTCAGGGCTCGGAGTATGGGGTGAGTTCGGGGCTCGGAGTGTGCGGTGAGTTCAAGGCTGGGAGTGTGGGGCATGATCGGGGCTCAGTGTGAGGTGTGGTTGGGGTTGGGAGTTTCTGGGATGAGTTCGGGGCTCGGAGTGTGGGGTGAGTTCGGGGCTCGGAGTGTGGGGTGAATTCAGGGCTCGGAGTGTGGGGTGAGTTCGGGGTCAGTGTGGAGTGAGTTCAGGGCTGGGAGTGTGGGGTAAGTTTGGGTCTCGAGTGTGGGGTGAGTTCAGAGCTGGGAGTGTGAGGTGAGTTCAGGGCTGGGAGTGTGAGGTGAGTTCAAGGCTGGGAGTGTGTGGTGAGTTCGTGGCTGGGAGTGTGGGGTGAGTTCAGGGCTGGAAGTGTGGGGTGAGTTCGGGGCTCAGAGTGTGGGGTGAGTTCAGTGCTTGGAGTGTGGTGTGAGTTCAGGGCTGGGAGTGTGGGGTGAGTTCAGCGCTCGGAGTGTGGGGTGAGTTCGGGGCTGGGAGTGTGGGGTGAGTTTGGGGCTGGGAGTGTGGGGTGAGTTCGGGGCTGGGACTGTGGGGTGAGTTCGAGGCTGCGTTTTTGGGGTGAGTTCAGGGCTCGGAGTGTGGGGTGATTTCGGGGTTCGGAGTGTGGGGTGAGTTCGGGGCTCGGTGTGTGGGGTAAGTTCGTGGCTGGGAGTGTGGGGTGAGTTCGGGGTCAGTGTGGGGTGAGTTCGGGGCTCAGTGTGGGGTGAGTTCAGGTCTGGGAGTGTGGGCTGAGTTCAGTGCTCGGAGTATGGGGTGAGTTCAGGGCTCGGAGTTGTGGTGTGAGTTCGGGGCTCGGAATGTGCGGTGAGTTCAAGGCTGGGAGTGTGGTGTGAGTTAGGGGCTGGGAGTGTGGGGTGAGTTCAGGGCGCGGAGTGTGGGGTGAGTTCAGGCTCAGTGTGGGGTGAGTTCGGGGTCAGTGTGGGGTGAGTTCAGGGCTGGGAGTGTGGGGTGAGTTCAGGGCTCGGAGTGTGGGGTGAGTTCAGGGCTCGGAGTGTGGCGTGAGTTCGGGGCTCAGTGTGGGGTGAGTTCAGCACTCGGAGTGTGGGGTGAGTTCAGGTCTCAGTGTGGAGTGAGTTCAGGGCTCGGAGTGTTAGGTGAGTTCGGGGATCAGTGTGGGGTGAGTTCAGGGCTGGGAGTGTGGGGTGAGTTCAGGGCTGGGATTGTGGGGTGAGTTCAGGGCTGGGAGTGTGGGGTGAGTTCAGTGCTGGGAGTGTGGGGTGAGTTCAGGGCTGGGAGTGTGGGGTGAGTTCAGGGCTGGGAATGTGGGGTGAGTTCAGGGCTGGGAGTGTGGGGTGAGTTCAGGGCTGGGAGTGTGGGGTGAGTTCAGGGCTGGGAGTGTGGGGTGAGCTCGGGGCTGGGAGTGTGGGGTGAGTTCAGGGCTCGGAGTGTGGGGTGAGTTCGGGGCTCGGAGTGTGGGGTGAGCTCGGGGCTGTACGTTTGTGGGGTGAGTTCAGGGCTCGGATTGTGGTGTTAGTTCGGGGCTCGGAGTGTGTGGTGAGTTCAGGGCTGGGAGTGTGGGGTGAGTTCGGTGCTCAGTGTGGGGTGAGTTTGGGGCTGGGAGTGTGGGGTGAGTTCAGGGCTGGGAGTGTGGGGTGAGTTCGGGGCTCAGTGTGAGGTGAGGTCAGGGCTGGGAGTGTGGGCTGAGTTCACGGCTCGGTGTGGGGTGAGTTCAGGGCTGGGAGTGGGGTGAGTTCAGGACTCGGAGTGTGCGGTGAGTTCAGGGCTCGGAGTGTGGGCTGAGTTCAAGGCTCAGTGTGGGGTGAGTTCAGGGCTCGGAGTGTGGGGTGAGTTCAGGGCTCGGAGTGTGGGGTGAGTTCGGGGCTGGGAGTGTCGGGTGAATTCAGGACTCGGAGTGTGGGGTGAGTTCGGGGCTGGGAGTGTAGGGTGAATTCGGGGCTGGGAGTGTGGTGTGAGTTTAGGGCTCGGAGTGTGGGGTTAGTTCAGGGCTGGGAGTGTGGGGTGAGTTCAGGGCTCAGAGTGTGGGGTGAGTTCAGAGCTGGGAGTGTGGGGTGAATTCGGGGCTCGGAGTGTGGGGTGAGTTCGGGGCTGGGAGTGTGGGGTGAGTTCAGGGCTCGGAATGTGGGGTGAGCTCGGGGCTGGGAGTGTGGGGTGAATTCGGGGCTCGGAGTGTGGGATGAGGTCAGGGCTCGGAGTGTGGGGTGAGTTCGGGGCTGGGAGTGTGGGGTGAGTTCAGTGCTCGGAGTGTGAGGTGAGTTCAGGGCTGGGAGTGTGGGGTGAGTTCAGGGCTCGGAGTGTGGGGTGAGTTCAGGGCTCGGAGTGTGAGGTGAGTTCAGAGCTCGCAGTGTGGGGTGAGTTCAGTGCTCGGAGTGTGGGTTGAGTTCAAGGCTCGGAGCGTGGGGTGAGTTCAGGGCTAGGAGTGTGGGGTGAGTTCAGGGCTCAGAGTGTGGGGTGAGTTCTGGGCTCGGAGTGTGGGTTGAGTTCTGGGCTGGGAGTGTGGGGTGAGTTCAGGGCTGGGAGTGTGGGGTGAGTTCTGGGCTGGGCGTGTGGGGTGAGTTCTGGGCTGGGAGTGTGGGGTGAGTTCCGGGCTCAGAGTGTGGGGTGAGTTCTGGGCTGGGAGTGTGGGGTGAGTTCAGGGCAGGGAGTGTGGGGTTAGTTCAGAGCTGGGAGTGTGGGGTTAGTTCAGGGAGAGGAGTGTGGTGAGTTCAGAGCTGGGAGTGTGGGGTTAGTTCAGGGAGAGGAGTGTGGTGAGTTCAGAGCTGGGAGTGTGGGGTTAGTTCAGGGAGAGGAGTGTGGTGAGTTCAGGGCTGGGAGTGTGGGGTGAGTTCAGGGCTGGGAGTGTGGGGTGAGTTCGGGGCTGGGAGTGTGGGGTGAGTTCGGGGCTGGGAGTGTGGGGTGCGTTCGGGGCTGGGAGTGTGGGGTGAGTTCAGGGCTGGGAGTGTGGTGTGAGTTCAGGGCTCGGAGTGTGGGGTGAGTTCAGGGCTCGGAGTGTGTGGTGAGTTCAGAGCTCGCAGTGTGGGGTGAGTTCAGTGCTCGGAGTGTGGGTTGAGTTCAGGGCTCGGAGTGTGGGGTGAGTTCAGGGCTAGGAGTGTGGGGTGAGTTCAGGGCTAGGAGTGTGGGGTGAGTTCAGGGCTGGGAGTGTGGGGTGAGTTCTGGGCTGGGAGTGTGGGGTGAGTTCAGGGCTGGGAGTGTGGGGTGAGTTCCGGGCTCAGAGTGTGGGGTGAGTTCTGGGCTGGGAGTGTGGGGTGAGTTCAGAGCTGGGAGTGTGGGGTTAGTTCAGGGAGAGGAGTGTGGTGAGTTCAGGGCTCGGAGTGTGGGGTGAGTTCAGGGCTGGGAGTGTGGGGTGAGTTCAGGGCTGGGAGTGTGGGGTGTGTTCCGGGCTGGGAGTGTGGGGTGAGTTTGGTACTCAGTGTTGGGTGAGTTCAGGGCTGGGAGTGTGGGTTGAGTTCAGAGCTGGGAGTGTGGGATTAGTTCAGGGAGAGGAGTGTGGTGAGTTCAGGGCTTGGAGTGTGGGCTGAGTTCAGGGCTGGGAGTGTGGGGTGAGTTTGGTGCTCAGTGTGGGGTGAGTTCAGGGCTGGGAGTGTGGGGTGAGTTCAGAGCTGGGAGTGTGGGATTAGTTCAGGGAGAGGAGTGTGGGGTGAGTTCAGGGCTTGGAGTGTGGGCTGAGTTCAGGGCTGGGAGTGTGGGGTGAGTTCAGGGCTGGGAGTGTGGGGTGAGTTCAGGGCTGGGAGTGTGGGGTGAGTTCAGGGCTGGGAGTGTGGGGTGAGTTCAGGGCTGGGAGTGTGGGGTGTGTTCAGGGCTGGGAGTGTGGGGTGAGTTTGGTGCTCAGTGTGGGGTGAGTTCAGGGCTGGGAGTGTGGGGTTAGTTCAGGGCTGGGAGTGTGGGTTGAGTTCAGAGCTGGGAGTGTGGGGTTAGTTCAGGGAGAGGAGTGTGGTGAGTTCAGGGCTCGGAGTGTGGGGTGAGTTCAGGGCTGGGAGTGTGGGGTGAGTTCAGGGCTGGGAGTGTGGGTTGAGTTCAGAGCTGGGAGTGTGGGGTGAGTTCAGGGCTGGGAGTGTGGGATGAGTTCAGGGAGAGGAAAGACACAGCACTGGTCTCTTCAGTAAAAGTGCCCTCGAGTGGAGCAGCCATGAGTTGACGGAGGTGGAGCGTCCAGTGCACATGGGCAGCAGCCCCCCACCAGCCAGCGATGAGTGGTGGATTTGGCGGGTTTTAGAAAAGTGGTTCAGGGAGCCAGAGCGGGAAAGAGCCGCAGAGAGACGTTGGGTCGGCTCCGAGACACAAAAGGGAAGCAGATCTGCACCAGACATTTGCAGCAGTCCCAGCTGCTTTATTGTTTTTCTATGCCGGGGTTCAGGGTCACAGCCCACTCCCAGGCCGCAGTAACCCTGATTCAGCCGAATGTGCAGCTCGAGCTTCAGCGGGCCGGATGCAGCCCATCACTCAGTTAGAGCCTCACTGGAACTATCTGGCGCCGAACACCTCGAGTCTCTTCGCCAGGAGCAAGCGGAAGCCAAGCGCCGGCAATGCAAGGAGCGCATGTCAACCCAAGCACCCCACCCACCCGCCCCTTCAACCACCGTCTGCCCCACCTGTGACAGAGACTGTAGGTCCCACATAGGACTCATCAGTCACCTGTGAACTCATTTTTAATGTGGAAGTAAGTCATCTTCGGTTCCAGAGGGACTGCCTAAGAGAAGAAGAAGAAGAAGCAGTATCTGGACAGAGCTGCCTTTAGTGGCAGCAAACGCTGTATTCCAGCAATTCAATATCTTGCAGTGTAGTAGAAGAATGGTACAGTAAGCGAGAATTCAGTAACAAAATCTTCCGATTAGGCACTTTCCAGCCTTCCGGACGCAATATCGAGTTCAACAACTTCAGATCATAACCTCAGCCCCTATCATATTTTTATATTTTTTATCCACACTTTTGGTTTGTGACTTTTCCTTTCCTCTCTCTCTCTCCGACATGGCAGCTGTCTCTCACTCTGCCAGCGCATGTCACACTTCATCTCGAGCCATTTCGTTACCTGTCCTATTACTATCTCGTCTCACCTTGAATATCTCTTAATGTCTCTTCTTTCATCCCCTCCCCCATTTCCCAGCCCCCAAACTGCCTTTTGTTTCATTTCCTGCCTTTTCTCTCAGTTCTGTAGAAGGGTTTCGACCCGAAACGTTGACTCTATTTCTCTCTCCATGGATGTTGCCTGGCCTGCTGAGTTTTTCCAGCATTTTCTGTTGTTATTTCGGATTTCCAGCATTCGCAGTAGTTTGCTATCGAGATCACTGACTTGTTCTGTTCGCACTCCATCAATCCTCCCCAGCCCACCACAGAAACTGAGCAAGCTCCATTGGTAGAAATAATGCCATTTGATGAATGAAAAGTAGTGTTGGTGAGGGTGTAAGAGTGGATTTCCCAATCTACGTTCATGGGGCGAGGACTCGGAAAATTTGCCCGGCAGCGTTAACGATAATCTGCAGTCAGGTACGGTGAAATCCTCTGCTTTAGTCGCACCCAGTATGAATTTAATGAGGGGGTTGATTCTCGTATTAGTTTTCCTTCACCCTCCACTGTCGGTGCTGCTGCAGAACAATGGAAGTGGGCCCAAGCAGGCTTCAGCTCGGACAGCCCTGCTCCAGTAACCTCTAAAGAATAAAACTGTACGGCCTGACATGAATGGTGTGTGCTTGCCTCCAGCCATGCCAGTGACTCCTGGTGGAAGTGTACGGACATCAGCTGAGGGCAGCACTGGGCTCAGCTGTGATGTTCCCCTGTGGTTGAACAAACTGTCAACGCTCATCGTTGAGGCTGTGCAGCTGCTGATTGGCAGTCGTGCAACTGTATCCCAGTAACGACTTCAGACGCTGGGTAGAGGGGAAAGATTTGATGGAGAAAATTGGTGAGAGGAAATAAAAAATCACAAGTAACAGACTGAGTTTTATTGAAGGAGGATAACTGGCTACAGAAAAATGGACAGCCTTGAGGCCTTAGAAAGGACAAACTTACATTTATATAGCGCTTTTCATAACCTCAAGACGTCCCAAAGTACTTTACAACCAATTAAGTACTTTTTGAAGTGTAGTCACTGTTGTAATGTAGGACATGCAGTAGCCAGTTTGTGCACAGCAAAGTCCCACAAACAGCAATGTGAATTGCCCAACATGAGATAATGAACAGCAGTATATTAACTGACAATGGTTGAGCGATAAATGTTGGCCAAGACACTGAGGAGAACTCCCCTGTTCTTCAAATAATGCCATAAGATCTTTTATGTCCACCTGAGAGGGCAAATGGGGCCTCGGTATAGCATCTCATCCAAAAGACGGCACCTCAAACAGTGCAGTACTGGACTGAAATGTCAGCCTAGATTATGTGCTCAAGTCTCTGGTGTGGGGCTTGAACTCACAACCTTTTGACTCCGAGTCGAGAGTACTACTACTGTTGGCCGACACCAACTGCCAACATCGGCTATCAGATATAAACAGTAACATTTAATATCCTCTTGCTGAGGGCTGACTGTATAATCCCAGCCTTTTGTTAAGTGCTTTACCTGTGATCCTGTCTCCATACTGAGAACTGATTAGGAGCTAGCTAAGCAGTGAATTTTAGGTTGCCCTGTGAGAATAACAGCTAACCTCAAAGCGGGCAGATGAGGACTCCCGGGTAACCTGCACATTAGGAAGCTATAAAGTTGATAAGCATCGTGTGAGCTTTGAGCAGAGAATCAGCACCATGCTGCACAGCAAATGTGAAAAACAGGGACGTGATTGAGAACAGATGCTTTTGGGGGAACTAAAGCTTTCTGCCCAAAATCTCTGTGCTAAATTTTAGTCTGGAAGCAACGGCTTTTATTGCTTGGGTTTGACCAAGGGCGGAAGTGAATTATCAGTTTCATGCACTGAGTGAGCAACAAGAGAGATTTCCCGCAAGCTCCCCATGAATGGGCGAAGGTCCAATTCCAAGATCTCTATCCTTTCCAGATGGCTAGAAAAGGATGACGCTCACAGGCAAATGGTTGTATATTTGTACCAACTTAGCCCCCATACCTTGATTTAAGCTGCTGCTGTTGGTGTTTTCCTTATTACTGGTACTGTCATACACCATGGTCCTTGGGTCCTTGGGTTTATTGGTGTGATCGTGCAGCCATATGTCCAGGTGCCTGCCTGTTTCAGGTGGAAGCATATTTGTAATTCTTTAATTAGGGGGCCTAGAGGGGTGTAGAAAGTGCTTGGGGTGAAATTAAAAAGGAAATTAGGAAAGCAAAGAGAGGGCATGAAAAAATATTGGCAAGTAAAATCAAGGAAAACCCAAAGATGTTTTATAAATACATAAAGAGCCAGAGGATAACTAAGGAAAGAGTAGGGCCTATTAGAGACCAAAAAGGTAACCTGTGTGTGGAGGCGGAAGACATGGGTATTGTAGTGTATGTGCCTTTAAGTCAGAACTACTTTTTACAGCTCCTGTATACTGTAGTACCGGCAGTGACCACACCGGTATATAAGCTTTGCGCATGCCTCTGTACCCCAGTCTAGAGATTACCCTCCTCCAGTAAAGACCTGTTATTTGTTAATGTACAGCATCCGTGTGATTATTGATCCACTGAACCACGGATCCAACAGTGGCGACGAGTGTCAATTCGAATCTACCTGCAACGTAAAAGAAAAAAGAAAAAAAAATAGGCGAGGCCAGGAACACGGGCGTCGACCACGAGCAACCGCCCAGCAGTCAGGCAGAAATCCAACTTCGCTGGGGAGGCTGTGGAGAGCCGGGCTTGGTTCCCCAGCCACAACGAGCAGTAAGAGACCGACGACAGGTCCGGAGCAGACCCTTCCCGAGCAGCGGCGGCTGGAGCCGACTGACGGCAGAGAGAGAGCTGAGCAGCGTGGACGGGGTAAGACAGAGGGTGAAGAGCGCAGGGCGCAGCCGAGGGTTGAACACCGAGCGGCGTCGAGGAAAAATACTGCAAACCGGAGAGAGAGAGGGTAAGAAACAGTCGGGTTCTAGACTGAGCGGCGTCGACAAATATCAAGAGAAGAACACGCAGAGCACAGCCAGGGATCACGGGCTGATCAGGGTCCGCAGGGCGAAGCAAGGGGAGACGCCATTGAGCTGCGGAGAAGCAGGGAGAACGCAGGAGACGCCATTGAGCCGCGGAGAAGCAGGGAGAGCGCGGGAGACGCCATTGAGCCGCGGAGAAGAAGGAAGAGCGCGGGAGACGCCATTTTGAGAAGCCGCAGCGGAGAAGAAGGGCAAGCGCGGGAAGGAAGGAAAGCGCGGGAGACGCCATTGGTGATAGTTAACGCACAACCAAGGATGCCGAAGAGTGGCAGTATCTCTACGTTCGACAATGAAGTCGAAGATTGGGCGACATATGTGGAACGTATTGAGGTGTACTGCAGGGCGAATGAAGTGCCAGATGTTAATAAAGCACTGGTTCTGTTAAATTCCATGGGTGCAAAAACTTATGGGTTACTGCGAAATCTAATAACCCCAGAGAAGCCGGTAAACAAGAATTTTGAAAGCATAGTAGAAATTCTAGAGGACCACTTAAACCCCATACCGCTGCTGATAGCAGAACGATTTAAGTTCCATAAAAGGAACCAACACAAAGACAAAAGCAATGCTGAGTACCTAACGGAACTGCGCAAGCTATCGAAATACTGCCAGTTTGGAGCGGGACTAGCAGACACGTTAAGGGACAAGTTTGTGTGTGGGCTACAAAGTGAAGGAACCCAGAAACGGCTTCTATCAGAAAAGGACCTTACGCTGGACAAAGCTTTCAGTATGGCAGTATCACACGAAGCAGCCGCAAGGGGCGCTGCAGAGATACAACGGAGACCGCAAGAATATGGCACCAACGAAATTACCTATGGAACAGGGAAGTGCTATCGCTGCGGCAGAACAACACATGACCAGAAAGATTGTTGGTTCAAGGACCAAGTGTGCAGACAGTGTGGGAAAGCAGGACACATAGCAAGAGTCTGCAGGTCTGGGAAGAAAACCAACAGTAAGAAATCTCCACAGGAGAAGTACAAAAAGGTACACCAGGTGATGGACAGTGGTTCAGACGAACAGAAAAGTGACACAGACTCCGGAAGCAAGGAGCTGGGTTGTCTGAAACTACATAATGTAACCGAAATGGAGGATCACCAGACTATCTGGGTTACACTCAAGATAGACGGAGTCCAAGTGGAAATGGAATTGGACACAGGGTCAGCTCTAACAGTCATAAATCAAAGAGACTACAAGCGGCTATTTTCACACATACCCTTGAAAGCTACAGAGATTGTCTTGAAGATGTATATGGGGCAAAAAGTCTACCCCAAAGGAAAAATAAGGGTGAAAGTGACATATAAAGGCCAGGAAATACCTAAAATGGATATATATGTATTGCCAAATGGAGGACCACCGCTGCTAGGACGTGAATGGATCCGGAAGATACAATTAGATTGGCATTCCATACAGGCACTGAAGGTTGAGGCCAAAAAGGATGACGACGTCACACCTGGACGACTGTCAAAAATGCTAACTGACGCAAAAGAAGTGTTCCAGGAGGGACTAGGAATACTAAAAGGAATAACAGCAACAATTAAAATAGAGGAAAAGCAAGCCCAAAGTTTCTGAAGGCCAGACCAGTGCCTTATGCGATCAGACCAGCTGTTGAAGCAGAGCTGGAAGGGTTGGAACGTTCAGGAGTACTGTCCAAAGTGGACTGGAGCGAGTGGGCTACACCCATCGTTCCTGTAATGAAGAGGTCGTTGAGTAATACGCCTGGGGAACCAAAGAAGGTCTGCATCTGTGGGGATTTTAAGGTGACAGTGAACCCAGTCCTTCACACGGTGCAATATCCACTTCCACGAATTGAGGATATTTTCGCCTCGCTATCTGGTGGTAAATGCTTCACCAAAATTGATCTAGCCCAGGCGTACTTGCAAATGGAGGTAGAAGAAGCTTCGAAACATTACCTTACGATCAACACTCATAAAGGTCTCTATCAATACAACCGGCTGGTGTTTGGAGTAGCCTCGGCTCCGGCTATCTGGCAAAGGGCGATGGATCAGGTCCTGCAAGGGATTCCAGGGACACAGTGTTATTTGGACGACATCTTGGTCACGGGCGGAAATGACGGTGATCACCTCGCTAACTTGGAGAAGGTGCTCACCAGATTAAAGGAGTATGGGCTATGAGCTAATCGCCACAAGTGCGAGTTTTTCCAGAAACAGATCTCGTATTGCGGCCACGTCATCGATGAAGAGGGGTTACATAAGTCCCCTGACAAGATTGAGGCAGTAGTCAAGGCTCCAGCACCGGAAAATGTGTCACAACTGAGGTCGTTCCTTGGGCTGGTAAACTATTACCACAAGTTCTTACCAAATTTGTCTACGGTATTACACCCGCTGAACACCCTACTGCAAACAGGAGTACCATGGAAGTGGGATGACGAACGTAGACGAGCTTTCCAGAAGTGTAAAGAATTGATCACATCAAAAGAGGTGTTGGCCCATTTCAACCCAGCACTACCAATTCGTTTGGCATGTGATGCATCACCCTACGGCATTGGAGCGGTGCTGTCGCACAAATTCCCAGACAGGGTGGAGAGGCCAATAGCCTTTGCGTCTCGGTCACTAACCTCAGCCGAGCGCAACTACGCCCAGATTGACAGGGAGGCCCTCAGCCTAGTATGGGGAGTAAAAAAATTCAACCACTATCTGCATGGGCAGAAGTTCACCTTGCTGACTGACCACCAACCACTTGTCTCCATCTTTAATCCTAAGAAGGGCGTGCCGGTAATGACTGCACAGCGGTTACAAAGATGGTCCCTGTTTCTAGGGGCGAATCAATATGAAATAGAATATAAAGGCACGAAACAGCATGGGAACGCTGATGGGCTATCGCGCCTGCCACTGCCTACTGTGGAGGAAGCACCAGCAGTGGATCCTATCGAGATATTTTATTCGTCGATAATTGAACGATTGCCAGTAACAAACGCAGATATAGAGAAGGAGACCTGCAATGATCCGACGCTGTCACGGGTATATGAATTGACAGTGAGGGGATGGCCAACACATGGCGACTCACTGTTGCCAGCATTCTCATCCAGAAGAGAACAGCTGTCAGTATGCCAGGGGACAGTGATGTGTGGATCCAGAGTGGTGATTCCACCCAAGTTAAGGGAGAGAGTGCTAAATGAGCTACATGAAGGCCATCTGGGGGGAGTGAAAATGAAAAGCCTTGCTAGGGCTTATGTGTGGTGGCCGGGAATCGATCAACAAATCGAAGACTTAACTAATCGCTGCTTAGGATGCCAGAAGGTCCAAAATGCACCACCACATGCCCCTCTACACCCATGGGAGTGGCCCTCCTCTCCATGGCAACGGGTGCACATTGATTTCGCTGGTCCATTCATGGACTCAATGTTCTTAATAGCAGTGGATGCCCATTCAAAGTGGCCTGAGGTGATAAAGATGTCTTCAACCACTACAGAGAAAACGATTGCAGTCCTACGGACCGTATTTGCCAGAAACGGTTTGCCAGAGCAGATCTGCTCTGATAATGGACCACAGTTTGTGTCCGACGAGTTCCAAAAATTCATGAAAAGGAATGGGGTAAGGCATTACACATCCGCCCCGTATCATCCAGCCACCAATGGGTTGGCTGAGAGGTTCGTACAAACCTTTAAGAAGGCGATAAAGGCCATGTGCGATGAGGAAATTCCACTACAGCATAAGATGGACAATTTCTTATTCGCCTACCGAAACGTGACACATGCAGTTACCAACCAGACCCCGGCCATGATGTTCTTTAACCGAAGGTTGAGATCTCGTCTGGACTTGCTCAGACCAAATGTGTGAAGAAATGTTGAGGACAAACAATTCTAGCACATCAATGAGAAGCCGACAAGGAGCTTCAATGTAGGGCAACCAGTCTTGGCCCGTGACTATCGAACAGAGAAGTGGCAACCCGGAACGATATGTACAAGGCAGGGGCCATTAATGTACACAGTGGATGTCGGGGAGAACATTGTGAGACGCCACGTCGATCAGATCTTAGCGTCACAGGAACGCGTCAACCCCATGTCTCGAGTACCTGGGGATGAACCCGACATACCGGTAGCATCTACTTCAGACCCAGTAGCAGTGGAACCCGATGAACTACCCAATGAAAAGGGGTCAGAATCGCCTCTGCACCAAGAACAAGAACCTCTGGAAAGGCGCTATCCCGAAAGGGTCAGGAAGCCGCCCCAAAGACTGAATCTATAAATGGACTTTTGTTATTTAATGTACATGTAAAAATGTAATTGTTATCTGAATATTAAGGGGGTATTATTAATCTAAAAGGAGGAATTGTAGTGTATGTGCCTTTAAGTCAGAACTACTTTTTACAGCTCCTGTATACTGTAGTACCGGCAGTGACCACACCAGTATATAAGCTTTGCGCATGCCTCTGTACCCCAGTCTAGAGATTACCCTCCTTCAGTAAAGACCTGTTATTTGTTAATGTACAGCATCCATGTGATTATTGATCCACTGAACCACGGATCCAACAGGTATGGTTCTTAATGAATACTTTGCGTTTGTCTTCACAAAAGAGGCGGGGGGCCGATGTAGACACTGTAATCGAGGAGGAGTGTGAAATAACAGATGAGATAAACATAGTGAGAGAGAAAATTTTAAAGGGTTTAGCATCTTTGAAAGTAGATAAATCGTGAGGCCCAGTTGAAATGTATCCCAGGTTGTTAAGAGAAGCAAGGGAGGAAATAGCGGAGGCTTTGACCATCATTTTTCAATCCTCTCTGGCTACAGGTGTGGTGCCAGAGGACTGGAGGACTGCTAACGTTGTACCATTGTTTAAGAAGGGAGACCGGGATAGACCGAGTAATTACAGGCCAGTCAGCCTAACCTCACTGGTGGGAAAATTATTGGAAAAATTCTGAGGGACAATATCAATTGTCATTTAGAAAGGCACTGATTAATCAAGGAACGTCAGCATGGATTTGTTAAGGGAAGGTCATGTCTGACTAACTTGATTGAATTTTTTGAGGAGGTAACAAAGATGGTCGTTGAGGGTAGCGCATTTGATGTAGTCTACATGGATTTTAGCAATGCTTTTGACAAGGTCCCACATGGCAGACTGGTCACGAAAGTAAAAGCCCATGGGATCCAAGGCAAAGTGGCAAGTTGGATCCAAAATTGGCTCAGTGGCAGGAAGCAAAGGTTAATGGTTGATGGGTGTTTTTATGACTGGAAAGCTGTTTCCAGTTGGGTATTGCAGAGCTCAGTCCTAGGTCACTTGCTTTTTGTGGTACATATCAATGATTTGGACTTCAATGTAGGGGGAATGATTAAGAAGTTTGTAGATAATACAAAAATTGGTCGTGTGGAAGAAAGCTATAGACTGCAGGAAGATATCAATGGACTGGTCAGGTGGGCAGAAAAGTGGCAAATGGAATTCAATCTGGAGATGTATGTGGTAATGCATTTGGGGAGGGCTAACAAGGCAAGGGAATACACAATAAATGGTAGGATTCTGAGAAGCGTAGAGGAACAGAGGGACCTTGGAGTGCATGTCCACAGATCCCTGAAGGTAGCAGGACAGGTTGATAAGGTGGTTAAGAAAGCATACAGAATGCTTTCCTTTAATAGCCGAGGCATAGAATATAAGAGCAGGGAGTCCTTTAATAGCCGAGGCATAGAATATAAGAGCAGGGAGGTTATGCTAGAACTGTGTACAGTTGTGATCACCACATTACAGGAAAGATATGATTGCGCTCGAGAGAGTACAGAGGAGATTTAAGAGGATGTTGCCAGGACTGTGATTTTTTGCTATGCGGAAAGATTGGATAGGCTGAGGTTGTTTTCTTTGGAACAGAGATTTAATTGAAGTGTTTTAAATTATATGGGGCCTAGATAGAATAGATAGGAAGGACCTGTTTCCCTTAGCAGAAAGGTCAATAACCAGGGGGCATAGATTTAAAGCAATTGGTAGAAGTCTTAGAGAGGAGTTGAGGAGAAATGTTTTCACTCAGAGGGTGGTGGGGATCTGGAACTCATTACCTGAAAGGGTGGTAGAGGCATTTAAAAAGTACTTGGATATGCACTTGAAGTGCCGTAACCTACAAGGCTACGGACCAAGAACTGGAAAGTGTGATTAGGCTGGATAGCTCTTTTTCAGCCGGCACAGACACGATGGGCTGAATGGCCTCCTACTGTGCCATAAACCTCTATGATTCTATATAAATGGTGCAGCATTTTCTGTGTAGGTGTCATACAAGGGTAGAAGGAGACATTTCCACTATTAGGTAATTAATACAAGGATATAGCTACAGAGTCTACATGGTGTTACTTTAGGATTAAATGTCCTGAAAAATCTGTGAACATACCATCTACATGCTGCCCCTTGGCAATATAATCTGCAGCTTCCACATGTGCACTGATGACAAACACCTCTACCTTCCCACCACCTCTCTCAACCCCTCCACTGCCTCTGCGCTGTCAGACTTTCAAGTTTTAGTCCCGCCTCCATCGAGATGCGGCCAAGCCACGGGATTTTCACTTGATTGACGTGGTTGAGCCTGCCCAGCGGGCTCAGCAGGCCAATTAAGGGCCACCCGGCAACAGGTGACGTCACAGACTGAAATTTCATCTGTCAAGATGTGCTGACAGATGAAATATCAGTGTTTCACAGCTGTTTGAAGCTGTCAAACACTGACAGTCTTCTAACCTGAGTCCTTCTACGCAGACTCAGTTAGAAATTTTGCCAGCACTGAAAGCTGCAGGCTGTCACTTTTGACAGATCGCAGCCGTTCTGCTTTCTGTGCCGGCTGAATGATGGACTCCCGAAGCCAAGAGGAAGGAAGGCTTTAAAGGTAAGTACAGGTAATTTAAACTTCTTTACACACTTTACACACGCCAAACACACTTACCTTTGCACTCATGCACCCATCACGCACCTGAACACCGACATCTCGACCCCTCCAAGTCCTTCAACCCGACAGCCCGACTCCTCTAACCTGGCGTGGTTTGGAGCCGTCGGAAATCCCACACGACACCCTTCAAAATAGGGATTAGGCTAAAAATTGCCTGTTAACTACCTGTTAACAGGCAGTTAATTGGCACTAATCCCTTCCCGCCTCGGGTCGGCGGGTCCCAGCGCGGGGTGGGTACCCGCCTCCTTTGAAACTTACATGGAGGCGGGTTTTGGGCGGGATGGTGTCGGGACCCTCGAATTCGGGATTTTAGCCCCCCGCACGCCTAAAAGCCCGCCTCACGGCACACTGAAAATCAACCCCCATATCTTTGAAACCAATTCCATTTCCCTCACCGGTTGCTATCTTAGGCTGAACCATACTGTTCACAATCCCAGCATACTGTTCAATCATGAGCTGAGCTTCTGACCTCATAACTCCATCACAAAGACCGCCTCCGTCTATCGCTGTAACATCGCTGGCCTCTGCCCCTGCCTGAAACCCTCATTGTGTTAACCCCAGACTCGGCTATTGCAATGCTCTCCTATCCAGCCTCCTATTTTCCACCTCATTCAGCTCATCCAAAACTCTGCTGCCCATATTCTAATTCGCACCAAGTCCCATTCACCCATCACCCCTGTGCTCGCTGACCTATATTGGCTCCCGATCCACTGACCCCTCAAGTTTAAAATTCTCATCCTTGTGTTTAAATCCCTTCATGGCCTCACCCCTCCCTATCTCTGCAATCTCCTCCAGCCCTAAAACCCGTCGCAAACTCTCCATTCCTCTGATTCTGACCTTTTTTGCATTCCTCCCTCCCTTCGTCCCACCATTGGTGGCCATGCTTTCAGTCGGTTAGGGCCTAGAAATTGGAACCTTTAGCGCAACCGTTAAGGTCGGTTTTGAAGAAAAAATGTCAGCCGCCTCTTGAAAATATCTATCTCCTTCCTTGGCTCGGAGTCCATTTTTTTCCTTAGACCTCTGGGAAGCCACTTGGAACATTTTTTTCTACCTTAAAGATTGTTGTTGAGCTCATGGCTTTAAAAGAATACTTTTTTGGTGTTAACCCCTTTCACGCTGTATCTAGCAATAAAAAATTCTAAGTCAAAAATTCAACACAACAACAACTTTTATTTATATAGTGCTTTTAATGTAGGCGCTTCACAGGGGCATTAAAAGACAAAAATTTGACACCAAGCCACAAACCTTTGTCACAGAGGTAGGTTTTAAGGAGCGTCTTAAAGGAGGAAACAGAGGTAGCAAGGAAGAGAGGGTTAGGCAGGGAATTCCAGAGCTTAGGGCCAAGGTAACAGAAGGCACGGCCACCAATGGTTGAGTGATTATAATCAGGGATGCTCAAGAGGGCAGAATTAGAAGGTGCAGATATCTCAGGGGGTTGTGGGGCTGAAGGAGATTACAGAGATAAGGAGGGGCGAGACCATGGAGGGATTTGAAAACAAGGCTGAGAAGTTTGAAATCGAGACGTTGTTTAACCGGGAGCCAATGTAGGTCAGCGAGCACAGGGGTGATGGGTGACCGGGACTTGGTGCGAGTTACATGGACAAAAAGTAAACTTTGTGTCACAAAGCGTAATAATGAGATAAATATTGTTAGATTGTTTCTGTTGGTCAACAAGCTGGTAATGAGAGGGCACAAATTTAAGATAATCACACAAAGAATTAAAGGGGATTTCAAAAAACCTTTCTCACAGAGGTTGGTTAGAATGTGGAATTCTCTGCCACAAACTTTTGTTGAGTCCAAAATTTCTTTTAAAAGGGAATTAGAAGCTGAAAAAAAAGACAAAGAGTAGAGGGTATAAGGAGCAATCAGGAGCATAGGATTAGACAGGGTGGAGAAAAACATTGGTGCACACTCCCTGAGATGAATGGCCAGTTCCTGTGCTGTCACATTCTATAGCTCTATGATTCAAAGATACTAAACAGTACAACACAATACAATATGGTAAATCTACTGGTCTATCAAACTTTTAAGTTATAGTTGCTGCTGTTTCTGGTCAGTCTTAAGTTACTTACAATATCATTCCATTTAAAGACTCTTTCTGTGGCTTTTGTTGATTTATCTGCAGGGTGAAAATGGACTGGGATTGCCTGGACTCAAGGGCGACAAAGGTGAACCAGGAATGCCTGGACCACCCAGCCTGCCCACACTGAGAGAACTTAATCCTGTAGAAGCTGGCCCACCAGGGCCAATATGCCCACCAGGTCCACCAGGAAAAGATGGTAAACCAGTGAGTAAATTAACGGTGGATTTTAGTGCAGCTGTGCTGCTTACTCCTTTGTTTAACTAACCTTGGACTAAAAAAAAATATGTCCGGGGTCCGAGTGTACTCCAATGCCTGTCAAGCCAATGTTGCAGCCACATTTCAAATGCTACTTTGAAGCAGCCATGGGGCTTGTGGCTGCCTACGGGGATGTTGGCCAACTGATAGGGGCTGCACTCTTGTGTGGTCAACTCAAACATGAACGAGCCGGAATAAAACTCCCCAGCAATCTGCTACCCAAGCATTTATGGAGCAGCATGTTCACTGTAATCTCTGCTGAAATCTGAACTTTGATCAAAACCTGTAAGGCAGATAACCACTGTGTCACTGGCCTAACAGAAACATTTTGTGTACTTTTAATAGGATTGATAATCTATTTTAGCACCCTTTTCTAACTGTACTTTCTCATTACAGGGTGGCCCTGGAAAAGATGGCTTGCCTGTAAGTGTTTAATTTAAGTCGGTTCACATGATAGAGCCACATATTGGGGAATTTGGTTGTCTTCAAAGCGATAATAAAGGTCGTGGATAAGGAAAATTCAGTAGATATTATGATTTTCAACTGCTGCTCACCTGTGTCTCACTTGTAAAATGGGCGACCAGAGGACAAACATCGGCTGGGTACATTGGACACCCCTTTGATGCCCAAAGTCCACCTGATTCAATTTTCAGACAGGCCTTTTAATGGCCACCCAGCACTCCCGCCCAAAACAGATGGGAAGGTGTTTAAATATGCAAATTGAGGTCCTATGCCGTTTGAAGGACTCCGATTGCCATTTTCGTGTGTAAATGGATGAAGTTCCCCTCCAAAGTCACACACCATCCTGACTTGGAAATATATCGCCGTTCCTTAATCGTTGGTGGGTCAGAATCCTGGCACTCCCTCCCAAACAGCACTGTGGGAGTATCTTCACCTCATGGACTGCAGTGGTTCAAGAAGACGGCTCACCACCACCTACTTAAGAGCAATTAGGGATGGGCAATAAATGCTGGACTTGCCAGTGACGCCCATATCCCATGAACGAATAAAAAAAGAAGCGTGCGCCATGCACAATAGGCCTAATTGTAAAAGGACCGCTGGCAGCCGCTCCAAAAACAACACAGGAAGTTTTTTGAGATGGGGAATTTTTGTGAGACCCAGAAGAGCAGAAATGCTCCTCTAGGCCCCACAAAACTACAGAGCCTCACCATCGCCCTCCAACTCAGGATCGACTCTCCCTCCCAACAAACGCGACTTGTCACGTGGCTCCATGCAGCAGCCCACCAATTTTAGACCTGAAAACGGCTCGGGCCTCCTGACGGTGGCTTTTGGGCGGGTGCCGCGGACTTACCACTGACCTCCCTCCTGTTTGGGCTGAAGTTAAAACTTGGTTAGGCCACACTTGGAATACTGCGTACAGTTCTTGTCGCCATATTATAGAAAGGATATAGAGGCACTGGAGAAGGTGCAAAAAAGAATTACAAGGACAATACCAGAACTGCGAGGTTATACCTATCAGGAAAGGATGAACAGGCTGGGTCTCTTTTGAAAAAAGAAGGCTAAGAAGTGACCTAATAGAGGTATTTAAAATTATGAAAGGTTTTGATAGAGCAGATAGAGAGAGAATGTTTCCACTTGTGGGGAAAGAGCATAACTAGAGGCCATCAATATAAGATAATCACCAAGAAATCCAATAGGGAATTCAGAAGAAACTTCTTTACACAGAGAGCGGTGAGAATGTGGAACTCGCTACCACAGGGAGTGGTTGAAGTGAATAGTATAGATGCATTTAAGGGGAGGCTAGATAAGCATATGAGGGAGAAGTGAATAGAGGGTTATGGTGATAGTTAGATGAGGAAGGATGGGAGGAGGCTCGAGTGGAGCATAAACGGCGGCATGAACTGGTTGGACTGAATGGCCTGTTTCTGTGCTGTATATTCTATGTAATCCTATGATAGAGGGATAGAACATAAATGCCAGGGGTGATGGTGAGCTTGTCCCACCTGAAGAACGGTGCTTAATTCTAATCAACATATTACAGTGGGAATATCCTTTTGGAGAAGGTACAGAGGAAGGAAACTTAACTAATACCGGGGATTAGGCACCAGAGCTACAAGGAGTGACAAAGGAAGCTGAAAATGTTTACCCTGTTTTTGGGCACCCTGGTTCAGGAAGGATGTTAAGGTCATAGAAAGGGTACAGAAGGGATTCATTAAAATGATACCAGGGATGGTAGACTTTAGTTATAAGGAGAGATGAGAGAAACCGACGGTCTCTTCATTCGAACAAAGAAGGTTGAGAGGAGATTTGATAGAAGGGTTCCAAATTATGATGCTTGGAGCATGATGACTAGACACTTCCTACCCCGCCCCACTCCACAGCCATGCAATATCCTGGGAGTGGCAAAACCCAGAGAAACCCAGGGTTGATAAGGGAATAAAAAAAGTTTGGAAAATTCCTCTCCTCACGCAATCAAAACCAGCAGTCCAGGATGTCACATGGACTGTGGTATCTTGAGCTGGCCATAGATGGAGACAGACACAGGTTAACTCCGTAACATGGTTTAAAACGAAGAGTACAACAGTACAGATCAGACTTAACTCAGGAGAGCAATTGCCACAGCACCACCTGGTGGATCAGGTTACTCATAACCTCCCAGGTTACTACACTCCTCCCCCCTTAAGATTGCCATATGCAATTCTTAAACAATAACCCTTACTAGGTACTATGTTTTAATTAACCAGTATGCTCTAACCATGGTTAACCCCTGACTAATTTAACAGGTTTGTATAAGTCTTTCTGGTTGCTTGCGAATCCTTTGTGAACGTCTTAATTCCACTTGTGGTGGATTCTCAGATTCATTCGCACTTGAGATTGGAGTAGTCTCTGATGTTGGTTTTACTCTGTCCCGCTGTGGCCTGGCAGTACCAGTGTCCACTGGCACCTTATAAGCCGTGCTGGGTCCTGGAACAGCCTCCTCTACTGCCCTTTGTTCCATCTGAGGCAGTTCCCCCTGCTGCCGGCTGAAAAGCTGATCCACATGCCGACAAACCCCTCGACCATCCCCTAGTAACACGGAGTACGACACAGGTCCTGTAATGTCCTGGATTAGTCCTGGTATCCATTTAGGTCCATAACTGAAGTTCCGGGTGTATACAGAGTCCCCTATGGCAAAATGGCGAGCTCTAGTATGTTTGTCATGGTACGCTTTTTGGTTTGTTTGTTTTGTCTCAACCTTGCTTTTGAGATCTGGGTGTATCAGGTCTAACATGCACCGCAACTTTCTCCCCATCATCAACTCAGCCGGAGAAAGCCCCGTGGTAGCTTGGGGTGTTATACGATAACTAAACAAGGCTCTATTGAGCTTGGTCTCCAGGGTGTCACCTGAGCTCTTCCTCATGAGCTCCTTAAAAGTCTGCACGGCTCGCTTGGCTAACCCATTTGAGGCTGGGTGATATGGAGCCGAGGTGACATGTGTGATTCCACTCCTTACCATGAATTCTTTGCTCCCTTCACTAACAAAACACTGTGCATTGTCGGATACAATCATTTCTGGAATACCATGCGAGCTGAAGCTGTTCCTGAGACAATTCAGTGTGGCGTCAGTCGTTGCAGAGCTCACTGGATAAACGTCGATCCACTTTGAGTGAGCGTCAACCAGCGCCAAAAACATTTTGCCCATAAAAGGTCCCGCATAGTCTATGTGAATTCTCCTCCAGGGTTTGCTGGGCCACTCCCAGGGATGGAGTGGTGCCCCGGCAGGCGCTTTCCTCTGTTCCTGACATATAGTGCATGACTTTACCTTTGACTCAATTTCAGCATCCAAGTTAGGCCACCACAGGTAGCTCCTAGCCAGTCCTTTCATTCTAGTCATTCCTGGGTGCGATTGATGCAACTGTTCCATCAAAGTAGAGCGTCCCTGCTCTGGGACTATGATGCGTGCTCCCCATAGCACACATCCATCTTGGACACTGAGCTCGTGCTGTCTCTGTCTGTACGGCGCGAACTCCGGTCCCTCACGGTGATCTGGCCAGCCTTTCAACACATACTCACGGACCCTTGACAGAACGGGGTCCTTGGCTGTCCAGCCCTGGATTTGCACTGAAGTCATCAGGGGACTGATCTCCTGATCCAGCATCAGGACGTGCTCCTCAAGGGAGGTACTGCGAGGAGATTTTGAGAGGGGCAGGCGGCTGAGAGCATCCGCGTTCCCGTTTTCTTTGCCGGCTCTGTACGTGATCACATATTCATAGGCTCTTAGTATTACTGCCCATCTCATTATTCTCTGTGATGCCATTTGAGGCACTGCTTTCATCTCATTCAGTAAGCTAATAAGAGGCTTGTGGTCAGTACTGATTACAAACTTCCTCCCATATATGTACTTATGGAATTTCTTTACTCCAAATATAATGGCCAACCCCTCTTTATCAAGCTGTGAATAGTTCTTTTCCGCAGCTGTGAGCGTGCGTGAAACAAACCCGATGGGCCTTTCTGCTCCATCTGGCATGCGGTGGGCCAACACTGCCCCCACTCCATAGGGTGATGCGTCGCAGGACATTATCAGCTCCTTCTTCTCGTCGTAATGCACCAACACCCTGCTGGACTGAAGTAGCTCCTTTGACTGCTGAAACGCTTTCGCTTGCTCTGGCCCCCAACGCCATGGCTCCTCCTTTCTCAGCAGTTTGTGCAGGGGTGCCAGCAGCATCGATAACTTTGGAAGAAACCGGTTATAATAATTCAGGAGCCCTAGAGAGGCTCTCAGTTCAGTCACTGAGGTGGGTGCAGGTGCATCCTGCACTGCCCGCACTTTCCCTGGTAATGGATGGAGGCCTGTGGCATCCACCCGATGTCCCAGGAATGTAACTTCCTTCTCCATGAAACTACACTTACTCTGTTTCAGGCGTAGCCCCGCCTCTTCCAGCCGCTGTAGCACTTTGTCCAGTGTTTTTAAGTGATCCTGATCATCACTTCCTGTTAGCAGAATATCATCTAAGTACACGGCCACCTTTGGAATGCCCTGCAGAATGCCCTCCATAGTCCGTTGGAATATTGCTGGGCTAGAACTGACACCAAATGGTAACCTGGCATACGTGAACAGCCCCTTGTGCGTGTTCACTGTGACAAACTTTTTTGATTCTTCATCTCGCAATATCTGCTGATATGCATGACTCATGTCCAGTTTGCTGAATCTTTCTCCCCCAGCGAGCGATGTTAACATGTCCTCCATTCTTGGAATGGGGTACTGTTCCAGTGATGATACTCTG
This sequence comes from Somniosus microcephalus, assembly GCF_052327205.1. Taxonomy (NCBI): domain Eukaryota; kingdom Metazoa; phylum Chordata; class Chondrichthyes; order Squaliformes; family Somniosidae; genus Somniosus; species Somniosus microcephalus. The sequence continues at coordinate 202,725,341 of NC_140993.1, read as the reverse complement.
TTCACTGTTAACTTATAGTCACCACACACCCTTACGTTACCGTCGGGCTTCAATACCGGGACTATTGGTGCCGCCCAGTCTGAAAATTTCACTGGTTCTATTACTTTGTCCCTTAGCAGGCGATCTAGTTCCGCCTCAACCTTGGTTTTCATTGCAAAAGGTACCGACCTTGGTTTAAAGAAACGAGGCGTGGCATCACTGGCTACATGAATCTTGGCTGTGGCTCCCCTTAAGGTGCCCAGTTCATCCTTGAACACTAACTCATGCTTCATCAGCACTTCTTGCAGTGCCTCTGTACTGTCCTCCATTTTATTCATTGCCTGCCAGTACACACTCAACTCACTGATCCACCCTCGCCCTAACAGGTTTGGCCCTGACCCTGCTACCACTACCACCGTAAGCTCTTTGGTGACTCCTTTGTGTTCCACTTGTACTTCGGCTGCCCCCAAAATGTCCACCTTCTGTCCTGTGTAGGTTTTGAGACTAATGGGGCATGTACCTAGCTCTGGTACTTTTGCTTCCCCCCATAGCTTGGCGTACTCAGTCTGCGACATTATGGTTACACTACATCCGGTGTCAATCTCAAACTTTACTTGACCTCCGTTCACTATCAAATACTGAGTGAGAGGGGGTACGTTGGTCCTTGAAGTGTCTATACTGTATACAGTGAAAACCTCCTCACTAGACTCACTAGACTCTTCCTCCTCTTGTATGTAATTTGCCCGCTTTGTGTACTTCTCCCTCCCCCCTTTTGCATGCTTTGCCCCTTTAGCACTGCTTCTCTCACTCACTGCCCTTTTGCAGACTTTCTTTAAGTGCCCTATTTTTCCACAATTGTGGCACTTTGCCTTTGCAAACCTGCAGTCCTTTGCATAATGGCTCGTCCCGCCACATCGGTAGCAATCCCCAACCCCGACTGGTGGACTTTTCGCGCCAGCTTCCATCTTGAAAACAGCTCCTCCCCCTGGTTTACTCCATTTCTCCTTGCTCATACTGTTTAAGTCCTTAATGTCCTTGTTAGCCATCTCCATGGCTTGTGCTTTTTTAAGTGCCGTCTCAAACGTTAATCCTTCTTCTGACAGCAACCTTTGCTGTATACTGTCGTCGTTAACTCCGCATACTAGTCTGTCCCTTAACATGACTGTGAGCGCATTTCCAAAATTACAGTCCTGTGCGAGCTTCCGAAGCTCCTCCACATACTCGGTAACGCTTTCTTCCGGCCTCCTAATCCTCGAATTGAATTTCCATCTCTGTACTATTTCACTAGGTTTCGGATTGAAATGATTCTTTAGTAGACTCACCAACTCGTCAAAAGATTTTTCTCCTGGCCGCTCCAGGCTCAGCAGATTCCTCATCCGTGTATAGGTTTGCGCTCCCACACAACTCAGTAAAATGGCCCTTTTCTTTTCAGCACTGTCCACCTCGTTTGCCATAAAGAAATGGCTCAGTATTTCAATATACTCCTCCCAAGACTGCGACTTGCTGTCAAAAGGTGCCACGGAGCCTACCGTTCCTGCCATCCTTGGAGTCCGGTCACTTCAGCCAAAAAATCAAACTCCGTTTCGACTCCCGCGGCCTAGCCTCGTGCTTTTCCGACTAGTTTGCTAACCAACCCGAGCACCTCTTCCGAATACTCCAAAACTCTTCCGTCCTTTATTCTCGTCGCCATATGTGGTATCTTGAGCTGGCCATAGATGGAGACAGACACAGGTTAACTCCGTAACATGGTTTAATCAACCCTTGCACATAAAAGCTTCTGCCATGAGGCAGCAAAAACAAAGAGTACAACCAGTACAGACCAGACTTAACTCAGGAGAGCAATTGCCACAGCACCACCTGGTGGATCAGGTTACTCATAACCTCCCAGGTTACTACATGGACCATATGTACATTAGCTATTAAACCACTTACCTTTTATAGCATCACTAAAAGAACAAAGGGAGAAGTTAGGAGAATTTCTATTTTTATATTTCCATTGAAGTTAACAGAAAGCAAAATTGGGCGGGGTCTCTAACAGGCAGCCAATTTGCTACTACCGTTTTCCCGCCTGATGGTGAAAGTTAAAATCTACCCTAGAAAGCCTTGCCAGAAACAGCGGCAAAAGCAGAATCCATAATAAATTTTAAAAAGGAAGTGAATTTATATTTGAAAAAGAACATTTTTAAAAGCGCAGGGGAGTGGGACTAAATGAATTGCTCTTTCAGGAAGCTGCCACAGTCGGGATAAGTTGAATGGCCTCCAATTGTCCTGATTCTATGATTTTACACAGAAGCTGATCAAAATAGAAATTAAATTGCCTTGGAAACCACAACTTGCCTCCCACTTGCCCACTCAGCTTAAATGTCTGCCCTATCTACTCATAAAGCAAGGTCAGGTGCGATTGTTGGCAGCTCTTTCACTTGTATTACTGAATCATACATCGTGATATTTACAGGCTGTGGATCTGCCCTACTTGACAGAATTCCTGGACTCATTGAGAGACAGTGAGTTCAGCTATGTGTACAATTCCTACCGTGCAATTATCTCTGGTTTTGAGATGCTAATTCTTGCCCCACAATTTGGAGGAACATATATTATGGAATCAAAGCCAAACAGATTTGTAAACTATGCTATCTATGAAAAGCCTTGATTGTGGAAAATGAAAGTGTCTTAAAAATGAGAGAATGGGTTTGAAGAGTGTGTTAACACAAGGCCCTTTCACCTCTGGGAGCTGGCTGCAATTGCAGCAGCGGCTGATGGGTTGGAATTCTCCTCTCTTTGATGACTGCGATTATGCAATGAGTTTGGCAAGCATTATCGCCAGCCCCGCCACTGCACATAATTCATCATTAATTGGCGCTAAGTTGGTAGTCTCATTCAGAGACTCAAAGGAGATAGCTGGAGCAAATAGTATCCTTGTGAGATGGAGTTTGTGGAAGGTATAAATGTTGGCCAGTGACCTGACCTGGAAATGTCTTATGCTGACACTGGGTGATAAAAGTAGAAAATTGTTCCATTTCCAGCACCAACATCCATAGGAACATATATTTAAAAAAATACATGGCTGGAAAACACTCTCCAGTCTGTCTGGCCTGTCTAAAAAATTAATCCCCCTCAATCGCCCACATCCCTCAAACATCTATCCAACTCTCCCTTCATTTTCCCACTCTGTCTACCCCCTAGGGCAGTCCCATTCCTCACATTCACCACCCTCTGTGTAAAGTCGGTAAACCTAAACAGTCTGTGCACTTTCCCTTGTATAAATTTGAGCCTGTATCCATTAGTTTAAGAGTTTGTGACAATCTCAAACATATTATCACCCTCTATGCAAAATGAAGCCAAACTCCCTTGTTCTCCCTTGACCACACAACCAATGTGCAACATCTATCATATGAGGAACCAATGGCTTAAGCCCAAAGACAGCAAAAATCACCACATTTCCTGATTAACTCATAGTAAGAATGAGGAATATAGCAGATACAGCGACGGTTTCTTTGTGGATTTCTGTTAAACTGTGACACATAAAAGACTGAAAATGCTGGAAAAACTCAGCAGGTCAGGCAGCATCTGTGGAGAGAAAAACAGAGTTAACGTTGCAGGTCGATGACCCTTCGTCAGAACTGGTATTTCCAGCATTTCCTGTTTTATTGCAGATTTCCAGCATCCGCAGTATTTTGCTTTTGTGCACATAAAAGACTGATGTTTGCAATTCTCCCAGTATCGTGGAGTGATGTGTATATACTTCATTATAATCAGCATTTTGGATTTTGATCAAGTCAGTGATTGATAGGAGTCCTTTTTGAAGTTCCTCTTCAATGATTTTGTTTACTAATATAAAGTAAATAAATATTTATGTGTTTTTTAAATACATGTTCTTTTTACATTTAAATTCAGGGTAAACAAGGATCTCAGGGATTTAAAGGAACGGCAGGCGATCTAGGCCTCAAAGGAGAGAAGGTATGTCCAGGAGTTATTTTTGTTGTGAAACCTCAATGAAGGACCAAGGTATACAGGGAAGGACATGACCAAAGATGAGGAGGATAAAAGAGAAGAAAGGATAACCCTGGAGGTAGTGATGTCAGTCGGGTTTTGTAAAACTGCATGTTGTAGGAGGAAGGAACGGCTGATGGAGATAAGACATTCCACAGTTTTGCTGTCCTAGGATAAGAGCGGGAGATGTTATAAAAAATAATTCTCGGGATGAGGATGCCAGCATTTAGTTTCCCTGAGAAGCTGGTGATGGGCCTTCTTCTTGAACTGCTGGTAGCAGTTTGATACAACTGAGTGGCTTGCTAGGCCACTTCAGGGCAGTTACAAGTCAATGACATTGGTGTGAAACTGGAGTCACATAGGCCAGACCAGGTAAGGACGGCAGGTTTCCTTCCCTAAAGGATAGTAGTGAACCAGTGGGTTTTTACAACAGCTTCATGGCCGTTGCTGGTACCAGCAAAGTGAAAGTGAATTCAAATTTTCAAGCTGATATAGTGGGATTTGGATTCCGTTCTCTAGATCAGGGGTTCTCCTCTCCACCACCGGCCACAGCAGGAGAGATGCTGTTGGTGGTGGTTAGTGATGTCCCGGTGGCGCTGCGTCCCCTCACAATAACTGACACAACAGCCAGGGAGGGCGCGGGCGGCCAATAGTGAGTGAGTGAGGGAGGCGTAGAGCAGGCTGGCCCCCACCGTGTGGCTCGGCTTCAGCGGCATGTTGCGGATAGAAGCCCAGGCTAAAGCGGCGTCGCTGTCGCGGGGGAGGAGGCAGACAGCGAGTGGAGCCTTTGCAAATGGCGCGGGGACAATGACAGCTCCTTCTCTCCCTCCTGCACCAACCCCCACCCCCCGCCACGCTATTGCGGACCCCTGACCTCCGGTTGAAAGGTCTTGTTCTAGATTATTTGTCTAGTAACATAACCACCACTACTGTGAGAATGTCAAGTGGAGGAAGAGTGTGTAAGATGGTGTATTTTAATCGTAGAAGGAACAAAAGAGAAAAAAAATCAGAGTAACAATGACTATGAAGTGCCTTGATCAAATTAAACCACCCAGTGTGTCAAATCCAAGGCAAACCTCTTCCTTGGCTTTCTGCCTCGAACTAGGGGTCACAGTCTCAGAATAAGGGGTCGGCCATTTAGGACTGAGATGAGGAGAAATGTCTTCACTCAGAGGGTGGTGAATCTTTGGAATTCTCTACCCCAGAGGGCTGTGGAGGCTCAGTCGTTGAGTATATTCAAGACAGAGATCGATAGATTTTTGAATATTAAGGGAATCAAGGGATATGGGGATAGTTCAGGAAAGTGGAGATGAGGTAGAAGATCAGCCATGATATTATTGAATGGTGGAGCAGGCTCGAAGGGCCAAATGGCCTACTCCTGCTCCTATTTCTTATGTTTTTATGCTGCTGAACACATATCAAATAGTAAAAATCCTGCATTAACCCTTAAACTACCAACAGCTGTGGGGGAATTGGCGTGCCTGTTCTAGACAATTGTTAACATTCTCAGTTCACAAGCTAGGACATGACAGTGATAAAGCTATTGTAATGACAGGAGTAGGCTGCTACTCTAATATTAACCTGTTACAATTAGAATAAACACTAAGAACAATTTAAAGCATTAATTTCAACATTTTTCTTGCGCTCTCCCTTTATCTCCCTTTCTATCTCTTTGTCCCCGTCATTTTATTATTAATTTAACTTTATAGTTTTTCTAACCAATATATAACTTATTGAATATTTTGGCTATTTTTCTGAATTTAGGTTAAATTCAATGAGGCCTCACTCCTGACACAGAGCTTCACTAAAAGGAAGCACAGATTGGAGGTTCAGGCCTTAATGTTGCAGCCCTATAACTGCTTAGTGACCCTGTGGGTTGGGCCCTTTTGCCTCTGCGGGTCTGACAGAGCCCATTGGTTACTTTGGCTCTGATTGTCTAGGAAACTGATCCCAAAGGACAGTTCTGCTCAACCAATTAAGTCCCAGGAACCTAACTATTGACATGGCGTTAGAGGATAGGGGTTATTATTTATAATTTACTCCTCAAATCAATAAGCTTCTTATACATTGAACACCAGGTATCACATAGTTATTAAGTATTCAAATGCATTACAGTTCAGAGCTCAGTACCATAGGCCTTTATGAATCCAACTACATATTATAAACACCCTTTTTTAATACATTTCTCTTACTCCTTCCACGTGACAATCCATGTTTCTGCATTACATAATTGTATGACAATTAAAATACAATTCCATATAAGGAGAATTTAATTGATTTATCAATAACTTTAGTTTTAACAAATTCTTTTTCCATAGTTCCATAGTACTTTGTTATCATATCGATAGTTTCACTCTTGTTACGTATAATTGCTATTCCACTAAGTTAAACTTTTAATTTTAAGTCTGTCTTTGATTCAGCATCATTCCATACCAATTTCCAGCTTCTACAGAAACACCAGTTAAAAAGAATGGTGTACACTCAGATGTTTTCCTTTTGCAGAACCACCTGTTTTTCCTGCACTTAAATAAAATGTTCTCTGAAATATATGAATCAGTGTTCACTGGCATGTCTTTTAATTTGTTTACTGAAGTTGAGGTGAATAGCGAAGATGTATTTAAGGGGAAGCTAGCTAAACACATGCGGGAGAAAGGACTAGAAGGTTATGCTGATAGTGTTTGATGAAGAGGGGTAGGACGAGGCTCGTGTGGAGCATAAACACCGGGATAGACCTGTTGGGCTGAATGGCCTGTTTCTACACTGTCCATTCTATGTAACTCCATGTAAGTGAATAAACTGACCATTGCTTTAAGGTCAGCCCTGGTTCAATAACCCAATGGTACTTTAAATTGTCTTAAACTTCCCTGCTTAACAGGCAAAGGCTAAAGGTTAATGTTACTAACAATGTAAAGAGAAATCAATAGTAGTGTAACATTAGCAGACTTCAGGACAGTCTGATTAATCCTTTCCTTACAATGCTCCGCACAGATGATGTGATTTTTCACCGACTGTTGGCCAGGGTACCTCACCTCCCTTTCCCAGCAACCTGGCCGTCCTCAGACCCTATCTCCATCAACAGTCATATGAAATACTTAGAGCAAAGATGTATTATATAAAATCTCTGCTTCAGTTAAAAGGTTCCTCAAATAAATAATATGCAGAGCAAATGGACTTAAATTTACAACGAATGCTATTTCACCAAAGAGGCAAAAACGTACTTTAATCCTAATTAAACACAGTTACAGTCTAAGCAGCTAGTTTCCTAACCATGCAGTGGTTCAGAGAAATGTTTCACGTGCATGCGAAGTTAAATGCAGTAAGGATTCCAGGTGGAAAGATATTGTGCTACTAGTGAGCTGTTAGGTAACTATCCCTCCTGTAGACTTTGATTCCTCAGCTACTACTATATTTTATGTTGCGGTAGATTATTATCTTTCTCTCCCCTCAGGGCGACCCTGGGTTTTCCAGTTCACCAGGTCCTCCTGGTCCACCTGGTCCACCTGGTCCACAACACAGGCTTGTAAGTAAAGATCAGTACACATTTAATGAATGGTTTGGGCCTTGGTTTTGTGACCAAACCCTTTCTTTTACTGGATAGTTGTTTTTTGTGAATCTACTAATAAATATTAGTGGTGCACATAGAAACTACAATAAAAGACTCCTCTGTTCAAAAGAAAATCAGCTTATTGGTATTTTTCAGTGTTGGTTGGGCTCAGTTGGTAACCCTCATGCTTCTGGGCTAGAAGGTCGTGAGTTCAAGCCCCAGTTACAGACTTGAGCGCATAATCTAGGTTGGCAGTCCTGAGGGAGTGAGTACTGCACTGTCGGAAATGCCATCTTTCAGGTGAGATGTTAAACCAAGGCTTCAAATGGATGTTAAAGACTCCAGGGCATTATCTGAAGAAGAGCAGGGAGTTCTCCTGCTGTCCCGGCCAACATTCCTCCCTCAGCCAACAACATTTGTTTACTGTTTGTTGTATCTTGCACGTTAAACAGTAATCCATTTATTGTTAAAGGCTTTTGGATGTCCTGAGGACTTAATAAGATTGTATATGAATGCATGTTCACACTTTGTTTAATTGCATTGATCTCGACGAGAGCCCAAATGAGTTTATTTGAGTATAGATTCATCTTATACTTGTTTAAAGATAGACATAGAAAGGTAAATTTTCCAGCTGTGTGTTCCCTGCACAGAGGCTCACCTTCCAGGAGCATGTGACACAGAAATTGCATGCATGTAGCCATAAATTTCCAGCCATTATGAATGAAAAGTCATGGACTATCCCTGCATGATTTCCCAATACATGTTCCCAGTGGACAAGGCTCTACTCCAGGAGCACACAGTCGGTTAGCAGACTCCATAATACAGATCTATAACATATGACCAGGAATTTCCTCGGAGCTGCTCCCACTCTGCCACTGGAAGTCCAGTGAAAAGCCCATTGCGCATGTAAACAAAATTTCTGGCGAAGTTACGGCGGTAGAGCAGGAGCAGGTCCAAGGAAAGTCCCAGCCTATGTCTGTAACACAAAGTTACGCCTTGGCTCATTGTCTGGCATAACTTTTATAACTTTCGCTGATTTCCACATATGTCAAAGGTCAGAAGTCTGCCGCTTCAAAGCTTTAAACCTTTTTTAGCTTGAACAGGTCAATAAATTCATGGGCTGGGTTAAGATGAAAAGGGCTCTATTCGATCACATGGGGGGGGTGGGGGGGGATCAGGAAGCGAAGCCATTGCTGGAGATGCTCTGGCTACAATTGGATAGGAATGAGTAGAACCAAGCAAGGGCAGTCCTACTGAGCTGGACAACGGAGGAAAGACATTAGAGGAAGGTGGTGTAGTCAACATGTCAAAGATCACAGAGTGGGCAAGGAGGGATAATGCGAATAAAGTTACAGAGGAGTTCATCTGTGACTTTCTTTAGGGTCATTTCAGTGCTGTGGCAAGGGCGGAAACCTGATTGGAGAGCTTCAAACAGCAATTTGCGGGAAAGATGGAAATTGATTTGGGAGGCAACAGCACACTCAAGAACTTTAGAAAGGAAAGTGAGATTGGAGGCAGGAAGGTAGTTCATGGACTGTGAGGTTGAGAGTATTTTTTTGAGGAGGTGGGTGATGCCAACAGTTTTGAAAGGAAGGGGGACAGTACCCGAGGAGAGAGAACTATTTGCAATGTCAGCTAGCACTGATGCAGGAAGGGAAGTTGGGTGGTCATCAGTTTAGTGGGAATGGGGTCAAGGGTGTAGGAGATGGAATTCATACATCATAAATGAGATTGGAGAGTTCCATGAGGAAAGTATGGAGAGTAATTAGATAAAGTGTTGGGTTCAGGTCTAGGGCAGGGGCAGCCTTGGGGAGGTTTGACTTGGTGGGCATAGGGAAGACAGGGAAGTGGCAGAGGCAGCTGAACGGATGGTCTCAATCTTAGTGACAAAGGAGTCTATGAACTCCTTGCACCTTATGCTGGAGGTGAGGGTGGAAGGGGCAGGGAAGAGGGTTTCAGGAGACAGGGGGTTATCTTTGTTCTCTGGGATTATCCTGGAATCATGAGTAGTTTTGGCATAGGAGAGCAAGGCCCGATAGTGTCTGATGTAGTCCAGCTAGATCTGGCAATGGATGGCTAAACCACTTGAGGGCGGGAAGATAAGGGCTATACCAGATGGAATGACCAGGGTGGGAGAGGATAAAGGCTTTACTGGGAACAAGGACATCAAAAGTGGAGGTAAGGGAGTGGTTGAGCAGACTGACAGCTGCAGAAGCATCAGAGCAAATGGAGGCCCAAAGATGAGGCAGTTGTAAATGACTTGGGAAAGAGTTTATTCCAGGGGTGAATGCAGAAGGAAGTGGGTTTGGGAGGATGTGGGTGGTGTGGGATAAGAGAAGTGGTCGGAAATGGCCTTGTCTGTGATCGAGACGATGGGAATAAAGAGCTCACGGGAGATGGGAATGTCAAGGGGGTGACCATGAAAATGGGTAGGAGAGTTTATATGGAGGGAGAGGTTAAGGGAAGACAGGAAGACAGTGAAATCTGAAGAGAGAGGGCAAGATCTGAGTTGAGATGCAGACTGAAAACACTGAAGAGAAAACGCTCTTTGCAGAGGATGAAAGAGGAAAGCAGTGAGGGTATTTTGGTCAGAAACCTGGGGTAGGGCTTGGCGGGTGCGGTAGAAAAAGAGGCTTTTAAAGGAGAGGCGAGGGGGGTGGAACAAGGTGAGGTGCTCAACGGAGGAGTAGGGGGAGATACCAAGGTAAGATTTGGTGATAAGGGGCACATCACCACCATGGCGGTTTGGGCGGGAGCAGCTGTTGGAAAGTATAGCCAGGCCGGGAGGTGGGGGGGGGAGGGCGCTTCAGTAAGGGGCAGGGTGTCACTACCTGTGAGCCAACTTCAGTGCGTGGAATTTTCAGCCTGTATTAGCAGGGGTCACAGATGATGCTCTGAGATGCTTCCTGATGAAAAATGTATAAATATCAACAAGTTGAACAGGATAGAACAATGAAGCAAATCAGGTCAAAGGGCAGTTAACTGTAGATTGTGATGTTTAGTGTTTAGTGTAAGGCCCATGCTCTCGTATGCTTCAGTGAAGGTGTTTACGATGGTTTGGAGTTCAACCTCCGAGTGAGCGCAGACGCAAGCATCGTCTGCATACTGTAATTCGATGACAGAGGATGGGATGACCTTGGATCTGGACTGGAGGCGACGGAGGTTGAACAGTTTCCCGTTTGTTCTGTAAATTAGCTCCACTCCAGTGGGGAGCTTGCTGAGGGTGAGATGGAGCATTGCAGCAAGGAAGATTGAGAAGAGCGTTGGTGCGATGGCACAGCCTTGCTTGATCCCGGTTCGTACGTGAATTGGGTCTGTGGTGGAACCGTTGGTCATCCGTAAGACAAAAGTCCTCTACCAACCTGCCCCCGCCACACAATGCTGCCCCCTGATTATCAAAATCCACGACAAGGCCTTGGACAACGTGGACCACTTTCCATACCTCGGGAGCCTACTGTCAACAAGGGCAGACGTCGACGACGAAGTCCAACACCGCCTTCAGTGTGTCAGTGCAGCCTTCGGTCGCCTGAGGAAGAGAGTGTTTGAAGATCAGGACCTCAAACCCGACACTAAGCTCATGGTCTACAGGGCAGCAGTGATACCTGCCCTGCTGTATGCCTCAGAGACATGGACCATGTACAGCAGGCACCTCAAAGCACTGGAGAGGTACCACCAACGCTGCCTCCCCAAGATCCTGCAAATCCATTGGCAGGATAGGCGCACCAACGTCAGTGTTCTTGCTCAGGCCAACATCCCCAGCATCAAAGCTCTGACCACGCTCAATCAGCTCCGATGGACGGGTCACATTGTCCGCATGCCCGATACGAGACTCCCAAAACAAGCGCTCTACTCGGAGCTCCGGCACGGCAAGTGAGCCCCAGGTGGGCAGAGGAAATGCTTCAAGGACACCCTCAAAGCCTCCTTGAAAAAGTGTAACATCCGCAACAACACCTGGGAATCCCTGGCCCAAGACCGCACAAAGTGGAGGAGAAGCATCCGGGAAGGAGCCGAACACCTTGAGTCTCTTCGCCGGGAGCAAGCGGAAGCCAAGCACAGGCAGCGCAAGGAGCGCACGTCAACCCAAGCACCCCACCCACCTGCCCCTTCAACCACCGTCTGCCCCACCTGTGACAGAGACTGTAGGTCCCGCATTGGACTCATCAGTCACCTGCGAACTCATTTTTAATGTGAGAGCAAGTCATCCTCGGTTCCGAGGGACTGCCTAAGAAGAAAAAGTAGATTGTGAAAATATTGGTCATATCCGGATGCCAGTTCACTAGCTGTTTATATTATTTTTCTTTTTTCTCACTCTGCAGAATATCCTCGATGCTGAAGGTTCTGGTTTCGATGATAGTGACAATGACATGGAGATAATTCGAGTGAGTGACTCGCTCTGACAGTACACAGGGTATATTTGCCAAGTTCCGCAGCCTCAGTAGTGGTGAGCGCAGGTTGAGAATCAGGGCCAGAAGAATGGGACTCAAAATGCCTTCGGCCCCATTTGAACAATCAGGCCCCAAACCCCCACTGCATTCCCACCTGTAATCTTCCATCTGCAAATTATTTATGCCCATTGTCTGCTAGTTCCTGTCTTTATATTCCTGCCTTAAAGTATTAAAGGGTAAATTTTTTTGCTTCTTAAAATTATTGGATGAAAGTTGCACACATTTTCCCAATATGCATTCCCAGCATCAGGAGCATAGAAGCAGAAAAATTAACCTTTAGTGCACTATTAGTCTGCTGAATTATATAGTCTTTTAGAAACAAATTATATTATTTCATAAAACACTCAAATGCTCATTGTCTACGCAGTTTCCAAGTTCTTATTTTTTTTAATCCCCGAAACCTCAAACATGGCACAGAGGAGAGATCATTTTTAATTGAATATATAGAACCAAAATAAAGAGGTGATAGGCTAAAAAAAATCTATTGCCAATAACCAATCTCTTTGATTTCTTTTCTAACTGTCAACAAAGAATTCATAACAACAGGTATTGCCACTCGCAGGTGTTCTTTTGTGAGGAGTTCATAACAAAAAAGCAGAAGTGTTAATACATTGAATAAATGTCATCACTTGCTTTGAGAATTCAATCTCCAATTTCTTTCAAAGTCTTTTGAACAAAGCAAAGAAACTCAAATCCGCACAGAATGAAGGGACACACAGTTCGACCATTTAACTCTTGTTAATGCACGCATTGCATGCTGAGAAATTCGACAAACTGCACATGCTCAGAGTGCACTGAGATGATTGAAGGCTCCTACACTGTTTAGGTAAAAATCTTCCTTTCAAAGCCTATAGGAGGCAAAATTTGGTTGCTTTGCGCCTCCCGTTAGCGCCCCAAAGGGGGCGCAACCCAATTGTTGCCCCATGCCTTTGAGACAGACCAAGGATTTGAAGTAAAAACTTTAACAAAGACACAAAACATAAAAGACAATTCAGTGGGTAAATTTGATCATAATGTTGGAAAATATATAATTTTTAAAAAGTTTTTTTAAAAGCCATAAACTAATTTCTTATAATATTGCATTCCTTGATCTGTTTTCCCTTTCTGTAGCTTTATTATAGTATCGATCTCTTTCATGAAATGTGCAGTCACTTCTCTTTGAGTTTTGAGCGTTGCCATAAAAGGCATGGTTCCATGATCCGGTGCTTGCAGAGAGAGCCGGTTGGGATATCGTGGGAGCACTGGACCACAGAAGCATTCCTGAAGTTACCAGCAGGGAGATATTACTTTACTTTGATTTCATTCATTCTTTGGATGTGGCCGTCACTGCGAGGCCAACATTTATTGCTCATCCCCAGCTGACCTGAGAAAATGGTGGCGGGCCTTCTTCTTGAACTGCTGGTTGTGGTTTCATACAACTGAGTGGCTTGCTAGGCCACTTCAGTGGGCAGTTACAAGACATCCATGTTGCAGTGGGACTGGAGTCACTTATAGGCCAGACCAAGTAAGAACAGCAGGTTTCCTGACAGGTTAATGAACCAGTTAGGATTTTAATTTAACAGCTTCATGATACTAGCTTTTTATTTCCAGATTTTTTAAAAACTTAATTCAAATTCTCAGACTGCCATGGTGGGATTATGAACTCACATTCCCTGGATTATTAGTCCAGGCCTCTGGATTACTAGTCCAGTACATAACCATTGCACAACCATACTACAAGTTTAATAGTGTGCCTCTCTGTTTCCTAGGGTCTACCTGGGCCACCAGGCCCTCCAGGTTTGCCAGGCCCACCAGGTATCCCAGCTCAATCAGAAGTGATGAATCCAAACATTGTCGGCTCCCCAGGACCTCATGGTCCCCCTGGTCGCCCTGGACAAGATGGTGGACCGGGTGAGCCAGTAAGTAAATACCACTTTACATCTTTCTTAACTGTTGATTGGCTTTCCTATTACTGCTTTTATTTATGATTAGAACCTGATATCAGTCCCCTGTCATATTGACGTGCTCTGACTTTAACATTTTACAGGTGTTTGATGAGGAATTTAGCGGTTCTGGTGAGGTATTCAGCTGGCTCGTTCAGATCCATTACACTCCTAAATGCACTGATCCTATAGAAGCAAGCTGAAGAGGCAGTTTTTTTTTTATTTAAAAAAAAAATTCAGCCTGTTAGGTCCACCATGTTTCTGGCTCTTAACACTGACCTGCATTGTTGTGGTATTTTGCTATATTGTGCATGCGTTCTGTATTAATCTGGCAAATTGCTCAGTGTGCTATGTAAGAAAGTGCAGTCACAGGCTTGTGGGAAATAACAATTCTTTGTACTTATAAATATTAGTCCACACTGTATGGGTTTTAACAGGTAATGTGATTAAACATGTCTATATATATTCACATACACACCTTGAGCAATGATGAATGTTAACCTCACAGTATTGTCCAGCTGGGTCAGTGTTCCTGAAAGAGGAAAATGTTTCTGCTGGGACCCTTCATCAGAGTCTGTGACTATTTTTAAGAGAGAGTTTGAGGCCGTGTTATTTGAATAGAAAGTACTTCTCTTTCTCCTCCACCCCCCCCCAACCTCAGCCAGTAGTTTCCTCCCGTTTAACTTGCCTCCATTTTGTTCAGTCACAATTACCAACATCAGGTGTGTCTCGGCAGTTTCTCTCACTCCAGATCCACTTTTCCTTCTCCTTGCAAATTTGTTGTTGTTCACTCTTAATGCTCAAAAATGTGATCCCTCCTATTGCACTTACACTGCTATTTCCTAAAGTTATTTTAAGTTTCTGTTTAATCTCCAAGTGTTCCATCACCTTGGACTTCAGGCCTAATTCATGAGCCCAGTAAGGTTTTGATCTTTGACCTAGGCTGTTCTTGCCTATGATAAACACCTCAGGAATGCTTTAGGGCATTCACCAACTTCTTTCAGATCACACCTTTTCATGTTACACAGCCTTCTTTTGTTTTGCAGTCCAATGTTGAATCATTGCATCTCCATTCCTGCAGGCCCTTTGATGGAGCAGTGAAGATGTCGTTTCTTTCAATCATTAAAGGCGCACGCCCAGATTTTCCTCTTTTGCCGTAGTTTAGACACGAATGGCGATGGTCCAGTTTTAGATAGACTCAAATGGAAATATTAGCATCACTAAAGATGCAGATTTGGATGGCTGTAGTGAGCATCCTTGTGGTTGGAGCAGAAAACTACATGCAAATAAAAGTTAAAGGGATGGGGACAATTAAAGGAAGTGTCATAATCGGGTACCAAAAATTCTGAAAGCTTTTGGAGAGTCTTAAAAACCCATTAGCAGGGGACTAAGAAGATTCAGGCACAATAAGAAACCAAAGTGCAGGAATGAGTCTGTAGGAGAGTGATGGAGCAGCCTGACTCTCTATTTGCTGGAGAGGAGGTGGTGCTTTTTTGAGTTGATTTTGAGGTTGGCTCAATATCTGACTCTGCTGACCTGGACCCAGTGAAGGCAGTTCCCTACAGTCACTACCAGGTAGCTATGCCAGGATCTGCAGAAATGCCAGGTGCAGAAAATCAGGCTATGCTGGCTCTTGCTACTCTGGAATGACCTCTTTAATGCCACTAAAAGCATGTGATCATGTGCTTCTGATGAAGCATCTAACATTCCGATTAGTTAGTCATTCATATATCCTAGTGATGAAATTGGTAGCTTCCTTTGGGAAAAAAGAGTCTCCGTTGACCAAAGTGTAGTCTGGCCACTTCTGTCCATAATTGTAGATGTGCAGGTACTGGTAAGTGGCACAGAACACCATTTGAACACCTTGGGCAGGATTTTCATTGGGCCGTGGAGGCGGGATTGAAGGTGTGTGAGGGGTTAAAATCCCGAAATCGGGGGGGGGGCACGAACCCATCCCGCCCCCAACCCGCCTCCATGCCAGTTTCAAAGGAGGCGGGTACCCAACCCGCACTGGGACCCGCCTCCCCGAGGCGGGAAGGGGATTAATGCCAATTAACTGCCTGTTAACAGGTAGTTAACAGGCAGTTTTTAGCCTAATCCCTATTTTCATTCTTGAAGTGTGGGATTCCCGACAGCTCCAAACCACACCAAGTTAGCGAGGCGGGCCGTTGGTCTGAAGGGCTTGGAGGGGTCGAGATGTCCGGTGTTCAGGTGAGTGATGGGTGCATGAGCGCAGAGGTAAGTGTGTTTGGTGTGTTTAAAGTGTTTAAAGAAGTTTTACTTACCTTTACAGCCTTCCTTCCTTCAGGTCTCGGGAGTCCCTCATCTCGTCTGTTCTGGAGAGATTTCTAAATCATCCTGAGAGGAAGGAATTAACCTGGAGTACAGATTGTCAGTGTTTGACAGCTTCAAACAGCTATCAAACACTGATATTTCATCTGTCAAAAGGTCTTGACAGATGAAATATCAATCTGTGATGTCACCTGTTGCCTGGTGGCCCTTAATTGGCCTGCTGAGCCCACTGGGCGGGCTCAACAAGGTCAATCAAGTCAAAATCTCGTGGGTTGGCTACAACTCGATGGAGGCGGGACTACAACCCGGAAAGTTGTAGTCCCACCTCCTACCCACCTCCTCTATGAAAATCCAGCCCCTTGACTTGCTTGGTATCCCTCCATGGGTCCCCTTCTTCCAAACATGTGAGATAGGGGAATTCCCATCGGTAAGTCCAGTGATATCAGTAATGGTTCTAAGGGGCAAAAACATAGTATTATACAACAAGCAAAACAACAATGATTAAGAAATGGCGACTGGAAACCACGTTAAAGTGAAGAGTGGGTAGAATTCCAGCAGGATGGGGATTTCTCTCTTCCCACTGCAACAGGGGCTGGGAATGGAAAAATGTCAGAGTTCCAGCTAATTTGAAAGTTTACATAACTTCATTACCCCACAGACTAATATCAAATGTAAATAAATATAATCTGCATACACATCCCACATAAAGTACCTCAGTTCTAATCCCGGCACATCTTGACTGCTCTGTGAATGACCACCTTTATAACTGCACTTCTGATGAAATTTGCATGCGATCACTTGCACCCCTAGTCCATTGGTGGCCTAGTATTTTGTTTTAGGAGTATCCGATGCTTGTGCATTTTTTCCCCCTTTCAATGTGAAAACCAGTTAAAAGTATTTTATGCATTCCAGATTTAGCTTTAATTATCTTTTGTTGTGGCTTTAAGGCAGCCGTGCTGCTTCTACCATGAGAAGATACACGCTGGCACTGCATACAATGTGAAGCACCTTGTGTACAATTATTAACAGGAGGAAAAATCGACTTGAACTATAGGTGGATTATGCAAGAGTTTGGCATAATCTGCCTTTGGTTTGCATGATGACATAAAACAGCTTGATCAGTGAAACATGGTCCATGCTGAAATCTGCCTTTTTTTAAAAAAAGCAACAGTTAACAGCAAATACTAACGCTCTAGGTTATTGCTGCCACATGTCCCACTTGTTCAAAAGGGTACTGCTGACAATCAATATCTTTTAAGAATCATTGCTGTACAATTCATCATCATTCTGTTCCATTGCATGAGGTGTGAAGCCTACATGGTTATCAGATTTTACACCCAAAAAGCAACTTAAGTTTTTACTTTTTAAAAGAGCTTTTCAAGGCCTACCTATACATGGACATCTTGAGATGCAGAAGCTAGTTGGGTAACTAGGACAAGTGATATCATAACTATGGTATTCTGGAGCTTGCTTGATTGCCTTTGAGGGTCGGAAAGGCATTTCCCAGAGTTTTTTTCCGCTAAATTGGCCTATGGAGTTCTCTCGCTAGGCTTTTTTTGTCTCTTCAGGAGATTGGGTTACTGAGGGTAGTTTACAAACATATGAAAAATGATGGACAGTCAAAGACTTACTGGCCTATCCTGCCTGTCCCACACACATGCTACAGATACTCCCCACCCACCCAGAGCCATGTAATCTCCTGGGAGAGGCAAAAAGCCAATTGCAGGGGGGGATTCCGGAAAATTCCCCTCCGACCCCCTTAGTCGATTGAAACTATTCCAAGAGACCACCATGGCCCTCATTAACGTTACAAGTTACCTACCTTTTGTATGAGGTGATCTCCACCCCAGCCAGAAACAGGTCCAACTCTCGCTTGATTGAATTCAGCAAATCAGTGTTCACCGCACGAGCCAACAACTTGTTCCACAGGTCCATCATTCTCAGGGGGAAAAAAACTCCTAACATGTAACCTAGTTCTGTCCTTACTTTGATGGTGCATGTAGGTTCCATCTTGTCAGGATGGGACATGCTTGATAAGGCAGTTGGTCTTTTCCTGTCCTTTTTTCATACATTCGTAACCTAAAATTTGTTTATCATCCAACCAGATTTGTCAACCATTTATTCAAACCCTTGTCGGCCAGCTGGATTGATCTGTGGCTCCCATGAATCCCCAAATGCATTGCAAAGGTCCATTGATGCTTGATACAAGTGACTTTGTGATCCAGCCAGAGCCAAAAACATTGCTTGCACAAACCATGTAGTCCAGTGCATTTGGCATAAACCCAGTGATGGACCTTTGCTATTGCCATTGTTTAATCAAATCCTATAGAGTTGAAAGTGGTGCGCAAATTGGCTGCCGCGTTTCCTACATTGCAACAGTGATTACACTTCAAAAAGTACTTAATTGGCTGTAAAGCGCTTTGAGATGTCCAGTGGTCATGAAAGGTGCTATATAAATGCAAGTCTTTTTTTCTGAAAGACAAAATAATGCAAGTTGTTTTAAAAGTTTATTGGTGTTGACGCATAGCTGTAAATGCTCCTCTGTGAATTAGAGCTTGAAAGGAAGCAGCAACATCTGCATGGATGTTATTGCCAGTATCTGTTTCCACATCAGTGAATATCTGGTGCATGTGGCAGCGCTCATCTCAAAGGCTTTTGGTTTCATGTAACAGCGTGTGTTTATAGTAAGTTCTCCTGCACTCCATTAATTGGTTGCTCGTCATTTATAGGGTCCAAGGGGACCACCAGGAGTGGATGGGACTCTTGCTGAACCAGCGACAAAAGGACAAAAGGTAAGTCTTGCAAATATTGTGATGTGATTCATTGTGCAGGTCTAAGGTGTACCATGGTAGTCCAATTCACTGGCCTCTGCAATGAACTCCCATTAGAAAATACCCATTAAATAATTCTGCTGTTTCAATTACTTTACCACGTTTATGTGTTTACACTCTCAACTTCATCCCTAATCACTCTTGCAAGTGTGATACTGAAAAGATGTTTTATTATTGCGTTAAATCCTTTGCTACGTTCTTCTCCTTGCATCCCACATACTTTTCTTTTAGCCTGTTTTAAACTTTTCCTAAATGCGCCTCAAAGTTCCATCTCCTTTTCTCTATAGATTTGTTTTTCTTCCTTATTTTTAGTTTAACTTCTCTGTTTATCTATTTAGGAGACTGGTTAGCTCACTCTCATTTCTCTGTGGTATAACCATGTCTTCGATATTCAATATTTAAACATTTTCCTGTTTTCGTTGAACAAGCGAGCACATCAGCAACTCATATGACTTCAATTCTATTCACTTTCTTTGTGATGTGTTTTTTTTATTAATGAAGACCAACAGGTGTCTAATTGCCAGCACCAGGATTAGCAGCCGTTTTAAAAAATGGAAAAAAACACGGCTCCCTTGATTGTCAGTTTGTCTTTTTGTCTGCACTCGCACAGCAGTTCATGACTGTCCAATTGTGAGAAAGCAAATGGAGTGTGAGTGAAGGAGGTTGGCTCCAGTAGTGTTTGTTTTCTGCGATCTGCCAAGCTGCAGAAGAACAGCGTCAGTTTCCACATGTATGCTGACGACGCCCAGCTCTACCTCACCACCACTTCTCTCAATCCCTCCACGGTCTCTAAATTGTCAGACTGCTTGCCGACATCCAATTTTGGATGAGCAGAAATTTTCTCCAATTAAATATTGGGAAGACCGAAGCGATTGTTTTCAGTCCCCGCCACAAACTCCGTTCCCTAGCAACTGATTCCATCCCTCTCCCTAACATCTGTCTGAGGCAGAACCACACTGTTCGCCACCTTGGTGTCATAATTGGCCCTGAAATGAGCTTCCAACCAACTAAGACTGCCTATTTCTGCCTCTGTAACATCGCCCGTCTCCACCTTTGCCTCAGCTCATCTGCTGCTGAAACTCTCATGCATGCCTTTGTTACTTCTAGACTTGACTATTCCAATGCACTCCTGGCTGGCCTCCCACATTCTACACTACGTAAACTTGAGGTCATCCAAAACTCTGCTGCCCGTGTCCTAACTCGCACAAAGTCCCGTTCTCCCATCACCCCTGTGCTCGCTGACCTACATTGGCTCCCGGTTAAGCAACGCCTCGATTTCAAAATTCTCATCCTTGTTTTCAAATCCCTCAATGGCCTTTCCCCTCCCTATCTCTGTAATCTCCTCCAGCCCCTCAACCCCCCGAGGTATCTGTGCTCATCTAATTCTGCCCTCTTGAGCATCCCTGATTATAATTGCTCAATCATTGGTGGCCGTGCCTTCTGTTGTCTCGGCCCTAAGCTCTGGAATTCCCTCCTTAAACCGCTCCACCTCTCTACCTCTCTTTCCTCCTTTAAGATGCCCCTTAAAACCTACCTCTTTGACCAAGCTTTTGGTCACCTGCCCTAATTTTCTCCTTATGTGGCTCGGTGTCAAATTTTTTGTCTTATAATACTCCTATGAAGCACCTTGGGACATTTTACTACGTTAAAGGTGCTATATAAATACAAGTTGTTGTTGTCTGCACTCACACAGCAGTTCATGTCTGTCCAATTGTGAGAAAGCAAATGGAGTGTTAGTAAAGGAGGTTGGCCCCAGTAGTGTTTGTTTTCTGCGATCTGCCAAGCTGCAGAAGAACAAAAGCTTAATCTATGCAGAACATATAATTCTGCCAGCTTTTGTCAAATATTTTAGCTGGGTTAGCCTTAATGATTGTATGTGGTTTATAATGAGCCTTGTTATCAAAGCAGTACCAGTAATTTGTATGTAAGGTATTAACACATACCTAGGCGTGGCGCCGCCACATCTCCCGCGAAATTCAGCGTGAGGTTAGCGGCGACGGTAACCGTTAGCACCCCGCGGCGTTGCGCCTCCGGCGATGACGTCATCACCATGCGCAGCGCCCCAGCTGCAATCTTTGGTAACGCCCCCTGACTTACCGCCGGACACTATGTCTGACATGGTATGGGGGGCCTACCTACGGCCGGAGCGGCACAAATTAAAGGGGCGGTGCCGGGCGGCCATTTTTGTTGCTGGCCTGCCCCCGTTGCTGTCCCCGGCGTTCTGTGCAGCCCCCCCCGTGGAATGCCGGCTGTGCTCTGTGAGCCCGGCACTTCTCTTGCGTGCTGGGATCTTTTGATGGCACTCTGATCCCTGGTGGTCCAGCTGGGTTGCGCTGCGCAAGGCCCCTCCCTTTTAATAAGGGGAGGAAGGCCTGCAGTAGCACCATGATATTCACTCGCAGCGTCCCAAGAGGGAGGCGGGGCGCTTCCAGTGGCGCCCCACCTCCCTCTTGGGGCGCTACCAGTGAATTTCAGGCGCTAATTTTCTCAGGCCGCTAATAGTAGCGCCCCAGCGACGTTAGCGCCCCAAAGGGGGCGTGACCCAATTTTTCCCCCATACTGTTCCAGGAAATTCTGCACAGAAAGAATGATTGCTTGCTTTGGGTCAGTTGGCCAAGGCTTTAAGTAGGCCTGCAGTTGATTAATATGATGAAAGATTATTAGGGGGTAAATGCAGCCAACAATGTGCAAACATGTTGTACTCCCACACAAAATGCGGAGTCTCGCAGGGAGTTGTGGATCAGAGTCAAGGAAGCTGATGGTAAAATTGATTGTCGTCAGTTTGGACTGAAGGATGGGTGCCTGTGACTTCACGATCTGTGCTGCTGGTAGACTAGTTCCTCATCGCCATCATGTACTTGGAAAATTTAGGCCATTATTTAGAAGGTAGCTTGTGCTGCCTCGTAAGATTGCGTGACCTACTGTTGATGTTTTTTTGCCTTTTCTGTGTTTTTGGATTCAATGACAACTTTCTGTTTTACGCAAGAAAAATCAATATAATGTATTTGTTTGCAGGGTGATCAAGGTCCAGTTGGTCTGCCTGGTCTACAGGGAGTAAAGGTAAATTTTAAACATTTAAAAGCCACATTGATTACCCACCCCTAGTTGCCCAATTCTTGATGCAACTGGGTTGCTTGCTATGCCAGTTGACAGGACATTAAGGGTCAACCACATAGTGTGGACTTGAGTCACAAGTAAGCCAGGCCAGCTAGGGGTGAAAAACAACTTGGATTTTTACAGCAATCCAAAGTCTTCCACGATCACCTTTTTTTGGTGCCAGCCACAAATGACCAGATTTATTGAATTTGGTGTCACAATTTGGCATGGTGGGATTCAAACCCATGATCCCTGGGTTGCAGGTCCAGTAACAAGTCTACTATACTACTGTAGCCATTGACAAAAATATTAAATGGTTCTGCATGAAACTTTACTGAAATCCACCTAAAGCACTGAAACCAATCATGTGGAAAGTGATCTCCTTACTGGCCCAAATGTGTGAATCCATTTTGGAATTTGGTACAGTCACACAGTTGTATACTCTACGCAAAACCTCATAAATTTGTACTGGGTGGTATAGTGGTCACTTCATTCACTACCCTAAGGTACTAACCTTGTCTAAACCTAAAACAGTTAATCTTATTGCTGTTTGTGGGACCTTGCTATGCATAAATTGGCTGACATGTTTCCTTATATTAGAATGGTGATTACACTTCAAAAGCGCTTCATTGGCTGTCAAGCGCTTTGGGATGTACTGAGGCCATGAAAGGTGCTATATAAATAAAAGTTATTTCTTTAATTATCTTAGTTTTAATGGCTGACACTATTTTTCTGTTCTTCTGTAAACCAGTTGGCCACGTTTCATATCTCATGGTGTGCAGTGCTCACCAGGCTGATAAAATGTAAAATGGCACAAAAAAGTGTGACTACTTTAGTCTTCGAGACAAATATGGGTAAAGAGGATTTGGTGTCATCACTGGTCTTCTTTCAAAGATTCTTTGAGCAGAAAAAATGCAGTATCCAGGGAGACCTGTAGAAGTAAACTCCTTCACGTTGAAATTCTCATTGTATTGACTCATGAGCAACAGAGTTTGGTTCTCCAGAAACTGGGAGAGAAAACACAGACCTTCATTCCATGAGCTGCTGAATTCCCCCTCCCTCCCTCCCTGTACAGTGAAGAGATATATGAATTATATATTGAAGAAGTGAATTGGCAGATGAGGCCAGTTCATATGTGTAAAAAGCAGGACTGTCCATAAAGTTTGTAATATTGTTCCTTTTCAGGGAGAAGTTGGAGATAATGGCTTACCAGGATCTCCAGGACCTCCAGGTCAGCCTGGAGGCTCAGGACGACAGGGTCCGCCTGGACTTCCAGGCCCACCTGGGCCAGCCGGCGGTGGTGGTGTTAATTTTGGATTTGAGGTAATTCTCTAAATGCTAATGATGAGTTTCTGAGGTCGATGGGCTGGTGAATATCTCATTAAAAAAACTTTTGGATTAGAACTGAATGCAGATATCCAAAAGGCATTTAACAAAGTTCCACATGAGAGGCTGTTAGTTAAACTCAAAACTTTAACGATTCAGGGTTAACTCTGGCAAAGGATAAGAAAATGGCTGATGGTTAGAAAGGAAAGTGTACTTATTGGAAAAGTTATGTTGGGTGGATGATGGAATTACTGAGAGGGGCACTCCCGGGGTTGGTGTTGCCACCACTGCTGTTTCTCAGAAATGACCTGGATTGAGAAATTCGATGCAAAGTGGTCAGATTTGCAGCTGACACCAGATTAGGAAGGGCAGTGGATTCAGAGGGGTAGCTCAGAAATTACGGAATGAGTTGGACTGAATATGTATGTGGGCAGAAAAATGGCAGAGGAAATTTAATATAGACAAATGTTAAGTACATGCATATAGGAAGAGACAATAATCACAGCATGTACTTGTAGTGTCCGTGTGTTGATAGAGACACTGAAGACAGGAGTTGGTTCATAGGTGTTTACTAAGCAAAGTCTGGGGGGGGTTCTAACGGATATAACACAATATACAGGCTTATATAGCCCGAGTGGCCATTACCGGCATTACAGCACACCTGGGGCTCTTAAAAGCACATACACTACAGTACTCTACAAGTAGTGCTGAAATGGCCAAGGATGAAGCCGAAAGTAGACTCAACACTTTGTCCAACCAAAGCAGAACAGAAATCAACAAAGCCAATAGGATGTTGAAGTCCATAGTCAAACCAGTAGAGTACATGTCAGAGGAAGTGATGGCCAAACTGTACAGTGCTCTGGCCAAACTGCACCTTGAGTACTGTGTCCCGTTATGGTCGCCAACACATGGGAGACATTCAAGGGATGTTCCGGAGGCCGACCAGGAGAACCCTTGAAGAAAGTCCCATCACTTGTGTTATTCTCCCACCCCTCTTGTGTAATCAAATAAGTTTTATTCTAAATAATTACAGCTCCCCTTTACTAACTGTCTGGGTTAGGTAGCAAGTCAATACTCCAATTAGGAGTGACAGCACTCGTAGCTTTTGTAGAATTTACATTGAACGCCCTCAAATAACACCCTGCTATACTGTGTAGACATAACCTGATCAACACCACATTTACTCACTTATATCTTCCATCATCTATAGCAGTTGACTCCAATGCACTAAAGCCATGAGAATTTCCATTCAGCCATTTAGCTTTTCCTCAGATGATAGTGCAGCCCACACTTTAAACCAAGTTTGTTGCATTTTCTTTCCCAGGGTCGGGGGTGAGGGTGACATGTCATCACCTCCTGCACTCACTTTTGTAATCCACCTCCCCCGCCACCCCCACCCCCCCAGCACTCATTTTTGTCATTTCCCACCCCGCCACCACCCAAACCATGCAAGAGAAGGTTTTTATTTGAGACTGATGTTCCTGTTTACTGACAAAGGCGACACACTTTGGCAAGGTGGGAGCTCCACCCGCCCCTTGGCTGCACTCTGAATTGTGGAATTAGGGCAGGCATCGGGGGCCTTTTTAAAAATTTGCTTATGAGAACTGGGCATCGCTGGCAAGGCCAGCATTTATTGCCCATCCCTAGTTGCCCTTGAGAAGGCGATGGTGAGCCGCCTTCTTGAACTGCTGCAGTCCATGTGGTGAAGGTACTCCCACAGTGCTGTTAGGTAGTAAGTTCCAGGATGTTGACCCAGCGACGATGAAGGATCGGTGATATACTTCTAAGTCAGGATGGTGTGTGACTTGGAGGGGAACTTGGAGGTGGTGGTGTTCCCATGCGCCTGCTGCCCTTGTCCTTCTAGGTGGAAGAGGTCGCAGGTTTAGGAGGTGCTGCCGAAGAAGCCTTGGCGCGTTGCTGCAGTGCATCTTGTAGATGGTACACACTGCAGCCACGGTACACCAGTGGTGTAGGGAGTGAATGCTTAAGGTGGTGGATGGGGTGCCAATCAAACGGGCTGCTTTGTCCTGAATGGTGTTGAGCTTCTTGAGTGTTGAGTATTTCATTGCACTCCTTACTTGTGCCTTGTAGATGGTGGAAAGGCTTTAGGGAGTCAGGAGGTGAGACACTCGCCGCAGAATACCTAGCCTCTGACCTGCTCTTGTTGCCACAGTATTTATGTGGCTGGTCCAGTTAAGTTTCTGGTCAATGGTGACCTCCAGGATGTTGATGGTGGGGAATTCGGCGATGGTAATGCCGTTGAATGTCAAGGGCAGGTGGTTAGACTCTCGCTTGTTGGAGATAGTCATTGCCTGGCACTTCTGTGGCGCGAATGTTACCTGCCACTTATCAGCCCAAGCTTGAACATCGTCCAGGTCTTGTTGCATGTGAGCATGGACTGCTTCATTATCTGAGGAGTTGTGAATGGCGATGAACACTGTGCAGTCATCAGCGAACATCGCCATTTCTAACCTTATGTTGGAGGGAAGGTCATTGATGAAACAGCTGAAGATGGTTGGGCCTAGAACACTGCCCTGAGGAACTCACCATCTTCCTTTGTGCTAGGTATGATTCCAGCCAGTGGAGCGTTTTCCCCCTGATTCCCTTTGACTTCAGTTTTACGAGGGCTCCTTGATGCCACACTCAGTTAAATGCTGCCTTGATGTCAAGGGCAGTCACTCTCACCTCACCTCTGGAATTCAGCTCCTTTGTCCATGTTTGGACCAAGGCTGTAATGAGGTCGGAAGCCGAGTGGTCTTGGCGGAACCCAAACTGGG
The DNA here is from genome assembly GCF_052327205.1 of Somniosus microcephalus. NCBI lineage: Eukaryota > Metazoa > Chordata > Chondrichthyes > Squaliformes > Somniosidae > Somniosus > Somniosus microcephalus. The sequence continues at coordinate 202,699,139 of NC_140993.1, read as the reverse complement.
CATCAGTGAGCAGGTTATTGGTGAGTAAGTGCTGCTTGATAGCACTGTCGATGACACCTTCCATCACTTTGCTGATGATTGAGAGTAGACTGATTGAGTAGATGATTGAGAGTAATTGGCCAGGTTGGATTTGTCCTGCTTTTTGTGGACAGGACATACCTGGGCAGTTTTCCACATTGTTGGATAGATGCCAGTGTTGTAGCTGTACTGGAACAGCTTGGCTAGAGGTGCGGCTAGTTCTGGAGCACAAGTCTTCAGCATGATATCCGGGGTGTTGTCAGGGCCCATAGCTTTTGCTGTATCCAGTGCGCTAAGCCATTTCTTGGTATCACGTGGAGTGAATCGAATTGGCTGAAGATGCCCAGTTTTGAGCTGCTAGATCTGTCCTGAATCTATCCCATTTAGCACGGTGGTAGTGCCACACAACACAATGGAGGTGTCCTCAGTGTGAAGACGGGACTTTGTCTCCACGGTGCGGTGGTCACTGCTACCAATGCTGTCATGGACAGATGCATCTGCGACAGGTAGATTGGTGAGGACGAGGTCAAGTATGTTTTTCCCTCGTGTTGGTTCTCTCACCATGCACACACATCACTATAGCGGGGTGGGGGGAAGTTATGACTGAACAACCACTGGAATTCAGTAAGACACTTCTCAATGTGCGCTCAGATCTGTCCAATAAGGGGCACTTTTGGAAAAAGATATTACCCTGTATGACAACACATTACCAGAAACGTCACATGGACATTGGATAAACATCTGAAGTGCCTTGTGTGTTGTTAGTTGATATGCTTGCAGTAGGATGAGGGTGAGTGTGAGGGGTGGCTAGTGAGATGGGGAAGTGATAAAGTAGATAGAGAGGGTTGGGTGGAAGTTCAAGGTAAGTTGGTGTCCTGGGGAGGCCTCTTCCACCCTTGGAAGGGAAGCGAACTTCCCTGCATGCTGACTCCCTCCATAAGTATATGGAGGGAGTCATTGGAGAGCCTGGGTGCAAGTGTTCACCTTTGTGCAGTGATTGTCAGTGTTTGCAGCACCTCAAAGCTGTCAAACACTGACAGATCAACTGTCAAAATAAAATTGTGCATGATCCTGTTAAGGAAACCGGCAGATGACATGTCATCAAATGACATCATCAGACCTGCTTCCAGTTAATTGGCCGGTAAGCCCACAGGGCGTGCTTAACAAGGCCAATCAAGGGAAAATCGTGGCTGCAGCTGAGGGTGGGACCAGAACCCAGAAACCAGCTGACCCGCCCCCATCTCGCCTCCAGAATTAAATTCGCGGCCTCAGTGATTAGGGAGAGAAAATTAGACAGGGTATCCCATTCCTTAATTTTCTGATTGCTATGCAGTGACTCCATGGGTGTGCGTAAGAATTCATTGCTAGATATTAAAAGGCACCTTGACAGCTATGCTATCAAAACGCCAGAAGACATTGCGATGTCACATAGCCTGACAGGAGTAGACCTTTTGGACATTCAGAGGCTTTTTGCTCAGGTGCTCATGTGTTGCATTTGCAAGATTTGACACTGAGAAAATACAGAGAAGGAAATGCAGAGTTAGATTGAATTATTCAGAAAGGTAGCACAGCTGTCACACCTGCAGCCTCAATCAGTAGAATGTTACCTTTAGCTCAGTGGTAGCACTCTTACCTCTGAGTCAGAAGGTTAAGGGTTCAAGGTTTACTCCGGAGACTTGAGCACATCATTCATAGAAACATAGAAGATAAGAGCAGGAGTAGGCCATTCGGCCCCTCGAGCCTGCTCCGCCATTCAATGAGATCATGGCTGATCGTCCAAATTCAGTACCCTGTCCCTGCCTTCTCCCTTGATCCCTTTAGTCTTAAGAAATATATCCAACTCCTTCTTGAATATATTTAATGAACTGGCCTCCACCGCCCTCTGTGGCAGAGAATTCCACAGGTTCACCACTCTCTGGGTGAAGAAATTCCTCCTCATTTCAGTCCTAAATGGCTTACCGCTTATCCTTAGACTATGACCCCTGGTTCTGGACTCCCCGGCCATCGGAAACATCCTTCTTGCATCTAGCCTGTCCAGGCCTGACAGAATGTTATAGGTTTCGATGAGATCCCCTCAATCTTCTAAACTCCAGTGAGTATAAGCCCAATCGACACAATCTCTCCTCATACGTCATTCCTGCCATCCCAGGTATCAGCCTGGTGAATCTTCGCTGCACTCCTTCCATGGCAAGAACGTCCTTCCTCAGATAAGGCGACCAAAACTGCACACAATACTCAAGGTGCGGTCTCACCAAGGCCCTGTACAACTGCAGCAAGACATCCTTGTTCCTGTACTCGAACCCTCTTGCCATGTTTCTGCCCAATCACCCAACCTGTCCAAATCGTACTGGAGTTTCACGACATCCTCCTCATACCATACCCTCCCACCCAGCTTTATGTTGTCTGCAAATTTGGAGATATTACATCCAATTCCCTCGTCCAGATCATTAATATATATTGTGAACAGCTGGGGTCCTAGGACTGATCCTTGCGGTACCCCACTAGCCACTGCCTGCCACTCGGAAAATGACCCGTTTATTCCAACTCTTTGCTTTCTATCCGCCAACCAGTTCTCTATCCAAGTCAATACCTTGCCCCCAATCCCATGTGCCTTAATTTTGCACGCTAATCTATTATGCGGGACTTTATCGAAAGCCTTCTGAAAGTCCAAATACACCACATCCACTGATTCTCCCTTATCTATTTTACCAGTTACATCCTCAAAAAATTCCAGTAGATTAGTCAAGCACGATTTACCTTTTGTAAATCCATGTTGACTTTGTCCGATCCTGTCACTGCTTTCCAAGTGCTCTGCTATTACATCTTTTATAATGGACTCTAGCATTTTCCCCATGTCAGGCTTACCGGTCTATAATTCCCCGCTTTTTCTCTACCACCGTTTTTGAATAGTGGGGTAACATTAGCTACCCTCCAATCCATGGGTACTGTTCCAGAGTCTATCGAGTTCTGGAAGATGACCAGCAATGCATCTACTATCTCCAGGGCCACTTCCTTAAGTACCCTAGGATGTAGATTATCAGGCCCTGGGGATTTATCGGCCTTCAATCCCGTCAACTTCCCCAACACCATTTCCCTACAAATACTGATTTCTTTCAGTTCCTCCCTCTCATTAGTCCCTATGTTCCCCGACATCTCTGGAAGGTTATTTGTGTCCTCCTTTGTGAAGACAGAACCAAAATATGTATTTAGTTGGTCTGCCATTTCTTTGTTCCCCATTATAAATTCCCCTGATTCTGACTGTAAGGGACCTACGCTTGACTTCACCAATCTTTTTCTCTTCATATATCTATAAAAGCTTTTACAGTCAGTTTTTATGTTCCCTGCAAGCTTACTTTCATAATCTATTTTCCCCCTCTTAATTAATTCCTTTGTCCTCCTTTGCTGAATCCTAAACTGCTCCCAATCCTCAGGTTTGCTGCTTTTTTTGGCCAATTTATATGTCCTTTCTTTGGATCTTATGTTATCCCTAATTTCCCTTGTTAGCCACGGTTGAGTCACCTTTTTTGATTTATTTTTATGCCAAACTGGGATAAACAAATTCTGTAGTTCATCCATGCGATCTTTGAATGTTTGCCATTGCCTATCCACCGTCAACCCTTTGAGTGACATTACCCAATCAATCCTACCCAACTCGCGTCTCATACCATCATAGTTCCCTTTATTTAAATTGAGGACCCTAGTCTCTGAGTCAACTACTTCCCTCTCCATCTTAATGAAGAATTCTATCATATTATGATCGCTCCGACCCAAGGGGCCTCGCACAACAAGATTGCTAATTAATCCTTTCTCATTGCATAATACCCAGTCTAAGATGGCCTGATCCCTAGTTGGTTCCTTGACATATTGGTCCAGGAAACCATCCCGTATACACTCCAGGAATTCCTCCTCCACAGTATTGTTACTAATTTGGTTAGCCCAATCTATATATAGATTAAAGTCACCCATGATGACTGCTGTGCCCTTATTGCACGCTTCTCTAATTTCCCTTTTAATGCCATCCCCAACCTCTGCATTACTGTTTGGGGGCCTATACACCACTCCCAGTAACGTTTTCTGCCCTTTGGTATTTCTCAGTTCTACCCATACAGATTACACATCATCAGAGCTAATATCTTTCCTTACAATTGTGTTAATCCCCTCTTTAACCAGCAATGCTACCCCACCTCCTTTTCCTTTTTGCCTATCTTTCCTGAATATTGAATACCCCTGGATGTTGAGTTCCCAGCCTTGGTCCCCCTGGAGCCATGTTTCCGTAATCCCAATCATATCTGCCACTGGAAGTACTGTAATAGTGCTGGTGCTGTATTTCAGATGAGATGTTAAATGAAGGCTCCAACTGCTCTTAGGTACTGACCAACAATCTTTGTGGGGCCCACTTCTACCCATCGGAAGGCTGGTACACCCTCATCTCACTCAGCGTACCAACCACTAGTCCTATGTCAGGTCCCAACTGAGCCAGGGAAACAGAAGCTTTCATCATAGGGAGTCCCTTTCCCTGGGGTTATTGGTCTTATAATGGGCCTAGTTTATACTGGTGAGTAGATAAAACAATAATATTCACACAAAGGGCAATGGAAATCTGGAACTCTCTCCCCCAATAAGCTACGATGCTGAGTCAATTGAAATTTTCAAGATTGAGATCAATCGATATTTGTTAGGATGGGGATATGGAGAAAAGGCAGGTAAATGGAGCTGAGGTACAGATCAGCCACGATCTAATTGAATGGTGGAATACGTTCGAGGGGCTGAATGGCCTCCTCCTGTTCCTATGTTTCCAAGATGATGGGATCCATTAAAAATAAACTCCACAAAGCCCCTGCCCTACTCTGTCTGTACAAAGTCGGAATAGATTTGGTTCTTCATCTCTCAGATACACAGAACAAATTTCATTGGGTATTTTAAAGTTACACTGTTTGCATTGTAATTTGATTATTTCTTTTTAACAGGCTGTATTTTAATTTGTTTTTTTCTCTCTATTTCAACAGGATATGGAAAGCTCTGGTGCATTTGGACTACCGGGCATTCCTGGAAAACCTGGACCTTCAGGACTACAGGGGTTACCAGTAAGAATTTTAAATATGTAGATGACTTATAATCTAGAAACCCCCTCCCATTATTCCTATGTTTTCTGGGCTTCACATCTCTTGAAAATTGATGGTTTACTAGTTTAATACCATGACCAAGACTACAAACTCAAATGCAGGTGAATTTGAAGGCTTACTTTCCTGGTGACCTACACTTATTTCAATGAAAAGATAAATGGGCCTTGAATTTCCTTGAGCTTTCTGTCACTGTGCTGCCATAACGTCCTCTGAAGTGCGGAGTAAACCTTGTAGTTGTCTGCAGTGGCCATTGATAGAGAACTATTATTTATAAGTGAATAATTCGATCGGGCCAATTACTCTAATTCAGTTCAGACCCAGAAGCAGAGGCAGTTAATGCCTAGAAATTTGGTTGCATAGCACCCGTTTATTTGGGCACTACGGGTGGCGAATTGTGTCCAAAATGGCATCCAAGCAGCACATGCACACTTCTGGTGCGGTCTGCGCTGGACGCCATCTTGGGAAAGGCCAAACAAGAAGCGAACTTTACCCACACCTGAAACAGGCGATAGGCCCCTTATTTGCATATGTTAATGTTCTAATGCCTGCTTCTGCTCCCTCTTGCAAGATTGGTTTGCACCTAAGGGAGCCAGCAACAGTGCTGATTGCCCCCGGGAAAACCAACGCTAAACAGCACGGAATTAAAAAAATAACTACTTACCATTGTAGTGTATATGCCTTTAAGAGCCCCATGTGTACTGTAATGCCGGTAATGGCCACTCGGGCTATATAAGCCTGTATATTGTGTTGTATCCGTTAGTTCCCCTCCAGACTTCGTTTAGTAAACACCTATCAAACCAACTCCTGTCTTCAGTGTCTCTATCAACACACAGACACAACAGTGGCGACGAAGTGGAAACGGACTTACCTGCAATTCGGCAGCACCTCAAGGACATCGATTCCTCTGGCGTCCAGAAGAATCAAGAAAGTGAAAGAAGCTGTGGTTTCACCAGCTGGTCAAGCTGGTGGCAGGTACTGCGCTAATCCTTCCTGGGCATCAGGCTGGGGCTCCAGCAGCTGGCTCTACAGCTGGGCCAAGCAGCGAAAGCGGAGGCAAGCAGTAACAGACGGGGAGGGAACACTCGGGAGACGGCCGGCGCCGCAAGCAGGTCGGCGTTCAGACCTAGAGAGAAAGTCCGGCGGGAACGAGTCTCCAACTGTAAATAAATAAATAAAAAAAGAACGGAAACCGCGGGAAACAGCGTTGTCATCGGCAGCAGCAGCGGGAAAGCGCGGGAAGCGCCATATCTTTTCTGCAGAAAAGAAAGAAAAGCGCGGGAAGCGCCATATCTTTTCTAAGATGCCTAAGTCTGGCAATATTGATGCTTTTGATAACGAGATAGAGGATTGGACCACATATGTGGAAAGAGTGGCGGTATATTGCACTGCAAATGGAATAGAAGATGAAAAAAAAGCTTCAGTACTGCTAAATCTAATGGGCGCAAAGACATACGGACTGTTACGAAATTTAATCACTCCAGCCAAACCAAAGGACAAGAATTTTAAAGAAATTGTTGATACCTTACAGGAGCACTTAAACCCAACACCGCTGCTGATAGCGGAACGATTCAAATTCTTCAAGAGAAATCAACACAAGAATGAAAGTAACGCTGATTACCTCACCGAATTAAGAAAGCTATCAAAACACTGCCAATTCGGGGCAGGACTAGCAGATTATCTTCGAGACAAATTTGTCTGTGGTCTCTTAAGTGAAGGAACACAAAAAAGGCTGCTTTCTGAAAAGATTTTAACACTGGACAAGGCTTTCAGTATGGCTGTATCATACGAAGCAGCCGCAAGAGGAGCTGCAGAGATACAACAAAAGACACAGGACTTCGGCACCCATGAAATGACACAGGGTTTCGAGAGATGTTATCGCTGCGGCAGATCCACCCATGACCAGAGGGACTGCTGGTTCAAGGACAAAGCATGCAGGCAATGCGGGAAGATTGGACACATTGCACGGGTATGCCGATCTGGACAAAATAAATCCACAGACAGGAAAAAAAAGTACAGAAAGGTACAAATGATGACGGACAGTAGCTCCGAAGAGCAGAAGAGCGATAGCGACTCCGAAAACAAGAGACTAAGCTGTCTCAAATTACATAATGTACTTGCCAAAGATGATTACCAGACCATTTGGGTTACCCTCACGATAGCAGGGTCCCCAGTTAAAATGGAGCTAGATACAGGATCAGCTCTGACCGTCATAAATCGACGGGATTACGAGCGGTTATTTCCGCATATACCTTTAAAAGACACATCCATTATCTTGAAAACATATACGGGGCAGAAAGTATACCCCAAAGGAAAAATAAGGGTGCCTGTTGTATACAACGGCAAGGAAATACAAAAGTTGTATTTATACATTCTACAAGATGGTGGCCCACCGCTGTTGGGACGTGAATGGATCAGGAAAATACGTTTAGACTGGCACTCCATTCAGGCACTGACGGTGACCAGTAAGAAAAAAAACGATGATGACATCATACCTGAACGATTAAAAGACATCTTGGCCAACGTCAAAGAAGTGTTTCAAGAAAAACTAGGAACCTTGAAAGGCATCACCGCCTCAATAAAAGTGGAAGATGCAGCAATTCCCAAGTTTTTTAAAGCAAGACCGGTGCCATACGCAATTCGTCCAGCAGTCGAGGCAGAGCTGGAGAATTTGGAAAATGCAGGCGTATTATCCAAAATAGATTGGAGCGAGTGGGCAACACCCATCGTTCCAGGCATGAAGAAAGCATTGAATAATGATAAATCTGAAGAACAGAGAAAAATTCGCATCTGTGGAGACTTCAAGGTGACGGTAAACCTGGTCCTTCACACGGTACAGTATCCTCTTCCGAGGATAGAAGATATCTTCGCCTCACTATCCGGAGGGAAACGTTTCACCAAAATAGACTTGGCACAGGCATATCTACAGATGGAGGTTGAAGAGGCCTCTAAAAAATATCTCACGATAAATACACACAAAGGTCTGTACCAGTACAATCGACTGGTTTTCGGAGTAGCATCCGCTCCAGCTATCTGGCAAAGAGCTATGGAGCAAGTCCTCCAAGGGATTCCGGGGACTCAATGCTACCTAGACGACATCCTTGTAACAGGAGAAAACGACAACGAGCACCTTGCCAATTTGGAGCAGGTGCTCACTAGGCTGAGAGAACGGGGCCTACGAGCAAATCGCCCCAAGTGTGAATTTTTCCAAAATCAAATATCATATTGTGGCCACATAATTAATAAGGAAGGGTTGCATAAGTCACCTGAAAAAATTGAAGCGGTCATAAAAGCCCCAGCACCTGAAAATGTTTCACAATTAAGGTCATTCCTGGGATTAATAAATTACTATCATAAATTTTTACCGAACTTATCAACTCTTCTACACCCTCTTAATGAACTGCTACAAACAGGAGTAATTTGGAAATGGAGCAAAGACTGTAAACGTGCCTTCCATAAATGCAAAGACTTAATCACGTCCAAAGAAGTTTTGGCTCATTACAACCCATCACTGCCAATCAGACTGGTGTGCGATGCATCCCCTTACGGCATAGGAGCAGTATTATCGCATAAATTCCCTGATGGCTCGGAACGACCGATAGCTTTTGCGTCACACTCATTGAACTCAGCTGAGCGTAACTATGCCCAAATCGACAGGGAAGTACTCAGCCTGGTATGGGGAGTGAAGAAATTCAACCATTACCTACACGGACAAAAATTTACCTTGTTGACTGACCATCAACCCCTCATCTCCATATTCAACCCTAAAAAGGGTGTTCCCATTATGACAGCGCAAAGGCTACAGAGGTGGTCCCCTTTTCTAGGGGCACACCAATACAACATAGAATACAAAGGATCAAAACAGCATGGAAATGCTGACGGGTTATCGCGCCTACCGTTGCCAATGATAGAAGAGGCACCTACAGTAGACCCAGTGGAGATGTTCCACTCAACCATAGTGGAATGTCTACCAGTAACAAATTCTGCCATTGAAAAGGGAATGAGAAATGACCCGACTCTCTCACGAGTCTACGACTTAACGGTAAAGGGATGGCCAGCACATGGCGAACCACTGTTGCCAGCATTCTCGCAAAGAAGAGAACAGCTGTCAGTATGCCGAGGAACCTTGATGTGTGGATCCAGAGTGGTGATTCCACCCAAACTCCAGGATAAAGTGCTAAAGGAGCTTCACGAGGGGCATTTGGGTGGAGTGAAAATGAAGAACCTAGCCAGAGCGTTTGTATGGTGGCCAGGTATCGATGGAGACATAGAAGAAATGACCAAGAGCTGCCTAGGATGCCAGAAGGTCCAAAACGCTCCACCCCAAGCCCCTCTACATCCATTGGAGTGGCCCTCATCTCCCTGGCAAAGGGTACACATCGACTTTGCTGGTCCATTTATGGACTCAATGTTCTTAATCGCGGTTGATGCACACTCCAAGTGGCCGGAGGTAATAAAGATGTCCTCCACCACCATGGAAAAAACCATCACAGTATTAAGAACCATATTTGCCAGGAATGGGCTGCCGGAACAGATCTGTTCTGATAATGGACCGCAATTTGCGTCCGAAGAATTCAGGAAGTTCTTAAAAAACAATGGGGTTAAGCACTACACGTCCGCCCCATACCATCCCGCCACCAATGGATTGGCTGAAAGGTTTGTCCAGACCTTCAAGAAGGCCATAAAGGCCATGGGTAATGAAGACATAAAACTTCAGCACAAGGTGGATAACTTCTTGTTCGCATACAGGAATGCAACACATATGGTTACAAACCAAACTCCCGCCATGATGTTCTTCAATAGAAGCCTAAGATGCCGGCTGGATTTGATCAAGCCCAACATCAGAAGGGACGTGGAGAACCGGCAATTTCAAGGCATGAATGAAAGGCCAACTAGAACCTTCCAGATAGGTCAATAAGTTTTGGCCCGGGACTACCGTACCGAGAAATGGCAGCCTGGAACTATCTGCACACGACTAGGACCGCTGATGTATACCGTGGACATCGGAGAAAGCATAATAAGATGCCATGCTGACCAAATCATAGAGTCATCTGAAAAGGGACAACCTACACCACAACTCTATACGCCTAACGATGAAGTAGAGATACCCATATCTACCTCCGATCCGGTGATACTGGAACCCAATGAACCCGACACTGGCATTCAAGCTGAATCAGCCTTGCCAAAAGAACCTACTACACCACCAGAAACTACTACACCACCGAGGCGTTATCCGGACCGAGTCAGGAAGCTTCCAGAGAGACTGACTTATAATTAATTAACTGCAGCAATGTGTATATTATTTTTCTTATAACATGTAATTAATAATTACTTAAAATATTATGTACTGGTTAGCTAAAAGGGGAGGAATTGTAGTGTATGTGCCTTTAAGAGCCCCATGTGTACTGTAATGCCGGTAATGGCCACTCGGGCTATATAAGCCTGTATATTGTGTTGTATCTGTTAGTTCCCCTCCAGACTTCGTTCAGTAAACACCTATCAAACCAACTCCTGTCTTCAGTGTCTCTATCAACACACAGACACAACAACCATAATCGCCGCCAGTCCCAGTCCCGGTCCCGAGATCTCGACTTCAACATCCAGTCCACCCACTGCCGATCTCCCCCTGGCCCCGGCATTGATCTCCTAGCCACCCCCACCCCCACAACAGCACTCCCAACCTCCCAACAGTACTCCAGACTGCCGCGATCCTCTTCCCTGACCCCCAACAGCCCTCCGATCAGACTCCGAGGCCCAGCCATTCCTCCTCCAGACCTCTACAATCTTCCTATCCGGCCCCCGGATCAGACTCCGAGGCCCAGCCGTTCATCCTCCAGACCCCCACAATCTTCTTCCCTGACACTCGACAGCCCTCCGCTTGCACTCCGAGGCCCAGCCACTCCTCCTCCAGACCCCCGCAATCTCTGTCCCCGACAGCCCTCCGCTCGCACTCCGAGGCTCAGCCACTCCTCCTCCAGACCCCTGCAATCTCTGTCCCCGACCCCCAACAGCCCTCCGCTCGCACTCCGAGGCCCAGCCGTTCCTCCTCCAGACCCCCGCAATCTCTGTCCCCGACACTCGACAGCCCTCCGATCAGACTCCGAGGCCCAGCCACTCCTCCTCCAGACCACCGCAATCTCTGTCCCCGACCCCCGACAGCCCTCCGATCAGACTCCGAGGCCCAGCCACTCCTCCTCCAGACCCCCGCAACCTCTGTCCCCGACCCCCGACAGCCCTCCGATCAGACTCCGAGGCCCAGCCACTCCTCCTCCAGACCCCCGCAACCTCTGTCCCCGACCCCCGACAGCCCTCCGCTCGCACTCCGAGGCCCAGCCACTCCTCCTCCAGACCCCGCAATCTCTGTCCCCGACCCCCGACAGCCCTCCGATCGCACTCCGAGGCCCAGCCACTCCTCCTCCAGACCCCGCAATCTCTGTCCCCGACCCCCGACAGCCCTCCGATCGCACTCCGAGGTCCAGCCGTTCCTCCTCCAGACCCTCGCAATCTCTGTCCCCGACCCCCGACAGCCCTCCGATCGCACTCCGAGGCCCAGCCACTCCTCCTCCAGACCACCGCAATCTCTGTCCCCGACCCCCGACAGCCCTCCGCTCGCACTCCGAGGCTCAGCCACTCCTCCTCCAGACCCCCGCAATCTCTGTCCCCGACCCCCGACAGCCCTCCGATCGCACTCCGAGGTCCAGCCACTCCTCCTCCAGACCCCGCAATCTCTGTCCCCGACCCCCGACAGCCCTCCGATCGCACTCCGAGGTCCAGCCACTCCTCCTCCAGACCCCCGCAATCTCTGTCCCCGACCCCCGACAGCCCTCCGATCGCACTCCGAGGCCCAGCCGTTCCTCCTCCAGACCCTCGCAATCTCTGTCCCCGACCCCCGACAGCCCTCCGATCAGACTCCGAGGCCCAGCCACTCCTCCTCCAGACCCCGCAATCTCTGTCCCCGACCCCCGACAGCCCTCCGATCGCACTCCGAGGCCCAGCCACTCCTCCTCCAGACCCCCGCAATCTCTGTCCCCGACCCCCGACAGCCCTCCGATCGCACTCCGAGGCCCAGCCACTCCTCCTCCAGACCCCGCAATCTCTGTCCCCGACCCCCGACAGCCCTCCGATCGCACTCCGAAGCCCAGCCACTCCTCCTCCAGACCCCGCAATCTCTGTCCCCGACCCCCGACAGCCCTCCGATCGCACTCCGAGGCCCAGCCACTCCTCCTCCAGACCACCGCAATCTCTGTCCCCGACGCCCGACAGCCCTCCGATCAGACTCCGAGGCCCAGCCACTCCTCCTCCAGACCCCGCAATCTCTGTCCCCGACCCCCAACAGCCCTCCGATCGCACTCCGAGGCCCAGCCACTCCTCCTCCAGACCCCGCAATCTCTGTCCCCGACCCCCGACAGCCCTCCGATCAGACTCCGAGGCCCAGCCACTCCTCCTCCAGACCCCCGCAATCTCTGTCCCCGACCCCCGACAGCCCTCCGATCGCACTCCGAGGCCCAGCCACTCCTCCTCCAGACCCCCGCAATCTCTGTCCCCGACCCCCGACAGCCCTCCGATCAGACTCCGAGGCCCAGCCACTCCTCCTCCAGACCCCCGCAATCTCTGTCCCCGACCCCCGACAGCCCTCCGATCGCACTCCGAGGTCCAGCCACTCCTCCTCCAGACCCCGCAATCTCTGTCCCCGACCCCCGACAGCCCTCCGATCGCACTCCGAGGCCCAGCCACTCCTCCTCCAGACCCCGCAATCTCTGTCCCCGACCCCCGACAGCCCTCCGATCGCACTCCGAGGTCCAGCCACTCCTCCTCCAGACCCCGCAATCTCTGTCCCCGACCCCCGACAGCCCTCCGATCGCACTCCGAAGCCCAGCCACTCCTCCTCCAGACCACCGCAATCTCTGTCCCCGACCCCCGACAGCCCTCCGATCGCACTCCGAAGCCCAGCCACTCCTCCTCCAGACCCCGCAATCTCTGTCCCCGACCCCCGACAGCCCTCCGATCGCACTCCGAGGCTCAGCCACTCCTCCTCCAGACCCCGCAATCTCTGTCCCCGACCCCCGACAGCCCTCCGATCGCACTCCGAAGCCCAGCCACTCCTCCTCCAGACCCCGCAATCTCTGTCCCCGACCCCCGACAGCCCTCCGATCAGACTCCGAGGCCCAGCCACTCCTCCTCCAGACCCCCGCAATCTCTGTCCCCGACCCCCGACAGCCCTCCGATCAGACTCCGAGGCCCAGCCACTCCTCCTCCAGACCACCGCAATCTCTGTCCCCGACCCCCGACAGCCCTCCGATCAGACTCCGAGGCCCAGCCACTCCTCCTCCAGACCCCCGCAATCTAACCCAATCACTTACTGAAAATGGGTGCACGAACCTCCTACCACTGTGCCATCTACATGATGCGCAGGCAACGGCAGGTTGGCAGCGCTGTCATTGCTTGCGCTCGCCGAAAGTATTGTAATTAGTCGGAGCGTGATGTCAATCGGCCTGCAACAATGAGTTGACGCCCGCTCATCCGTTTTGGATATCGCCGCTCCTCTTGCCGCCCTCTCCAAAGCTCGCCTGTGTGTGCAGCCACTAAAAGCGCTTCAGCCATGAGGACGCTTCAAGTGACAATTGTAAGGCAGCCATGAATTTATTATCTCCATGTAGCAGTGTTATATTCATCGCAAGTCTTGGTCTTGAGAGCTAACTCTTGAGATTTGTAGGTAAAGTTAAATTTTTTTCCGATTCTTTGAAACTGTCCTGCCTGAAATTGTAATACTGAATGTGTAACAAATGGGAAGATGCAGAATATTGCAAGTAATTACTTCTGAGTGACTATAAGAGTAGGCTTGAGGTTTGGATTAGGAATCACCTCTGGATGTTCAGTTTCGATCTCTGAAATCTGAAGTGTGAATTGAAATTGTTGAAGTTATCTCTTCTCACCATGGAATAGTAAAAAGCCCTCCCTTGTCAGATCCTAAGCCAGTGACTAAAGTGACCTCTGCACATCAATGAAATTATGACTACAGTAAAATGGTTTCAGAAACTACAAACTGCTGGATTTGATCGTTCCTGTGCTATATCTTTTTCTTCCTGCTTCATGAAAATTTAAACAAGCATTTAAAATAAAGAGCTTGGCTTAGTCTCTATTCCTTTAGAATGTGATGTGTGGGTAAAGTGATAGGGGAGAGTCCTTGAAAGCATTAAATGGGCCACCTTGGCTCAATGTAAAAAAAAAATGAACTATCATCCCTTTCAACAACACTGAATGCTGCATGCCTTCTTCAGCGCAATGAGAGGTACAGACTTCTGATAATTAATTTTCCCTGTTATACACCCACAACTCCGCCCCCCCCCCCTTCTCCTCTGATCCATAAAACCCAAAGTCTGATCAAACCACAGACTTCCCCGGCATAGTTGACATACTCCCCACAAATGCATAAACAAATTGCCAAACCCTTTTTCCATCTGTAGAAATTTTGCGAGCCGGAGCCTCAGCTGATTTCCATAGATAGGCTCCGGAGCTTTGCTTGTGTCACTTTGATGCACTTTAAACAAGAGGGAGCTTTCTCCACAAAAGCTGAATGCAATGCTGTAACATTGATTGGTGAGCAAGTGGCAGGTAAATTGTTGTAACAAATACGGCAACTGTTCCGTACATGGGCTATAGGTTCACTCATTTCTTCCTCGTTCTCCTTAACTGCAAGCGGGACACAGATGCGACCTTTGGCCTCCTGCTGAGCTTAGCGCCGGAAAGAGCGCGTTACATCACAAATTCTCCGCATCGCTGATATTAATTAGCAGGCAACATCAAAATACCAGTGCTGCCTGCGCTCTGCCGTTAGCCTTGGCCAGCACTTGTTACCAGTAGGTTTTTGGCGTACTGCAATTTCTAGGCCTATGACACTGCAGTCACTAGGTAGGAGTAGAAGGTTCCCTTTCCTAGTTGGGTTTTTATAACAATCTAGCAGCTTTCATGATAATTATTCTGGTGCCACCCCACAAATATTACATTCAATTGCACAACTTGCTATGGTGAGATTTGAACACCTGACCTCTGGGTTGCTAGTTTAGTACCATAACCACTAGGCCACCATACCCGTGCAGCACAGGAAGGCACCCGATCAAAACAGAACTTCTGATCCTTTCTCTGGGGAAGGGGCTGGCCTTACCAAGTCAACTGCCCAGAGAAGAGCAATTGAACCTCGAAGCACTCTGCGTGGGGGTTACAAGCACAGACCCACTCTACACAGTTCTATGCAAGGCCCTTGAGCAAGTCATTGGATGGTATAGTGCTTTCCAACAAACACTGACACTGTTGTTGTGTCTCAGAAAGCTGATTTGCAGGTTATGGAGCTTGCATGTGGCATCAGTCTTCAAATATTTGTTCAACAGTATTTGACCAGCTCTATCTTTATTTGTAGGGTGAAAAGGGCGAACCGGGTTCTCCAGGTGAAAAAGTAAGTTCAACTCAATTGAGAGATTTTTTTTAACCTCATTTTCCCCCCATTGCAGCCTTCCGAGCAGATAGAGATGGTCGGATCCCACTCCATGGGCATTCTGCAGCGGGGGGTTGAAGAGAAAGTTGACTTCATTTGTCCAAACTTAATTCTTGGCTTTTAACAATTACTGATGTACTCGGCCAAGAACACTGATTTATCAGCACGAGGGGCCGTAATGGTCTTTTCTTGTCCTATACATTCCTATCTGATGTGGCTAGAATAAGAATAGCAAAGAATACTGAGATTAAGGCCGTGAAATTTGGCCCCTTAGCGCTGGTTGATAACCCAGTTTCAGTGAAAAAATGGCGGCCGTCTCGCTTCCGCACACTTCTGGCACAGAACGCCGCGAGCGGCATTTTGGTCAGGTCGGCAGTGCTGAAGTTGCCTGCGCTCGCTGCAAATATGGTAATTAGTCAGATCATGACGTCAATCAGCGTGCATCACTGAATTGATGCACGATCTGCTATTTTTGATGTCACCACTCCTTTCAACGCCCTCTCCAAAGCACACACAGCAGAATGTGCATTCAGCTGTACAACGGACCCCCCTACCAGAGCTTCTTAAAGGGACACACACAACTTTGAGGTTTTTGTTTTTGTACTGGTTTCTTTACATTTTATTTGAGTAGTGGCTTTGTTTAAGACATTTAAAAAGTTGTTAAAGTGTGAAGGGAGTGCTGCTGGACATTTGCAAGGCTTTGGCTCTTAAAGGAAGGCCTCTGAGAACACCACTTGCTCCTAGTCCTGGGGGCTCTAGTTGCAGTCCCTCTTGGGCTACAGCATGACATAGAGACAGAGTAGAGGCAGCAAAGGGGACAAGCTGCTCGCAGAGGGAGGAGGAGGAGGAGGAAGCAGAAGGAAGGAGGCAACTCGGACAGCCCCTTTTTGGCCGGGTTGTGGTGAGGGGAGGGCAGGAAAGCAAGAGCTGCATGCTTACACCATGTGCAGCTTATGAATCAGAAGATATTATGGGATGGGGGGAAGTGGGATATGAGAAGGAGGATAACGTATGAGGATACCGGCATCTTGTATTCTTTCAGCCCCGCCGCTGGCCAAGGGCTCAGCCATGCCCCTGCCAAGAATGGCCAGCAACATCTCCTCCAAGGGGGTGAGGTGAAGCTGGGAATGGGAGGTGTGCCTCGTGTTTGGTACAGTTTGTTGGTAGATGAGCAGTGCGTGAGGCTAGTGGTGCAGTTGGTATGGGCGGCTTTTGAAGATGCATTCACTAAACTTGGCCACTCGTCTGAGGCCATGAAACTTCTTTGGGCACTGGAATCGGGTCCTGGGGGTAACACTGCTGGCCGTGACCGGCTCGGCGATCTGGTCCCACATCCTTCTTTCTTGGGGGCCTCCTGGCCCCCTGTGGTTAGAGGACCTCTCTTCCACTGTTCACCCCCTACACAAAGGCCTCAAGTGCTGTGTCCAAGACCCTGGGTGCCCTTTACCTGGCCTGTTGAGCCATTTGGGTTAGTGCAGAAGCACTTAAAAATTTTCATCAGCAGAAGGCAGCTCACCTTTAAGAGGTGCAGACTGCCTTTAAGAGGCGCAGGCTAGCTTTAAGTAAAGCTAGCCTCGCGTGAACATCAAGAAGTTGGGGCCTCTGCTGAGCGTACAGCCTGTCAGCAGCGCATTCAGCGCTGGGCTGTGCACTACAATCATTATAATTAGCAGGTAGCACAAATTTGACATGCTGCCTGAGCGTCTTTCAACAGGCGCCCATTTTTATGCGCTATCGACTGTTTCACAACATGGAAATCTAGTTATCCTTCACTAGTTCCTGTTTACAAAATGTCCCTGAGCAAGCTGGGCCCGTGCCCAAGTATTTATACTCTCCTTGGACAGCGCCACCAGTAGGCCACCCAGATATTTCATAAGTCCTTTCTACATAAATGGCACGATTTATGTCACTCTCCATCATTCTTAGCTGTTTATTCAGCCTCTGCACTGCTGCCCAAATCGCTTCCAGCTAGCCACCTTGCCCCTGCTTTCAGAAACCATCTCAAAACCTTCCTCTTCGAGTGTGCCTTCGGCCTCCTTTCTTTTTCCCCCTGCCCACCCCCCCCCTTTGACCCTCCTGTTCAACCGTCACTGATTTTTACTTCTAAAGTGCTTTGAGATCTGTTCCTGCACCTGAGAAGAGCTGTAGAAAGGAAGACTGGAAATTCTCTTCCACCTAAAATCAGGTGGGATCACGGTGGAGAATGTTGGAAAATTCAGATGGTGAGGCGTGCCTTCCCCACCTGCACTGGAATCGCCTCTGGCCATGCAAATGTAGTTGGGGTTGGGGGGGGAGGCAGGGCATGTGTTTCCGACAGTTTTTCCTCCTTTTTGCCGCAGTTACCATCTCTTCCTGTGAAGCTGGCAATTGGTCCTGGTATTTGGAGGCAAAGGTCTTGAGTTCCCCCAATGGCCTCCTCACCCACCAATCAGCCTAGACATCTGCTGAAGGCCTCAGTCTTGGCTAAGGCCTTCAGTGGGAGCCTTTCATCTGAGCTTCGAGGTGCTTCTGTCCCTCTAAGGTCCGTCGTTGCCCTTTCTGATCCTGCAGTGGTGTTCCCCTACTGGAGCTTCCTTGCTTGCACTCTCTCCTGACTGTGGGAATCCCGCCATGAGTCTGCCAAGCATGTGAAATGAGCCTCAACCCAGGAAAATGGTGTCGGAGTTGGACCTGACACAGAGAGCTGGGGTGGAATTCCCGCTCTGCCGGAATTCGGCCTCGAAGAGTAGAATTGCCCCCATGAGTTGTTGTTAGGAAAAGCAAACCAATCTGTCGGTAATAATGAACAATAATAAAGATCTCGCAGAGCAATGTGCTGAATTCCCTCTGTAGAGCTTCAAATCCTGAAATTCCATGGGATTTCTCCCTACCTCTCGTTGAAGTCACTGCCAAAAACCAAGAGAACACGCACAGAATTTTTCCGCCAAACTATCAGTAACTCTTGGTATCACCAAACAACTACACAAGAATCCTAGCAGCTGTCATTGCCATGTGTGTATGCTCATTCAGTTGGCATTATCCATTAGATCACCTTGTACAAAATACAGGTACTATATAACGTTAATCAGGGCCAGAGTGATCTTCTGGACTAGTTTTTATTGCCTAAAGGGGTCGGAGAGGAATTTTCCAGTTCTTTCCCCCCTAATTGGTCTAGGTTTTTATCTGTTTTTCCACCTCTCCCGGGAGATCACATGGCTTTCGGGTGTGGTGGGAAGGGTATATATTGTGATGCACAAGGAATCACAGTTGTGTGGGACAGGCTAGATGGACCAGTGAGTCTTTTCCTGTCCATCTTTGTTCATGTGTTCGTATAAAGCTACCGGGGCACAGGCCTCTGCCATAGCCTCTCTTGAGCTGGCTGCTAGGCAGATGTGTAAGCGTAGGACAGATTGATGTCCCCTTTGATCTCCTTCTCTCCTCCTGGGAAGTGCCTTGTCTCCATTAGGGATCCTATCTCAGAGAGCCTGGGATAACAAAACCTACCCTTCAAAGTTTATGATGAGTGTCTCATCTGCTGACTCCCCAAAGCCTCTCCACTAACTACAAGGCTAAAGTCAAGAATGCGATGGAATACTCTCCACTTGACTGGATGGGTGCAGCTGCAACAACACTCAAGAAGCTCGACATCATCCGTGACAAAGCAATCTGCTTGATCAGCACCCATCCACCCTCTTAAACTTACACCCTCTCCATCACTGGTGTACCATGCCTGCAGTGTATACCGTCTACAGGGTTCACTGAAGCAAGTTGCCCAGGCTTCTTCAGCAGCACCAGCCAAACCTGTGACCTTCATCACTTAGAAGGACAAGGGCAGCAGGTGCATGGCAACATCATCACCTCCAAGTTCCCCTTCAAGTCACACACCATCCCGATTTGGACATATGTTGGCGTTCCTTCATCGTTGCTGGGTCAAAATCCTGGAACTCGCTACTGAACAACACGGTAAGAATACCTTCACCACATGGACTGCAGCAGTTTAAGAAGAAGACCAACCACCACCTTCTTAAGCTCAACTAGGAACAGACAATAAATGCCAACCTTGCCAGCGATGCCCACATCCTCAGAATTTTTTTTTTTAAAGAATTAAAAATTTGCATTCAATTTTCCATTCAGAGTACGGAACAAGCAGGGCTCCCAGTGAGAAGTGACATTCAAATAAGCATTAAATCATGGGCTGGGGTCCCGCGATCTCTTGACCGACGCTCCCTATGAGCGCTCGATCGGGGAATTGTCTCCTGCGCTTGATCAGCATTGAGCAAAGGATAGCAGGATGGATTGTCACACAGACCTCCTGACAGGCTCATACCCAGTCAATGTGCAAAGAAAATTCCAGCACAGCCTGCTCTCTGATTTAATGGCCTAGCCAATCAAATAATTTACACTCCTTGTATAAAAATGAACTTAAAATAATAAACAGGAGATAGAGCTCATTGTTCTCTGACAACTGCATCTCATTTGTTTTTAAGGGAGCTTCGGGTATCCCAGGTCCACCCGGGCAAATCGGACAAGCTGGATTACCAGGACCTGTGGTTAGTGTTTTTTTATTGATTTATTTATTGTATTTCTGCTGCTTTGGTTCTGATACAGCCCCAACTGCTTACAACCCACTATAAGGAGTGGACGGTACAACTGCTGCGCAATGTATAGAAAAAGTAAATTTGTGGATTGTCTCCATCTCTGGGTGATTGTGAGTCTTCGTATTGCTCCAGAATCCCCTGCAGACTCAATTTACCACTAGAACATATCTGAGCAATTCAGTAAGCATTGCATATCTTTGTTACAGAGCTGATAAATTCAAAGGGATTAAAAGAAAGAAAGACTTGCATTTATATAGCGCCTTTCACAACCTCAGGACATCCCAAAGAGCTTAACAGCCAATGGCGTACTTTTGTAGTGTAGTCACTCTTGTAATGTAGGAAATGTGGCAGCCAAATTGTGCACAGCAAGGTCCCACAAACAGCAATGTGATAACGACCAGATAATCTGTTTTAGAGATGTTGGTTGAGGGTTAAGTATTGGTCAGGACACTGGGGAAAATTCCCCAGCCCTTCTTCAAAATAGTGCCATGGGATATTTTGCGTCTACCTGAGAGGGCAGACGTCTCAGTTTAACTTGGAGTGCTGAAGCATACCCTCAGTACCACACTGGGTGTCAGCCTAGGTTATGTGCTCAAGTCTCCAGGGTGGTGCTTGAAACCACAATCTTCTGACTCAGATGTGAGAGTGCTACCACTGAGCCACGGCTTAAAAAGGGGCTGGTGGCAACTTGTGAACATAAAGATGACACAGCTTCCACCTCCACATATAGCCCGAAATAGCGCTTAATGTGTTGTAAGCGGTGCCTTTGTAATTGAATTCAATGGTAATGGCAAATAGTTAGCACTATTTGTCCGATGTGGGTGGCTGCCCACAATAAGCATGGACATTGTAAGTCATGGGGACTGAACTCCGCTGGCCCCAGATGCAACGGGTCCTGCTATCCTGGAGCAAGAGGCCAATGCCCGCCGCGGCAGTTTCAGTTACTCTCCTTCCCCTAAAGCGGGCTGGCCCCAATGTAGGTGGAGAATCATGCCAGGAGCCTGCTGAACTTATTCAAATGAGCCTGACCTAAGGGAATGGGCTGGAGTCAGGGGGCATGGGATGGGAATTTTGCACTGAGTTGGGGCCAAGAAGAAAATCTTGATCAGTGTATTGATGCAAGAGAAGTTGGAGTAATTCCATGATGTTGTTTAGTGGGCATCTATATAAACCGATGTCCGTCTTTGTGTAGCTTAAATCATTTGTTTAACTGCTTCAGCAATGCCCTTTGATATCTCATTGGTTGGGTAACATTTGCTCCGCTGCATTTTTATTTGCAGGAGTCTTTTGACACAATCTAAATGCCATGAAGATGTAGTCTGACTAACCTATAGGTCAAACACCGTTAGAAGGTTAGACAATACTCGAAATGTGGGTCCCACCAATTTTCTTAAAGAAGTGATGGAATAACATAAAACTAATTTGACACATTGGCTAAAAAACAAAACAAAACCCTCAGAATAAATGTTTGCATAGAACAGCATTGTTTTCAACCTAACAAAAACAGGTAATTCTTTAAGGAAGTCTTGAATTAGTTATCCTGTTTGTGTGTGTGTGTCTCTCACAGGCCCTGAGAAAAACAGTTTGATCGAGTGTTCGGCTTAGCAATAGAACTTGGTTTTATTAAAGGAAATGTTCTCAGTCGAGTGCGTTTACTGGAAATTTGGGTGGAAAATCATGGATGGCACACGCCCAAATTTTCAATATGTGCTCTCAGTGACCAAGGCTTCCCAGCTGAAATGTGAAGTCAGAAAATAACGCCTATTACGATCCATTCATAATTTAATGCCAGCCTTAATATAGTATCAGCCTTGGCTCAGTCTCGCCTCTAAGTCATGGGTTCAAGTTCCACTCCAGAGACTTGAGCCCTCAATCTAGACTGACACTGCAGTGCAGTACTGAGTGAGCGTTGCACTGTCTGAAGCGCCGTCTTTCAGATGCGACATTAAACCGATGCCCTGGCTGCCCCCTCAGGTGGACATAAAAAATCCCATGGCAATATTCGAAGAAGAGATGGGGAGTTCTTCCCGGTGTCCTGGCCAATATTTATCCCTCAACCAACGGCACTAAAACAGATTATTTGGTCATTTAATTAACAAGCCGATAAAAAATGCAAACGAGGCACTGGGTTTCATTTCTAGAGGAATAGAATTGAAAAGCAGAGAAGTTATGTTAAACTTATATAGAACCTTGGTTAGATCACACTTAAGAGTACTGTGCACAGTTCTGGTCTCCATATTACAAAAAGGATATACAGGCACTGAAAAAAGTACACAAAGATTTACAAGGATGATACTGGAACTGAGAGGTTATAACTAACAGGAAAGACTGAACAGGCTGGAGCTCTTTTCTCTAGAAAAGAGATGTTTGAAATGTGACCTAATAGAGGTCTTTTAAAGTTATAATGGGGTTTAATAGGCTAGACATAGAGAAGATGTTTCCACTGGTTGGGGAGTCCTAAACAAGGAATCATAAATATAAGATAGTCACTAATAAATCTAAGAATGAAGTCAGGGGAAACTTCTTTACCCAGGGATTGGTTAGAATGTGCAACTTGCAACATGAAGTAGCTGAGGTGAATAGCATAGATTCATTTAAGGGAAAGCTAGATAAGTACATGAGGGAGAAAGGAATAGAAAGATATGCTGATAGGGTGAGGTGAAGTAGGGTGGGAGGTTTCCTCTAACTATGGGTACCCTCAGGTGGGTGCAACTACATCTGCTATAGCCTGTCATCCCGCAATTGTTCCTCTTATTAATTGAAAACAACATAAGTAAAAGGAGGATTTCCATTCGGATGCCCACTGTCCCAATACTATTAATAAAAAAAATGGCCATCCCAAAATATTTGGCACAAAGCTGTTGTGTATGTAATATGTGTGCTACTTTAAACCTATGGACAGGACTGCACTACTTGTAGGGCGTAGTGATACGCAGTACCACTCCTGGCCATAGGGGTATAAATAGTACTGTGGGTACTGATCTCCCCTCAGTTCCCGCCTGTGGGCATGAAGTAAAGACCTACGTGTAGTCCCTACCTCCAACCAGTAAAGACCTGTTTGAGTTATACGTTTAAGTCTTTGTGTTAATTGTTCAATACAATACACATACTTAACACTGGCGACGAGTCAGGCTCTTACCCTGCGGCAGTTATTCCAGGCGGCTTCGTCCAAAGACAGGACGTTGAAGAGAGGTTTCAATCCTCAACACCCCACTCAAAACTGAAGGGCAGCAGAAATCCTGACAGCTTCCAGCGACTGGAAGCGACAGGCATTAGGACCCTGAAGCCTCCATCAGCTTGTGAACCGGAGTAAAGACAGGACTGGGGAAGAGAGAGAGGTAGGGCGATAGCGATCGGCAGATAAGGGCCGGGCCGCTTTGAAGTGAGGGGCGCAGCCGGGCCAGCGATCGGGACCAAAGATAAGAGCCGCACTCGGACTGAAAGGCGCGGTGGCTGCAGAAGCTCAAGGTGCGAGAGTCGCGGTGCACAGCGCGGGCTATCGATCGCGGCGAAGATAAGGGCCGCACTCGAGGGCTGAAGGGAGACGGCGTCGGGGGACGGGTGAAGACCGCCAAGCGCGGGAAAACCGCCATTTTGTGGGCGGAGGACGACGGCAAGAGCGGGAAGCCGCCATCTTTGATAACAAGTAAAGAAAATAAAATCTGAGAAATTGCAAATCTACAATGCCTAAACACGGGAATATTAGCACCTTTGATAGTGACCTCGAAGATTGGGCCATATATGTTGAAAGAGTAAAAAATTATTGTAAGGCCAATAAAATTCGTGACCAAGATAAAGCTCTAACATTATTAAATTTAATGGGTGCGAAGACGTACGGGCAATTGAAACACCTGTTATCACCAGATGAACCGGCGGATAAGACGTTCGATGAGATTGTTACTGTCCTGAAAGATCATCTAAACCCCACGCCGCTGATGCTAGCGGAACGATTTAAATTTTACGACAGAAGGCAGCTACAGCATGAAAGCAATGCTGAATATTTGCTGGAATTGCGTAAATTAGCGAAATATTGCCAGTTTGGAACGGGATTGACAGATGCACTACGAGACAAATTTGTGTGTGGTTTATTTAAACAGGATACACAAAAGCGACTGCTCGAGGAGAATGAGCTGACGCTTGAGAAGGCGGTCACTATGGCAGCAGCACACGAAGCCGCAGCGAGAGGCACGGCAGTAATGCAGCTACGGTCACCGGAGCTCAGTGCACACAAATTTGGTGTGAGTTCTGGCAAATGTTATCGTTGTGGAAAGACAACGCATGATCAGAACCAGTGTTGGTTTAAAAACCAAGAATGTAGAACTTGTGGTAGGCTTGGACATATAGCTAGAGTATGCAGGTCAGGGAAGAAGACCAGCAACAAGAAGTCACCGCAAGGAAAATACGCAAAAGTACACAAGGTGGCCGAACAGGAGTCCGATTCAGACGCTAGCAGTAATGAACTGGCTGGCTTAAGCAGTATTGAACTGGCTAGCTTAAGAGTACTCAACGCTGGTAAGGGTGCAGACCTCCAGACAATTTGGGTCACTCTTCAGATAGAAGGAGTCCAAGTAAAACTGGAATTGGACACTGGATCGGCATTGACGGTCATAAATAAGAAAGATTACGGAAAGTTATTCCAACATATTCCCCTACAGGATACGGGGATTATATTGAAAACATACACGGGGCAAAGAGTGTACCCCATCGGGAAAATAGAGGTTGCAGTGGCCCACAAGGGCGAAGACAGTCAAATAATGGACTTATATGTGATATCTGAAGGAGGTCCTCCACTACTAGGACGGGAGTGGATTAGGAAAATGAATATCGACTGGCATTTCCTACAAACAATAACGAGTGAGAACTCGGTGAACATAATCAACCCAGACTCTGGAACTGATGATGGTAAGACCAACCCGTGTGCAAAAGACAAAGTTTCAGCACAGAATTCCACTGAGATAGAGAATTCTGAGTCTGTCCAGTCCACTGACATGCACATTTCTGAGGGACACCGGGCTCGAACTCAACTCCATTTCAAACTGCAACAGCAATTAGAACAAATGATTCGCCGTTTTGAGCAAGAGATGAATGCGACGAAAGAGTTCTTTGATATAGAGTGGGAACATCTGGAAAGACAACAGAAGCAGCTGATGGAGAAAATGGAGCAGGAGCACACAAAACGTCTGATGTCAGAGGAGTTAACGGTCAGCCAACTCCTGCATATGCTGAAGGACAGGACTCTGAAATGGGAAAAACTTGAACACGAACTTCAATATTCAAAGGAAAGGGGTTCGGAGCTATCAAAGGTTATTGGAAGAGCTGAGGTGGCAACACAGACTGAGATGACTGCAACAGAGCAGCCCTTGGATGCCAAAAGTACGCTGACTCACGTCAACGTAGAACAACAGACCGCTGAAACAGCTGCTCCGGTAGAGGGATTGAATAGTCCGATCAATCAATCTCCAAAAGAAGTTGAAGTAGTAAAATCTCAAATGAGGTCATTAGTAAACGACTTGCTGAAAGCCCAGAAAAAGCTGGATGAAGAGGTACGCATGAAGAAGTCTCTTCAGGAAAGATGTCTGGACTTGGAACAAAAGCTGGCTAACGCCCAGCTGGGTATGGAGGAAATAGAAGACCCTCTCGCTGGCCTAGATCAGGATGACACCGAATATTACCATGACCTATTGAGTGACACTGAATATTATAGTGACCTGGTCTGCCCAGCTTGTGATGAAAACTCCCAAAGTGCAGAAATCAGGATGAATCACTTAAAGTCTAAGGAACATAGGGAGATGATGGCGCTACAGCTGGCAGCTGACAGGGGAGCCCAGAGAGTCTCTAAGAAGCAGAAAAGGAAAAGACGAAGCAGAAGATGATAACCATCTGAACCATTATCACCCCTACCAGATCACACACGTGGTCCCTCCGAACGGAGCCAAATCAGTTCGGAAGTTCAAGCTGTTAAATCCATGGAAGGACTATTGAATGAGTCACTCCAGTAACGTGAACCGACTACACCACAGAGACTGAATCTGTGAACTATTTTCCGCAGAGATTGAATCTGTGAACTGTTTTCCGCAGAGACTGAATCTGTGATCTGTTTTGACATGAAGTTATCTATGTATCTGTTATTCTGTTATGTAAACCTGAAGTTATATATGTATATATGTTATTACGTTATGTTAAATGGGGAGATGACTGTAAAGCTAAGAAGGGAGGAATGTTGTGTATGTAATATGTGTGCTACTTTAAACCTATGGACAGGACTGCACTACTTGTAGGGCGTAGTGATACGCAGTACCACTCCTGGCCATAGGGGTATAAATAGTACTGTGGGTACTGATCTCCCCTCAGTTCCCGCCTGTGGGCATGAAGTAAAGACCTACGTGTAGTCCCTACCTCCAACCAGTAAAGACCTGTTTGAGTTATACGTTTAAGTCTTTGTGTTAATTGTTCAATACAATACACATACTTAACAAAAGCCTCCTGACCAAATAAGTTGAAACAGGAAAAGAAACAGAAAGAAAGGGAAATGTCTATAGATGCTATTTATGTGGACATCCAGAAGGCATTTGAAAAAGTCCCTCATAAGAGACTGTTAGCTAAAGTTGAAGCCCATGGAATTGAGAGCAAATTATTGACCTGGTTAGGAAATTGGCTGAGCGGCAGGAGTCAGAGAGTAGAGATAATGGGCAGGTAGTCTAATTGGCAGGATGTGGCTAATGGTGTCCCTGCAGAGATCTGTGTTGGGGCCTCAACCGTATTTATTAACGACTTAGATGATGGCACAGAAATTCATATATCCAAATTTGATGATGACACAAAGATAGGTGGCATTGTAGGCAGTGTAGATGAAAGCATAAAATTACAAAGGGATGTTGATAGATTAAGTGAATGGGCAAAACTGTGGCAAATGGATTTCAATGTAAGCAAAAGTGAGGTCAACCGCTTTGGACCTAAAAATGATAGAACAGGGTACTTTCTCAATGGTGAAAAGCTAAAAATAGTGGAAGTCCAAAGAGACTTGGGGGGTCCAGGTACACAGATCATTAAAATGTCATGAACAGGTACAGAAAATAATCAAAAAAGCGAATGGAATGCTGGTCTTTATATCGAGAGGACGAGAATACAAGGGGGTAGAAGTTATGCTGCAGCTATAAAAACCCTGGTTAGATCACACCTGGAGTACTGTGAGCAGTTCTGGGCACCACAGCTTAGGAAGGATATATTGGCCTTGGAGGGAGTGCAGCGTAGGTTTACCAGAATGATACCTGGACTTCAAGGGTTAAGTTACGAGGATAGATTACACAATTTAGGGTTGTATTCTCTAGAATTTAGAAAATTAAGGGGTGATCTGATCGAAGTTTTCAAGATATTAAGGGGAACAGATAGGGTAGATAGAGAGAAGCTATTTCCACTGGTTGGGGATTCTAGGACTAGGGGGCATAGTCTAAAAATTAAGGCCAGACCTTTCAGGAGTGAAATTAGGAAACACTTCTACACACAAAGAAAGGGTGGTAGAAGTTTGGAACTCTCCTCTGCAAATGGCAATTGATGCTAGATCAATTGTTAATTTTAAATCGGAGATTGATAGATTTTTGTTAACCAAAGGTATTAATGGACATGGGCCAAAGGCGGGTATATGGAGTTAGGTCACAGATCAGCCATGATCTTATTGAATGGCGAAACAGGCTCGAGGGGCTGAACGGCCTACTCCTGTGCCTATGTTCCTATGGAAGCAAGGTTTAGAAAAAGCCTCAAAATGCTGCTGCAAATATTACCAAAGTGTATTGAGGGTTTGATAGAGTAGATAGGAGAAACTGTTTCCACTGGCAGGATGGTCAGTAACAGATCTAAGATGATTGGCAAAAGAATCAGAGGGGAGATGAGGAGAAATGTTTTTACACAGCAAATTGTTATGATGTGGAATACACTACTTGAAAGGGTGGTGAAGGCAGATTCAATAATAATTTTTAAAAGAGAATTGGATAAATACTTGAAAAGGAAAAGCTTGCAGGGCTATGGGAAAAATGCAAGGAGTGGGACTAATTGGATAGCTCTTTCAACAAATGGCCTCCTACTGTGCTGTATGATTCTATGTTTTAGGGATCTGTAAGCAGGGTACCCTAGTGGTCCCTAGTGGGAAAAGTGCAAGGAGTGGGACTAATTGGATAGCTCTTTCAACAAATGCATTTTATAAGCGTTGGTAGAATATTGAGTGCTACACTGGTATAGACACCAGGAAATTATGTGGACATCTAAATAACGTCACTGGAGGCTAATTATAATATAATCAACTGCAAACTGATGTGGGTACAAAGCTCAACTGGAAAATTAGATGAGATGCTAAATGGCCAGGAAAATCTGGCACAACATATCTCTGCCAATTTTCACAAGCAGTCACGCCCGTTTATCTGGTGTAACCAATCAGAAAGTCCACCCTATGGTGTCTAGCATGTTAATTTAAAGTTGCATGAATTGGGGAACCAATGGAAAGAATTGGTGCATAACAGTGCAATCGACTTACAAAGCAAATCATTTGGAAATAACTTTTTCTGTGATATAGATGATTAAAGCAAACAGATTATTGTTCATTGACCAATACAGTTCAACAATCTGACTTGATTTTCTACTTGCATTGCAAAATGTTTTTGATGGCACAGAGATATTGCTGATTGTTGCCATACTTGGAACTACGCCATTTAAACTATTAAAACCTAACCTTCCAAGGACACATGCTGCCAGTACCATATCCCACGTGGCCTGTAGAAATCCAGCTCCACTGGGTATGCTAGAGACCTGTGTTGTCCTATAGAAATTGCTAACCAGCCACAAGTTTGGCTATGGTGACTCCATTTTAGCCACATGGACTCATTTTAGTAGAAAACACTCTACATAGGGCAAATCAATTTCACATGTATACATTTACTTAATAAACATTTACCACCATTCAGTAACCAAGAAAGCAAAGCACTCACAATGAACAAAAATCACTTGCACACTCTGCTTTTTGCCTCACCATTTTACCAACAAATGCACAAAAAGTTAAAGTTCACATGTATATGCTGTGTGAATGAGTATTGAGATCACATGCCCAATGACTGTGTCTATTACTCATTTTTTATTTACTAATCAGAAATGCAGTTGTCCACATCTGGATTCCCAGTTATTCACATCTGTATTCCCGCTAGCCCATTTGGATGTGGCTAGTGGCTAACGTATGGAACTTCACAGCTGTAACGAGCTCCAGGAATGGCACTATTGTAATGGCAAAAGCCAATTGGCCATCAATGGAACTGAAGGCCAGAAATGGGGATGTTCGCTGATGACTGCACAGTGTTCAGCGCAATTCACAACTCCTCAGATAATGTAGCAGTCTATGCTCGCATGCAACAAGACCTGGACGGCGTTCAGGCTTGGGCTGATAAGTGGCAGGTAACATTCGCGCCACAGAAGTGCCAGGCAATGACTATCTCCAACAAGCGAGAGTCTAACCACCGCCCCTTGACATTCAACGACATTACCATTGCCGAATCCCCCACCATCAACATCCTGGGGGGTCACCATTGACCAGAAACTTAACTGGACCAGCCACATAAATACTGTGGCAACAAGAGCAGGTCAGAGGCTAGGTATTCTGTGGCGAGTGTCTCACCTCCTGACTCCCCAAAGTCTTTCTACCATCTACAAGGCACAAGTAAAGAGTGTGATGGAATATTCTCCACTTGCCTGGATGAGTGCAGCTCCAACAACACTCAAGAAGCTTGACACCACCCAGGACAAAGCAGTCCACTTGATTGACACCCCATCCACCACCTTAAACATTCACTCCCTCCACCACCGGCGTACCGCGGCTGCAGTATGTACCATCTACAAGATGCACTGCAGCAACTCACCAAGGCTTCTTCGGCAGCACCTCCCAAACCCGCGACTTCTTCCACCTAGAAGGACAAGGGCAGCAGGCACATGGGAACACCACTCCAAGTTCCCCTCCAAGTCACACACCATCCTGACTTGGAAGTATATCACCGTTCCTTCATAGTCGCTGGGTCAAAATCCTAGAACTCCCTCCCTAACAGCACTGTGGGAGTATCTTCACTACACGGACTGCAGCAGTTCAAGAAGGCAGCTCACCACCACCTTCTCAAGGGCAATTAGGGATGGGCAATAAATGCTGGCCTTGCCAGCGACGCCCACATCCCATAAACAAATTTTAAAAAAGTAGATTATTTCACTTTGAGAGTAGCCATTACTGTCACTCTTTCTGATCTCTGTGAATCCAGGAGATTTGGGGCAAGAAATACCAAGTAAGAGACTATGGCCTAGAAATTCAGTGGGCTGCGCCACCCGTTAGCGCCCAAAGAGGGCACTTAGTGGGTTTTACGCCACTGGCCACGCCTCCCGCTAAATTTAGCGGGACGCTAATGGCGGCGCTAGCCGTTAGCGCTGCGCCGCTACCAATGACATCATCGGTGTGCGCAACGCCCCGCTACCGCCCCGATCGCGAAATTTAGTAGCACCCCCTGCTTTAACGCTGGTTGCAATTTGCGACCGGTTCAGGGGGGCCTACCTGCGGCGGTAGAGGCGCGGAGGTGCGGGGCGGCCATTTTTTTTGCTGGCCACCTGCCAGCACCTCTTCGCACCGCCGTCCCCGGCCTCCTGAGCCTCCCCCCCCTCCCCGTGTTGTGCCGGCTGTGTCCCAGGAGCCCGGCACTTCTCCTCGGTGCCGGGCTCTTTTGCCGGCACTCACGATCGGCGATCGCGCTGCAGCAGGCCCCTCCCCTTTAAGAAGGGGAGGAAGGCCTGCAGTACCGCAGCGTGCCATGCCGCAGCATGTGGCGCTGCGGCACGTTGCGCTGCAATTTTCAGTTGTAGCGCCCCAAGAGGGGCACCTCGAGTAGCGCTGCGCTTCCGTCTGGGGCACTGAAACTGAATTTCCAGTGGGCGTTCACGACTCCTTCCGGGGCGCCAGTGAATTTCTAGGCCTATATGCTAGCCTTCCTTTACTGTGGCCACTAGTAGCCCAAGATTAAAACTGTCGTTATATGATTCTTCTGCCTCAGCAATACCTTCTGCCCGAATTCTAGACTCCAGCCATGCAGGGGGCGTCACTAGGAATTAACACATCCATTTTTTTTTACCGGTTTCATATTGTTCCTATGCTGTTTGGTGATTGATCCTGGTCATGTGGCACCAGGTAGTCCACCCGCTAACCTGGCTGAATTAAGATGTTCGACAAAATAGCCCAGTCAGAGGAAATGCCGACATCCCTGATGGGCCTGAAAACATGGACTCCTACACATTAAAAATCAACGGGACACGTTCCTGGCAGTAACGTTGGGATCATGCCCACCAGCACTGACCCTGCCAGAGTTTGTGGGATAAGTAGGAAGCCATCTACTTGGCATGGGGCAGGTGAGTGCAAATACCAGTGCGGCTGCATCTCCTGCCCCATGTAGCTGAGAACTCATTGGGGAAGTGGTTGCCCATGCCCTCCTCAGATCAAAGCCATGTCGCCCTAAACCCCCAGATATATTTTTTTAAATACTATTCGTACTGCTTGTCCTGAACCCCTTTTCACCCTATCCAACTTGTGGGGTCCACTTACACCCGTCTGGATTCTCGGGCCTGCAGTCTCTCCTACTGGTGTGCTGCGAGCAGTATACAACTAGAATCCCTCCCCACTTTCAGCTTTGAGTTTGGAGCTGTGATAATCTGTCATAATCCGTGATCTCCCTTCCACAGGGACCGAAAGGTGAGAAAGGTGAACAAGGACTTAAGGTAAGACTTTGTTATTTATGTCAAAGTTATGGGCCAATTATTAAGAAGGAGAAGGAAGGACTTGCATATATATAAAACGCCATTCATGATCTCAGGATGTCCCCCCCGCCCTCCCCCACCTCTAACAAAGTTCCTTCCTCAATAAGCACGGGATGGCACAGTGCATTGACACACAACAGTGTATCTTAGATGCACATTCTAACAAAATGGGGTAGAAATTGGAATGCATGCGCAAGTTTTTCAGGCATAAAATGGGTTCAAAGCACACTAATTTAGCAGTGGGACGGCCTACATCCAATCTGCACAGGCGTTGTTGCTACTTCTAAGTTTGTGGTTCCTTTTTTAGCCATTAGGCCCTTTAAATATGACAATTAGGGGCCTAATTCCTGTTGAAATTATTCATCGATGAGTGGGGCAGAAATTGGGTCTGCCCAGCTTAGGAAATCTTATCAGGCCTGGCAGCCACCAACCAAAGGTAAGAAGTAACATTTTTTTTAAACGTTCCTGTGGAGCAGGGGGAGCCTGGATTATGTGTTCAAGCTTCAGGAGTGGGACCTGAGCCCAGGACCTTCTGGCTCAGGGGCGAGAGAAATACCAAAGCTGATCGTTTTGTGTGACAAAACCCAGTGGCTGCCCAATGAGTTGGCAGGGAACCGCGTATGGCCAAGTGGTGGGTCAGGGGAACACTCTCAACTACCTGACTGAGTGCTGGCGAAGTGGAGGTGGCACTGCGTGAGCCGGCTGGCCCTGTTAGCCACTTTATGGCACTCTCCCCATAGGGCAGTACGGCAGAGAATGTGAGGGAGCAACTGAGCACTACTGCCACTGGCAATGCCAGACCTTTGGTACATGTTAGCTATAGGTGTCCTTGCAGCAGAGGGCATGCCTTTGCACCTGATTGTTAGCTGACCCAGAACCTGTGCTGCCAGTTCTATAAATACACTTCAACAATCTGACTGGATTTTCTACTTACATTGCAAAATGTGTTTGATGGCACAGAGATGTTGCTGGCTGCTGTCATACTTGAAACAAGGCATTTGAACTATTAAAATCTAACTTTCCAAGGACACATGCTGCCACTTCAATATCCCACGTGGCCTGTTCATTAACCGATCTCTGTAGCTTAATCCTGATAGCCATTGTTCCCCAACTAATATAAGCCAGGACCTTTCAAGTTGGGTGACGAGCACATGATATGCCTTCCCCATTCATTATCTAGAGCTTCCACCTGGGCCTTGAGTCCACAGGAGTCATGATCAGCCCTCACCCCTCCACCACCGCCCTGTAGCCAGGTCCAAACCCCACCCCACCCCATCCCCCTTCCTGGGACTTACCTGAGCAGGCGGCCCAAAATTGAAGTCTTCACCCGGAAGAGCTGCCTGTGGAGGAGTGACCAATGCCGGCACCTTGCACCGTGTATCTTGTTGAGGCCCGAGGACCAATTTCCATTGATCTTCGGGACTCTCGGTTGGGGCGCGCATTGGTCTCGAGTCTGGGCCTGAAAACAAGGCGCAGACCAAAATCTACCCATTCCTACTTTGTCCTGCCATTAGGAAGAAGCATTAAGGCACAGACATGATTCCATACAGGGGCATCAGGATTATTGGAGGGCGAGAGTCTCTGTGCTGCCTTTACTAGCAGCTAGTAGAGCTGCTCCTTTAAACTGGGGAATACTGCACTGTAAGGAGACAACCCAATGAGGGAAGAGATGTAAATTGCAGTGTAGGTGAGGGAAGTATCTGTTGGGTTTTAACCAAATGTAACAAGGAAATTTCATCAACTTTATTCCACATGAACACTAAAAATAACCCACACATTTGCATGAGGTGCTAAGACCTTTGAAAATGAATTGCTGATCAACGGTTATATAATGCATTATTTCACAACACAGGGCTTCTTTATTTAATGGCACAGGGTGAACGTGGTCAAGATGCTGTTGGTAAACAAGGACCTCCAGGCCCTCCAGGACCTACCGTGTCACTACACGAGGTGAGTGGTGCAACATTCTGGGCATCCTGAAGATGGTTTGCTACTTTTGAATGACTCTGTTTCCCATTCATCCCTTCCATTGTGATTCAATATTCTAGTTACTGATGAATGATACCGAAGGACGTCTAAACGTGACTAAACTACTTTCCGGGCTGCCTGTGAGTATTTATTCCTTAAGCTAAATATGTATTTTGGCTTTTTACTTCTATTTGAGTTTTCAGTGTAAACTTTAGCTTTGGCTAGAATTATTCTAACTATGCACTAAGAATTGCTTATATCGAGAGATTAATAATAGTCACTAACTACTGAATTTAGCATAATCTAACACTGCAATACCATGCCCATTTTAGAAATGGTGAGTATTGCCATACAGTTAATAATATAAAGTAAAAACAAAATCAAATCACAAAATCTATAATAAATATAAACATATATCCAACAACGAAGTCCATAATGGATCTAATACCATTAGTAAGAATGTCTTCAAAAGTCAACAAAGTTTTGGTTTACTCACACAAAACGTTGGTATACTTCCCACTGCTTGCCCAGTCAGTTATACTCTACCCGTTTGAACGCTGGCATCCCAGTCCCCAGTAAGAAGTCAACCCCTCTAGTTCCCAATAAAGCATTTGGTAGGCTGGTCAATCACCAGCACTACCATGATGGACTGCGGGCTTCCCTGGCTCAGACATCAAATTGCTGAGTATGTCAAACACCAATCTTCCACCATCAGCTGATCCAGCTTGGAGCCACTTTGACTCCACTTATCTTGCTCTCTCCCCTACCTTCACAGAGTACATTTATCACCAGTTGGTCATTAACTTAAAACTTGTTAATGACTTTGTTAAAATAGTACACAGAGGAAATTCTACCTTAAGTAAATGAAGCAAGCAATTTAAACTTGGTCACATTGACCTATATTAAGAAAAAAGAATGATATAATTGTCTCACAATTGCACCTTTGGTAAAGCAGAAGGAGGGGAATTGACTAGTGTTATAGTGAATGTAACATAATAACCCCATGAGTTAAATTACTGTATTAAACCTTATTGAACTTAATATGTGACTTCTCTGTACTTTGCTCCTGGTTGCGTTGACTATGCCCCCTGGACACTGCTCCTAACCACAAATGTGCCTCTCAAAAACAGAAAGTTTGATCTGATTTTATATGAAATAGATACAAGAGCTGCTTTTATCCAGCTTTGAAAATGAATGTGGAGCTAACTATACTTATCCGTTAGTGCTGATTCTGTCTCCTTAGACAGATATATTGGAAGAGTGTAAATTGTAGAATGTTATGCATGTTGAATGTTGGACACAAAATCACGGCCCCAAAATTCCTTGGGCAGGGGGTGGAATTGCGATTTCACAGTGGACTGCCAGTGGCGGGGTGAAGGAACAAAAGTCACAGCACTTCTGATGGGTGAGGGCATAATATGCTTGCCCACAATTTGTAAGTGAGGAAGATATATCATACAACTCGTTTCCCTGAATTACACGACACTGGATGCCAGACTTCGTTTAGCATTGTCAAAACTGGCAGTCATTCAAACCTTATTCGCAGAGAATAATAATTTGGTCAGAGCACAGGAAACGTGAAGGTTGAGGGAGAGCCTTCATGGTACGGTGCTGCACCACCAACTCACCGTAGGAAGAGTCTCTTAGGTCTCCCCTGAACTTTTTTAATAGATTGTCACAAAGCCTACTTTATGCTGGTGTGTGAATCAAAGGATAATGTTGCTGTAATGGTTTGTTTACATAATGTGGAAGGATGCTGAATGTATAAAGCTTCAGGTCACTCTCTGGCTTTCACTCATGATCCTGAACCACAAAAGAGAATTCCTGGAGTAGAATTATGACTTTCAACCCTTGCTCTCTCACCCCTCACAGCATCTGTTACCTTCAATAAAATTATCTGAAATCGCACACAGTGTATATGACGCACTGGTGCTGTGAGGAGGGTCATTTGATCCAGTTGGATGCTGCGCCATGGTAACATTCAGAGCTGATTGAACAACATGGAACAGCTGCATCACGAGATTCCCAGGAGGTTTTAACAAAGCAGGTTACAATGGCCCTGAGCAGACTCACCAATGTTTATTGTAGAGTTATAGTCCCAATGCGTACATATCAATTTCTCACTCTCTTAATTTAACTTCCGTATGTGTATAATGTTTTTATCTGTATAGTCCCTTGGTTAAGTGTTGACCAATCAGGCCTTACAAAAAAACATTTTCTCCACGATACGGTTACTATGACAGTTCCTGCCAACTTTTCTTTCTGTCACTACAACCAACAAAACATAAGAGAAAAAAAGGTTTTCTTCACCTTCTGGCTGTCTTCCTGCTTCAAGCCTGTTCTCTCCATGTCTTAGAGCAACCTGTCCATGTCCCCTTTGCCTCAGGCTCACTGTTGAGTCCCATCTACCTCCTGCCAGCTCACGCCTTGCTTTGGGACCACTCCTAAGCCTGACCTGCCACTCTCCTGCCCACAAGCCCGGTCTCCATTTTATTCCGTTATTGAAATCAATGGACGGACAATCATGGGCAACAACAACGGATGACTGATGTATCATTCATGGGAGAATTGTCAGAGCATTACATAAGTCTTTTACGTGGAGCTGTGAGGCAACAGCTCAGCTGTTCTAGAGTGGACGAGGCGGTTCAAGGACAGAAGTGCCAGTAGTGAGAACTTTATAAACTTTTCAATAATCAGTCTCGATATTATTTATTAAAGCTGTGGATAGATTTCTTTCAAAAAATAATGTTTTGGGATACAGTATATGAGTAATTTGAGACATCACATGCTTGGAAGGAACAGGTGACTTTGAACCTATGGTTCCCAAAGCTCTCCACCACTGGGGGTTTTCCTCGCATCATGTCTGGGTCCGTTGTAGACTAATTGATAGAGATTGATTGCTATGATTAGTCAACAACTCCATTATCATTGTATCATGAACCAGGATGGTAAAATGTGAATCTTTGGAATTC
This sequence comes from Somniosus microcephalus, assembly GCF_052327205.1. Taxonomy (NCBI): domain Eukaryota; kingdom Metazoa; phylum Chordata; class Chondrichthyes; order Squaliformes; family Somniosidae; genus Somniosus; species Somniosus microcephalus. The sequence goes on along the minus strand of NC_140993.1, from coordinate 202,662,178 downwards.
TCTACCCCAGAGGGCTGTGGATGCTCAGTCGTTGAGCATATCCAAGACTGAGATCGATAGATTCTTGGGCACTAAGGGAATCAAGGGATATGGGGATAGGGTAGGAAAGTGAAGTTGATGTAGAAGTTCAACCATGATCTTATTGAATGGCGGAGCAGACTCGAGGGATCATATGGCCTACTCCTGCTCCTATTTCTTATGTTCTTATGGACCTTGGTGATTTTTGTCTAGCAATTCTAATGTGACGTTAATCTCAATTTCTTTAATTCTATCTTTATGGCTGAAACATTTAGATATCATTTTAAGCACCAAAGTCCCATCCTTGCAGGAAGTTCCTTAATTTTTAGCCTCAATTGCTAAGTGATGTGATGATGGAGTCTCCCGTCAAACCGATTGGTGATGTAATGTGCAGCTGCTAACTTGTTTTTCTGCTGGGCCAATGAATTCAGATATTGACTGCTGCACCTTATAGCAGCTAAATGGTCAATAGTCCTACACAATGCTTTAGAAAGACAAAGAACGTATGATTTACAAGGATCTCAATTTTCAGGAAATACAAGAGAGTAAAGTTATGTTATAAATATATTGGGCTAAAAATTTGATAGCCCCCGAAAACGGTTTGGGGATCGTGATGCGAGATTAACTCGCGCCCATTCAAAGTAATGCAGGCAGCATACAAATGTGGTGCTGCCTGCTAATTTAAATGATAGTGGCGTGCAGCCCAGCGCTAAACGCACTGCTGACTGGCTGCGTGCTCAGCAGGGGGCCCAAGTTCATGCAAGGCTAGCACCAATTAAAGCCAGCCTGCACCTCTTAAAGGTGAGGTGCAGTTTGATGAGACCAGGTGCTGAAAGTCATTCCAGAAGGCAGTTTCAACTGGGAAACATTCAGCAATGGCACAACAGGCCAGAGAGAGGGCTACAACGTTCCAGATGCAGCTCTGGAGGCCTTAGTACAAGAGATGGAGAGGAAGAGAGAGGTCCTGTTTCCATAGGGGGACAGGAGGCCCTCCAGACAGACACTGCAAAGGCAGTGAGAGCAGATAGCCATGGAGGGCAATGCCAACACTGTTGCACTGAGGACCTGGAGGCAGTGCCGGACCTCATACGACTGGTCAGGATGAGTGAATGCATCTTCAAATGCCATATCCTAGAAATTGCACCACACACTGCTCAATTCACCACACCCCCATTGGCCACCCACCAACAATCTCTATCAATCACAACTCATACCTCACATTCATATGCTCCATTTCACCCTCATACACTTACCACCACTGCAAGTCTCACACATACATCTCACAACTTGCACACACTGCTAGCTATTCAACCATGACAGCCATACCAGCCTAACATATTGCACCACACTCACTGGCACACTTCCCTCTCTCTTGCAAGACAAAGTGGCACGCAACTGTAGTCAGTGGCAGCTAACCGGAGGGGGACAGGGGTGCCTCCATATCCTGACCCTGCTCAAGGAGACGATGCTCAGCATAATTAGAGTGATGCGATTGAGGCCGTGGCCAGCGGCGGCGCTAAAACCATTGAACATGGCGGTATCCTCATACCTAATCCTCCTTCTCGCATCCCACTTCCCACTCATCCCACAATCTCTTGTGATTTACAAGCCACAGATGGTGTAAGCATGCACTTCATGCTTCCCTGCTCCCCCATCTCCCCTCACCACAACCCTACCCTTGTGCCTTTCTCATTTCAGAGACCCAAGAAATCCAATCTGGCTAGGCAGTGGCGGAAGAGGAAGAGGAGTGATGATAAAGAAGAAACACCGTCACTCGATCTGACACTCGCAGCCACCATCTCAGATACTGGCACTGTGCAGACTTTAGAGGGTAGCTTAGAGGCGGGATCTGCACATGGTGAGACATTGGGCATGAGTGGGCTACAGCCAGGGCAGGAGGAAAGGGTAGTGCAGGTACCAGCTCCCCAGAGGGCAAGGACGCACGTGAGTTCTGCTGCAGAGGACTCAGGTGAGGACTTCGATGGGGTGGCCTACAGAACAAATCCATTGGGTATTCACAATGAAATGCTTGGTGCATTGGCAGGTCTGCCAGAAAGCCTGAGTGCAATGTCAGGGAGTATGGAGGAGTCCAGCTCCAATCTTGCACAGGGCTTTGTAGCCCATCTTTTCCAGCATGGACGGGGTGGGCAGATCTATTAGCATACTTGTGGACCCAATCATCATGTAGCGTCTGATGGCCAATATCTCAGCTTCCATTGCAGCACAAGCACAAGCCACCCAACATCTGAGTGCTGCAATGGAGGCTCAGACTGAAGTCATGCAAGCTCAGCTTGCTGTCACGCAAGCTCAGACAGCTGCATTCATGGCTGCGGTTAGTAGTGTTGAAAGGGGCTTGCAGAGTGTCACAGCAGTCCAACAATCCAGCAGTCCAGCAGATTACTAGGATTGCTAAGGCTTTGTTTGAGAGCGTCCTGCAAGGTCATCTGCAGTCTCCTCCCACTGAAAGTCAGCTTCCTTCCACCAGATATGCTGTAGCCACTGGGGTAGCACTTCATAGGAGCACTAGGACAGGCAAAGGCACACTGAAGACAGGCACTAAGGGAATGCATAAGGGTGATTAGTTGACTGTTGAATGAAATATTGAAATGGTTTGATTCATAAAATTGGTTTGGCATCTTTGTTTTGTGGTGGCTTTTATTGTAGCATTGTGGCCACTGTAATAGTCAGTAACAGACAGAAGGTAAGGTGTGGGGTTATTGGTGATTGAGGAATTGGGGTTACATTCACTGGTACCACAGTTGGGTGAGTCGATCCCGGACAGCCCGCACAGAAAGAGGCTGTCTGGTTGCATCCTCCCTTCTTCCTCCTCCTCTTCCACTTCCTCCTCCACCACCTGATCCTCCTCAGCTGGTCACCGTATGCGTGGTGGCAAGGGTTGTGCCCCCCATGATGGCAAAGTTGTGGAGCATGAAGCAGACCACGATGAATCTTGAGACACACTCTGGCGAGCACTGCATGGCTCCTCCAGAGTGGTCTAGGCAGCGGAAGTGTTGTTTAAGGATGCCAATGATCTGCTCTATCAGATATAGTGAACAGTGAGGAGGAGAGTGATAGATTTCAGGAAGACATAGACAGGCTGGTGAAATGGACGGACACGTGGCAGACGAAATTTAACGCAGAAAAGTGTGAAGTGATACATTTTGGTAGAAAGAATGAGGAGAGGAAATATAGGGCTCGAATTTCATCGGGCCGTTGAGGCAGGATTGGAGGCGTGTGGGGGGTTAAAATTGCAAAGACTGGCGGGTGGGCCCAACCCCGCCTCCAAGCAATTTTTATTAAATCATGTCTACTGGGCCCGTCTCCGTCCCGCCTCCAAGAGGTGGGATAGGCCGTTAAGGTCCTTAACAAGCACTAAATTGCCTCTATAATGCCATTTTGATAGGCCTTTGTGATTTTAACCTTTTTCCCACGTGAAGCACGCCTGTTCTGCAACACAACGGTGAAACCTGGCGGTAGCACAATTGGATTGCTGACTATCAGCTGCAGCTCAACCATTAAATAGGAGATTTGATCAGCCATCATTTGCAGGTGGCAGGACTTTGTTGTCTCAGGTCTGTTGGAACTTTTAGAAGGCATAACCACAGCTGTGGAAGTTTGGAGCCTGACACCCATCTCCAGTGTGACCTCCTGGGAAACCCCTCGCGCCACCTTCACTAACCACTTCCTCAACTGAGGCATATACCAGAAGCATGGGAGGCATTTATTTCCTTCCCTTCTGGACATCAGATGAGGACGAAGACCAGACGCGGCACCAGCAGAACCAGGAACAGCAGCAGCACCAACAGCAGCAGCAACAACAGGAGCACCAAGCTGCTGCTCACCCACCTGAAGCTGCACAGGCCAGAAGGGGCCAGCGCATGGAAGCCCGTCGGCGCAGGAGATACCCCCCAAACAGGGTCTACAGACACAGGGTCAGCTACCTCAACATGTCTGAGCAGCAGTGCCAAAGGCGGCTCTGACTTTCACGAGAGGTAGTGGGTGACATCTGCACAATGCTGCAACAAGACCTGGAGCCCAGAGGACCAGGTGGACAACCCTTACCAGTAAATGTCAAAGTCACCACAGCACTCAACTTTTTTGCCTCGGGCTCATTCCTAGGATTAGCAGCAGACATCAGCGGCATCTCCCAGGCGGCCGCACACACTTGCATCACGCAGGTAACCGATGCCCTCTTTGCCATCGCGCACAATCACATCCATTTCACCAAGGATCAAGCAAGTGTCACGGCACGTGCAGTTGGATTAGCTAATCTGGCAGGCTTTCCAAGGGTGCAGGGCATCGTTGACTGCACACATGTGGCCCTTAAGGCACCCCATCGCAATCCAGGTATTTTTGTCAACCGCAAGGGCTTCCACTCCCTTAATGTTCAGCTGGTGTGTGACCACAAGAAGGAAATTTTGAATGTTTGTGCCAAGTACCCTGGCAGTTGCCATGACTCCTTCATACTGCGCCAGTCTAGTGTGCCTCCGCTATTCAGTCCGCCAGACCAACTTAACGGATGGCTACTTGAAGACAAGGGCTATCCCCTGAAGACGTGGCTAATGACGCCGTTGAGGAGCCCATCCAACAAAGCTGAGGAGAGCTACAACTCCAGCCAGATGTCCACCAGAGCCATAATCGAGCAAACCATCGGTTTGCTGAAGATGCGCTTCAGATGCCTGGATAGATCAGGTGGAGCCCTGCAGTATTCAGCAGCCAGGGTCTCCAGAATCGTCGTGGTTTGCTGTGCACTTCACAACATGGCACAGTGTCGTGCCTTGCAGATTCCTGAGGACCAAGTGGCTCATCACATATCCTCCTCAGATGAGGAGGAGGAGGAGGAGGAGAGTGAAAACTAACATCTTGCAAAGGCCCATCAACCAGCGGCAGCAGTACGCGAGAACATTGCTGCCCGGGATGCAAGGAACGCACTCATCTTGGCCAGATTTGCTTAGCCTAGCCAATCAAGCACTTTTGCCTCGCAGCTTCTTACCTGAGCATCGACAATGGCCAAGAACCAGCGGATTCCTAGCAATTTGACCAGCATACTGACAATTGCAAGTAATCCTAAGCCCTCAATGTGGAAGTCCCATTCGTGAAATAACACACACCACAACTACAGCACTAGCCATCAGATTTTTTATTTACAGTAATCATCTGATGGCTTTTTAACATAAAACATCAAATTTCACCCAAGTGACTACCCTTGTAATTATTTGTGCAGTATCTTTCTCTTACGCGTGCTCCTACATGGTGCTTCCCCTGTGGCTTCAGCAGATGTGGAGGCCCCTTGCTCACTTTCTTGCTGCTCCTGTCTTGACACCTTCAGCGGGCGTCCTCTGGAGTTGTGAACCTGTGAAGGCTCGCCAACAGTCTGCTGCTCCTGCGGCTGTGCAGGGGTTGAGACGCCGATCTCAGTTGGGTGTGGACTCTGGTGGGGCTCTGACCGAGGGCTCTGCAGTGGCATGGAAGTGTGAGCGCTTGGAGAGGAGCCCCCACTTCCTTGATGTCTGCCACCAACCTCCCTCTCATGGGCCAGGTCCCCCTCAGCGCTTGCAAATGGCTTGAGAGCACCTTGCTGCACATCAGGGGGGCTTGGGGACCCATATCTGCATTGGCAGTCCTACTCAGAAGGACTTCCATGAAGGTCTGGTTTCTCTGTTCAATAGATGACCATCGCTCCTCCAGAGATGTCATTCTATTCAGAACACTCACCATGTTTTCTGCACTCTGGCGACTTATCACCTCCATGGAGGTTGCCATCCTTTCCATGGTGATGCGTTCATGCGCCAATTACTCCACAAAGGCTCTGCTCATGTTCGCAATGGACTCCTCCATTCGCTCCACACTCGCAGTGACCCTGGAGACAAAACCTGCCAGAGACACAGCGCCAGGGACCCGGGTTCGAATCCGGCCTCGGGCGACTGTCTGTGTGGAGTTTGCACATTCTCCCCGTGTTTGCGTGGGTTTCCTCCGGGTGCTCCGGTTTCCTCCCACAGTCCAAAGATGTGCGGGTTAGGTTGATTGGCTATGATAAATTGACCCTTAGTGTTAGGGGGATTAAATACGTGGGGTTACGGGGATAGGGTGGGATATGTGTTGGTGTAGGGGTTACGGGGATCGGGCGGGATATGTGTCGGTGCAGGCTCGATGGGCCGAAATGGCCTCTATCTGCACTGTGGGGTTTCTGTGATTTCTGTGATTCTGATCTGTTCCTGGAGTTCCAGCACCGCTGATCTTATGGATGGACCCAGAGGCAGAGGGTCAACATGCAGCCTGAGCCAAGCTGGCAGAGTCCTGCACCCTCCGACTCGCACTCTCCACTGCTGTCCCTGTCTCCACAATCTGCTGATGCTCACTTGTGAGCTGTGATACACCAGGTGACAACACTACTCTATCTCGCGATGTTCCCTCCGAGGTGTGAGTGTCTGCGCTGGTGCTGGGTGCGGTGAATTCTGCTGACGCTGCGCCCTCAGAGGTTGCAGCTCCCTCTGAGGAGTCTTGAGGCTCATGCTCTTCCTCCTGGATAGTGGGGATGGGTGCTTGCGATGGTCCTGTGGGGGAGTAAAGGAAAGAGTCAGCGATGTGAGGCCAAGGTTACATGCACATTGCATATTGCAGATGATCATAAGTCTATCTGTTAAAGCTTCAGAATCATTATCAGCGACTCATGCAATGTCATTGAGAGAGATGGAAAACTATTCTGTCACCAGCTTGCTCTGATGCACACGTCTGTCCGTCCCCCACTTGGGAATCTTCCTCCACTCCCACGATCTCCAGGATTGCCTCCTCCCAGGTGGTGAGCTGGGCTACTGAGGGTGGCCCTCCTCCTGTCCTCACTCTTTCCCTCTTATTGTGAGCTCTCTTTTCCTGCAATGAGGGAGACAAGTGGCGTTTGAGTGAGAATGAAGGAGTGAGTGTAGAGAATCCATAGCATAGATGCTTAGAAGGAGACAAAGATGGAGTGAGGTGACAAGACCAAGGGCCCTCCCTGTGTGTTGTCAGTTGTAATTGCATCACGGTGATAGGGAGTGTGAGGGCTGCATAGTCGAATAGTTAGGTGAATGTGACCATAGAGAGAGAGGGAATTTGTAAGGGTGCATGGATGTCAGTGTTAAGATCCACACAGCCTTGGTTTGCTAGGGAGGCTTCTTCCTCCCTGAAGAAGGGAAGAGCACCTCTTTATTTGCTCTTGCTCCCTCTACTAAAGCCTGCAGGGCAACGCCATCAAAGCGGGGTGCAGACCTAGGTCTCTGGCTGGCCATTCTTCCTGCAGGTGCCTCTAACATGCAAGGGCAAAAGCTTGGCAGTCTGCAGAAGAAGCAAGGCGTTTTGCAGACCTTAAATACAGCAGCAATGATGATGTCATCGGAGTGGACTTTCAGACTGGAAAAACTCATTGGCCATGGGTTCCCACACGTTGGAACTCAATTGGCCAATAAAGTTAAAATGACATCATTTTCCCACATCGATTTAGAATCGGGTGGCTAACATGAAATGCGGATTACACAACCCCAGCCCACCCCAGTATCTAAATCCAGCCCATAAAGTAAATGGTGCAATCCTAAAGGGGATGCACGAACAGACAGACCTGGGAGTATGTGTGCACAAATCATTGAAGGTGGCAGGGCAGGTTGATAAAGCAGTTACAAAGGCTTACGGGATCCTGGGCTTCATGAATAGAGGTATAGGGTAGGATTTTCATTGGGCCGTGGAGGCAGGATTATAGCGTGTGGGGGGTTAAAATCACGAAATCGGGGGGCACGAACCCATCCTGACCCAACCCGCCTCCATGCCAGTTTCAAAGGAGGCGGATACCCGACCTGTACTGGGAGCCGCCTCCCCGAGGCGGGAAAGGGATTAGTGCCAATTAACTGCCTGTTAACAGGTAGGTAACAGGCAGGTTTTAGCCTAATCCCTATTTTTATTCCTGAAGTGTGGGATTCCCGACGGCTCCAAACCACGCCAAGTTAGCGAGGCGGACCGTCGGGCTGAAGGGCTTGGAGGGTTCGAGATGTCCGGTGTTCAGGTGAGTGATGGGTACATGAGTGCAGAGGTAAGTGTGTTTGGTGTGTTTAAAGAAGTTTAATTACCTTTACTTACCTTTACAGCCTTCCTTCCTTCGGGTCTCGGGAGTCCCTCATCTCACCGGCACAGAAAGCAGAATGGCCATGAAATGTCAAAAGTTGCAGCATTCAGCTTTCTGCTTTCTGTTCTGGAGAGATCGCTAAATCAGCCTGAGAGGAAGGAATTAACTTAGTGTACAGATTGTCAGTGTTTGACAGCTTCAAAGAGCTGTCAAATGCTGATATTTCATCTGTCAAAAGCTCTTGACAGATGAAATGTTAATCTGTGACATCACCTGTTGCTGGGTGGCCCTTAATTGGGCGGGCTCAACAAGGTCAATCAAGTGAAAATCGAGTGGGTTGGCCACAACTCGATGGAGGTGGGACTACAACCCCAAAAGTTGTAGTCCCGCCTCCTACACGCCTTCAGTATCAAAATCCAGCCCATAGAGTACAAAAGTGTGGCAATTATGATGAACCTGTATAAAACATTGGTTCGGCCCCAACTGGAATAATGTTTCCAATTCTGGCAACCGCACTTTAGGAAGGCTGTGAAGGCCTTAGAGAAGGTGCAGAAAAGATTTACGAGAATGATTCCAGGAATGAGGGACTTCAGTTACGTTGGTAGACTGGAGAAGCTGGGGTTGTTCTCCATGGAGCAGAGAAGATTGAGAGGCGATTTGATAGAAGTTATTCAAAATCCTGAGGGGTCTGGACAGAGTAGATAGAGACAAACTGTTCCCATTGGCGGAAGGGTCGTGAACCAGAGGACACAGGTTTAAGGTGATTGCCAAAAGAACCAAAGGCGAAGTAAGGAAAAACTTTTTTACGCAGCGAGTGGTTAAGATCTGGGATGCACTGCCTGAAAGGGTGGTGGAGGCAGACTCAATCTTTCAAAAGGAATTGGATAAGAATCTGAAGGTAAAATATTTGCAGGGCTATGGGGGAAGGTCCGGGGAGTGGAACTAGCTGAGAACCGTCACAGGCTCGACGGCCGAATGGTCTTCTTCCATGCTGTAACCATTCTATGATTCTATGCTTCCGTGTGGCAGAATGCCTTTCATTGTATGCATGGTGCCCATTTGTGCATGGTTTGTGCAGTGGAGTTATGAGCCAGGTGGTCAGCCTTTGTCACCCAGTAGCCACCCTCTGGTTTGTCGTGGTGGCTCAAATGTTGATGGTACTGCCGCAGAATGAAGACATCATGACTGCTGCCAGGATACCGAGCATTGACCTGCATGATGCACTGAGTATGGTCGCACACCAGCTGGACACCGAGGGAGTGGAATCCCTTCCAATTGCGGTACATGTCCAAATTCACATGCGGCACCCGCAAAGCAGCGTACATGCAGTCAATAGCACCCTGAACCATGGGGAAGCCTGCTATCCTGACGAAGCTACGTGCTCGCTCTGCCTGCTTCTCTCTGGCAAGAGAGAATGAAATGTATTCAGCTCTCTTTGCATACAGAGCCTCACACCTCCCTTATACAGGAGGGGACGGCGAACTGGGAGATGTTACAGATGTCACCTGCTCCAGCCTAGAAGGTGCCCGACGTGAAGAAGTTCAAGGCCACGGTCACATTTACAGTCACTGGCAATGCCGTCCTCGCCCTGGACTGAGGCTGCAGGTCTGCCTGCAGCAGGTGGCAGATTCCAGTGAGTACCTCCTTAGTAAAACGGAGACATCACACACACGGTTTGTTGCTGAGGTTGAGGTAATAGAATTGCTCCCTGAAGACCCTGGGTGGATGTGGCCTCCTGCTGAGAACCCTTCTCCCCCTCCTCCTCCTCCTCCTGCCTTTTCTAGCAGCTTGTCCTGCTCTGTGTCTCCTCTGCTCACTCTCCCTGTCGTGCTGCAGGCTAAGGGGGATACAAACTACTGCTGCCATGTCTGGGAGCAACTGCTCTCAGCAGACCCCTTGCAAGTCAGTACCAAGTCCTTAAGCACATGCCACACCACACCTTGTAGACTTTAGGCAACTTTAAAGTAGTCTAGAAAGCATCAAACAGTTCTACAAATTCAGTAACAACTAGTAGAAATCAATCAGCAACTAATCTGTAAGTAAGTAATGATCCCTTTAAGTAGTGCTGGTGGCGGGTCCTTCCTATTGCTGAATGCATGTTTAGCTGTGGGAGGTTAAGAGAGGCATTAGTTCCATTGTTGAGGTCGAACTGCATACTTCCAGCGCACGCTCCCAGCACCTACACTAACGCCCACACCAGAAGTGTCCACGTGCTGCTCGGATGCCATTTTCGACCCAAAATGGCACCCGTAGTGCCTAAACAACAGGGTCTACACAATCGAATTTTTAGCCCAAAGTATTTAGTGCAAATTATAATATGTAAATAATCACCTGCACTAGATAGGAAAACACAGTAAGAAGCACTAATGGGCTCAAAGGTGCTGATTGTTGAACAAGTCCCAGTTTTTATGACACAAAAACGAATCTTGTATGTTACAAATAGTCTGCACACCCCCACGTACCCTAACCCTTGCATGGAAAACACACACCCACTTACCCTTACCTTTGTGTGCATCATTTCAGACACAGGACAGTATACAAAGTAGAGGATTGGATTTTCCCAGACTGCTTCGTACCCTAGTATATTGGCGGCAAACAGCCCAGTACCAATAGTAATCTCCTACTTCAAATGTTGCAGATCAGCAACTTCACTCACCTCCCCCAGATTACCGGATAATAGTGGTGAACTATTGCTTCCCACATAGGAACAGGAGTAGGCCATTCAGCCCCTCGAGCCTGTTCTGCCATTCAATGAGATCATGGCTGATCTGCGACCTAACTCCATATACAGGAAACTTCGCGATATCCGGCACCGACGGGACCGAGCTGCTGCCGATCTATCAAAACTTCCGGATAGACCAGCGCTAATGTTGAAGGATACGGAGGTTTTCATCTCCGTATCTGACAACAAACACTGTTGCTTAGCAACAGCTTGTAAATACTCGGCCCGTACCTTGGAAGCGTCTCTGAAGCTGTTGCTAAGCTACAGAGACGCTTTCCAGAGCCTGACTGTTAAAAAAATGCTAGGAGAAGAAAAAAACCTAACCAAAACGGCTGCTGATTTCTGCCGTTAGATCGAGGTTTCCGGACATACAACCTCCGGATAAACCAAAGTTTCCTGTACCTGCCTTTGGCCCGTATCCCTTAATACATATTGTTAACAAAAAGCTATCAATCTCCAATTTAAAATTAACAGTTGATCTAGCATCAATTGCCGTTAGCAGAAGAGAGTTCCAAACTTCTACCACCCTTTGTGTGTAGAAGTGTTTCCTAATTTCACTCCTGAAAAGTCTGGCTCTATTTTTTAGACTATGCTCCCTAGTCCTAGAATCCCCAACTATCTACCCTATCTGTTCCCCTTAATATCTTGAAAACTTCGATCAGATCACCCCTTAACCGTCTAAATTCTAGGGAATACAACCCTAATTTGTGTAATCTCTCCTTGTAACTTAACCCTTGAAGTCCGGGTACCATTCTGGTAAACCTACGCTGCACTCCCTCCAAGGCCAATATATCCTTCCTAAGGTGTGGTACCCAGAACTGCTCACAGTACTCCAGGTGTGGTCTAACCAGGGTTTTGTGTAGCTGCAGCATAACTTCTACCCCCTTGTATTCTAGTCCTCTCGATATAAAGACCAGCATTCCATTAGCCTTTTTAATTATTTTCTGTACCTGTTCATGACATTTTAATGATCTATGTATCTGAACCCCCAAGTCTCTTTGGACAGCCACTGTTTCTAGCTTTTCACCATTTAGAAAGTACCCTTTCTATCCTTTTTTAGATCCAAAGTGGATGACCTCACATTTGCCTATATTGAAATCCATTTGCCACAGTTTTTCCCATTCATTTAATCTGTGACCCTTTGTAATTTTATGCTTTCATCTACACTGCCTACAATGCTGCCTATCTTTGTGTCATCGACAAATTTGGGTATATGACTTTCTATGCCATCACCTAAGTCGTTAATAAATATTGTGTATAGCTGAGGTCCCAAAACAGATCCCTGCGGGACACGAGTCACACACATCCTGCCAATTGGAGTACCTACCTATTATCCCTAACCAGGTCAATAATTTGTCCTCAATTCCGTGGGCTTCTGCCTTAGTTAACAGTCTTTTATGTGGGACTTTATCAAATGCCTTCTGGAAGTCCATATAAATAACATCCCTAGACATTCCCCTGTCCACTACTTTAGTCACCTCCTCAAAAAATTCAATCAGATTTGTCAGGCATGACCTACCTTTCACAAATCCATTCTGGCTCTCTCTGATCAACTGAAAATTTTGGAGGTGTTCAATCACCCTATCCTTAATTATAGACTCTAACAATTTCCCCACAACAGATGTTAGGCTAACTGGTCTGTAGTTCCCTGGTTTCCTTCTCTCACCGTTCTTAAATAACGGAGTGACATGCATAATGTTCCAATCTAAAGGAACGGTTCCTGAATCAAGAGAATTTTGGAAGATTATAGTTAGGGCATCTGCAATGTGCTCACCTGCTTCCTTTAAAACCTTGGGATGGAAACCATCTGGTCCTGGGGATTTGTCACTCTTTAGTGTCACTATTTTCTTCATTACTGTTATTTTACTTACATTAATTTTATTGAGTCCCTGTCCCTGATTCAATATTAGTTTCCTTTTGGATTTCCGTCATGCTATCCTCTTCCTCTACTGTAAATACTAACGGAAAGTAATTATTCGACATGTCCACCATTTCCTTATTAACATTGACAATATTACTGCTTTCAGTTTTTAAGGGGCCAACATTGCTCCTGACTACCCTCTTTTTTCTAATATAATTGTAAAAATTCATTTTACGATTTTGATATCCCTTACAAGTTTCTTTTCATATTCCCTTTTTGTAGCTCTTGTTATCTGTTTTGTGACCCTTTGCTGTTCTTTGTACCTTTCCCATTCGCCAGGATCTGTGTTATTTTTTGCATTTTTGTATGTCCTTTCTTTTTGTTTTATGCTGTCCCTTACCGCTTCAGTTGTCCATGGTTGGTTTTTTTGTATGTCCTTTCTTTTTGTTTTATGTTGTCCCTTTTACCTCCTCAGTTGTCCATGGTTGGTTTTTTTGTATGTCCTTTCTTTTTGTTTTATGCTGTCCCTCACCTCCTCAGTTGTCCATGGTTGGTTTTTTTGTATGTCCTTTTTGTTTTATGCTGTCCCTCACCTCCTCAGTTGTCCATGGTTGGTTTTTTTGTATGTCCTTTCTTTTTGTTTTATGCTGTCCCTTTTACCTCCTCAGTTGTCCATGGTTGGTTTTTTTGTATGTCCTTTTTGTTTTATGCTGTCCCTCACCTCCTCAGTTGTCCATGGTTGGTTTTTTTGTATGTCCTTTTTGTTTTATGCTGTCCCTTTTACCTCCTCAGTTGTCCATGGTTGGTTTTTTTGTATGTCCTTTTTGTTTTATGCTGTCCCTCACCTCCTCAGTTGTCCATGGTTGGTTTTTTTGTATGTCCTTTTTGTTTTATGCTGTCCCTTTTACCTCCTCAGTTGTCCATGGTTGGTTTTTTTGTATGTCCTTTTTGTTTTATGCTGTCCCTCACCTCCTCAGTTGTCCATGGTTGGTTTTTTTGTATGTCCTTTCTTTTTGTTTTATGCTGTCCCTTTTACCTCCTCAGTTGTCCATGGTTGGTTTTTTTGGCAAGTAGAGCTCTTGCCCCTCATGGGGTATAATCTGGGTCTGTATCACCTTCAATTCTTTTTTGAGCATCTCCCACTGATCTTCGGTCGTTTTACCCATTAACAGATTTGCCCAGTTTACTGTGGACAGTCTCTGCCTCATCCCATTGAAGTTGGCCGCACCTAAATCTAGAATCTTAGCTGTTTTGCGTTTCTCCTTTTCAAATGCTACGTTGAACTCGATCATGTCATGATCGCTATTAGATAAATGTTCACGCACAGTTAGGCTGTTAACTAAATCTGGCTCATTACTCATTACTAAATCTAATATGGCATGACCCCCCACATGAGGGTCATCAGCAAATTATGTTGCAAAGTGCCAGTAAAGTCAACAGAAAATGGGATGGCAATACAACCGGGAAATGTTAGAAGCTGGAGGCACATAGAGGCCTTACAAAGGTACTAACCGTGGCATGTAAAAACCAAAAACATGCATGGCATGCGGAGTGCATGGGTATCGCACGTTAATGCTGTTATTTGAACACACAGGCCCAGCCCTTTTAATTCTTGAAATGAAATGTTTGAAGTTGTTGCTGGTTCTTCAGCTGTTATGCATTTTTTTTAAATTTCTTCTTGTCTTTGCATCAGGGATCAGAAGGTATGCCTGGTCAAGCTGGATTTCCTGTAAGATTGCCTTTAATTTTATTTGCATCTTAATTGTCTTTAGTACTGAGGAAATGGCCGAGTTGATTCATTGCTTCTTTATTTTGGTTTTGTCATGGCAACAGACTATAGTTTGGATTGTCAGATAACACTGAAATGAAGAAAAAAACTTGCATGCATATAGCACCTTTCATGACCTTGAGACATCCCAAATCGCATTACCGCCAATGAAGTACTTTTTGAAGTGTAGTCACTGTTGTAATGTAGGAAACCCGGCAGCCAATTTGCACTCAGTAAGGCCTCACAGACAGCAATGAAGTAAATGACCAGATCATCTGTTTTAGATGTTGGTTGATGGATAAATATTGGCCAGGACAATGGGGAGAACTCCCTTGCTCTTCTTCGAATAGTGCTGTGGGGTCTTTTATGACCACCTGAGAAGGTAGATGAGGCCTCAGTTTAACATCTTATCAAAAGATGGCACCTCTGACAGTGCAGCAGTCCCTCAATACTGCACTGGATTATCAACCTAGATTATGTGCTCAAGGCTCCTTCTGACTCAGAGGCAAGAGTGACACAAAAGGTCCTAGAATTTCCAGTTCTTGCTGTGACAACACTGACTGGACACTAGATCCAAATTCACAGACCACCGTTCACAGATATCACCAAGTGCTGACTATCCAGCCTGGTGGCAGCACTTCACTTTAATATCTTTCGCTAAAGGACTGTCTTGTAGTAAGCCTGGTTTGTTTTGCAGTCCTACAGACAGACAATAACGAACGATTCACTATGATATTGGCAAAGTATGACGTCAACAACTGCAACCTGCATTTATATACCATCTGCAATGTAGAAAAACATCCCATGGTGCTTCTGAGCCAAAAGAAAGAGATATTAGGAAGTGGTGGACGGGTGAGCTTTAAACAACGTCATAATAGAGACGTTCTACAGACCTCAAGCTCCTTTGCGTTCCCCTTTCCTTCCAGCCCACGCATTGTAACACTCTCCCCTAAATCCTAACCCCTTGCTACCTCGCTCCTCCTTCAAAAGCCTCTGCAAAATCTACCTCTTTGACTCTGCCTTCAGTCACCCCCTGCTAACTCTTCTTCTACAGAATATTGGGAAGATTGAAGCCATCGATTTGGCTCCCTACCACTGATTCTGCTCCCCTACTGACCGCTCGCTCAAGTTGTAGCAGACTGTGGAAAACTTTGACATTATGTTCAACCCAGTAGTGTGCTTCAAACCCCACATCCTACCCCTTCCAACTCCAACATCATCTACCTAAGCCTCATTGCCACCAAAACCCCTATCCACACGTTTTAAACCTGATTCCTCCATTGTCCTCTTTACCGGCCGCTTATCCTCCATAAACTCCGACTAGTTCAAAATCCACACTAAAGTCCATCACTCCCATTATCTCAGACCTATATTGGCTCACTGTCTCCCAACGCATTGAATCAAAATCTTCACCTTCATCTTCAAATCCTGTCCATAAACTCACTACACCCTGTCTCTACAACCTCCTCCAGCCTTGCCTTTCCCCTCCCTGTTAAATACCTCCACCTCTCCCTTCCTTTAAATACCATCTTTTTAATCAAGCTTCTGGTCACAAGTTCTCCTAACTCTCACATCATGGCTTGTTGTCTATTCCTTTATCCCTTTCATTGATTTTTCTCTTTCCCTGCTCTGCGAAGAGCTTTGAGATGTTTTCTGCAAGAAAGGTTCTCCAAGTTGCTCTTGTATGACTGCTCAGTGCCCTAGAGCTGTACATAAAAGTTGTTGAATAGATGCAACCTATCGTTAGATTTTCAAATACAGCAAGAATAATTAAAGAAAGAACTTGTATTTATATAGTGCCTTTCACAGCCTCAGTACAGCCAATGATATGCTTTTGAAGTGTAGCCACTTTTGTAATGTAGGAAACACAGCAACCAATTTGCACACAGCAGAGAGTGAGTAGATAATCTGTTTGTGATATTGGTTGAGGGACACTGGGGAGAACTCCTATGTTCTTCTTCAAATAGCGCCATGGGATCTTTTATGTCCACCTGAGAGGACAGGCGGGGACCAGTTCAAAGTCTTACCCAAAAGATGGCACCTCTGACAAGGCAGCTCTCCCTCAGTACTGCACTACATTCTGTGCTCAAGTCTCTGAAGGACTTGAATCCACAAGCTTCTGACTCAGAGGCGAAAGGAGTACCACTGAGCCAAGGCTGACACTAAATTAGATTCACCATTGAAATAAGCATTTTCCCATTTAAAAAATGCTCATTGATTAACAATGTACTTAGAAGTACCTTTCACAGATTGTACTCTCATTGTGTGTGAAGTTTTGTAACAACATGGTTTTATCCTACTTCTTCAGGGCCCTCGAGGACCTAAAGGTGACCTCGGTATACCTGGTTTTCCAGGAATAAAGGTATGTTAAATCAAACACTATTTGTTTTTGAAAAATCATCGTAATAAATGTCGAGGGTTTCGGGATATATCAAGGGCCACCTGCTTGAATGTATTTAGTGATTTGATAATAGCGGTCTTTCTGAGCCTTTGTATTTATTACATGCATAGTTCTGACGAAGGGTCTTCGACCTGAAACGTTAACTCTGTTTCTCTCTCCACGGATGTTGCCTGGCCTGCTGAGTTTTCCAGCGTTTTCTGTTGGGTTTTTTTGAACATGGTTTGTTTCTGCGTCTGTGAACATCCCAAATCGGCCAGTAGGAGTGCAGTCGGAGCTCAGGGTAGTTTGTGCTCACGTGTCCCTTCCCTTCCTGTAGGTAAAGTGCCTGATTTTCACCTTTTACCATGCTTGACTGTGACAGGGAACATGGCGTAGGGTGAGAAGGGGAATTAGTGACAGAAACTCGTGCTGCCACATTGCGTAGGAATACCAGCACTCTGTTATATCTTACCATTTAATCTCATTCATATCTGAGATTGACCTTTTGGACAGTTAATTCTACAGAAGTAAAAAGAGAGGTCTAGAAATTTAATTGTGCAGTGCCTGTCTCTCGCCCTAGAAATGGGCGCTAAAGGGTCCAAAATGGTGTGTGGTGTATACACGCTCAGTCCGCATCAGAAGCACACCACATGCCATATGGTTAGGACATCCGAATGGCCTCCTTCTGTGTCATTATGACTCTGACATCCTGTAGTTGTCCACGATACCCGCCTGAAACTTGTTCAGCACAATAGGACCAAAGATGTCCCATTTTTAAGTCAGCTAACTTTTGTACTGCAGTCAATCACTGTGTAAAGCTAGCCTCTTTAAAATTTAAATTCCCATCCCTCCAACCTCCAAGACCTTAGCAATGGTTGTACATATATCTTTGCTAGGGCCCAAATGACAGGAACTATTTTGTATGATTTATTTCCCTCATTAACGTGTCATAATAGAGCCCGTCCATATGTTCAGGGAGGGATGGAGGAGAGAGGGAGGTTGTATTTTGCAACCACCTCCACTACAATCATAACTTTTGATGGGCATGAAATGGGTGTGGTCACACCCCAAGTTCCACCTCACCTCTGCCTTCCCAGATTAAGGTGGTTGCACCAAGTAATTCGAGGGCTTGACGTTCATATTTGGTTTGTTTAAATTGTCAATACTAAAGGTTAAATTGTTTCGTTAGAAAATTCGAGCCTAGAAATTCCAGTTTGTGGTATCAGTGAGTGAACATTTAACTCCTCCGTTCAACATTCTTCTGTCCAATTAACCTAACTATTGTAACTAGCAGACAGAGAAATACCATATGAAAATGCTAAGCATTTGCTCACTAGTATTAGTAACTGTAATTTGTAGGCTTTAATACATTACCATTGTGTGTGAGTCATTCTAAGCAGGTTAACAGCACTGTGGGAGTACCTTCACCCCATGGACTGCAGCAGTTCAAGAAGAAGGCCCACCACCATCTTTTCAAGGCAAACTAGAGATGGGCAATAAATGCTGGTTTTTCCAGCAACGCCCACGTCCCAAGAATGAATAAGTATAAAAAAGTCAGTTCATTCAATCTTCAATTTTTTTTAATCTATTAAAGTGCCACTAAATTAATTTGAGTTCCAGTGAAACCCAAAACTATCAAGTTGTCATGTGATGATAATTTATCAGAGTCTCCACCCGTGGCACAGCGTCTTGCTTAACGGGAGCATGATTGGAGCATCAGAAATGCAGGTCAGGATCTGCATCGCACCATTATCTGGTTGTTAACACCGAACAATCTCCACATTCCTCTCTCCAATCCGCAATCCCGCTGAACAAAATTCTGCAGTAGGAGTATCCATATGTCTTATGTTCATTAATAAATAGACATTCTTATTATGAACACAGCTAGCTTTTGCTAGACACTTTTATTGAGCACATGTGGACTAGGTACAGTATCTGTAGAGGCTTCCATCTTGACTGCTGCCTTGTGGGTAGCCTAGTGCCTCATGGGTAATGTAGTCTTAATATACATACAGCTGGGTAGTGTAGTCTTATACATACAGCTATATGCAGCTCTACACAGCTCTACGGCTCCACCTAGTGTCCACTATAGAATGACATGTTATTGATCATTACATCCCCCTTTCTTTGAGGTTTAACAAAATCAATATCAATCAACTTTCAAGAAAACAATAAAGATAATATCAGTAACACTTTTGTTAGTGCTCTATAAACATAAACATTTTCAAAACAGTCAATACATTTTCAAAGCTTTACATTGTACTCAAAGATTAAGTCTATCAGGCTTTTTTACTTCACGTGTGGATCTTCTCAACACGGGTAAGTCTGATGTGTCTTCATGAGATTGTTCTGGCGGTGAATGACAAGATGCAGTTGTGGCATTGTCATCAATCTGGTCTTGAATAGATCGAGGTCTCCTTGCGATCTTTGCTTGGAGAGGGTTTCAGTGTTTCCTTCACTCTTCATGCCATAACTCTCAATGTAGTCAATGCACTCTCAAAAAACTGCTGGCAGCTGGATCCCAGTCCTCTCAGCAGCCTCGGCTAATGGAACACCAAAGATTGGCCTGAGGGAAGAAGGAGTATCCACCGGAACTGCTTCCTGCTCTGGTGCAGGCTTCTTCTTTTTCTTTTTCTCTTTCCACTGCTTAACAACATCTGCTGCGGTTATATCTTTGGACTTTTTCTCCTTGTGTTTTTCCTCTTTGTGCTTTTCTTCCTTTGGCTTCTCTTTGACCTTAAAGTCTTTTTCTTTCTTCTTGGAGAAACTAGGCTTTTTGAAGACATGGATACCCTTTGGCCTTTTCATCCTTGATGGGCTCTCTGCTTCATCACCTGAGTCATCTGGTCTGCTTATGGCACAGTTTATACGGTAGACTCTCTTGACCAGTTCTAAGTCTTCACAAGCTTTGTCACCTAGTAGAGAATCAAGCCCTTCAGCCACAACAGAAAACATGAGATGATGCACTTTGTCTTTGACTGTCACTTTAAGTCTGCATACACCTAAGCTATCTATTTTCTGTCCATTATAGCTCTTCAGTAGTACTGACTTTTTCTGTATTTTGGACTTTTCTTCCATATTTTTTATGTCACTCATACTGATTAAGTTTGCTTTTGCCCCAGTGTCCAGTTTCAATGTAACTAATGCTCCATTTATCTGCAGTGGGATCATCCATTTGTCCACTTTTACTGCATTGACTTTATGTTCAGCATTGTCCATTTCTGAGGGCTGCACATTTTCTGTATCTTTTTTGATAGCATCACATGACACCATTCCTACAAAAAATGTCTCACTTAAATCAGTGTCCTCAATCACATTAACTTGTTGCCCTTTCGTTGTTTTTACTTTTGAAAAGCATTGTTTGGCAAACTGATTCTTTCCATTACACTTTGTGCACATTTTTCCAAATGCTGGGCATTGTTATAACTGGTGTTTGTAACCACAGCGTTTACAATTAAAAATTTCATCCTCCGATTGCTTTTCATTTCTGTTCTGCCCACGTTTCTTCCCCTTATAGGACACAGCACTGACAGCAACATTATCACTCATTACAATCGCATCATTATTGATTTCACTGAAAGTCTTCGCGTGCTTTCGAGCTAGCTCGCTGGCTTGGCATATTTTCACCGCATTTTCCAAATTTAGTTCGGTTTCTCTCAACAGACGTTCCCTGACTTTTTTATCATGAATACCAAACACAACCTGGTCACGAATCATGGATGCTTTGAGCTCAGAGAAATTACATGTCTGTGCTTTCAGTTTCAGATCAGTTATAAAGCTATCAAAAGTCTC
The DNA here is from genome assembly GCF_052327205.1 of Somniosus microcephalus. Lineage (NCBI taxonomy): Eukaryota > Metazoa > Chordata > Chondrichthyes > Squaliformes > Somniosidae > Somniosus > Somniosus microcephalus. The sequence goes on along the minus strand of NC_140993.1, from coordinate 202,641,548 downwards.
ATTTTGTTGCTGTGTCCGAGAACGGAAGATGTATCTTTCATACGTCTCATTCTTTTTGGGAGAGCAATGTGCATCAAATTTTTTTAGCACATCTTCTAATTTTTCTCTGTTCGCCTCTGGATTAAATATAAAATTTATTAAATACCTCTATCGCCTGTGGGCCTGCAACCGTAAGCAGCAACGCTATTTTTCTTGCATCTGGCTTCATACTGAATCCGATGGCTACAATGTAGGGTTCGAATTGTTGTTTAAAAGTCTGCCAATTGTAGTCGATTTTTCCTGTGAGTTTCAAACGCTCTGGTGGCTTCAAATTCTCCATGTCGCTTTTCACAATTTTCAGCAGATCTTCACCATCCTGGTACCATCTTATGTTCATTAATAAATAGACATTCTTATTATGAACACAGCTAGCTTTTGCTAGACACTTTTATTGAGCACATGTGGACTAGGTACAGTATCTGTAGAGGCTTCCATCTTGACTGCTGCCTTGTGGGTAGCCTAGTGCCTCATGGGTAATGTAGTCTTAATATACATACAGCTGGGTAGTGTAGTCTTATACATACAGCTATATACAGCTCTACATAGCTCTACGGCTCCACCTAGTGTCCACTATAGAATGACATGTTATTGATCATTACAATATGGTGCCTTAATCATTAGACATTCATTCTGAATTACTGACTGTCAAGGCTTGTGCATTGCAGTGCACTCACTGTGGACTCTACTTAGAGCCAAGAAAGTTAGTACGCCATATATAACCAACAGGTAAACCACACCATGTGATATTCCTCAATAAAATCCCAAGTGAACTGCATCAGCATGTTGGTATAAACAAAAATGATCCATTTAAAATATTTTGAAAAGTTGAATAATTAAAGAAAAAAATCATAAGATTTTGGATCAGATCATGGATCTGAATATACACCATGGATCTGAATCTATACTGTGGATTGGAATGTATACTGTGGAACTGAATGTACACAGTGCATCTGAATACAGTATAAACCATGGATTTAAATCTATATGGAGGATCTGATCTGAACATTTATGGTATAGATCTGAATATACTGTGGTTATGAATATACTGTGGTTATGAATATATACAGTGGACATGAATATACCATGAATCGGAATGTATACCATGGGTCTGAATCTACCCTGGATCTGAATATATAATTTGGACCTGCCTGAATATATACAGTGAACCTGGTTATATTATGAATCTAAGGGGGAGAAATTCGGTATCGCCCCATTTGGGGCACAATTATCGGCCGGGTGCAAAGTTTAGCGACCGGCGCAAATTATTGCCACCTACTGCGAAATTGGTCTGTTTCGCCCCTGGAGCTGATTGTAGTGCTAAATCAGGCGCCGCATGACTCTCTTAAGGCGCTAAGCCGGAGGAGCGAGGCGCTAACTCAGAGGGCGGGCACAGCGCAGGTGCTGTCAGTTAGCGATTGCACACAGACACACTGGCGCCGGTCAGCTCTTAAAGGGGAGGGTTGATCTTGATTTGCAGCCGCACCCTGCGCATCGGAGACCTGAATCTCGGCCTAGACAGACCTGTTGCCAAATCCTGTAGCCAAGGACCATGGAGAGGGCCAGGGAGCGAGCGCAGCGTTTCAGCGAGGGGGCCTTGGAGGCTCTGGTTGGCGCAGTGGAGCGCAGGCGATCTCTCCTGTACCCGGAGAGTGGCAGGAGGCCTCTGCCCAGCGAGTACCGAAAAGCTTGGAGGGAGGTGGCTCACAGAGTGACCTCCAGCAACATGGTGCCTAGGACCCCTGTGCAATGCAGGAAGAAGTTCAAGGACCTCACTCAGGTCGTCGGGGTGGGTGCCTTTTTCAGAAACCTCTTCATCCCTCCATCTCGACCTCGCTTTATGTCCAAAGGGTCTTGAAAGCCCCAATGCCTAGCACTCCTCCAACACCTATGGCCCTTTCAGGAAACTCACACGCAGCAACGCGAGGGGGGAAGGGAAGCTCGGGGGCCTTCTCCCCGGAGGGAGAGTATGGCCTCGAGTCCTGCTACAGTGAGCGCAGAAGAGGTGCGGCTCCTCGCTGAAATGAGCACCCAGGCGGAGCAAAGGCTGCAGTGGCAAGGATGCCCGAATCCATTGAGTCACTGGCAAGGCGCGTCCAGGACTTCGGTGCAGCACAGGCATCTGCCACGCAAATGCTAAGTGCTGCAATGCAGTCAGTGGCTGGTCTCATGCAGACGCAGATTGAGGCCACGCGAGCACTAACTGATGTCACCCTCGTTGGATCGGGCAGGTTTCCCCGCAGATTGCTCCGCATGCTGAAGTGCTGCCCCGTGAGAGTGCCAGTGTGTCGGTCGAGCGGGGAGTTGCTGTCCTCTCTCAGGATGACAGCATTCCTGCTGCCAGCACTGTCACTTCTCCACTGCAGTTGCCACCACCTGTAGGACAGACTGCTGCCGCCCATGCAGAGTTGGAGCAGTTAACAGCCGGGCCCTCCAGGCCCAGAGCTGGCCCAGGCCGTACCTCAAGGGCATCTGCAGTCTCAGTTTCTGACACTCAGCAGACTTCCCCCAGCCTTGCTGCAGCCACTGGGGTCCCAGTGCGGCGGAGCTGCAGGGTGGGAAGGGGGCAATTTCGCAAGGGAAGCAGATCACCCTCGAAGGGCAAAAAGTAGAAGCTGTGGCAAAATGTTGTTCATTGTTTTATTGAAGGCCGAGGATCGTGGTCATATTTTTGTTACTGTTTTGGACATTGTCTCCAGGTTGTGAGAGCCAGTTATGTGATTGATTGTTTCTTTGTGTGCTTCATAGAAACATAGAAACATAGAAGATAGGAGCAGGAGTAGGCCATTCGGCCCTTCGAGCCTGCTCCGCCATTCAATGAGATCATGGCTGATCATCCAAATTCAGTACCCTGTCCCTGCCTTCTCCCCATATCCCTTGATCCCTTTAGCCTTAAGAAATATATCCAACTCTTTTTTGAATATATTTAATGAACTGGCCTCCACCGCCCTCTGTGGCAGAGAATTCCACAGGTTCACCACTCTCTGGGTGAAGAAATTCCTCCTCATTTCAGTCCTAAATGGCTTACCCCTTATCCTTAGACTATCACCCCTGGTTCTGGACTCCCCGGCCATCATAAACATCCTTCTTGCATCTAGTCTGTCCAGGCCTGACAGAATTTTATAGGTTTCAATGAGATCCCCACTCAATCTTCTAAACTCCAGTGAGTATAATCCCAATCGACACAATCTCTCCTCATACATCATTCCTGCCATCCCAGGTATCAGCCTGGTGAATCTTCGCTGCACTCCTTCCATGGCAAGAACGTCCTTCCTCAGGTAAGGCGACCAAAACTGCACACAATACTCAAGGTGCGGTCTCACCAAGGCCCTGTACAACTGTAGCAAGACATCCTTGTTCCTGTACTCGAACCCTCTTGCTACGAAGGCCAACATACCATTTGCCTTCTTAACCGCCTGCTGCACCTGCATGCTTACCTTCAGCGACTGGTGCACAAGAACACCCAGGTCTCTTTGCACTTCCCCTTCTCCCAATCTATTGCCATTCAAATAATAATCTGCCTTCCTGTTTTTGCCACCAAAGTGGATAACCTCACATTTATCCACATTATAGTGCATTTGCCATGTTTCTGCCCAATCACCCAATCTGTCCAAATCGTACTGGAGCTTCACGACATCCTCCTCACAGCTTACCCTCCCACCCAGCTTTGTGTCGTCTGCAAATTTGGAGATATTACATCCAATTCCCTCGTCCAGATCATTAATATATATTGTGAACAGCTGGGGTCCTAGGACCGATCCTTGCGGTACCCCACTAGTCACTGCCTGCCATTCGGAAAACGACCCGTTTATTCCAACTCTTTGCTTTCTGTCCGCCAACCAGTTCTCTATCCAAGTCAATACCTTGCCCCCAATCCCATGTGCCTTAATTTTGCACGCTAATCTCTTATGTGGGACCTTATCGAAAGCCTTCTGAAAGTCCAAATACACCACATCCACTGGTTCTCCCTTATCTATTTTACCAGTTACATCCTCAAAAAATTCCAGTAGATTAGTCAAGTATGATTTACCTTTTGTAAATCCATGTTGACTTTGTCCGATCCTGTCACTGCTTACCAAGTGCTCTGCTATTACATCTTTTATAATAGATTCTAGCATTTTCCCCACTACCGATGTCAGGCTTACCGGTCTATAATTGCCCGCTTTTTCTCTACCACCTTTTTTGAATAGTGGGGTAACATTAGCTACCTTCCAATCTATGGGTACTGTTCCAGAGTCTATCGAGTTCTGGAAGATGACCAGCAATGCATCTACTATTTCTAGGGCCACTTCCTTAAGTACCCTGGGATGTAGATTATCAGGCCCTGGGGATTTATCGGCCTTCAGTCCCATCAATTTTCCTAACGGGGAGGTTTTCTATTACTTTGTCATGCAGGAAGGATACACAGTGTTGTAAATAAAGAAGTGTCTTTATTCAAAATGTGCATGTTTGCTCTTTGCACTCATTGTTGCCTTGACCGGCTTAGGGGTTGCGGCATGGTTCCATTCAGGTTCTTTGAATGGCAGAAGCCATTCCCTCAGAGGGGGCCTAGAAGCGACTTGCTATAAGCCTTTGACAGACGGCCCTTGCACTTTGTGCCTCCCTCCCATCTTGATGCTGCTGCTCCTCCTCCTCCTCCTCTGCTGGTGCTCCAAGGCCCGGTGGCACTGGCTGGGTCCTGAGAATTGCCAGGTTATGCAGCATGCAGCACACAACAACGAAGTGGGAGACTCACTCAGGCGAGTACTGCAGGGCTCCTCCAGAGTGGTCCAGACAGTGGAACCATTGCTTGAGCACGCCGATTGTGTGCTCAACGATGTTCCTGGTAGCTTGATGGCTCTCGTTGTATCGTTCTTCTGCAGGGGTACTGGGCGAACGGAGTGGGGTCATCAGCCAGGTGCACAGAGGATAGCCCTTGTCCCCAAGAAGCCAGCCTCCTGGGTGAAGCAGGGCCTCGAAAAGGTCTGCCACAGAAGCCTGGCGCAGGATGAAGGCATCGTGGCTGCTACCTGGAAAGTGGGCATTGACAGCGAGTATCAGCTGTCTGTGGTCACAGACCAACTGGACATTCAAGGAATGGAAGCCCTTTCGGTTGCAGAAATCCTCGGCATTCTCTTGCGGCGCCCGCAAAGCCACATGGGTGCAGTCAATGGCGCCCTGCACCATGGGGAAGCCCGCTATTCTTGCAAAGCCCGCTGCGCGCTCTTGCTGCTTGTCCGGGGTCATGGGGAAAGAGATGTACTCTCGTCTCCTTTTAAAGAGGGCATTTGTGACTTGACGGATGCAGCAATGCACCGCGAACTCGGAGATATTGGCAATGTCCCCAGTAGCAGATTGAAAGGAGCCGGTCCTCAGACATATTGATGTATGAGAACTGTTGTCGAAAAACCCTGGGACGGTAAGGTCTCCTGTACCGGTTGGCCCTCCTCCATCTGGCCATCATTGCCACTCTCTCTCTGCATCTCTGTGCCCTCTCAATGTGATGGAGAAGCACGACGTTCCCATCCATTGCAGCCCCCATAATATGAGGGCAATCAAAGTTATGCCGGTGAAAAAGCAAAGCAACTACAAAGTTATGGTCAGAAGCCAAAACTACCTCAGACAGCGTTGACTCAATGCAGAAGTCTCTCTTTCTCCCTTTGTCTCTCTGCAAATCTCTCTCTCTCTCTCTCAGAAGGAGTGGTCCAAAAATGGTTACCACACAGAAGACAGGAAGAGCCCCCTTTAAATAGCGCCCCCCCAGCCCCACAGCGACTGGGAAGCGTTCCAGTCAACCTGTCGTTGGTAGCGACAGGCGGAAAGGAGGGGGGCGCCATTGAATTTCCAGTCCAGGGCGCCCCAAGGACGTTGCACTCTGGAATGACGTCAAAATCTGCATGCGCAGGAGAGCAGGCGGTATGGTTTAGCGCCGCCGCTAAATGTCCGCTCAATTTCGCGAGAGGTACGGGTATCGCCGCGCCCAGGCGCTAGTTGGTTAGCGCCCCACTTATCGCCCTCTTAAGGCACTAACGGGTGGCGCTAACAACTGAATTTCTCCCCCTAAATGTATACAATGGATCTGGTTATATGCCGTGGATCTGAATATGTAACAGAGACCTGAATATACACTGTGAATCTGAATATATCATAGATCCAAATATATACAGTGAGCCTAACTCTATTCTGTGCATCTGAATATATACAGTGAATCAAAATATATACCATATATATATGAATATATACCATATATATGACTATATACCTTGGATCTGACTGCATACTGTTGATCCAAATATATCCAGTGGATATGCCATGGGTCTGAATATATACTGTGGATCCAACTACATACGTAGATTTGAATTGATACCATTGATCTTAATATGCTCCGCGGATCTGAATATACACACTGGCTTTGAATATATACTATTGGATTAAATTGTTTTGAATTGTTAGGATGTAGCAAGTTTCAACAAAATATTTTAATAGGATTTTCTCAAAAATTCACCTTGTGGCAAAATCTTTATGTGCATCATCATAAATGTAGAGTTGCAGTTTTTGCACCCAGAGTGAGAGGCTGCTAGCTGAGAGGAAACATTGGACCTGAAATTGCAGTCGAAGGCTTCCCGCAGGCGAATGCCTTCAAACTGCAAGAAAAGTACGCACCTACCTGGTGCCTCCGTATCTTCAGACTCTTGCGGTCCTGGCCCTGTGTACGACTGCGTAAAGGCCCACGTATTCCAGGGCACATGCGGTTCGCCAGCACCCCTGGGATCACGTGGGCCAGCCCAACCAATCACAAAGGGGATTCCCATTATGCTTATGGGGATTCCGTACGTAAACGGAATCCCCATAAGCTTAATAGGAATCCCCTAAAAAACACACTTTCACCCCACTTAAATAAAAATAAATCATCACGTTGAAAATTAATTAAAATACAATTTAATTAAACATTTAAAACAAAAATTTAACTTTTTGAAAAATAAATGTAAACATTTTTAAAGGGGCCAAAAATAACCTAAACTAATTTTAAAGGCTTTTGAATGTCTTAATGATTTTTTTTTAAATTTCTAATATTTAGATAAACCCATACGCTGGTAAAAGAAGGCCTGCTTTTACCAGGCGTAAGAGTTTCGTGGGCATTCGCTGGGAAAATAGCTCAACCCTGCGCCAGCGAATGTCCATTTCCTTTGGATGGGTACGAGCTGTCAAGCATGCGGAAACCCAGAACCTGCAGGGCAAGTAAGCGTATGCGGTCATAGGCCCCAGAAAATCCAGGCCAATGTCTCACCTCTGCATGAGCATGCAAACAGCAGCTCCAATCTGGAGGCAAGCTATTCTCAAGTAAAGCTTTTAAGTAACTATCTAAATAATATAATAAATTAAAGGTGCGTCAGTGTATTTATTTGCACAAATACAAGGCCACAAATCCATTTCTTTAAGATTAGCTGTTTCACTGTAAGATGCTCTTTTATTTCCTTCCCCTCTGTTTTGTGGGTTCCTTTTGTGTTGACCTCCTTCACTTTATCTCCTGTTCTTACTGCCCCCTTTAAGTCTCCTCCTTCCTGTCAGCAGTGTGGATGGGAAGCTGGGCTCCACATATTCGACACAGTCACCACCGTTGCATTAGTTGATAAACTGGGCACAATATTTTCTTTTGTTCTGTCTATAGGGTGAAAAGGGCGAGTCTGGAGCTATTATTGCCGCAGATGGATCTTTGATGGCCATAGGGTCAAAAGTTCAAAAGGTAGGTAGAGGGGAGCAGGTGGAAGAGGTATTTAATTGTACAATTAGTAAACCTAGATCCAAGATTTCTTGTTATTTAAACCTTGGCTATTGAACAAGTAACTATAACTTATTTTTCTTACAGGGTCGACCAGGCTTGCAGGGGCCCTCTGGACCTCTGGTAGGAATTGTTTTATGCTTTAAGCCTTGTTTTTCTGCATGCATCAATATATTTCACTGCAGTTTGGAACTACTTCACCTTACTGGGGCTTCAGATCAGTTATGAGAGTTGGGGAGGGTGCAGAGAAGATTTACCAGAATGGTACTGAGAAATTTCAGTTATGTGATGAGGCTAAAGAAGCTGGTATTGTTCTCCTCAGAGTATAGAAGGTTAAGGGGAGATTTAATAGAAGTGTTCAAAATTATGAGGGGTTTTGATAGGGTAATTAAGGAAAAATATTTCCACTGGCAGGAGGGTCAGTAACAAGAGGACACAGATTTAAGATAATTGACAAAACAACCTGAGGGGGGATGAGGAGAAATGTTTTTACACGGCGAGTTGTTGTGATCTGGAATGCACTGCCTAAAAGGGTGGTGGAAGGAGATTCAATGGTAACCTTCAAAAGGGAAGTGGATCTATATTTAAAAAGGAAAATTTTGCAGGGCTATGGGGAAAGAGCAAGGGACTGGGACTAATTGGATCGCTCTTTCAGATCCAGCACAGGCACGATGGGCCGAATGCCCTCCTGTGCTGTATATATGATCCTGTGACATTTCTTTCTTTGCTTTCCATTACCTCATAATCTTACTGCTATCACCAAAATGTGTTTCCTGTTGTATTTTGGACTGGCATTGTATTTGTTTTCGGGGCAAAAGCACGATATTTCACAGCTGGTTTGGCTTGTTACAATGAATAACAACTGATACCAAATGCCTGATTAAAAGGAAAACTCCCCATTCCAGATGTTTAACAGAGAAGATTGGGCAATTCAATAAATGCTTCACAGGCCTCAATTAGATTAATCCTGCCAACTTCCAGTAGCAAGCCAAGTCGGAGCTGCCAGAAGTGAATTCTACCCACAGTGTCACCACATGCTCAGCTACCAGCCACACATTGCTAAACAAAATTAATTGAAGATTCTGATAACCAGTGTCTTCAAATCTTAGAACTCAGAAGTAAGTGGAAATAGATCATTTTAAAAAAGCACCTTTTCAATAATTGGACTGTCCACTCAAAATCCACATTGTCCTGTGTAAAAGTGGACTGCTGGCAACCCCATGTATAGCAAGTAAGGGTATGGTAGTGCTAGTGGTTATGTTACTGAACTATTAATCCAGAAAATGTGACGTTGAGAATTTGAATTCCAATTTAAAAATCTGGAAATAAGTAATCTGGTATTTATAAAAGTGACCATGAAGCTGTAAGATAATGAACCCGACTGGTTCACTGATGATCCTTACACAGTCTGGCCTATATGTGACTCCAGTCCCAAAGCAACGTGGTTGACTCTTAACCGACTACTGGAGTGGCCTAGCAAACTGCTACAAAGAATGGGAGCAGCTTCACCACACGGACTGCAGCGGTTCACGAAGAAGGCCTACCACCAACTTCTCAGTGTACTAGGGATGGGCAATAAATGCCAGCCTTGCCAGTGCTGCCCACATCCCAAGAATACATTTTCATAAGGTTCAGAATGAAACCTCCTCTGCTTATAGCAAATACAGATTAAATGGCATCCAAGTGAATGGCTAAAAATGGATTGATTGAAGAGTTTAGATTGAAATGAGCTGAAATTAAGGTGATGCTGTAGCTTGTAATAGCTAGTCTGAGACAAAAGTAGATATCTGTCCAGTTTACTAAGCAGCAGTAGTGTGCTTGGATCAGTGGATTTAAGCCCCATTCCTGAATATAATTTACTGCACTGATGCTTTGCAGTGCCGAAGATACCAGGCCATAATTTGCGACCCCTATGGGAGCGAATAAGGTGCGCACGTGCTCGAAAGGGCTGCGCAAGTTCAGGGTTTAGGTATGCGAAGCGCATGCGCGAAAACCCGGAACTTGCGATCTGTCAAGAATTCTCCTGACAGATGATCCGCATCCCAGGAAATGGGTCTCCTCGGGCGGAGAGTTGCGTTATTTGCCCAACTTCTGCCCAGCGAACGCCCTTGAAATTCTTATGCCAATGTAAGAGTTTTTTAAAAATAGAAAAATAAACTTTTATCACCATTTATACATTAAAAACCTGTCCAATAAGGTAAGTTTATTTTAGTCCCGTTAAAAAATATTTAAAAAGTTTCAAAAAGTTAAAGTTTTGTTTAAAATATTTAATTCAATTGCATTTTAATTAATTTTAAAAATGTAATTTTTAAAATTTATTTCATGTGTTCGTGTATTTTTTAAGTGACCCCCGTTCATACTTATGGGAGTTCCGTACAGGAAACTCTCTTTTAACCGGCAAAATTCAGGAGTAGGTTCAGGTAAGTTTTACTTCATATTAGTGGCAGTTCTTGGGGTTCGTGCACTTGTTGCTAAGCAACAGGGACGCTTGGTCTGTGGCCGGAGTTCCTGCACATGTTGCTAAACAAAGGGAAGCCTGGATTTGTTGCTGTGTACGGAGCTCTCGTACCTTTTAACTATATCTCTCTGTAATCCGGACTTTTTGATAAACCGGCACCACACCGGTCCCGTTGGTGCCGGATAAAAAGAGTTTCCTGTACATAAGGAATCCCCATAAGTATGAATGGGGATTCCCCTTCTTTCATTGGTTGGGCTGGCCCATGTGATCCCAGGGGCACTTGCGAACCACATGCGCCCCGGGATATGTGGGCCTCTGCCCGTGCAGACCCGGAGAGGCCCAGGAGCGTGAATGTACGAACCTCCCGGACCAGCAGGTAAATTCGTAGATTTTTTGCAGGTCGGAGGCATCCACCCGCAGGAAGCCTCTGACTGCAAATTTTGAGCCACCATCTTCTGGATGAGACATTAAACAAAGGCCTGAATCTTTAGTCTGCCTATTCGGGTAGATGTATAAGATCCCATGGGACTTTTTGAAAGAAGAATAGGGAATTCTCCTGGGTATCTCCCAAACAGGGGGCTAGAGGAAGGGACGGCAAAAGATTTGGACCTCCGCATGGATGTTTCAGAGCAGTACTGGTGTACATATCTTTTTATAATAAAACTGTTCTATTGCCGCTGAAACAGTAGGAATTTTTTTTTATATCATAATAACTACAAGTTTATTTTTAGGGACCAATGGGACATCCGGGACCAAAAGGAGAATTTGGCCTTCCTGGTAGACATGTAAGTTTATATATACTGCAAAAACAGGAGACCAGAATTGAATAATTAAAAAATATAAATAAATCATTGTTTGATGTGTTCTTTGTAGGGTCGTCCAGGAATAAATGGCAGAAAGGGCCAGAAAGGTGAACCTGTAACAACACTTGTGGTATGTGCGCTCGGGTGAAATCTAATATTGCACCACTTATTTTCGATTGGATTTCTGCTGCTTTTCCATTTGCTTCTTGAGCATTCTGCATGCAGCACCCAAGTGTATGCTGGGTACTTAATTTGTGCAATACCAGACAGCCTAGTGCACTGTTGATGTGCCTTCAATAACCACAAAACTAGAAGTTATAGACTTTAACAAGTTGGCTTTTAATCACTAAGATCAGAGCTAACATCTCAACACACTGACTGGCTCACAGGAATGAGTCATACAGATCCTGGGATCTTTAAGTAAGAGAAGTCAGGGGCGGAGCCAAGAGCCAAGACCTGGAACCTTCCAGGTTAGTCAGGGAAGAGGAAGTGAAACTATACACCGTGTGGGGGAGGGTAATATACATGAGTGCAAAACGAATACAGGCAAGACAAACAGATTTCATTACATTCACCCCTTCTTTAGATTTAGTCCATCGGGGTGATGTTTCTTAAAAGTTGGTATAAGTGAGTCTGTCAGGAGGTTTTGCGCTTCTCAGTGATCGGCGCAAAACCGGCTGGGGTGCCTCAAGGGGAGTGGATTCTGGTTTCTCCGCTGTCCGGGCCTCCGCAGTGTCTTCCAGGTTATCTGCAGTGTCCTCCAGGTTAAAGTTGGGTATTGATACCTCTGGGCGTCCTGTCTCTTTTTGGTGTAGGTCTTCCTCGGGTAGTCTCTCATCGTTCTCTCCGCTCCCCGAGGGAGCGAGGTCTTTTATGGAAACAGTGTCCTCTCGCCCGTCAGAGTATTCGATATAGGCGTACTGAGGGTTTGCATGGAGGAGCTGTACCTTTTCCACAAGGGGGTACGTTTTATGGCCTCTCACGTGCTTCCACAATAGTACTGTCCCCGGAGACGTCAGCCACGCGGGTAGAGATATGCCCGAGGTGGATTTCCGGGGGAAAACGAACATCTTTTCGTGAGGGGTAGCGTTAGTGGCTGTACATAACAGAGACCTTATGGAGTGGAGCACGTCTGGGAGGACTTCCTGCCAGCGGGAGGTCGGAAGGCCTTTTGACTTTAAGGCTAACGTGACAGCCTTCCAAACAGTAGCATTCTCCCTTTCCACTTGCCCATTACCCCGGGGGTTGTAGCTAGTGGTTCTGCTAGTGGCTATCCCCTTTGAGAGCAAGAACTGGCGCAGTTCGTCACTCATAAATGACGTCTCCCTATCGCTGTGTATGTAGTTCGGCATGCCAAACATGCAGAATAGATTACAGAGACACTTGATGACCGTGGCACTGGTCATGTCTGGGCAGGGAATGACGAAGGGGAAGCGGGAATATTCATCGATGATATTGAGGAAGTATACGTTACGGTCGGCAGAGGGAAGGGGTCCCTTGAAGTCCAGACTTAAGCGCTCGAATGGCCGTGTGGCTTTGATAAGGTGTGCACGGTCAGGCCTGTAGAAACGAGGCTTGCATTCCGCACAGGTGCGGCAGGCTCTGGTCATTGCCCTGACCTCCTCGATGGAGTGGGGCAGATTGCGGGACTTTATAAAATGGTATAGTCGGGTGACCCCTGGGTGACAGAGGTCGTTGTGGAGACCCTGTAATTTGTCCGTATGAATGCTGGCACACATTCCCCGCGATAGGGCGTCTGGGGGTTCATTAAGGGCTCCCGGCCTGTACATAATATCATAGTCAAACGTGGATAGTTCGATCCTCCACCTGAGTATTTTGTCATTCTTGATTTTCCCCCTTTGTTTGTTATTAAACATGAAAGCCACCGACCACTGGTCGGTGAGCAGGGTGAAACGTTTGCCGGCTAGGTAGTGTCTCCAGTGCCGCACTGCCTCCACTATAGCCTGTGCCTCCTTCTCGACAGAAGAGTGCCTGATTTCAGGTCCCTGAAGGGTTCGGGAGAAGAAGGCCACAGGTCCCCCAGCCTGATTGAGGGTCGCAGCTAAGGCAAAGTCTGACGCATCGCTTTCGACTTGAAAGGGAATGCTTTCGTCCACTGCACACACTGCAGCCCTTTCAATGTCCTGTTTAATACTGGTGAAAGCCCCCCGAGCTTCAGCTGATAGTGGGAAGGACGTCGATTTAATGAGGGGTCGGGCCGTATCAGAGTAATTGGGCACCCATTGGGCATAATATGAAAAAAATCCCAGGCACCTTTTTAAAGCTTTGGGATTGTATGGCAGGGGCAGTTCCTTTAGGGGGCGTAATCGGTCAGGGTCCGGTCCAATTACCCCATCTTCCACCACACAGCCGAGGATACAGAGACGGGTTGTGTTGAAGACACATTTGTCTTCGTTGTAGGTTAGATTCAGCTTTAGGGCAGTTTTTAAAAATCTCGCAAGATTTAGATCGTGGTCTTGCTGGTTGTGCCCGCAGATAGTGACATTGTCCAGATAGGGGTAGGTAGCTTGTAGTTTATTCTCGTCAACCATGCGGCCCATCTCACGTTGGAAGACCGAGACCCCATTTGTTACCCCGAAGGGCACTCTGAGAAAATGGTAGAGGCGTCCGTTCGCCTCAAAGGCGGTGTATGGGCGGTCCTCCATTCTAATGGGGAGCTGGTGATACGCGGATTTGAGGTCGATAGTCGAGAAGACTCGGTATTGCGCAATCTGGTTGACCATTTCTGATATGCGGGGTAAAGGGTAGACGTCCAGCTGGGTATAAATATTAACAGTCTGGCTGTAGTCAATTACCATCCGTTTCTTTTCGCTATTTTTAACTATGACTACTTGGGCACGCCACGGACTGGTACTGCATTCAATAATGCCTTCCCGCAGGAGTCTGTCCACTTCCGCCTTGATAAAGTGTCTGTCTTCCAGACTGTACCGTCTACTTTTGGTCGCTATGGGCCTACAGTTCGGAGCAAGATTAGCGAATAAAGAGGGCGGGCTGATTTTTAAGGTTGATAGGCCACAGACTGTGAGTGGCGGCTGGGACCCGCCATATGCTAGCGTGACACTTTCGTGGTGGCACTGGAAGTCCAGGCCCAAGATTACATTAACACAGAGTTCTGGCATCACGAGGAGTTTAAAATCCTTGTAGTCCGTGCCTTTTACAGTCAGTGTTACCACACAGTAGCCCAAAATGTCCGAAGTGTGGGGCTTAGCAGCCATAGCAATTCTGCTCCGTGTAGGGGTTACCGTTAATGAGTGCCGCCGTACCAGGCTAGGGTGGATAAAACTCTCGGTACTCCCACAGTCAATTAAACATTTCGTTAAATTCCCGTTTACCTGTATGTCCATCATAGATTTTGTCAACGGGTGTGGCCTGGATTGATCCACCGTGATCGAAGCCACTGTTGGGCCCTGGGCAGCCGTTGAGTCGGGAAAAGATGGCGGATCCCAAGATGGCGGCCCGCACGGCACGCACGAGGCGGTGACGGAGTTGGAAATCGGATTCCCCCTGCAGACTTTGCTAAAATGCCCCTTTTTCTTACATTTGAAGCATGTAGCGTCCTTCGCTGGGCATCGTTGTCTGGGGTGCTTGGCCTGGCCACAGAAGTAGCATTTTGGGCCTCGAGACATTGCCGCTGTAGTAGGACTCCTGGGTGAACTTCTGTGTGGGGACTCCGGCGGTGTAGAGCTGGTCTGAGACCTGGATGGGGAAGATGGCTGATTCCAAGATGGCGGCCCGCTCGGCGCGCACGAGGCGGTGAGGGCCGCATGGCCGGAAGAATAAGAGTCAGAGTTTTTCTGGGCCACGTCCAGCGATCGCGCAGTGGCCACTGCCTTTTTTAAGTCCAGGACCTCCTTCTCCAGCAGTCTCTGCCGGATATAATTCAATTTGAGGCCCGTGATGAAGGAATCGCGGACCAATTCGTCAGCGTACACGTTGGCCGTCACGGCCTTGCAGTTACAGTCCCGGACCAAGTCCTTTAGGCCCTGTAAGAAATCGTCCATTGATTCCTCAGGTCGCTGCCTGCGTGTAGCCAGCAGATGTCTGGCGTACACTTCGTTTACTGGCCTCTGGTATTGGGCCTTCAGGATAGTGATGGCCTCCGTGTAAGAGGTGGCGTCCCGGATGAACGAATAAATCCGATGATTAACGCGAGTAGTCAGTAGACTCAGTTTATCTACCTCACTAGCGGATGAGGCCCTCGCGAAGAGTTTGAAGCATTTGAGCCAGTGTCCAAATTGATTTGATGCTTCAGCAGAATGTGGATCCAAGTCCAGACGCTCTGGTTTTAGGAGTTGATCCATCCTAGTATTCTTTAGTGATTAAAATTGATGTGCCTTCAATAACCACAAAACTAGAAGTTATAGACTTTAACAAGTTGGCTTTTAATCACTAAGATCAGAGCTAACATCTCAATACACTGACTGGCTCACAGGAATGAGTCATACAGATCCTGGGATCTTTAAGTAAGAGAAGTCAGGGGCGGAGCCAAGAGCCAAGACCTGGAACCTTCCAGGTTAGTCAGGGAAGAGGAAGTGAAACTATACACCGTGTGGGGGAGGGTAATATACATGAGTGCAAAACGAATACAGGCAAGAACGAATACAGGCAAGACAAACAGATTTCATTACAACTGTTCTGAGGGACCTGAAAATCAACAACTTGTCCCCTTTTCTTCACTTTAAGATGCTCCTTAAAACCTACCTCTTTGACCAAGCTTTTGGTCATCTGCCCTTATTTCTCCTTATGTGGCTTGGTGTCAAATTTTGTTTTCTAACACTCCTGTGAAGCACATTGGAATGGTTTACTACGTTAAAGGCACTATATAAATACTTGTTGTTGTTTACTTACTATCCTCATTTACCCAGTATAATACAGGAGGTGCTTTTCAATCGTAACTGCTGCCGGGAGATAATGCTTTTTCTTACCCTTAGTCCTTTATTGACAGACATCCTTCGTTTCGATATCTGCTCTGATCTTGCATGCAACTCCAACATTTCCTCTAAAGCTGTCTCCAAGGTGCGCTGAAGCAACTCACCAAAGCTTCTACGGCAGCATGTCCCAAATCCACAACCCAGAAGGACAAGGGCAGCAGGCCCATGGGATCACCGTCACCTCCAAGTCACACACCATCCTGACTTGGACATATATTACACGTTCCTTTAGCATTGCTGTGTCAAAATCCTGGCACTCCCTCCCTAACAGCTTTGTGAGAGCACCTTTCACCACAGACTCTAGCGGTTCAAGAAAAAGGCTCACCACCACCTTCTCGAGGGCAACGAGGGACATGGAATAAATGCCAACCTTGGCAGCGATGCCCACATCCCGAGAATGAATAATAAAAAAAGAAGCTTGCGCCCTCCTTCGTCCCAAATACTTCTTTTTCCCTCAATAACTTCTACCTGCTATAAAGCCCAGGTTGATCCAAGACTTGAATCCTGCTTCCATATCCAAGGGGGCAGTTTTAATGCCTCTCTCCATCACAACCTTTCTTGTCTTTCTCGTTTAGCCAACACTACTAGAGATACTGGCCCTTTAAACCATCCTGTCTTATTCCTCTCAAGTTAGAAAGCTGTTGACCTAGAAATTGGTTTGCCCCCGAAAATGGGCACGGGGATCGCAGTGCGCTAGCAACCCAGGCCCTTTCGGAGGACTGCAGGCAGCACATGAATTTCATGCTGCCTTCTCATTTGCATGATGGTGCCTTTCAGCCCAGCACTGAATGCGCTGCTGAGTGGCTGAATGCTCAGCAGGTGACCCAAGTTTGAGGGGAGATGCATTCTGCCTCCAGATCATTATTCAACTGGCTGAGAAAGACACTGCAATCAATTCATGATGACACAGCAGGAGAGAGAGTCTGTACCAAGATCCTCCGAAGCAACACTGCAGGAAGTCAACTCGAAGAGAGAGGTCCTCTTTCCACAGGAGGTCTGGAGGCCCTCCAGACAACAAACAAAAGTACAATGGCAGCAGATAGCCAATGTGGTGAATGCCAGCAGTGTTACCCCGAGGACATGGACGCAGTGCAGGAAGTTTAATGACCTCACACGAGTGGTCAAGGTCAGTGAATTAATTTTCAAATGCCATATCCCACTATCTGCACCACTAGCCTCACACACTGCTCACACACACACCCCCATCACTCACCTACCAACAATCTCTACCAGCCTCTACAGGCACATCACCCAAGCACATTACACCACACTCACTGACACACTTCCCTTTCTCTTGCAGGAAAAGGTGGCGCACAACTGGCACCAGCAGAACTTATTCTAGGCCCAGAGCTGCTCGAAGGCGTCATATAAGGCCATCGGCAGTCTCCTCCACTGAAAGGGCAGCACGGTGGCATAGTGGTTAGCACTGTTGCCTCACAGCGCCAGGGACCCGGGTTCAAATCCGGCCTCGGGTGACTGTCTGTGTGGAGTTTGCACATTCTCCCCGTGTTTGCTTGGGTTTTCTCCGGGTGCTCCGGTTTCCTCCCACAGTCCAAAGATGTGCGGGTTAGGTTGATTGGCCATGATGAAAAATTGGCCCTTAGTGTTAGGGGGGATTAAATACGTGGGGTTACAGGGTTACGGGGATAGGGCTTGGGTGGGATGGCTGTCGCTGTAGGGACCGGGTGCTAGGGTTTGGATGATCAGCCATGATCTCGTTGAATGGCGGAGCAGGCTCGAAAGGGCCGAATGGCCTACTCCTGCTCCTATCTTCTATGTTTCTATGAAAGTCAGCAGCCACTGGGGTAGCACTTCATAGGAGCACCAGGTTAGGCAAAGGCACACTGAAGACAGGCACTAAGGGAATGCACAAAGGTGATTAGTTGACTTTGTTATGCAGTATTAGATGGATTTGTGGCGTTGCCACATTGGGGAAACACTGTGTGTATGTCGATAAACCTGTATAATCCCCTTTTAACTGCTGTATTCCCCTCCCCCGCAAGACAGTTGCAAGCTGAGAGGAATAAGGCACGTTCAGACTTGCCTGCTGCTGAGAGAAGGAAAACCAATCAGGTTCCAGCAGGTGACCAATCCGTGAGTCATCACAGGTTCGCGGGCTTCACAAATTCAGTACTGTATTGTGAGAGTTGGAGTAAAGACCTATTTCTTGTAGCTCGCTGTGTTGCCTATTTCTTTACGCGGGAGACCGTAGTTCCCCCACATTGGTGACCCCGAATGTCGGCGGCCGAAGCCCCCGACTCACGCAGCCCTACAGAGGCCAGCAACGACCCGATGGCAACCAGCAGCAGCCTGATGTCGGCCGGCGCCGCGTCCTTGAAGCTCCCCACCTTCTGGGAACACCAAGCACCAGCTTGGTTCGCGCACTCGGAGGCCCAATTCACCCTTCGCAGGGTTCAAGATGATGAAGAAAGGTACCTCCACGTAGTCTCAGCACTAGCAAGCTCTACCGCCGCGGAAGTTCTCGACCTGCTGGGGAACCCACCACAGACCGGCAAGTACTCAACCATTAAGGGCCGCTTGCTGCAGGCTTACGGCCTGTCCAGGGAGGAGAGGGCCCGCAGGCTTCTCTCACTACCAGGCCTCGGCGATTCTACCCCAACCCAGTTGATGAGCTGGATGCTTGCGCTCCTGGGCTCTGAACCACAGTGCTTCTTGTTTCGGGCCCTTTTCCTCAGCCTGCTTCCTCAGCAGGTACAGACTGCCCTCGCGGGGTCCCCGATCACGGACTGCGTACAACAGGCAGCCGCCGCGGACAAAGTCTTCGCCGTCGCCCAACTCGGCTGTGCAGCCGCGAGGCTCCCCGACACCACCGAGCGCGCGCCGCCACGCCAGGCCGCAGAACTATGCTACTACCACGCGCATTTCGGCCATAAGGCCCAACGCTGCAGAGCACCCTGCTCTTTCGATCAAACCAAGATGGCCACCCGGCCCAACGCACCAGCCCCACGCCGCCACCTAGGCCCGCTCGACCGCACCCCCGCCGCCACGATGGCCATCGGCACCGCAGGTAAACTGCTGTACATAACCAACTCTCTTTCAGGGCACAGATTCCTTTGCGACACCGGAGCCCAATGCAGCATAATTCCTGCCTCCCAGCTCGACATCCAGGCAGGCCGCAGCGGCCCACCCCTCGTGGCGGCAAATGGCGCAGCCATCGCTACTTTCGGAAAGCGACGGGCCGAGGTTTGTTTCAACGGCCAGCGATTTACGTGGGATTTCGTGACGGCCTTGGTGGCACATCCCTTGCTGGGCGCCGATTTTCTTTGCGCCCACGGACTCCTGGTCGACGTCCGCGACAGGCGCCTGATCGACGCAGCAACTTTTGCTTCACTGGCCTGCCAGCAGAGCAACAGCCCGGCCCTCGTCGGGTCCTGCTCCGCCCCGGCGCATGATGACTACGCCCGCCTACTCGCAGATTTCCCGAGGCTCACACAACCGACCTTCTCAGCCACGGCAGCCAAGCATGGGGTCGAGCACCACATCGCCACTATGGGACCACCAGTGTTCGCTCGAGCCAGACGCCTGGACCCAGCCAAGATGGCGGTGGCCAAGGAAGAATTCGCCACGATGGAAAAACTGAGCATCATCCGCCGCTCGAACAGCTCTTGGTCGTCCCCCCTCCACATTGTGCCCAAGCCGGGTGGTGGCTGGCGCCCCTGCGGCGACTACAGACGGCTCAACGACGCCACCACCCCCGATAGATACCCCATTCCGCACATCCAAGACTTCTCGGCACACCTGGCAGGAAAGTCCGTCTTTTCCAAGGTCGACCTGATTCGCGGCTACCATCAGGTCCCCGTCCACCACGCAGACGTCCAGAAGACGGCGGTCATCACCCCCTTCGGACTGTTCGAGTTCCTGCGCATGCCCTTCGGGCTTAAGAACGCCGCACAGTCCTTCCAACGGCTCATGGACTCTGTCCTATGGGACCTGAGCTTCCTGTTCGTCTATCTGGACGATATCCTCGTGGCCAGCACCAGCAAGGCCGAGCACATCGCGCATTTGCGCTCCCTTTTCCAGCGCCTCAGCCAACACGGGCTAATCGTCAACCCGGCCAAATGCCAGTTCGGAGCAGCCCAAATTGACTTTCTCAGCCATGGGTAGCCATTCCCCTACCTTCCAAGGTGCAGGCGGTGGCGGACTTTCCCCAGCCCACCTCGGTCAAGGTGCTGCAGGAATTTTGGGGGATGGTCAATTTCTATCACCGGTTCGTGCCCAAGGTCACCGCACTCATGCGCCCCCTCTACGAAGCCACCAGGGGCAAAACGGGTAAAGAGCAACTCACCTGGTCCAGCGAGATGGCGACAGCCTTCCACCAGACCAAAAGCGCCTTGGCCAACGCCACACTACTGGCCCACCCCATCCCGGGCGCCAAGACCGCCCTCACCACGGACGCCTCGGATTACGCCGTCGGCGCTGTCCAGCAACAGTGGGTCGAAGGCGCGTGGCAGCCACTGGCATTTTTCAGCCGACAGCTGCGCAAGAACGAGCAGGCCTACAGCACGTTCGACAGAGAGCTCCTGGCCCTGTTCCTGGCAATCCAGCACTTCCGTTTCCTCCTGGAAGGCCGGCCGTTCACCGCATTCGTGGACCACAAGCCGCTCACTTTCGCCATGGCCAAAGTAACCGAACCCTGGTCCGCGCGCCAACAGCGCCAACTCAACTTCATCTCGGAGTTCACCACGGACATCCACCACGTCGCCGGCAAGGACAATTTGGTGGCCGACTGCCTCTCAAGACCCTCGCTCCATGCAGTGCACCTGGGCGTCGACTACGCCAGCATGGCGAGAGACCAGGCCGCCGACGCGGAGATCCAGGCCCTTAGGACTTCAACTACCAGCCTCACCCTGGCCGACATCCACTTCCACGCAGCCGGCACAACCCTCCTGTGCGACGTCTCAGTCCCCTCGCCTAGGCCGGTCGTCCCATCCGCCTGGCGCAAGCGAGTTTTCGACATCATCCACGGCCTCTCACATCCAGGGATGCGTGCGTCTCAGAAACTTATGTCCGCCAAGTTCATCTGGCCTGGACTCCACAAGGATGTGAGAGACTGGACCAACACATGCGTGGCGTGTCAGCGCGCTAAAGTCCAGCAGCACACCAAGGCGCCATTGGAGTGTTTCCCGGTGCCCGAGAGGCGTTTTGACCACGTCCACGTCGATCTGGTAGGCCCCTTGCCGCCGTCGCACGGTTTTACACACCTGCTCACGATCGTCGACCGCACCACCAGATGGCCTGAGGTGGTTCCCCTCGCCTCCACCACCATGACCGATGTCGCGCGAGCATTCGTCTCGACATGGGTGGCCCAGTTCGGCGTGCCGACCGACATACCCTCGGACAGAGGCCCCCAGTTCACCTCCCACTTGTGGAATGCCATCACCGCCGGCCTCGGCACCAGGTTCACAGAAATCACAGAAACCCCACAGTGCAGATAGAGGCCATTTCGGCCCATCGAGCCTGCACCGACACATATCCCACCCGATCCCCGTAAACCCCTACACCAACACATATCCCACCCTATCCCCGTAACCCCACGTATTTAATCCCCCTAACACTAAGGGTCAATTTATCATAGCCAATCAACCTAACCCGCACATCTTTGGACTGTGGGAGGAAACTGGAGCACCCGGAGGAAACCCACGCAAACACGGGGAGAATGTGCAAACTCCACACAGACAGTCACCCGAGGCCGGATTCGAACCCGGGTCCCTGGCGCTGTGAGGCAACAGTGCTAACCACTATGCCTACCACCCGCAGGCCAACGGGCTCTGCGAGCGCTTTCATCGTTCTTTGAAAGCCTCCCTCCGCGCCAGCCTGGCCGACACCAGCTGGATCGACAAACTACCCTGGGTTCTCCTGGAAGAAGACCTCCGTGCCTCCGCGGCCGAGATGGTCTACGGCCAACCGCTCAGAGTACCAGGCGACTTCCTCCCCCTGACAACGGAGCCGTGGTCGGCCGCCAGACAGCTTTCCCTGCACCAGGACGCGGCCCAGCAATTCTGTCCAGTGCCCACTTCGCAACACGGCCCGCAGCCGTCCTACGTGCCTCGAGACTTACCACATGCGGAGTTCGTCTTCGTGCGCCGGGACGCGCACAGAGGCCCGCTGCAGGCACCATACACCGGCCCCTTCCCAGTATTGGAGACGGGGGACAAAGCTTTTCTTATCGACGTCGGCAGGAAGCCGGACCTTATTTCAGTAGACCGCCTCAAACCGGCGCACCTGGACCTCAGCTTCCCGTTTCGGCCGGCTCTTCCCCCATGGCGGGGCAGACCTCCCGCGTTGGCGGCGGCCCCACAAGAGGACCAAGACACGCCAGAACCTTACTTCCCGGCCACCGCCCCACCTTCGCCGGCAGCCCGTCCAGCCAGCCCACCGGCAGACCAGCCGCCAGATCAGCCGACGAACCAACCGGCCGACCTCCCAGACAGCCCTCCTCACACGCCAGATGGCTACTACAGCCGCTACGGCCGCTTGGTCAAACCTCCGCAGAGACTGACTTTTACAGTTAACGAGGATTCTGGGGGGGCGTATGTGGCATTGCCACATTGGGGAAACACTGTGTGTATGTAGATAAACCTGTATAATCCCCTTTTAACTGCTGTATTCCCCTCCCGCCGCAAGACAGTTGCAAGCTGAGAGGAATAAGGCACGTTCAGACTTGCCTGCTGCTGAGAGAAGGAAAACCAATCAGGTTCCAGCAGGTGACCAATCCGTGAGTCATCACAGGTTCGTGGGCTTCACGAATTCAGTACTGTATTGTGAGAGTTGGAGTAAAGACCTATTTCTTGTAGCTCGCTGTGTTGCCTATTTATTTACGCGGGAGACCGTAGTTCCCCCACAGATTGATGAATAAAGTTGGATTGGAATGTTTCTTTTGTGGTGGCTTTTCTTTCAGCATTGTAGGCAAGTGGATGCTGTGATTGTCAGTAACAGAGGGAAGGTTAGATGTGGGACTATTGTTGAATGGGGAATTGGGGATGTGGTCACTGGTACCGCAGTCGGATGTGTCAATCACGGATAGCCCAGGCAGAAAGGGGCTGTCTGGGTTGCCTCCTCCTCTTCCTCTTCCTCCTCCACCACCTCCTCCTCTTCCTCCTCCTCCTCAGCTGGTCACCATATGCCTGGTGGCAAGGGCTGTGCCCGCATGATGGTGAAGTTGTGGAGCATGCAGCAAACCACGACAAATCTTAAGACTTGTTCTGATCAGTACTGCAGGGCTCCTCCAGAGAGGTCCGGGCAGCGGAAGAGTTGTTTAAAGACACCAATGGTCTGCTCTATCCATGTGGCCGCTCTCATTGTACGCATGCTGCCCACATGTGGTTGGGTTGCGGGGCCGAGTCATGAGCCAGGTGGTCAGTGGATGGCCCTGTTGTACAGCAGCCACCCTCTGGTTTGTCGTGGTGGCTCAAAGACTGAGGGGACAGCGGACTGGCGCAGAATGTAAGCATCATGATTGCTGCCAGGATACCTGGCACTCACCATCATGATGTGCTGAGCAAGGTTACACACCAGCTGGGGAATTGCGGTTGTGTTCACCTGGGCAGAAAGGGGCTGTCTGGATTGCTTCCTCCCTTACGCTTCCTCTTCTGCTGCTTCCTCTTCCTCCTCCTTTTCTGCTTCCTCCTCCTCCTTTTCTTCTTCCTCCTTGTCCTCCTCAGCTGTTCGCCATATGCCTGGTGGCAAGGGCTGTGCCCTTATGATGGCGATGTTGTGGAGCATGCAGTCCATTACTAATCTTGAGTCGTGTTTTGGTGAGTACTGCAGGGCTACTCCAGAGCGGTCCAGGCAGCAGAAGAGTTGTTTAATGATGCCAGTGGTCTGCTCTATCTGTGGCAGCATGGCTCTCGTTGTACGCATGCTGCCTTTGTGTGGTTGGGTTGCAGAGCAGAGTCATGAGCAGGTGGTCAGTGGATAGCCCTTGTTGCCCAGTAGCCACCCTCTGGTTTGCCATGGTGGTTCAAAGACTGAGGGAACAGTGTGTTGTTGCAGAATGAAAGCATCATGACTGCTGCCAGAATACCGGGCATTCAACACTATGATGTGCTGAGCATGGTCACACACCAACTGCAAATTCAGCGAGTGGTAACTTTTGCGGTTGCGGTACATCTCAGCATTTAGATACAGTGCCCACAAAGCGACATACCTGCAGTCGATGGCACTCTGCAGCATGGGGAAGCCCACTATCCTGGCAAAGCCACGGGCATGCTCCACCTGCTTCTCTCTGGTCAGAGAGAAGACAATGAAGTCCCCTCCCCTAGCATAAAGAGCAGCAGTGGGCGGCGAACTGGGAGATGTTACAGATGTCACCTGCTCCAGCTTGGAAGGATTCCGGCACAAAGAAATTCAGGGCCACAGTCACCTTCACAGCCACTGGCAGCGCTGTCCTTGCCCTGATGTGAGGCTGCAGGTCTGGTTGCAAGAGGTGGCAAAGTTCTGTGAGCACCTTCTTCGCAGACACCTCACACACTGCTCCTGGCTCCTTCTCCCTCTCCTCCACCTCCTCCCTCTGCGAGCTGCTTTTCCTCTTCTTCGTGCCTCTGCTCCATCTCCCTGTCATGCTGCAGGCCAAGGGGGATGATAACTAGACCACCCATGACTGGGAGCAAGGGGTCTAACCAGAACCCTTGAAGTCAGAAGCAAGGCCTTCTCCACTTGCAGCACCACTCCCTGTCACCTGGCCAACTTTAAACAACTCTAGAAAGCTCCAAACACTCCCACAAACTTAAACAGAGCCAGTAGAAATTAATCAGCAACTGACCTGAGAGTGGTTGATGATCTCTTTAATTATCGTTGGTAGGGGGTCCTTGCAGCTGCTGAACACATGTTCAGCTGTGCACAGTTAACACAGGACATTACTTCCAGCGTTGAGGATGAAAATGGCAGTGATGGGGCCAAATTAGTGTTGCTCGCTGATTGATGTCACGGTCTGCCTACTCTACATACTTCTGGCTCTTCCTCCCAGTGCCGACGCTACCTCCCTCACCAAGATGTGCAAGGCCTGCACCAGAATTGTGCTCGTGCAGTTCGGACATAATTTTCGACCCAAAACGGCACCCGTAGCACCAAAACAACAGGTGCTACACAATCAAATTTTTAGCCCTTTCTATGGCCTAGAAATTGCTTACCTTTGCGCCAGCCGTTAATGCTGGTTTTCTGGGAAAAAATAGTAGCTGCCTCAGTTCCGGCTGCTTCTGGCGCCAGACACGGCGGCCGCCATTTTGGTAAGGGTCATCGCGCTGGTCAGGATATCCAGGATGGAATTATCCGCCTACGGTACCAGTAACCACAACCCCAATTCCCCTTTCAGTACTTCTCCCACACCTTATCTTCGCTCTGTTTCTGACCATTAGAGTGTCCTCTTGGCCAGAATGCTGAAATAAAAGCCGCCACAAAGCAAACTTACCAATCCAAATTTATACATCTATCCATCCAATATTACATCAAAAAATCAACTAATCACCCCTGTGCATTCCCTTAGTGACTGTCTTGTGTGTGCCTTTGCCTATCCTAGTGATGTCACGCAGTGCTACCCCAGTGGCTGCAGCATCGCTGGTGGAAGGCTGCTGACTTTCAGTGGGGGCACAGCAGTTGGCCTTGCAGGACGACCTCGAGGAGCTGGTGGCTGGGAGTGTCAAAGCGAGTGACGGTGTTTCTTCTTCTTCTTCACTCTCCTCTCCCTCTTCTTGGTCAACCACGGGCTGGATGGGCTGCATTTCTTGGGTGTGTGAAATGAGGAAGGCACAAGGGTGGAGTTGTGGTGAGGGGAGGGCGGGAAAGCAAGATCTGCATGCTTACACCATGCGCACCTTGTAAATCAGAAGATAAAGTGGGATGTGAGAAGGAGGATAACGTATGAGGATACCAGCATCTTGTATCCTTTCAGCCCCACTGCTGGCCAAGGGCTCAGCCATGCCCCTACCAACAATGCCCAGCACCGTCTCCTTCAAGGGGGTGAGGTGAAGCTAGGAATGGGAGGTGTGCCTTGTGTTTGGTACAGATTGTTGGTAGGTGAGTGATGGGGCAGGGGGTTGTGCAATGAGCAGTGTGTGAGATTAGT
This sequence comes from Somniosus microcephalus, assembly GCF_052327205.1. Taxonomy (NCBI): domain Eukaryota; kingdom Metazoa; phylum Chordata; class Chondrichthyes; order Squaliformes; family Somniosidae; genus Somniosus; species Somniosus microcephalus. Next base: position 202,615,459 of record NC_140993.1, on the reverse strand, counting down.
GATGCATTTGGTAGGAGATGGCTTTTGAAGATGCATTCACTGATCTTGACCACTGTTCTGAGGTCATGAAGCTTCTTTGAACACAGGAACCTGGTCTTGGGGGTGACACTGCTGGTAGTGATGGTCTCAGTGATCTGGCCCCACATGGTTCTTTCTGGAGGGCCTCCTGGCCCATGTGGGTAGAGGACCTCTCTTGCAGTGTTGACCCCCCTGCACAAAGCTGGAGTGCTGTGTGAGAGACCCTGGGACAGGCTAGCGTTAAAAGAATGCTGCCTCGCTTCAGGAATGCTTCAGCCCCGCTACATTGGGCCTCCTGCTGAGACTACCACCCGAAACAGGGTGTTGCACTGCAGGTTTTACGCTGCGCTAATGTAAATCAGCTGGCAGCACCAAAATATGGGTGCTGCCTGTGCTCTTATTGTGGGCGGCTGTTAACTTCAGCCCGCGGTGGCAGGTTTCCAGCCTACTCAAATTTCTAGGCCATAACATTTATATTTTAGTGTAATGCTTGGTTTTACTGAATATCAAGATAGTTCTTGTTGGTTTACAATATGTCCTGTATTGATACTGCGTTTTGGTTGGTTATGTGTCTTGGAGTAATGTGTGTTTGTTTACTATATGTCCTGTAGTAATACTGTTTGTTGGTTGGTTATGTGTCCTGTATAATACTGTTTGTTGGTTGGTTATATGTCCTGTATTAACACTGTGTGTTGGTTTACTATATGTCCTGTAGTAATACTGTTTGTTGGTTGGTTATATGTCCTGTATTAACACTGTGTGTTGGTTTACTATATGTCCTGTATTAATACTGTTTGTTGGTTGGTTATGTGTCCTGTAGTAATACTGTTTGTTGCTTTTATCAATAATTGGGTTTCATTCAATGCCCTCTATGATTTTTGTAGACTTGGCCTAGAAATGAGGGGGAAAACCGCACTGGTTAGAAAGCTCACAAAACAGAAAGGATAACTGAAAAATGAATGATCTATGTCCATTTTTAGGGCCCTGCTGGATTACCAGGACCTCCGGGACCTCCAGGACCTCCTGGTCGAATCCTCAATATAAAAGGAGTAAGTTATTTGTATGTATTATAGATTGCTCATCATTCTTTTAACTGCTCTTTGCCTTCGTAGACTTTTACTTTTTTTATCATCTATATGTGTTTCATTATGTACTTGTTTTTATTTACCAATTCATTTTCCTCCAACTTTGAATAGACAGTTTTTCCAGTTCCTCCCAGACCTCACTGCAAAATGCCTGTAAGTTTAATGAAGAACGACCTGATCACACACTGTAATTTAAAGCTGGTATTTAAGATCTCATTTGACAAATGGAAACCCAACAGGTTGATAACTCACCCATGATCTTGTGCTTTCTTCTCTGTTTAATATACCTGTCTTAAAGCCTCTTTCTTTCTGCCTGTGCTTGTCTTGAATGCTATGACTTACACCTTAACGCTTTGAAAGTAAGTATTTTTTTCTTATTAAAAATTACATCAAGCCTTAAATAAGTAATTGCAGTGGGCTGAGCTCAGATTTGATGTCTTGTACCTTAACACAATAATGAAGAGTTGAACACCATGGGGTAATTTTACTGTCTTGTGAGGCTGGTAGCATAGTCTTATAAAATGGGCCCTCAGGAGATAATGATCTGACTGGGGTGCTTTACGTTTCCCAGATCAGATTAATAGGCTCTGCATGTATTGCATTGGCATTTATATTACATATATATTATTAATCTGTCATCTGACGCTCTTGTTTTCTGACTTAACAACCAAAATGAGCTGTTGCATAATAACAGAGTTTGATGTAAATGTTTGGTTCACAAACCCCTGTAGGTCCAATGACTGGGTTGGCAGCATTGTGAGCTCACTGGTGATGCTTGCTCCATTTTGAAAGTGACTCGTGTCTCTTTCAGTCATTCATAAAATCTTACCACACAGAAGGAAGCCATTCAGCCCATTGTGCCTGTGCCGGATTTGAAAGAGCTATCCAATTACTCCCACTCCCCTGCTCTTTCCCCATAGCCCTACAAATTTTTCCTTTTCTCAGTAGGGTCTTTTGAGATCACCCATAATCCCAGTGATGTTGTAGCCAACAGACTTACTATCACAAATTATTCACAATGTACTCACTACAATCTTCCTGCTGATGCAGTTCAGCGTGAGAGACAGAACGGGAGCAATTTTCAGAGGCTCTGCTTTATCAGAAATGTGAAAAACCTTGTCAATGGACCTTGAACAAGAGCATGAAATGTAAAAAAAGATGTTTCTGGCATGATGCATGGCATTGGTAAGGTGGTTTATTGTTTTGTGTGATGTGATGACTAAGAGTGCACACCACTGCTGAATTATGACAGGAGCTGTATATTGTGCACTTTCTGGTACATAGAAATATGTCATAAAGCAGAGTCTAGATAAACACATACTTGATCTAGTAACTCCCTAGGGCCTCCTATTGCACAGAAGTTCTCAATTAAGAAAAGTGTTTCTCATTAAACTGTGTGTTTATCAAGATTCAACTGTCTGAGCCTAAATTTGCATACAAAAGCAATCTCTCCTTGTGTTTATGCTATTTTTAAACTATTATAAGTAAATCAGTTCTGAATTTCCAGGTTATTTTGTTAATACAGGGTTTAGATTCTTTAGTGCAAAATAAGGTGTAATTAGCCCTATTAGTGATGTTTTTGGAGACCCTGATTTTCCAAGTGTGTTTGCAAACTGGTCCTGTGGTGTGATAGTTTGCCTTCACTGGCATCTGTTCTCTTCCTCCCTTTTTCCATTAGGTAAATGGTCAGTTGGGACAGCAAGTGGACTATAGCTTCCTGGGTAAGGCATCTTTTCACCTTTGTGCTCAGCTTTGCAATTACTGTATTAAATTGACTTCTATCAAATGAAATGGATGTGGTTTCATTCACGTGAGATCAAGCACTTTCCTCATCCATACAGCATGGTTTCAGCCTGAAGGACCTTTTGGGTCTTGTTCATCTATCACCTATCATCGACAATACTCAACTCCATCCTGCTTCATCTTATAACGTCTCAGTTTTTCATTTGCCCCACCTACCTCTTTGTTCCACTTCCATTCATGCCTGGGGACATTCACTAAGATCAGGAAACCGAACATTATAAATATAGATACCATACAGGGACGAAGATTGTTATAACCATTGGCCCGGATGTGGGATAGAATGGTTGAGATGTAGAGTAGATGCCCGGGGAAGGTAGTTGTTTTAGGGTCAATTAACACCTTTGGTAGAAAGCTGGATCAATATATGTTGAGAATGGTGACAAAGATACAACAGCGCTGCTTATTTTTGTAGGGGAGATTAAAGAGGAGCTTAGCCCCATTGAAGTAGTAGCTCAATAGGTAGTTGGGCAGGCATCTATAATAGAATCATTATACATGGAATCTAAATCTAACAAACTCATTGCGCTATGGGTGGAATGGCTTGATGGACTCTGGATGGAGTGAGCGTAAGAAACTCTGGATGGAGTAAGCTTGATGAGCTCTGAATGGAGTGGTCTTGATGGGCTCTGGATGGAGTGGTCTTGATGGGCTCTGAATGGATTGGTCTTGATGGGCTCTGTACCTTGCAGGCTCACTTGGCTCTGAGTGGAGAAGGCTCGATGGATTTAGGATAGATTAGGCTCAGTGAGCTCTGAATGTAGAGGGGACTATGGGCTTGAGATGGGGTGGATTCAATGGGCTGAGTGCTTCTTTTTCACTCATGTAAACATGCAAACATATGAAAATGGTCAGGAAAATACCAGCTAGTGCATTAAGCCTGTCCTGTACAGTCATGGTACAACTTATACTCCCAATGACCCCTATCCCTCCCCTCCCCAAACCAGCCTCACAATCTCCTGGGAGAAGCCACAAGAAAAGGATAAACCCCTCCAGGCTTCCATTTGATGATCAGGTTGTTGAAAGGACTAACCTGGCCAAGCAGAGTGGTGAAGATCCTTAGCAGCTGAGAAAGGGTCCATTTTTGAAGTCTATAATGCAAATAGAAGAGGTTTGATCAGTAGTGCCAAGACCATAACTAGAGCACACAAGGCTGTCTTGCAACTCACTAAGAGTCCACAAGGCCACCAAGTCAGTTACTTTTTATCCTTGAGTGTCTAGATTTGTGACGGGCACTTGGAAAGTTAAACTTGCATTTATAAAGCAGCTTTAATACAGAAAAACATCCCTAGGCACTTCACACAGACAAATAAAGATAAAAATGGACAAAAAGCCGAGGAAGGAGATGTTAGGAGGGGTGACCAAAGGTTTGTTCAAAGAGGAGCAAAGGCGCATGATGTTACATGATGTAAGAAGGCAGCCTTTGTGATGGAGAAACTACGGGGTTGAACGCTCAGTCCGTGGTCAAGTAGGACATGGAGGTTGCAAATAGTCTGGTTCATCCTGAGACAGTGGCCAGAGTGGGGGGAGGGGGATGCAGAATTAAGTCAGTGGAAAGGGGATTGATTATGGCGGGTGACCAAGATGATAGCTTAGGTTTTTCCAGTCTCTAACTTGAGGAAATTGTGGCGCTTATAAGACTGGATGCTGGATAAGCAGACTGATAGAATAGAGAAAGTGGAATGTTCCAGAGAGGTGAAGAGGTAGAGCTGGGTGTCGTCAGCATATTTGGGGGATGCTGACTGCTTGTCGGCAGATGATGTCACCAGGGGCACCATGCAGATCAGGAAGAGAAGAGGGCCAAGAACAGATCCTTGGGGGACTCCAAAGGTAACGGTGCAGGGTCAGGAAGAGAAGCCATTGCTGGAGATGCTCTAGGATCGGATAGGTAAGAGGGCAATCACACTGCGCTAGACAATGACAGAGAGGTGTTGGAGTAGGATGTTGTGGTCGACCATGTCAAAGGCTGCAGAGAGCTCAAGCAGGACCAGGAGGGTTAATGCATCATAGTTACAGAGGATGTCATTTATGATTTTGGTTAGGGCCATTTTGGTGCTGTAACAGGGCAGAAAGCTGATTGCAGAATTGAAGCATGGAGTTGTGAGATTTGGGAAGTGAAAGAGGGGCTCAGAGAAAAAGAAAGGGAGGTAGAACTAATGGGCTCAGTTCCAGAGTGGCAGCCAAAAGGTCCATTTGGGCACAGAGGGAATTCAGGTTACATAAGTATGGAAGAGATTATGAGAGAGACATGTTCTGGTTATAAACAAGAGGACAGGGACGAGATTATATGAAAGAGTCCAAGTTATTGGTCTGAGGTCCTGTGGTGAGAAGAAGTTGACTTGTAGAAAGGCTGGAGTCAACTTGGAGCATCCGCAAACCAGTGTCCAGGTTTGAAGACAGTGTGGAAAGTGAATGGATTCAGCAGCCAGTCGAACGGCAAAATATCAGTGGGTTTGCTGCTGGAAGTTGTCCAGTGGAATCGGAGGGCCAAAGAGGAGTGGAAAGATGCGTAGTGACCTCGGATTTTAGCAGTGCACACCAGTGCATTAGGTATACCAACAGAGGAGTGAGGAGCAGTGGGAGTGAAACCCAAGGGCCAAGAGCATCTAAGTCCAGGGGAGGGTACAAGGTAAATCAACAGGATCAGTGTAGACGAAGGAACTGGTCTGAGGAACAAGAGCAAGTTTGGGAGCAGCAGGAGCTTGAGGTCTGAGCCAGTCCAGCGAAAGAAGGACGAGTGTTGAAGATCAGGGTCAGTGGCCATGGGAAGCAAGCGAACAGCAGCAAAGCAGAGATTAATTCAGCATGAATCTCGAGCAGGGTGGGAACCAGCAGGAATGGATTAGAATTAGAGCAGGCTAGAATGGAAAGTCCCAGCGGAGGAGCAGAAACCTTAGCCAGCAGAGGCAGGTCGGGTACTGGAATTGAGGTAGTCCAGCAGAGAATACAATCTCCATAGAAAATGGCGGTGAAGGTGGAGGCCACAGAAGCCAGCAGAGAAATGGACGTCAGCCCAGGAGAAAGTGGATTTCTGTCCAGGACCAAACATAGCTGAGAAGCCAAAGGTGCATTGAGGTAGAGTCCTGAAGCTCAACAGGTGGGCAGTGTAGGCTGGAACAAGTTCCCTTAACCTGAAGATATTGAGTGGAAGAGCTGAGTCACGGAAGCCAAGGCAGTGTAGTCTAGCAGAGCAGCTGATGGTGGAGGAATCCAAGAAATCAAATATGAGCCAAGTCATGATTGAAAAAAGCAGAGTAAAAACGTGGAGGCCTATGTCAGACAAATTTAAATCTCGTGGGGGTTGAAATTTCTTACGCTTGATCTTTATTTGGCCTGAGTGGTTAATGAACTTCATACCTCAGTGATTGATCCACCTTGTTTTGTTTGGCAGACGGACAAAGCAGTTACAAAATCACATACGCCAGTTGTTTTGCCTAAAACTAAATCTGAGTTTCACTTATCTTAGGAAATGTTATCTGTTACTGCAGGTTTCTGTCAAAGGAGGTGTCAGCTTGTTAAAAGCTGGAATATGTAACCAGAACAGTGGACTACAGGTTGCCAGAGGCTATGATCTTACAATGTATTGGTCGGACTACACCTGGAGCATTGTGTTCGGTTCTAGCCATTGTAGCACAAAAAATGAATAGTAGGTGCATTGAACAGGGTGCAGAGAAGAGCAACGAGAACAATTCCAAATGCAAAGAGAAGCTCTGAAGAAAGATTAGAGAGACAAAGGTCTCGATTTTACCAGCCCTTTGGAGGCGGGTCAGGTGGTAAAATGGCTAAAAATGGCGGCGGATTCCGATTCCGCCGTCAACCTGCCTCCGTGCAACTTTTCCAAAGGCGGGCTTGCAGACTCCCGTTCGGTCCCACCACGGCCCTTAAGGCAGTTAACTGGTTGTTAATCCTATTTTGCCTGCCCTTTTAAATTTTACCGTATTTTCAGCGTGTTCTACGCCGTTCCCAAACCACGCCAGCTAATGTGTCGGGTTCACAAGTGGCTGGCTTCTTGACAGCTGCAGCTCCAGCATAAAAACGGAGCTCTCAACAAGGATCAGTTGCAGGTGGCAGAACTTTGTTTTTTCAGGTCTTGGAAAACGTTTTGCAGGTCTACTGATCTTGGAAGTGGTGAGGCTGAGATCCATCTCCACTGTCACCTCCTGGGAAACCCCTCTCCCCACATTGACTGAGCGCTTCTTCAACGGAAATATCTACCAGCAGCATGGGAACCATTTATTTCCTTTCATCCTGGTCCTCAGGTTCGGAGCAGCAGAACCAGGCACAATAGCAGGAGCGCCAACCTCCTGCTCAGCCACCTGATGGTGCACAGGGCAGAAGGCGTCAGCGCAGGGCTGCAGGAGATACCCCCAACACAGGGTTTACAGGCCGAGGATGACCTTCCTCAACATGAGTGAGCAGAAGTGCCAAAGGAAGCTGAGACTTTCGCGAGAGGTAGTTGCTGACATCTGCGCAATGCTGCACCAACACCTGGAGCCATGAGGAGCGGGTGGACACCCCTTACCAGTGGCTGTCAAAGTCACCACCGCCCTCAACTTTTTTGCTTCAGGGTCCTTCCAGGGATCATCAGCAGACATCAGCGGCATCTCCCAGTCGACCATTCTCGTTGCTCTTCTCTGCACCCTGTTCAATGCACCTACTATTCATTTTTTGTGCTACAATGGCTAGAACCGAACACAATGCTCCAGGTGTAGTCCGACCAATACATTGTAGGATCATAGCATAACCTCTGGCAACCTGTAGTCCACTGTTCTGGTTACATATTCCAGCTTTTAACAAGCTGACACCTCCTTTGACAGAAACCTGCAGTAACAGATAACATTTCCTAAGATAAGTGAAACTCAGATTTAGTTTTAGGCAAAACAACTGGCGTATGTGATTTTGTAACTGCTTTGTCCGTCTGCCAAACAAAGCAAGATGGATCAACCACTAAGGTATGAAGTTCATTAACCACTCAGGCCAAATAAAGATCAAGCGTAAGAAATTTCAACCCCCACGAGATTTAAATTTGTCTGACATAGGCCTCCACGTTTTTACTCTGCTTTTTTCAATCATGACTTGGCTCATATTTGATTTCCTGGATTCCTCTACCATCAGCTGCTCTGCTAGACTACACTGCCTTGGTTTCCGTGACTCAGCTCTTCCACTCAATATCTTCAGGTTAAGGGAACTTGTTCCAGCCTACACTGCCCACCTGTTGAGCTTCAGGACTCTACCTCAATGCACCTTTGGCTTCTCAGCTATGTTTGGTCCTGGACAGAAATCCACTTTCTCCTGGGCTGACGTCCATTTCTCTGCTGGCTTCTGTGGCCTCCACCTTCACCGCCATTTTCTATGGAGATTGTATTCTCTGCTGGACTACCTCAATTCCAGTACCCGACCCGCCTCTGCTGGCTAAGGTTTCTGCTCCTCCGCTGGGACTTTCCATTCTAGCCTGCTCTAATTCTAATCCATTCCTGCTGGTTCCCACCCTGCTCGAGATTCATGCTGAATTAATCTCTGCTTTGCTGCTGTTCGCTTGCTTCCCATGGCCACTGACCCTGATCTTCAACACTCGTCCTTCTTTCGCTGGACTGGCACACACTTGCATCACGCAGGTAACCAATGCCCTCTTGGCCAAGACGCACAATTACATCCACTTCTCCACGGATGAGGCAAGTGTAACCGCACGTGTGGTTGGCTTTGCAAATGTGGCAGGTCTGCCAAGGGTGCAGGGCATCGTAGACTGCACACATGTGGCCCTTAGGGCACCCCATCACAACCCTGCTGTTTTTGTCAAGCGCAAGGGCTTCCACTCCCTCAACGTGCAGCTGGTGTGTAACCACAGGAAGGACATTTTGCATGTTTGCGCGAAGTACCCTGGCAGTTGTCATGACTCGTTCATCCTGCGCCAGTCTAGTGTGCCTCCGCTCTTCAATCCAACTTTCTGGATGGCTACTTGGAGACAAAGGTTATCCCCTGAAGACGTGGCTGCTGACACCATTGAGGAGGCCATCGAAGTGCTACAATGCCAGCCACATTTCCACCAGATCCATTATCGAGCAAACCATCGGCTTGCTGAAGATGCGATTCAGATGCCTTGATAGATCAGGTGGAGCCCTTTAGTATTCAGCAGCCAGGATCTCCAGAATTGTTGTGGTCTGCTGTGCACTGCACAACATCGCACAGCATCGTAGCTTGCAGCTGCCTGAGGAACAAGTGGCTCAGTGCACAACCTCCTCAGATGAGGAGGAGGAGGAGGAGGGTGTTGCGGAGGCGGATGCGCCAGTACCAGCAGCACGTGAGCACATTGCTGCCCATGATGCAAGGGATGCACTAATTTTTGCCAGGTTCGCTTAAGCAGACGAATCAAACAAATGTGGCTGGCACCTTCTTAACACACCTGTGGGTTCCTATCACTCTCACCACCATCATTACAAAGTCGCCCCTGAGCCCTCAATGTGGAACTTCCATTTCCGAGATCACATAGGCCAGAACTTCAACTGTTTGCCATCACTTCTGTTTAATCCACTCAAAAAAGGGTGACAATGTCAAATATTAAAGAAAACAGTAGACAACAGAACAGAACACCCAGGTGACTACCCTTGTGACTAATTGTGCTTTATCTTCCTCTTACGCGTGCTTCTATGTGGTGCCTCCCCTGTGGCTTCAGCAGATGTGGAGGTACCTTGCTCACTTTCATGCTGCTCCTGGTTCGACACCTTTGGCAGGCGTCCTCTGGGTTTGCGAGCCTGTGAGGGCTCGTCAACTGTCTGCTCCTCCTGCGTCTGTGCAGGGGCTGAGACGTCCATCTCAGTTGGGTGAGGACTCTGGTGGGGCTCTTACCAAGGGCTACTCAGTGGTATGGGAGTGTGAGCGCTTGGAGAGGAGCCCCCACTTCCTTGTTGTCTGCTACCAACATCCCTCTCATGGGTCAGACCCACTTCAGTGCTAGCAAGTGGCTTGACAGCACCTTGCTGCACATCAGGGGGGCCATGAGGACCCGTATCTGCACTGGCAGTCCTACTCAAAAGGACTTCCTGAAGCTCTGGTTTCTCTGCTCAATAGCTGCCCATCGCTCCTCCAGAGATGTAAGTCTATTCTGAACATTCACTATGTTTTCCTGACTCTGGTGACTTATTTCCTCCATGGTCGTAGCCAGCCTTTCCACGGAGGTTGCCATCCTTTCCGTGGTGGTGCGTTCATGCGCCATTGCCTCCACAAAGGCACTGCTCATATTAGAGTTGGACTCCTCTATCCTCTCCACACTCGCAGTAACCCTGGAGACAAAACCTGCCAGAGACTCCTGCACTTGTTCCTGGAGTTCCAGCACTGCTCTCTTTCTGGATAGACCCAGAGGCACAGGGTCCACATGCAGCTGAGCAGAGCTGGGAGCACCCTGCGGCCTCCGATGAGGACTCTCCACTGCTGTCCCTGTCTCCACCATCTGCTGATGCTCACTTGTGAGCTTTGATACCCCAGGTGACAACGCTACCCTATCTCCCGAAGGTCCCACCAAGGTGTGTGTTTCTGTGTTGGTGCTATGTGTGCTTAATTTTGCTGACGCTGCGCCCTCAGAGGTCGCAGGTTCCTCTGAGGAGTCTTCTGGCTCAGGCTCTTCCTCCTGGACAGTGGGGGAGGGGGGCTGTCGATGGTCCTGTGGGGGAGTAAAGGCATAAGTTAGACATGTGATATTAACGTAGCATGCACATAGACTTGTGCAGATGATTATAAGTCAATCTGTATGAGCATCAGAAGCCATATCAGTCACTCATGCAAAACTATTCTGTCACCAGCTTGCTCTGCTGCGCCCGTCTGTTCGTCCCCCACTTCCAGATCCTCCTCGGCTCCAACGATCTCTAGGGCCACCTCCTCAGCGCTGGTGAGATGGGCTATTGAGGGTTGCCCTCCTCCTGTCTTCGCCCTTTCCCTCTTATTGTGGGCTCTCTTTTCCTGCAATGAGGGACACAAGTGGAGTTTGAGTGAGAATGATGGAGTGAGTGTAGAGAATCCATAGCATAGATGCTTAGAGGGAGACAAAGATGGAGTGAGGTCCCAATACCAATGGCCCTCCCTGTGTGTTGTTAGTTGTTGTCATTGCATAACAGTGATAGGGAGTGTGAGGGCAGCATAGTCGAATAGTGAAGTGATTGTGTACATAGAGAGAGAGGAATGGTTAAGGGTGCAAGGGATGTAAGGGTAAAGTGGGCTGTGTAGGAGTAGGTTGACAATGCAGAGTGCTGATGCTGAGAGGAGATGGGGAGCAGAATGAGGGTAAAAGTGATGGTATACTCACTTTTCCTGTGCGGACAAAGTCATTGAACTTCTTTCGGCACTGCAGCCAGGTTCTGCTGCACAACGATCTGGAGCTGACCTCCTGAGCCAGTTGCAGCCACACCGCTTTGGTCTGCTGGGGAGATTTTTTCCTCCCAGAGGAAGGAAAGAGAACCTCCTTTTGAGCTCTGGCTCCCTCCACCAGAGCATGGAGGGAGTCATCATCGAAGCGAGGTGAGGCCTTGGGCCTTGAGCTAGACATTTCAGGAGTATCAAACAATTCTTCTTCTTCTTCCCTTCTTAGGCAGTCCCTCAGAACCAAGGATGACTTGCTTCCACATTAAAAATGAACTCGCAGGTGACTGATGAGTCCAATGCGGGACCTACAGTCTCTGTCACAGGTGGGGCAGACGGTGGTTGAAGGGACGGGTGGGTGGGGTGCTTGGGTTGACGTGCGCTGCCTGCGCTTGGCTTCCGCTTGTTCCCGGCGAAGAGACTCGAAGTGTTCGGCGCCTTCCCGGATGCTTCTCCTCCACTTTGTGCGGTCTTGGGCCAGGGATTCCCAGGTGTCGGTGGGGATGTTACACTTTTTCAAGGAGGCTTTGAGGGTGCCCTTGAAACATTTCCTCTGCCCACCTGGGGCTCTCTTGCCGTGCCGGAGCTCCGAGTAGAGTGCTTGTTTTGGGAACCTCGTATCGGGCATGCGGACAATGTGACCCGTCCATCGGAGCTGATTGAGCGTGGTCAGAGCTTCGATGCTGGGGATGTTGGCCTGAGCAAGAACACTGACGTTGGTGCGCCTATCCTGCCAATGGATTTGCAGGATCTTGCGGAGGCAGCGTTGGTGGTACCTCTCCAGTGCTTTGAGGTGCCTGCTGTACATGGTCCATGTCTCTGAGGCATACAGCAGGGCAGGTATCACTGCTGCCCTGTAGACCATGAGCTTAGTGCCGGGTTTGAGGTCCTGGTCTTCAAACACTCTCTTCCTCAGGCGACCGAAGGCTGCACTGGCACACTGAAGGCGGTGTTGGACTTCGTCGTCGACATCTGCCCTTGTTGACAGTAGGCTCCCGAGGTATCAAACAATTAGCAAAGTATTCACTCTGGAAGTACAGAGGTAGAAAATGAACCAAGGCTGCTTGGAGCCCTTAAAAGCAGCTGGATAAATGACATCAGCAGAGGCGAGTTTCAGACCCAAAAGACTAATTGGGCCAGGGGTGCGCACACGCAGGGAATCAATTGCCCAATTAGGACAAAATCGCAAATTTATCCCACCTGACAGCGGAGGCGGGAGCGGGACCCGCCGACCACCTGACCCGCACCCAACCCTCCTCCATTAGTAAAATTGCGGCCACACTGTCTAGTGTGCAGCAGAGACTGTTCTTGTAATCTTATAATGAGTTAAAAGTGTTCCTGTTCTACATAGAGAAACAAAACATTCACCAGTCTAGGCAATTCTTTACTCTTAATAGGAATAAATGTCTGGATTAAACCCATTACTAAAGGAGGGATCAACAAACTGAGTTGCAGAATGTACCTTTCATTCTTCCCTTTAGGAGGGACCATCTTGGGCTGGGATGCTGAAGGTTTCTCTTGACACTGTGAGAGAGCTGAGACAGACTGCTGTTTGTTTTTGACACTATCTGTACAGAAGCAGATTGCAGTAACTTAACATACGTTTACCAGCCATGAATGTCTTGATTCATTCATCCAAGATGACAAGTACTCTAGTGCAACTGTGTTTCGAACTGCCTTTATCATTCAGATTAGAGGGTTCTCTCCCACAATACTTGCACCATTTTGATACATCAGTGGTATGTGGAGGTTGAAAAAGTGAGGAGGGATGGTTAAATTCCCTGGTGTATATATGATCTACTCATACTTTGAATGCAGGGCCTGTACAAACCTGCCCATCTGTTCTCTTTCTCACATGTTGGGACATTGGGTCTTGTGACCATTATCATAAAGATAAAAATGAGAATCTGACTTGTGCGGTCATACATGGCACAAAGTTCTTAAAGTGACAATGTCTCTAGGGTTTTCCTATTTCCCATTGTATTTGATTGTGAAAGCTGTACAACATTTTAAGAATGAGGAAGGCTACACTTAGGGCATTTTAAATGTTTTCAGCAGCAGCAATTTGATTAAAGTATTACAAAAAATACTGCACAAAAATAAATTATGCAGCATAAACTTTATCATGAATAGTAAACCTAATTAAAGTGGTGCGAAGTGTTACGTTAAAATGTGGTGGGCAGTTTCAGTTTGAACAGAGTGTTTAGTCTACTGATTTGTAAAGGTGACCATATTTCTAAGAACTCATTATATATTCAAGGCCATCAATGTCAATGACATCAGTGCTGCAACATCCAAAACAACTGAATAGAGGAACTGAGATTATCAAAGGCTAAGCAGATTGTGTCTGTAAAACTTGTTGGAGCAACGAACCCAGTGACTCATCGTCTGCTGTAAGATAATAATAACCTTATGCCTCAGGAATGTCATTAAGCAACAGCGGAGTTTCCTCACCTCTTATCCAAGTAACCTCTTGCATAGGCCAGCTGCTTTCTGTGACATGTCTACAAGCAAGCATCAGAAAGAACACTCCTGCACGACTCAGTGAGATGACTAATCTCCTAACTGTAGTCATGATGGTTATTGTGTGGGCATGCACAATATACTATAATTCCATGGATTTAAAAGTCAAATGGGCCATCGTATACACTCCTAGCATCCTATCCCCAGTTTTCACAAAACTATCCCATTTCGACAAACTTTCTTTAGACGTGTGTTTCCCTTAAAAATGTATCCATGTGCCTTGCCCCTTTCAGATCAGTACTTATGATATGTGGTGGAAACAACGCATCTGAATAATATTGCACCTTCTGGTTTCGAAACCAGGGTGGAGGTAAACAGTCTTCGAGCAGTTTAGTAGTGATATTGTGTAAAGACTTTCTGAAACGTATAGTAAACAACTTTTCATTTCCCAAAGGGCCAAAGGGGGAGAAAGGTTCTATTGGATTACTTGGATTAAGTGGTGGTAAAGGTGAAAAGGGGGAGCAGGGTATCCCAGGCCTACCAGGTATTGTCCTTTTTTGTTACATTGAATTAGATTTTCCTTTTCTGTATAAAGGATTATAAACTATCCATGGATGGAAATTTGTGGGCTGCAGTCTTCCTCTATGTGCTGCACCATGCGATTGTTTAACAACTAAATGCAAATGAGGAAATTCTGCCCTTTGTGCTGAATAGAACTGAAGGAAATGTTGGAGAATTTGATCCTGCTGGTTTACCATGTTACCTATATCTGTGAACACATTTGATGACAATGATTGTTTCCTTGATTTACACTACCCTGACAATCAACACCTCCCATAGGTGGTGAGGGGATTTATATCACTTGTAATAATACAGGTTAACCTATCAGATGGTTCTGGGTCCGACTGTCTCCCTTTATAAATTGATATAGCACACACAAGCTCGCAGTAAAGAACAAGCTGTGATGTAACAATCACAGTAACAATCACAATAACACACAACCCTGTTTACGCAACTCATAACAAATGTGTTATAGGGAGGCTTTAATGTAATGGTAATGTTATAATTCTGGGGCAGGCTTCACACAAATAGAACTGTGTAATTCTATGTAATAAAGTTTTTATTGATTTTTTTTTTAATTTGGCTAATAAATTTCACTTCAGATTTCAATCTATATTTTTTAGGTTCTTATTCACCATACCTTGGCCTTAAAGTAAGTAGCTATTTGTTTTCCAATGAAATATTAACCACAATTCTGCTCTTATTTGCAATCCCTTCAGGAATGTTTGTATTGCATGAAATGTTCATTTTCTTTTGAACTGCTAGGGCCCTCCATTTATGTAAAAACAGCGGCCTCAAATTTACCCCTCCCCTGACAGGCAGGATAGGGTCGGGCAAGAGGCTAAAATCCCGGAATGATGATCCCACCGTGTTCCTAGCTGTCACGATATTAACAGCAGCGAGTATTGGTATCGACGAGTCTCTTTCAGTTCATTGTGGGCTGTGATCACTGTTTGTTTTGGGTTACGTTTTTGATACTCTTTGGTTCAAAAAAAAATGAGAAGCTGATTATGGGAGCTGCTCTAGATGCACTCTATTGGAGTGAAGAAGAGGAGGAGTAGCAGCAGCATGAGTAAGGGCCTGCTGAAGAAGGAGTTGCAGGTGGGCCACAGAGAAGGCAGCAACACGGGGCCCATGCACGCAGAAGGCCTGACCCATTTCACAGGGTGTACAGACAGAGGCTCAGCTTCCTTGACCTGTCTGAGGAGCAGTGCTTAAGGAGGCTTCGATTGTCAAGGCAGGTGGTCGCGGACCTCTGCAGCCTCCTGGAGGAAGATCTCCTGCCTGCTGGATCTTTACATAAATCAAGGCCTGTATATCTAGAGCCCTCCATTTATATAAAGCCTGTATATCGAGGGCCCTCCATATATGTAAAGCCTGTATCTAGAGTCCTCCATTTATGTAAAGCCTGTATATCTAGAGTCCTCCATTTATGTAAAGCCTGTATATTTAGAGCCCTCTATTTATGTAAAGCCTGTATATCTAGAGCCCTCCATTTATGTAAAGCATGTATACCTAGAGCCCTCTCACACAGAAATCATAGAAACCCCACAGTGCAGATAGAGGCCATTTCGGCCCATCGAGCCTGCACCGACACATATCCCACCCGATCCCCGTAACCCCACGTATTTAATCCCCCTAACACTAAGGGTCAATTTATCATAGCCAATCAACCTAACCCGCACATCTTTGAACTTATGTAAAGCCTGTATATCTAGGGCCCTCCATTTATGTAAAGCCTGTATATTTAGAGCCCTCTATTTATGTAAAGCCTGTATATCTACGGCCCTCCATTTATGTAAAGCCTGTGGCCTAGAAATTGAGTTTTGGCGCAGCCAGGGCTTTAGCGCCGGAAGTTAGTGCCGGAGCTAAGTCGCGCTGGTCGGGCCCAAAATTCACCAATTCTGCGCCCAAACGGCTGCCGGCGCTGCTGAGAGCTGTTTGCGCCTGAAAACTGGCGCTACGCGCTGAATATCGGCGCTATTCCGGCGCTGCGGCGCCCGCTGCGGTGCGGCAGGTTCGGGAAGTGCAGGCCTCCTCCTTCCCTTAAGGAGGAGCTGCCTGCACCCGGCCGCGGCCCACGAAAATCTTTTTAAAAATGAGCCCGGCACCTCGGACAAGTGCCGGGCTTGCTTCTGTTCCGGGGGGGGTGGGGGGGGAAGTCCGGGGAGGGAGCTGCGGCCAGGCGGCCGGCGGGAAAGCGGCCGGCCGCCGCGGTGCCTTTAATGCGCCGGCGCAAAGTCATGTAAGACTCTGTTGCCAGAGTCTTAGTTGCGGCTGCCACGGGCGAGGCGGCCGCAACTGAATTTCGGCGCTGGGGCCCGTCGGCATGGCAACCGGGACGCTGCGCACACCGATGACGTCATCAGTGCCGGCGCAGCGCTACCGGTCTACCGCGGCGGAAGGGCCCCAGGCAATTTCGGCGCCGGCGGCAATTGCAGCGCTAGGCCCTCTAGCGCCGCAAAATCGGCGCTAAGGGCACTGAATTTCTAGGCCTGTATATCTAGGGCCCGCCATTTATGTAAAGCCTGTATATCTAGAGCCCTCCATTTATGTAAAGCCTGTATATCTAGGGCCCTCCATTTATGTAAAGCCTGTATATTTAGAGCCCTCTATTTATGTAAAGCCTGTATATCTACGGCCCTCCATTTATGTAAAGCCTGTATATCTAGAACCCTCCATTTATGTAAAGCCTGTATATCTAGGACCCCCCATTTATGTAAATCCTGTATATCTAGGGCCCTCCATTTATGTAAAGCCTGTATATCTAGAACCCTCCATTTATGTAAAGCCTGTATATCTAGAACCCTCCATTTATGTAAAGCCTGTATATCTAGGACCCTCCATTTATGTAAAGCCTGTATATCTAGGACCCTCCATTCATGTAAAGCCTGTATATCTAGAACCCTCCATTTATGTAAAGCCTGTATATCTACGGCCCTCCATTTATGTAAAGCCTGTATATCTACGGCCCTCCATTTATGTAAAGCCTGTATATCTAGGGCCCTCCATTTATGTAAAGCCTGTATATCTAGGGCCCGCCATTTATGTAAAGCCTGTATATCTAGGGCCCGCCATTTATGTAAAGCCTGTATATCTAGGACCCTCCATTTATGTAAAGCCTGTATATCTAGAACCCTCCATTTATGTAAAGCCTGTATATCTAGGACCCTCCATTTATGTAAAGCCTGTATATCTAGAACCCTCCATTTATGTAAAGCCTGTATATCTAGGGCCCTCCATATATGTAAAGTCTGTATATCTAGGACCCTCCATTTATGCAAAGCCTGTATATTTAGAGCCCTCCATTTATGTAAAGCCTGTATATCTAGAACCCTCCATTTATGTAAAGCCTGTATATCTAGGACCCTCCATTTATGTAAATCCTGTATATCTAGGGCCCTCCATTTATGTAAAGCCTGTATATCTAGAACCCTCCATTTATGTAAAGCCTGTATATCTAGAACCCTCCATTTATGTAAAGCCTGTATATCTAGGACCCTCCATTTATGTAAAGCCTGTATATCTAGGACCCTCCATTCATGTAAAGCCTGTATATCTAGAACCCTCCATTTATGTAAAGCCTGTATATCTACGGCCCTCCATTTATGTAAAGCCTGTATATCTAGAACCCTCCATTTATGTAAAGCCTGTATATCTAGGACCCTCCATTTATGTAAAGCCTGTATATCTAGAACCCTCCATTTATGTAAAGCCTGTATATCTCGGGCCCGCCATTTATGTAAAGCCTGTATATCTAGAGCCCTCCATTTATGTAAAGCCTGTATATCTAGAGCCCTCCATTTATGTAAAGCCTGTATATCTAGGGCCCTCCATTTATGTAAAGCCTGTATATTTAGAGCCCTCTATTTATGTAAAGCCTGTATATCTACGGCCCTCCATTTATGTAAAGCCTGTATATCTAGAACCCTCCATTTATGTAAAGCCTGTATATCTAGGACCCTCCATTTATGTAAATCCTGTATATCTAGGGCCCTCCATTTATGTAAAGCCTGTATATCTAGAACCCTCCATTTATGTAAAGCCTGTATATCTAGAACCCTCCATTTATGTAAAGCCTGTATATCTAGGACCCTCCATTTATGTAAAGCCTGTATATCTAGGACCCTCCATTTATGTAAAGCCTGTATATCTAGGACCCTCCATTCATGTAAAGCCTGTATATCTAGAACCCTCCATTTATGTAAAGCCTGTATATCTACGGCCCTCCATTTATGTAAAGCCTGTATATCTACGGCCCTCCATTTATGTAAAGCCTGTACATCTAGGGCCCTCCATTTATGTAAAGCCTGTATATCTAGGGCCCGCCATTTATGTAAAGCCTGTATATCTAGGGCCCGCCATTTATGTAAAGCCTGTATATCTAGGACCCTCCATTTATGTAAAGCCTGTATATCTAGGACCCTCCATTTATGTAAAGCCTGTATATCTAGGACCCTCCATTTATGTAAAGCCTGTATATCTAGGACCCTCCATTTATGTAAAGCCTGTATATCTAGGACCCTCCATTTATGTAAAGCCTGTATATCTAGAACCCTCCATTTATGTAAAGCCTGTATATCTAGGGCCCTCCATATATGTAAAGTCTGTATATCTAGGACCCTCCATTTATGCAAAGCCTGTATATTTAGAGCCCTCCATTTATGTAAAGCCTGTATATCTAGAACCCTCCATTTATGTAAAGCCTGTATATCTAGGACCCTCCATTTATGTAAATCCTGTATATCTAGGGCCCTCCATTTATGTAAAGCCTGTATATCTAGGGCCCGCCATTTATGTAAAGCCTGTATATCTAGGACCCTCCATTTATGTAAAGCCTGTATATCTAGAACCCTCCATTTATGTAAAGCCTGTATATCTAGAACCCTCCATTTATGTAAAGCCTGTATATCTAGGACCCTCCATTCATGTAAAGCCTGTATATCTAGAACCCTCCATTTATGTAAAGCCTGTATATCTACGGCCCTCCATTTATGTAAAGCCTGTATATCTACGGCCCTCCATTTATGTAAAGCCTGTATATCTAGGGCCCTCCATTTATGTAAAGCCTGTATATCTAGGGCCCGCCATTTATGTAAAGCCTGTATATCTAGGGCCCGCCATTTATGTAAAGCCTGTATATCTAGGACCCTCCATTTATGTAAAGCCTGTATATCTAGAACCCTCCATTTATGTAAAGCCTGTATATCTAGGACCCTCCATTTATGTAAAGCCTGTATATCTAGGGCCCTCCATTTATGTAAAGCCTGTATATCTAGGGCCCGCCATTTATGTAAAGCCTGTATATCTAGGGCCCGCCATTTATGTAAAGTCTGTATATCTAGGACCCTCCATTTATGTAAAGCCTGTATATCTAGGACCCTCCATTTATGTAAAGCCTGTATATCTAGAACCCTCCATTTATGTAAAGCCTGTATATCTAGGACCCTCCATTTATGTAAAGCCTGTATATCTAGAACCCTCCATTTATGTAAATCCTGTATATCTAGAACCCTCCATTTATGTAAAGCCTGTGTATCTAGGACCCTCCATTTATGTAAAGCCTGTATATCTAGGACCCTCCATTTATGTAAAGCCTGTATATCTAGGACCCTCCATTCATGTAAAGCCTGTATATCTAGAACCCTCCATTTATGTAAAGCCTGTATATCTACGGCCCTCCATTTATGTAAAGCCTGTATATCTACGGCCCTCCATTTATGTAAAGCCTGTATATCTAGGGCCCTCCATTTATGTAAAGCCTGTATATCTAGGACCCTCCATTTATGTAAAGCCTGTATATCTAGGACCCTCCATTCATGTAAAGCCTGTATATCTAGGGCCCTCCATTTATGTAAAGCCTGTATATCTACGGCCCTCCATTTATGTAAAGCCTGTATATCTACGGCCCTCCATTTATGTAAAGCCTGTATATCTAGGGCCCTCCATTTATGTAAAGCCTGTATATCTAGGGCCCGCCATTTATGTAAAGCCTGTATATCTAGGGCCCGCCATTTATGTAAAGCCTGTATATCTAGGACCCTCCATTTATGTAAAGCCTGTATATCTAGAACCCTCCATTTATGTAAAGCCTGTATATCTAGGACCCTCCATTTATGTAAAGCCTGTATATCTAGAACCCTCCATTTATGTAAAGCCTGTATATCTGGGGCCCTCCATATATGTAAAGTCTGTATATCTAGGACCCTCCATTTATGCAAAGCCTGTATATTTAGAGCCCTCCATTTATGTAAAGCCTGTATATCTAGAACCCTCCATTTATGTAAAGCCTGTATATCTAGGACCCTCCATTTATGTAAATCCTGTATATCTAGGGCCCTCCATTTATGTAAAGCCTGTATATCTAGAACCCTCCATTTATGTAAAGCCTGTATATCTAGAACCCTCCATTTATGTAAAGCCTGTATATCTAGGACCCTCCATTTATGTAAAGCCTGTATATCTAGGACCCTCCATTCATGTAAAGCCTGTATATCTAGAACCCTCCATTTATGTAAAGCCTGTATATCTACGGCCCTCCATTTATGTAAAGCCTGTATATCTACGGCCCTCCACTTATGTAAAGCCTGTATATCTAGGGCCCTCCATTTATGTAAAGCCTGTATATCTAGGGCCCGCCATTTATGTAAAGCCTGTATATCTAGGGCCCGCCATTTATGTAAAGCCTGTATATCTAGGACCCTCCATTTATGTAAAGCCTGTATATCTAGGACCCTCCATTTATGTAAAGCCTGTATATCTAGAACCCTCCATTTATGTAAAGCCTGTATATCTAGGACCCTCCATTTATGTAAAGCCTGTATATCTAGAACCCTCCATTTATGTAAAGCCTGTATATCTAGGGCCCTCCATATATGTAAAGTCTGTATATCTAGGACCCTCCATTTATGCAAAGCCTGTATATTTAGAGCCCTCTATTTATGTAAAGCCTGTGGCCTAGAAATTCAGTGCCCTTAGCGCCGATTTTGCGGCGCTAGAGGGCCTAGCGCTGCAATTGGCGCTGGCGCCGAAATTGCCTGGGGCCCTTCCGCCGCGGTAGACCGGTAGCGCTGCGCCGGCACCGATGACGTCATCGGTGTGCGCAGCGTCCCGGTTGCCATGCCGACGGGCCCCAGCGCCGAAATTCAGTTGCGGCCGCCTCGCCCGTGGCAGCCGCAACTAAGACTCTGGCAACAGAGTCTTACATGACTTTGCGCCGGCGCATTAAAGGCACCGCGGCGGCCGGCCGCTTTCCCGCCGGCCGCCTGGCCGCAGCTCCCTCCCCGGACTTCCCCCCCCCCCCCCGGAACAGAAGCAAGCCCGGCACTTGTCCGAGGTGCCGGGCTCATTTTTAAAAAGATTTTCGTGGGCCGCGGCCGGGTGCAGGCAGCTCCTCCTTAAGGGAAGGAGGAGGCCTGCACTTCCCGAACCTGCCGCAACGCAGCGGGCGCCGCAGCGCCGGAATAGCGCCGATATTCAGCGTGTAGCGCCAGTTTTCAGGCGCAAACAGCTCTCAGCAGCGCCGGCAGCCGTTTGGGCGCAGAATTGGTGAATTTTGGGCCCGACCAGCGCGACTTAGCTCCGGCACTAACTTCCGGCGCTAAAGCCCTGGCTGCGCCAAAACTCAATTTCTAGGCCTGTATATCTACGGCCCTCCATTTATGTAAAGCCTGTATATCTAGGGCCCGCCATTTATATAAAGCCTGTATATCTAGAGCCCTCCATTTATGTAAAGCCTGTATATCTTGGACCCTCCATTTATGTAAAGCCTGTATATCTAGAGCCCTCCATTTATGTAAAGCCTGTATATCTAGGACCCTCCATTTATGTAAAGCCTGTATATCTAGGACCCTCCATTTATGTAAAGCCTGTATATCTAGGACCCTCCATTTATGTAAAGCCTGTATATCTAGGGCCCTCGATTTATGTAAAGCCTGTATATCTAGGGCCCTCCATTTATATAAAGTCTGTATATCTAAGAACTTAAGAAACAGGAGCAGGAGTAGGCCAATTGGCCCCCCGAGCCTGCTCCGCCATTCAATAAGATCATGGCTGATCCAATCTTGGCCGCAACACCACTTTCCCATGCTCTCCCCGTACCCCTTGACTCCCTTGTAGTTCAAATGTCTGTCAACCTCTGCCTTGAATATATTCAATGACTCTACCACCACTGCTCTCTGGGGTAGAGAATTCCAAAGATTCACAACTCTCTGAGAGAAGAATTTCCTCCTCATCTCCATCTTAAATGGGCGACCCCTTATTCTGAAACTATGCCCCCTAAGGGCCCTCCATTTATGTAAAGCCTGTATATGTGTTCATTGTGCTGATCCCACAGGGAGGAGTTTACCAATTTGTTAATTTCAAAGTGTTATTTTGAAATGTGTCTCTCGCCTTCTGTACTCTTTGCCCTGCCATCAACTAAACGATTTGACCTACATGGAAATGGTTTCATATCTTTTATGTCACTTGGCAGTTTGACTAAGGGCTATTTCTATTTTTGCAAACATAAACTAATAAACCACATTCATCTTGGGTCACCATCTTAAAATGTTTTTGTTTTTGACTATTAAAGGGTGAAAAAGGAGACTCAGGTGCAACAGGTCAAAAAGGAGAAAAGGGGGAATCAGGTGGCGGATTGTTCCTGCCAAGTTCACCCGGGCCCCCAGGCCCCATCGGACCTAGTGGGAGACCTGGACCAGTAGTAAGTAGTTCATTAAAAAAAAATCATCCTTAAGGTTGCTCAGTAAAATGTACACTGTGACAGAACCTAACTATTAAATATGCTAAATGCCCTATACCTGTGATATACAACATAATATAGAATCATGCATTGTTGCAGCATAGAAACAGGCCTTTGGCCTATCAAGTCTGTGATGACCTTTCTCCACATGTGCGCCTTTTATAAAGAATTATGAGCTCTGCACTGACAACAGTTCAAGCCACCGTCTGTGTAAAGAAAATCTTTCCAACCACCTCTTTAACTCTTTTATTTTCTTATGTTTGTGTCCTCTTGTAACCATCTTGCTGACTGAATAATCTCTCACTTTTTACCTTCTCGTAATCCTTCGGAATCTTGAAGACCTCAACCAGGTGACCATTTAACCATCTTAGCACCAAGGCCCAAATTCTCGAGTCTCCCTTCATAACTATAACACCTTCATTCCTGGGTAACATTCTAGTGAATCAATGCTGCACCTTTTCCATTGTTTTTCTCTTGTTCCTATAATGAGGTTCCCAGAACTGTACATAATAATCTAACTGTAGCCTAGTTACAGTCTCGTGCAAGTTCAATATTATCTATAAAAAAAACAAAATACCGCAGATGCATCAAATCTGAAAATAAAAACAGAAAAAGCTGGAAACACTCAGCGGGTCGAGCAACTTCTATGAAACAAGAGTCAGTCAACGCTTCAGGCCTTCTATCCTTCCTCCACTGTCCTAAGGAAAGATTTAAGGCTTGAACTGTTGGCTACCTCATGGTTTCTTATAGATGCCACTTGACCTGCTGAGTGCTTCCAGTTTTTATTTCCTTTTGTGTTGTTGGCATAAAAAAAAGCAGAGGTTGAGTTTGCCTTTTTTAGGGCCTTGTCTACTTGCGCTGGCACTTTTAATTATACATGTATCTGCACATCCCAATGCACCTATGCCCCATTTAAACTCCTACCATTTAACTCTTCCCCTATTCCTGCTTCCAAAATGTATTACTTCATATTTCTCTACATTGAACTGCATCTGCCACCTGTCTGCCCACTCTGCTATCTGTACCTCCCTGCAGAGTTAAACCATCTCCAGCACAGTTGGCCATGCCTCCACATATAGATATGCTAAATGCACTGTAGCTATGATATATAATGTAATATGTAAGCGCATAAAACCCTCCCACCAACTGAGAATACTTCCACTACTTCACACTATTCTCCAAGGGACGAGTGTGAAAATATAAAAACAATAACTGGAAAAGATTTTTTTTGTGAAACCTATTCTGCTTTCCTCCTCCCCACAGGGGCCCAAGGGTGAATCTGTTGTGGGACCAATGGGGCCACCAGGAATACCTGGTATTCCAGGACCTCCAGGTTATGGAATTGTGGGCCCACAAGGCCGTCCTGGACCACCCGGACCTCCAGGAATACCAGGAATCTTTGGATCAGGTGAGCACACGCGGAAGTGTCTGTTGTCATTGTTGGAAATGAAAAATTCAGTACCCTGGTAAATGACACAAGAGGTCTGCT
Organism: Somniosus microcephalus; assembly: GCF_052327205.1. NCBI lineage: Eukaryota > Metazoa > Chordata > Chondrichthyes > Squaliformes > Somniosidae > Somniosus > Somniosus microcephalus. The sequence goes on along the minus strand of NC_140993.1, from coordinate 202,590,957 downwards.
AGTATCCAAAAAAGTCCTTGAAGTATGAGTGCTAGTTTAGGACCAAAGTTAACTCTGAGCAGTTTTAAAACATCACTTGAACTCCTCGCTAGAACACTTCACAGTGCCAGGTTTTGTTTGCCTACCTAGCAGACAGCCAGTTTTCACTTTCTATGATGGGTTCTACTTACTTTGCAGCTGTTGCACTTCCTGGACCTCCAGGACCAGCAGGACCACCAGGAAAAGGAGGTGGAAGCCTGGTAAGTTAAAGGAGAAACAGCAGATGATGGTAGACTAGATTGGTGCAAAAACTAATGGTGTGCCATTCCGGGTGCAGAAGAGAGTGAGCAGACCATGTCCGTAAGAGTTCCTGTTTCTTCTTTTTCCATTTGAATGAAAATCCCTGGACAGCACGGCCATGATTTCCCAATGTGTGCTCCCAGCGAGCAAGGTTCTGCACCAGGAGCACGCAATTGGTAATTCGGCTCGAATGAGTTTGGACTCAAACTCCAGGAATGTCACATGGTCATTTCTAAGCTGCTGTGTCCACTGCCTGATGCTTACTGCCATGACTCTGTTGGTCCCACTTTTCACGGGATTGTTTGGGTAAGAGTACAAACATCGTAGAATGATACAGCACAGAAGGAAGCCATATGGCCCATCGTGCCTGTGCTGGCTCCTTGGGTCCTACTCCTTCCACTCTTTCCTCGTAGCCCTGCAATTGTTCTCTTTACAGGTATTTATTCATAGAATCATAGAATGGTTACAGCACGGATGAAGGCCATTCAGCCCGTTGAGCCTGTGCCGACTCTCAGCTAGTCCCACTCCACTGCTCTTTCCACATAGCCTTGCAATTTTTCTTCCTTCAGATACTTATCCAACTCCCTTTTGAAAGATAAAATTGAGTCTGCCTCCACCACCCTTTCAGGCAGTGCATTTCAGATCTTAACCAATCGCTGTGTAAAAAAGTTTTTTCTTCGCCTTTGGTTCTTTTGCCAATCATCGTAAATCTGTGTCCTCTGGTTCTCAACCCTTCTGCTAATGGGAACAGTTTCTCTATTTACCCTGTCCAGACCCCTCATGATTTTGAACTATCAAATCTCCTCTCAATCTTCTCTGCTCCAAGGAGAACAACCCCAGCTTCTCCAGTCTATCAACGTAACTGAAGCCCCTCATTCCTGGAATCATTCTCATAAATCTTTTCTGCACCCACTCTAAGGCCTTCACATCCTTCCTAAAGTGTGGTGCCCAGGTTTGGACACAATACTCCAGTTGGGGCCGAACGAGTGTTTTATACAGGTTCACCATAATTTCCACACGTTTGTACTCTATACTTCTATTTATGAAGCCCACGATCCCGTAAGCCTTTTTAACTGCTTTCTCAATGTGCCCTGCCACCTTCAATGATTTATGTACATATACCCCCAGGTCTCTCTGTTCGTGCACCCACTTTAGGATTGTACCATTTAGTTTATATGTCCTCTCCTCATTCTTTCTACTAAAATGTATCACTTCACACTTTTCTGCATTAAATTTCATCTACCATGTGTCTGCGCATTTCACCAGCCTGTCTATGTCTTCCTGAAGTCTATCACTATTCACTATACTTCCAAGTTTTGTGTCATCTGCAAATTTTGAAATTGTCCCCTGTACACACACGCCCAAGTCATTAATATTTATCAAGAAAAGCAGTGGTCCTAGAACCGACCCCTGGGGAACACCACTGTATACCTTCCTCTAGTCCGAAAAACAACCGTTCACCACTACCCTCTGTTTCCTGTCACTTAGCCAATTTCATATCCATGCTGCCACTGTCCCTTTTATTCCATGGGCTTCAATTTTGCTGGCAAGCCTATTATGTGGCACTTTGTTGAACACCTTTTGGAAATCCATGTAGACTATGTCAACTGCATTACCCTCATCAACCCTCTCTGTTACCTCATCAAAAAACTCGATCAAGTTGGTTAAATACGATTTGCCTTTAACAAATTCCTGCTGGCTTTCCTTAATTAATCCACACCTATCCAACTGACTGTTGATTTTGTCCCTGATTACTGTTTCTAAAAGTTTCCCCACTACCGAGGTTAAACTGACTGGCCTGTAGTTGTTGGATTTATCTTTACACTCTTTTTTGAACAAGGGTGTAACATTTGCAATTCTCCAGTCCTCTGGCACCACCCCCGTATCTAAGGATGATTGGAATATTACGGCCAGTACCTCCGCGATTTCTGCCCTCAATTCCCTCAGCATCCTAAGATGCATCCCATCCGCTCCCGGTGATTTATCTACTTTAAGTACAGCCAGCCTTTCTAATACCTCTTCATCAATTTTTACCCTGTCAAGTGTTTCTACTACCTCCTCCTTCACTATGTCTATGGCAGCATCCTCTTCCTTGGTGAAGACAGATGCAAAGTACTCATTTAGTAACAGCCATACCCTCTGCCTCTGTGCATAGGTCTCCTTTTTAGTCCCTAATCGGCCCCACCCCTCCTCTTACTACCCTTTTACTATTTATATGCCTATAGAAGACTTTTGGGTTACCTTTTATGTGGCTGCCATTCTATTCTCATACCCTCTCTTTGCCCCTCTTCCTTTCTTTTTCACTTCTCCTCTGACCTTTCTATATACAGCCTGATTCTCAGATGTATTTGCAACCTGACATCAGTCATACACGCTCTTTTTCTGCTTCATCATATTCTCTATCTGTTTGGTCATCCAGGGAGCCCTGATTTTAACTTACAATTTCCTTTTGAAAGTTAATACTGAAACTGCTTCCACCACCTTTTCAGACAATGCACTCCAGATCATAACAACATGGTGCATAAAAAAATTCTTCTCATCTCCCCTCTGGTTCTTTTGCCAATTATCTTAAATTTGTGTCTTTTGGTTACCAACCCTTCAGCCACTGGAAACAGTTTCTCTTTATTTACTCTTCCCTTCATGATTTTGAACACCTCTATTAAATCTCCCCTTAACATTCTCTGCTCTAAGGAGAACAACCCCCAGCTTCTCTAATCTCTCCATGTAACTGAAGTCCGGCATCCCTGGTACCATTCTAGTAAATCTTCTCTGCAGCCTCTCTAAGGCATTGAAATCCTCACTAAAGCTCGGTTCACAAAATTAGCCACAATACTCCAGCTGGGACCTAACCAGTGATTTATAAAGGTTTAAAGAAATATTCCAAAATTCTCAACGAATATACATTCCATTGAGAAATAAAAACTCCACAGGAAAAGTGATCCATCCGTGGCTAACTAAAGAAGTTAAGGATAGTGTTAGATTTACAGAAGAGGCTTGTAATGTTGCAAAGAATTCTAGTAAGCCTGAGGGTTGGGGGAGCTTTAGAAACCAGCAAAGGATAACCAAAAAATTGATAATAAAGGGAGAAAATAGAATATAAGAGTAAACTAGCAAGAAATATAAAAACCGATTGCAAGAGCTCCTGCAAGTATGTAAAAAGGAAGAGAGTAGCAAAAGTAAGCATTGTTCCCTTAGAGGCTGCGACAGGAGAAATTATAATGGGGAATAAGGAAATGGCAGCGACTTTAAACAAATATTTTGTACCTGTCTTCACAGTAGAAGACACAAAAAGCATACCAAAAATAGTGGGGGAATTAATGAGAGTGAGGAACTTAAAGTAATTCAATCAGAAGAGAAAAATTATTTGAGAAACTAATGGGACTAAAAGCTGACAAATCCCCTGGACCTGATGGCCTACATCCTAGGGTTCTGAAAGAGGTGGCTGTTGAGATAGTGGATGCATTGGTTGTGATCTCCCCAAATTCCCTAGATTCTAGAGTGGTCCCAACAGATTGGAAGGTCGCAAATGTAACCCCGCTGTTCAAGAAAGGAGGGAGAGAGAAAACAGGGAATCATTTGTCAGGAAAATGCTGGAATCCATTATTAAGGAAGTGGTAACAGGGCATTTTGAAAACCATAATATGATTAGGCAGAGTCAACATGGTTTTATGAAAGGGAAATCGTGTTTAACAAATTTATTAACGTTTTTTGTGGATATAACTAGCAGGGTAGATAGAGGGGAACCAGTGGATGCAGTATATTTGGATTTCCAAAAGGGATTCAGTAAGGCACCGCATAAAGGGTTGTTATGCAAGATAAGGGCTCATGGGGTTGGGGGTAATAAGTTAAGATGGATAGAGGATTGGTTAACGGACTGAAAATAGAGAGTCGGGATAAATGGGTCATTTTCAGGTTGGCAGGCTGTAACTAGTGAGGTGCCACAAGGATCAATGCTTGGGCCTCAGCAATTTACAATTTATATTAATGACTTAGATGAAGGAACCAAGTGTAATGTATCTAAGTTTGCTGACGATACAAGGCTAGGTGGGAAAGTAAGCTGTGAGGAGGACACAATGAGCCTGCAAAGGGACATAGACAGGTTAAGTGAGTGGGCAATAAGGTGGCAGATGGAGTATAATGTGGGGAAATGTGAGGTTATTCACTTTGGTAGGATGAATAGAAAAACAGAATATTTTTTAAATGGTGAGAAACTATTAAATGTTGGTGTTCAGAGAGATTGAGGTGTCCTCGTACAGGAAATACAGAGGAAAAGCAAGCAATTAGGAAGGCAGATGGCAGGTTGGCCTTTATTGCAAGGGGGTTGGAGTATAAGAGTAAGGAAGTCTTGCTACAATTGTACAGGGCTTTGGTAAGACCACACCTGGAGTACTGTGCACAGTTTTGGTCTCCTTATCTGAGGAAAGATTCTTAGAGGTAGTGCAATGAATGTTCACTGGATTGATTCCTGGGGTGGGAGGGTTGTCCTATGAGAAGAGATTGAGTAGATTGGGCCTATACTAGGGGACATTGTCTCAGGATAAGGGGTCGGCCATTTAAGACTGAGATGAGGAGAAATTTCTTCACTCAAACGGTTGTGAATATTTGGAATTCTCTACCCCAAAGGGCTGTGAAGGCTGAATCGTTGAGTATATTCAACATAGAAACATAGAAACATAGAAGATAGGAGCAGGAGTAGGCCATTCGGCCCTTCGAGCCTGCTCCGCCATTCAATGAGATCATGGCTGATCATCCAAATTCAGTACCCTGCCCCTGCCTTCTCCCCATATCCCTTGATCCCTTTAGCCTCAAGAAATATATCCAACTCTTTCTTGAATATATTTAATGAACTGGCCTCCACCGCCCTCTGTGGCAGAGAATTCCACAGGTTCACCACTCTCTGGGTGAAGAAATTCCTCCTCATTTCAGTCCTAAATGGCTTACCCCTTATCCTTAGACTATGACCCCTGGTTCTGGACTCCCCGGCCATCAGAAACATCCTTTCTGCATCTAGTCTGTCCAGACCTGACAGAATTTTATAGGTTTTGATGAGATCCCCTCTCAATCTTCTAAACTCCAGTGAGTATAAGCCCAATCGACACAATCTCTCCTCGTACGTCATTCCTGCCATCCCAGGTATCAGCCTGGTGAATCTTCGCTGCACTCCCTCCATGGCAAGAACGTCCTTCCTCAGGTAAGGCGACCAAAACTGCACACAATACTCAAGGTGCGGTCTCACCAAGGCCCTGTACAACTGCAGCAAGACATCCTTGTTCTTGTACGCGAACTTCAAGGCTGAGATAGATAGATTTTTGGACTCTAGGGGAATCAAGGGATATGGAAATCTGGCGGGAAATTGGAGTTGAGGTCGATGATCAGCCTTGATCGTATTGAATGGCAGAGAAGGCTCGAGGGGCCATATTGCCTACTCCTGCTCCTATTTCTTATGTCCTTAAAATCTTATGTTTAGCGTAACTTCCTTGCTTCTGTACCTATGCCTCTGTTTGTAAAGCCATGGATCCCATATGGTTTGAAATAACCTTCTCACCTTGTCCTGCCATCTTCAAAGATTTGTGTGCATATGCCCCCAGGTCTCTGTTCTTGCACCCACTTGAAAATTGTACCATTTAGTTTATATTGTCTCTCCTTATTCTTCCTACCAAAATACAGCGCTTCACACTTCTCTGCATGAAATTGCATCTGCCATGCATCTGCCCATTTCATCAGTCTGTCTATGTCCTCCTGAAGTCTGTTACTATCCTCCTCACTGTTAACTACATTTGTGAGTTTTGTGTGATCTGCAAACTTTGAAATTATGCCCTCTATACCCAAGTATAGACCATTAATATATATCAAAAACATTTCATGTATCATAGTCGAGAACATTGGCCCACGCTTTTCATGGATAAGTGGACAACTCCCTGCCCTGTGACCTCTAGAAGGACAAAAGCAGCAATGTCACAGGAATACCATCACTTCCAAGTCGTACACTTAGACATATATTGCCATTCCTTCATCGTCGCTGGATCGGTATCCGAGAACTGCCACCATGTGGGAGCATCATTCCCACAAAGACTGCAGCGATTCAAGGAGAATGCCCACCACCACCCTTTCAGGAAAACGATGAATGGCCAATAAATGCCGGCCTTGCCAGCATCGGCCACATCCTGAGAACAAATAAAAGAATCAGAAACTAGAAACAAAATTCGATTTATCTGTATTGTGTGCCACATACTGTTGGCCTTTCTCTGGGTGTAGTAAAGTGTGCTAGAGGTTGCAGGGATGTTACTAGCTTCCATTTGGCACCATGAGGTGCCCACTACAACAACTTGCATTTCTATAGTGCCTTTAATGTAGTAAAACATCCCAAGGTGTTTCACAGGTGCGTAATCAGACATAAAATTCACACCGAACCAAAGAAGAATACATTCGGACAAAAGGAGCATCTTAAAGGATGAGAGTGAACAGAGAGATTTAATGAGGAAATTCCAGAGCTTGAGGCCTAGACAGCTGAAGCCATGGTGGAGCGAAGTCAGGGATCCATAAGAGGCCAGAATTGGAGGAATACAGAGTTCTCAGAGGATTGTGGGGCTGGAGGAGATTACATATATGGGAGCGGCGAGGCCACGGAGGGATTTGAAAACAATGAATAGAATTTTAATGAGGAATTTCTGAACCAGGAGCCAATGTAGGTCAGCGACCATAGGAGTGATGGGTGAACAGGACTTGGTGAGAGTTAGGATACAGCAGCAGAGTTTTGGATGAGCTCAAGTTTATAGTGGGTAGTAACTTTTATCCTTACCACAAGGTGATTCTGTTGGTTACTTCTGCTTGGAATTTTTTCTACAGCTTCCTCTGAGATTTTATATGTAATTCTATGTAGTATTGTTACCAAGAATTTTGAATGAAATGATCATTCATCCTGTAAATCTTATCTCATTTACTTCCGTCTTGTTAAATATTTCTGATTTAATAACATTATGACAATGTCTAATCTTGTTTATTTCATGATCTGAATAGGTAGCAATGTTCAACAACATGGACCTTATGCACAAAACAACCTATTCAATGTCTGAAGGTTCCTTGGGCTATGTTACAGATAGGGGTGACCTTTACATTCGAGTTTACAATGGCTGGAGAAAGCTCCAGGTAAGTTTCTAACTCTGAGCTCTAATTCTGCAGTTTATTGTTGAGTCAGAGTTTTAAATAGTTTTTTTGTGATTCTGTTGGCAGCTTGGTGATCTGATTCCTGCTCCCGCTGATGATCCGTTTCAATCAGTTAACTCTATCTCAGTAAGTAAGAACTTCTAACTTGCTCTTAAATTTAAAATGAAGCAAGGGAATGCTTCCAAACAGGTTTATGATTTTTTTTTGTGTTTCTTTTCATATATCAGGCACCAAACTCATTCCCAAAGATAAATGATCAGAAGCCAGCGGTAAGTTTGTTTATTTCTTAATGTTGCAGCGTGGGGTGGTAAAAATTAACCCCAGGAGTCAGTTCTAAGTCACAAAATTAATCAATATCAAATTCAAAGTGGCATAGCACAGAAAATGGATAAGAGATCAACATTTGCTCATTGTGAATGCTGTACTTATTCAACGTACAAGTCAATCTACAGGCACATCAATAATCGCTTACAACACTTAGATGTAATTTACAGGAAACTTTCGTTTAACCGGAGGTTGAAAGTCCGGAAAGCTCTATCTACCAGCAAAATTCAGGAGCCGTTTCCTATAAGCTTTTTTACTTCTCGTTGCTTTTTTTTTCCCAGTCAGGCTCTGCAAGGTCTGTAGCTAAGCAACAACTTCAGCTAGAGACGCTTGCAGCTACAGCCGACTGTTTTGAAGCTGTGCAACAGGGTTTGTTGATTCACATGGAGCTGAAAAGCTCTGTGGCCTAGAAATTCGGTGGGCTGCGCCACCAGTTAGCGCCTAAAGAGGGCACTCAGTGGCTTTAGCACCACTGGCCACGCCTCCCGCGATATTTAGCTGGGGCGCTAATGGCAGCGTTAACCTGTTGCGCTGTGCCGCCTCCGATGATGTCATCGGTGTGCACAGCGCCCCGCTACCACCCGATCTCGATATTTGGCAGTGACTGCCTCTGTAGCGCCGTTCGCAAATGGCGCCCGGTTCACGGGGCCTTCCTGTGGCAGCAGTGGCGCAAATTAAGGGGGAGGTGCGGGGCAGCCGTTTTTTTTCGACGGCCGCCTGCCAGCACCTCCGTCCCCGGCCTCCTGATCGTCCCCCGCGGCATTGCCGGCTGTTTTCCAAGAGCCTGGCACTTCTCCTCGGTGCCGGGCTCTTTTGCCGGCACTCGTGATCTCTGATCGCGCTGGTGCAGGCCCCTCCCCCTTAAGAATGGGAGGAAGGCCTGCAGTACCGCAGCGCGCCGTGCCGCAGCGTATGGCGCTGCGGCACGTTGCGCTGCGATATTCAGTTTCAGCGCCCTAAGAGGGACGCGGAGCGCCTCGAGCCTCGCCCCGTGTCCCTCTTGGGGTGCTCAAGCTGAATTTCCGGCGGTCGCTACTGCTCCAAACGCTGCGCTAAATACAGCACCCAGGCGAGCTTGGCACCCCGTTTGCAGCTCCACCCAATTTCTCCCCCTGTATGTTTTAACATTAGGGCTGGTTTATACGGCAGTTTTGATGGGACGGCACCAACTCGGTCCCGTCAGTGCCGGATACCAGAAAGTTTCCTGTATATGTTAGTGGGTTGTCTAATTTGGACAGGAAGAATCCATCTTACATCCTCCAACTGATCTGTCAGCACGGTGGCATAGTGGTTAGCACTGTTGCCTCACAGCGCCAGGGACCCGGGTTCGAATCCGGCCTCGGGCGACTGTCTGTGTGGAGTTTGCACATTCTCCCCGTGTTTGCGTGGGTTTACTCCGGGTGCTCCGGTTTCCTCCCACAGTCCAAAGATGTGCGGGTTAGGTTGATTGGCTATGATAAATTGACCCTTAGTGTTAGGGGGATTAAATACGTGGGGTTACGGGGATAGGGTGGGATATGTGTAGGGGTTACGGGGATCGGGTGGGATATGTGTCGGTGCAGGCTCGATGGGCCGAAATGGCCTCTATCTGCACTGTGGGGTTTCTGTGATTCTGTGAATCACGGCTTACAACTAGATGTGACCCTTTAGGGACAATTTGCTTAATTTTCATTCCCAGTCGATAGCTTTAGCTGAACATATCCAGAATTTGAGGGTCCGGATAGAAAATCATGACAACAGGCTGCGGTTTCCTGCTATGCTTGGTTGGCAGCCTGGGGCCTTCCCACCAGTAACATGTCTTTGGGGAAAAAGGCCCCCTTTGACTCAGCCACTTTACTGAGTGGAGTAAGGTGTTACCTGCCGGGTTTTAGTTACTCTTGTGAGCGAAGCTTGTGTGTCATAGGTTCGAATCCGCGGAGGGGTGGGGCCCTTCCGATATCCTGCCATAACTGGGTGTTCTGCCAGCACCCTGCTAAAGCTACGGAGAAACCACTGGGGAATTTCCACGCCCATGTGTTTTATAGAAAGCATTGGCTTGAAAACTTACCTCAGTGCGACTAAGATAAAGTGAAAAGTCTGGTGTTTATTTTGGGGGGATTGATCTTCACTTCTTTGGGTCAGGGATTTACTATTGTGTATTTTAACCCAAACCTTTCTTTCTGTTTCCTTTAAGTTACACTTGGTCGCTTTAAACGCACCCCTGACTGGTAACATGCGGGGTATCCGCGGGGCTGACTTGCAGTGCTTCCAGCAAGCTCGAGTGATGGGCTCGTTGGCAACTTACCGAGCTTTCCTATCCTCTCAACTACAAGATTTATACACAGTGGTGAGGAAGGCTGACAGATTAAGCATGCCAGTCGTCAACCTAAAGGTAAAAACACATATATTGGGTGCTGCCTTTGACTAAATATGAGTTAATGTATTCAAAAGTAAAATTATAGAAGTTAAGGGGAAAAATTGATGTACAAAAGTTCTGAAAATTTTGTCTACAATTTATTTCAGCTTGTAGATAAATAATTAGAGGTGGTAATAACTTAGCATTTTAAGGAACCTTCAAGTCCTTTTCTATGTTATTGCCTGAGGGAGTCAGAGAGGAATTTTCCAGTATATTTTTTCCCTTATTGGCCCTGAATTTTTCTGTTCTTTTGCCTCTCCCAAGAGATGATATGGCTGTGGGGGGAGGATGTGTCTAGTCATGATGTTCCAGTCACGTATAGGCCAGACCGTGTAAGGAGAGTAGGTTTCCTTCCCTAAAGGACATTAATGAATCAGTTGGGTTTTTACTACTTGGTCACTTTTATTTCAAGATTTTTTAAACTGAATTCAAATTTCCAAACTGTCATGGTGGGATTTGAACTCCTGTTCTCTGGATTATTAGTCCAGGCCTTTTGATTACTCACCACTACACCTATTCTGAATAAGAAATAACAAATTGAGGGAGCAACTAAGAGATGGGCTTGGGAATGAAGATAAATTGGGAAACTAATTGGCAGAGACAAAACAATAACCAAAAAATGGTATGTTTGACGATGTATTGAAGAGGCTGCAAATGAAGGGGGTGATTTTGAGAGGCCTACAATGGTGTAGTTTCTACTATTCAAATTATTAGTAAGGCTCAGTGCCAGTTGTAACATGCGCAAAAATGTTGAACAAGAGCTAGAATGAGAAAATTAGAAAAGCAAATTGCAATGGACACCAGAGGATGTTGTTTGAATATGTTTGCAACAAGCAGAGTACAAAGAACAAATAATGCCTTGAGGAATGAAGGGTTGGTGGCAATGTTTTAAATGTGGACGGCTTTCATCCAGTTTGTTCATATTTTCACTAAATACGGTGCTGATAATTTTTTTCCCCTAATTGCTCTGAGGGAGTTAAGAGTTAAACACAAAGGGCTGGATTTTCTCAATGGGAAGCTTTTGGAGGCGGGACTGCTGCTTGCCGCCTTTCAATCCCGCCTCCATCAGCTTCTGGCCAACCAACGGGATTTTCCCCTGATTGACCTTGTCCCAGCAGGCTAATTAGGGGGAAGTCAGTGACAGAGCACGTCAACGTCTGACGTCATCTGTCAAGAACTTTTGAAAGAAGAAATGTCACCGTTTGCCAGCTCTGTGAAGCTGTCAAACACTGACATTCTGTGTAGTTTGATGAGTCCTTGTGTTCAGGGCTCATCAAATCTTTCAACTTTGCAGAAATCACCTGGCTGTTGGTTCGGAGGATCCAAAAGCCAGTCTGTGATATCTACAATGGAGATGTCGGGACTCCGGCTCCACAGCGGCTGAAGGCTGTAGGCAGAAACAAAAGTAAGTGAACATTTTCTAACACTTTACACTCAACTTACATACTTACCACTCCACACTTGCACCCATCACTCACCTCTACATCGCACTTTCAGACCCCTCCGACCCCCACAGACCTCCTACTCATCTCCTACACCCTGGCGGGGTTCCCCGAGGTCGGGAAGCCTGCACTTCGGCACGAAAAATGGGCTTTAATCCCTTCCCGCCTCCAAGAAGACGGGACCCGGGGCAGCACAGCTTCCCGCCTCCCGGCAAGAGAGCACGGAGGTGGGTTGGGGGCGGGTTTGCCACCTGCCCCCAAATTCTGCAACTTTCTCGGCAGTCCCGCCTCCATACCCGCCTCCTCAGGGCTGAGGAAATACAGCCCGTAGTGTTAGACTGAAGTCATATGTAGGTCAGACCAGATAGGGGGTGGCAGGTTCCCTTCCCTGAAGAGCATTAGTGAACCAGATGGGTTTTTAAAACAATCCAACAGTTTTCATGATCATCTTCTGATGCCAGTCCAGAAATGAGCAGATTGATTGAATTCAGTTTCACATCTTGCCTGGGTGGGATTTGAACTCATGACCAGTGGGTTGCTAATCCAGTACCAGAACCACTTGGTACTGTACCCATGATGGTATATTCAAGAAGGCAACTAAACTGGTAGGGGGTCATTTTAACTTTGAGGGTTAGTGTAAAATGGGCGATAATAAATTAGCCACTCACTATGCACCACGGCGATTTCCCTTCCTTTGACTTCAGTGGAAAGGAAAATTGGGCGTGGTGTATAACAGGCAGTTAATTCGATATCACCCCTTTTACACCATCGCCCCAAAGTTAAAATTACCCCCTATAACTGAGTCTATGGCCATTAATAAACCATGAAACTTTTCACAGAATCCAAGCCTTGCTGTATAACTATAGAAATGAGAAGAAAGGACTGATCTTACGATGTTGGCTCTCTCCCATGAGATTGAAAATTGCAGGATTTCTCATAAAATCATCCCTCAGAAATGAGGATTTGATAGGGTAGATACAGAGAAACTATTTCCTCTGGTGGTGGAATCAAGAACAAGGGGACATAATCTTAAAATTAGAGCCAGTCCATTTAGGAGGGAAATCAGGAAGCACTTTTTCACACAAGGGTAGTAGAAATTTGGAACTCTCTCACCTCAATAGGCTGTGGATGCTGGACAATTGGAGCTTTCAAGACTAAGATGGATAGATTTTTGTTAGGTAAAGGATATGGAGCAAAGGCAGGTAAATGGAATTGCGATATAGATCAGCCAAGATCTAATTGAATGGAGCAGGCTCTAGAGACTGTATGGCGTCCTCCTGTTCCTATATTCCTAGAGGGTACTGTGGTTGATATCTTGCAAAGTGGATTGGGTGCCACAGTTGTTTTCATATCTTCCCTTAGAGAACAGTGAAATAGTGGAAGGATTCACAGGCCGATTAACAGTCTGTCCAGCAGTGACATAAATGCTGCTTTCATGGCCATAACCAACTTTATACCAGGCAATGGGGTGGCTGTTCCTATACGGTGGGAGGGTGTTATGGGCTCCCACAACCCATACAATGAGGGGATGCCACCCACAACCACCGAACGCAAGTATCCCGCTGGATGTCAACCCAGTATTCAGAGCCCAAGTCCCGGTTTCCACGCGTAAGGAATGTCTGAAGCAGGGTCCGAACCCTGCACCCAGAGGCGGAAATGGTATCATTAAGCCAAAGGCTTGCTCCGACACAGCCGAAGTATAGAGGACAATTGAAAAGCAGCCTCTGTCAGTCCAGTCTGTGAAATAGCTCTGAGGGATTAACCCAGGAATATTAGCTCTGTTAGTATTACATCGCTGTTGGGAATAAATCACTAAAGGCTATTAGAAAATGAGACAATTCAAGAGCATCTAGTTAGAGGAAAAGCAACGGGGGATGGGATGGAGAAGATGACGTTCGGCCAGACTTTCCACAAGAAATCTGATTGGTTCATCTGAATATCTACATTGTGTTTCTATATTTGTTACCTTTCAATTCCTGTGATCTCTCTCTCTACCTTACTTAGGCAGGAGCTCTTCTGAGTGTGATTAAAAAATAACTTTTATTCATCAAGTTGGTCACATGATAATCATTGAATGATCAAAGAGAAACTAGGGGGGGGATTTTCTCACTGGAGGCAGGTTGGAGGTGAGTTTCGGTTTGGGTGGGTTCCAAACTCGCCTCCACTGGGAGGTGGGAAAAATTGCGATTTTCCCCTGATTGGCCAGTTGATTTCAGAGGTGTGAGTTGCCCTTGGCCAATTAGTGTTTTGGGACTGAAACTCGCCTCTGCTGACATCACTTTTCCAGCCTCATTTAAGGGCTCCTTGCTGCCTTGGATCATTCCACTGGATTTCTGCCAATGCTGCACCACCTGCAACATTTTTTGAGAAACCACTATGTCCAATTCCAAGGCAAGGGCCGCCCTGAGGTTTTCGGATGAAGCGCTGCAAATGTTGGTCAAGGGGGTGAGAGCTAGCAGGGAGGTGCTCTTCCACTCATCTGGGACGTCACTCAGAATGCATTACAACTTGAATAAGCAATGCAAAATTCAAATGCAAAGCTTCAGTTGTCAACAAAAGTTGATTAAAAGCAGGTTATTGACGATTATTAGAATTCATTGAGGATACAATCAGACCGATGGGTTAAGGCACATCACAGTTTTTCAGGAGGTTGGTAGTTGACATGAAATTAATTAGATTATTAATTAGTGAAAAGTTAGATAATAAGAAAACAGGATAGTGTTCAACTGTCATAGCATTTATTCAACAGCAGTGTCCAGTGATGACAACACGCACACCCCCAGACCGTTGCCCTGTCATTCAAGTTTACAAGTAAATCCATAGGGTATAAGTCAGAAGAGGCTACATGGGCACCCAAAAGAGCCTTGGTGATACCACTGGGAGTCCTACATCCAGTTTAGATGCATTGAAAAGGTTCCATGAGAGGAGGGTGGAGAAGAATTTCAATGGAACTCAAATCTATGACAGGAGGACGAGAGAGACAGCAGGTAAATGTTACAATCCTCACTCATGGGTTGGAGTCATGCCCACCCACAGTAACATTTACTGTTTGTAAAATCTACCAATAAATCTGTTCTCACAGGAAGTATCAATGGAGATGTTCTTTGGGTTGAACTGGGGAAAGGATGATAAGCTAAAGACACTGCCAGTTTCAGAGTAACGTATGGATTCGTAACATTATACTTAAACGTTGTTGACTTATAGAATAGATTGCTATTTGCACACTGAATGTAGGGTTGTTTCGAAGGATTCAAGATGTGAAATGGACCCATTGATATCGTTGGAAATATGTGGATGTGAGCTTGGAAGCGAGTTAGGATAGGGTGTCCAGTTTCTGAGCAGGTCCACAGGATGGAACCAAGTGTTCTTTTTCTTCTTCCTTCTGTTCTAACAGTGATATTCTGTGAACATTCCCACCAGATTCCCATTGTGTAGCTATCGCTGGGCCAGAAAGCACAAATATTGGAGTCCAACGTGACATGGAACTATTTGAAAAATAATAACAGCTCCCCAGACCAGGAGCCAACTGACTGCATTGCACGCGAATCCCAATTCGGTCGTTAAAGATGGAGATATGGTTAGTAGATAGGTAGGCCCAAATCCTTCAAGAAAGAAAGACTTGCATTTATATAGTGCCTTTCATGGCCTTGGGACATCCCAAAGTGCTTTACAGTACTTTTGATCTGTAGTCTCTGTTGTAATGTAGGAAAACGCAGCAGCCAATTTGCAAACAGCTAGGTTCCATGAACAGCAATGAGATAAATGACCAGACCATCTGTTAGTAGTGTTGGTTGAGGGATAAATGTTGGCCAGGATGCTGAGGAGAAGTCCCTTGTTCTTCCTCAAAATAGTGCCATGGGATTATCTGTAAAATGGCACCAGTGACAACATGGTGCTCCCTCAGTACTGCACTGGAGTGTTAGCCTAGATTATGGAGTGGGACTTGAACACACAACCTTCTGACTCAGAGGTGAGAATGCTACCGCTGATCCACGGCTGAGAAGAAGAGGTGGCTAGGTGCAATTAATAGCTGTTCCCTATTGCATAATATCCTCATGTTCTTATCAATTTTTACAGAACAAAGACAAAGATATTACTTAGGCAGCTTAAAACGCAGTACTGTCAACTCAAATTACCAATTAGAAAAAGCTAAACTGACTTTCAGTCAGCATGCAGACAGAGATGAGGTGCTTATTGGCAGAGGTGAGGATTTGCATTCATTTTTGAGAAGCATTCAACTGCTCCCTGTGTATAAACAAGAGACTAGTGTTCAGATAAATGGATGGTTATTTCAGTAAACCAGATATATATTTCCCTTTCATGGTGAGTGAATTAGGGCATCAGAATACTTTGAGTTAAATGAAGACACTTCATATCTAAGTTTACTGTAAATAGACATCACAGTATTATATAAAATAAATAGGGTAAAACCTGCACATCCAACATGGAACTGCACTTGATGGGGAGATGGGTCGGAGGTAGTAACTAGGAGTGCACAATTTACCCTTCAGACTTTTCATGCTGCAATTAAATTTAAATACCTAGGAGCATGTTAGCACCAGTCACAGAAAGCATGCAAATACTTTCCAAGCGTTCCAGGGACAGGTTAACTGTGATGGTGTTTTGTGACACAGTTGTCTGTTCGGCCACATATTCCTGACTGCTCTGAGGTTATTGCTTGCTTCATGCATTGCTCAATAATCTTAATTGCAGATTCCGGTGTTAATTCCAGATACTCTAACTAATTCAGCCAATATCTAATGGAGCTGTAATGGACCCCAGACAGTAAAGGAAACCCCAGCTCGGCCTGTTACTGGGGACGGCTCTGATTGAAACCCCGGCTCGGCCTGTTACTGGGGACAGCTCTGATTGAAACCCCAGCCCGGCCTGTTACTGGGGACGGCTCTATTGAAACCCCGGCTCGGCCTGTTACTGGGTGTTGTGTCAGTACCTTTCTACCTAGACACAATTAGAACTCAGAAATCAGAGATTCAAAAATGAAATGCTTTATTCCAAAGAAAAGGAAAGTTCTGGAGAGTTCCGAACAAAGAGAGCTAAACTTAACCAAGAGAACACCCAACCATTTATCTGCTGTGACAGCGCCACCACAGGTGGGAGGAGAACACATAATACATAACATATTCCTCCCCTCTTAAATGAAAGGTCCACATTATTCCTCAACAGGTAAGTTACTTTCAATGCACTCAACTAACCAAGGGTACAGGTAGACTGCCTCAAACCCTGACTTTACCCTGGGGTTTATTCTGCCCCAGTCTTGTGGGTAAGTCACTAAGCCAACAGATCCAAGCGTCTTGGAGGCTGCCGCTCTCTGACAGGATACCGGCGATCATCGCTGGCTTCCACAACAGTAGGCATTGACACAGGCCTAGATAGAGAAGGTGCCGGTGTCAGTCGAAAGTCAGGAGTTTGCACAGGTGGAACAGTCTCTATGACTTCCTGTGTTGGAGAAGAGCACTGTGGCAAAGGATGCTGGTTTGCGGTATCATCCGGAAACAGTTCAGGCCAACCAGCCGTTGGAGCCTCTGTGGCTGTCTCTGCTCCTAGCAACAGTTGATCTGTGTGTCTTCTCCAGACGACGTCCTCAGCAGTCTCAACCGTGTAAGACACAGGGCCCGTCTGTGCGATCACCATAGCAGGAACCCATTTTGGTCCAGTGTTGTAGTTTCGAGCTAGGACGTGCTCTCCAGGGTGAAACCGTCTCTCCTTGGCTCTTTTCTCTCTCTTTTCAACTTGAGCTTGTTGTTGACAATGGACAACCTGTTCTGCCCTTGGAGGTTTGAGTAAGTCAAAACTTGTCCGCAACTGCCTCTTCATCATGAGCGAAGCGGGGGAAGTTTTGGTTGTGGCATGCGGCTCGTTCCTGTAGGACAACAGGAAGCTGTTCAGACATTGGTGGATTGAGCCCTGACCTTGCGATGCCTTCAAGGCGTGCTTCAAAGTTTGCACGAACCTTTCTGTCTGGCCGTTAGTAGAGGGATGATAGGGCGCAGACCTGATGTGTTGGACACCATTCACATGCAGGAAGGTTGCAAACTCCTGTGATACAAATTGTGGACCGTTGTCACTTATGAGTTGTTCCGGTGAGCCATAATGGCTGAACATCTCACCAAGTTTCTCAATTGTTTTCTCTGCCGTGGTAGACCTCATCACAGCCACTTGCTACGAGGGTCCACAACCACCATAAACATCTTCTCTTCGAAAGGACCGGCGAAGTCCACATGTACTCGCTGCCACACTTCTGCAGGCCAATCCCAGCGGCGTAGGGTTGCCAGCTGTGGAACATTCCGCACCCTTTGACATGGGGAACATGTTTTGGCTTTCTCCTCAATATTCCCATCGAGACCTGGCCACCAGAAGTAGCTTCTTGCCATTTCCTTCATCTGAACCATCCCACTGTGGCCTGTATGAAGTTGTTGCAGTATAGGTTCCCTCAGAGGTGGCGGAATGATGACACGGCGTCCCCAAAGAAGACAACCTGCCTGGACGGAGAGCTCATTTCTTTTTTGAAACGTAAGGTTTCAAACTAGGAGAATCTCCTATAGCTCTCCCTCGAATGACATCGTCCATTACCTCAGACAGGACTGGATTGTTGCAGGTGTACCTTCACACCTGAACTGCCGTGACAGGTGCTCCCTCCACTTGTCTAAAGTAGAAGATGTCTATCTGACGAGGCTCTGGGGGAGTAACAGGCAAGGGCAGCCTCGAGAGACCGTCTGCGTTGCCGTGCAAGTCTGATTTGCGATATTTGATGTCGTATGTGTGTCCTGACAACCGTAAAGCCCACCTTTGCACCTGCTTGCAGCAAGAGACGGAATTCCGGTGTGGGGCCCGAAGATTGAAGTCAATGGATGGTGGTCCGTCAGGAGTGTGAACCTTCTCCCAAACAGGTACTGATGAAATTTTCAAATTCCAAAAACGATTCCCAAGGCCTCGCGCTCAATCTGTGCATAGTTACTCTCGGCCTTGTTCAAGGTGCGTGATGCGAAGGCGATAGGTTTCTCTTCACCAGAAGGCATGATGTGGGATATGACTGCTCCCACACCATATGGTGACGCATCACATGCTAGCTGCATGGGTAGCTTTGGGTCGAAGTGTGTCAGGACATTCGACTTCAGCCATGCTTTCTTTGCTTGGGCGAAAGCTTCGTTGCACAGTTCAGTCCATTTCCATGTTTTGCCTTGACATAGCAACTGATGTAACGGCTTCAGCAATGTTGCTAAGTCTGGAATAAACTTCCCATAGTAGTTAAGTAGCCCCAGAAATGAACGTAACTGGCTCACATTCTGGGGTGCTGGGGCCTCCACGATCGCCTTGACCTTTGACGGTGCCTTATGCAGGCCATTAGCGTCAATCACATGCCCCAGGTACTCAACTGAAGACTGAAAGAATTCACATTTGTCTTTACGAACTCTGAGTCCGTACTCTTTCAGTCGTTGTAGTGTCGCATCCAAGTTCAGAAGATGATCCTCCTCATTTGTCCCAGTGACAAGGATGTCGTCCAGGTAGCACTGGACTCCTGGCAGTCCACTCAAAATCTGATCCATTGCCCTTTGGAATAGAGCAGGGGCCGACGTAATTCCAAACGGAAGGCAGCAGTACCTGTATAGCCCCTTGTGTGTCACAATTGTCAGCAGCTCCTTCGATTTGTCATCGACATGCATTTGTAGATAAGCCTGGCATAAGTCTATTTTGCTGAACTTTTGCCCTCTGGCCAGGCCCGTAAAAAGATCATCAATGAGGGGAAGAGGGTACTGTTCCGCAGACAGCACCGGGTTAATAGTCACTTTAAAATCCCTGCAGATTCGAACAGATCCATCCTTTTTCAGGACAGGAACAATGGGTGTGGCCCATTTGCTCACGCTCACAGGCTCCAGGACTCCATTCTCGACTAAGGCCTCCAAGTTAGCCTCAACTTTTGGCCTAATTGCATAGGGTACAAGTCGGACTTTGTGAAACTTCGGCTTGCTGTCAGGTTTAATGTCCAGTCTCACGCTGATCTTTTTCATGCTCCCAAGTTCCCCATTGAAGAGTTCTGCATGTTTGTTTAACACTGCAGTCAGACCTGACTCCCCTTTTGACATCATGCGGACTGCAGGCCAGTCCAGCGTGAATTTCTCTAGCCACGCACGTCCCAGTAGCAATGGGTAATTTCCCTTTACCACATATAGTGGCAGTTTCGCAGTCTGTCCGTTCAATTTAACTGTCACCTCAATGGCGCCTCTCATGGCCACAGGTTCGCCGGTATACATCTTTAGCACAATGTTTGTTGGCTGAAGGGTAAGATGCTTTAGCATTTTGTTGTAGACAGTGTCTGAAACAAGGGACACAGCCGCGCCTGTGTCCACCTCCATCCGCACTGATTGTCCCTCCACCAGTGGTGACACCCAGTAACCATTTGAACCACCTGCAACCATCAGTATGTGCACCTCTTCCTCCTCAGAGGTGTCGCTCCCCTCTGTTTTGCTTGTTACATCATACTGCACTGAATGAACACTCTTTTTCCTCTCTTGTCCAAATACAGACATTTTGCTTTCATGCTTTCCAGCTCTGTGTTCTTTTTTTACCTCTACAGGCGCGTACAATGTGACCCTTTTTGCCACAATTTCGGCATTCCAGCTCCGTACACCAGCAGTCATTAGCGTGATAGCCCGTTTTCCCACAACGGTAACATGTGCCGTTCCGCGCACCTTTAGGCTCAGACGACACCTTATGAACTCTCCCTGTTGAACTCAACTGATGAGCCTCCTTTTCAGACCACACACAAGTCTGTCTCTAATGGTGTCATTCAGCACCTCCTTGAACTCGCAGTGTTCTGACAACCTTTTTAAAGCAGCAATAACCATCGTCACTGATTCCCCCTCCTCTTGATTCCGTTTGTGAAATCTAAATCTCTCAGCAATAACCAGAGGTTTTGGTGAAAAATGTGCTCCAAGAATTTCCACTAGTTGCTTATATGTTTTAGTTCCTGGCTTATCTGGCTGCACAAGGCTGCGAAGTAAATTGAATGTCTTCGGCCCCATTACACTCAAAAAGGTAGGCACGACCTTTTCGTTTGCCACTGCATTCGCCAAGACAAAATAGTCAAAAAGTTCCGTATAAGCGCTCCACATTTTCATCAAAATCACCGATGTTTCCTAATATAGTAGCCATCTCACGTTTCAAATTTAAATTTCTGTTTACTCACTGCACCCGTAACATTAATGTGATGCTGCAATCTCTGTTCTGAGTGTTTTGTAGTCGAAAACAAGAAAGTTCCCACAATGCAGATTCATCTGATCCTCGTCGCCACTTTGTTGTGTCGGTACCTTTCTACCTAGACACAATTAGAACTCAGAACTCAGAGATTCAAACATGAAGTGCTTTATTCGGGAAAGAAAGGGAAGTTCTGGAGAGTTCCGAACAAAGAGAGCTAAACTTAACCAAGAGAACACCCAACCATTTATCTGCTGTGACAGCGCCACCACAGGTGGGAGGAGAACACATAATACATAACACTGGGGACGGCTCTGATTGAAACCCCGGCCTGTTACTGGGGACGGCTCTGATTGAAACCCCGGCTCGGCCTGTTACTGGGGACGGCTCTGATTGAAACCCCGGCCCGGCCTGTTACTGGGGACGGCTCTGATTGAAACCCCGGCTCGGCCTGTTACTGGGGACAGCTCTATTGAAACCCCGGCTCGGCCTGTTACTGGGAACGGCTCTATTGAAACCCCGGCTCGGCCTGTTACTGGGGACGGCTCTGATTGAAACCCCGGCCCGGCCTGTTAATGGGGACAGCTCTGATTGAAACCCCGGCTCGGCCTGTTACTGGGGACAGCTCTATTGAAACCCCGGCTCAGCCTGTTACTGGGGACGGCTCTGATTGAAACCCTGGCCCGGCCTGTTAATGGGGACGGCTCTGATTGAAACCCCGGCTCAGCCTGTTACTGGGGACGGCTCTGATTGAAACCCTGGCCCGGCCTGTTAATGGGGACGGCTCTGATTGAAACCCCGGCTCGGCCTGTTACTGGGGACGGCTCTATTGAAACCCTGGCTCGGCCTGTTACTGGGGACGACTCTGATTGAAACCTCGGCCTGTTACTGGGGACGGCTCTGATTGAAACCCCGGCCCGGCCTGTTAATGGGGACGGCTCTGTTGAAACCCTGGCTCGGCCTGTTACCGGGGACAGAGTTTCATTAAAAAAAAATCTGTACAAATTAATTTTGCTGTAAAACACAACACTTAAACATAAATAATTCTTAATTTCTTTCATCGTGGAAAGCATTTATCAAAATACATGACAACCCTGTTTACTTTAAACATTGCTCTCGTGCACAGTTTGGACACGGTAAGCAATGGTTCACTATTGATTTGTGATCGTTCGCATTCCTGGATATTGAACTGTCAGTCATTTACTTCATATGAGCATTGAAAATGCTTCTTCAAATGCTTCATATGCTAAAGGAGTTGTATAACATAAAGCTCTCAGATTTGATTCCTGATCTGTATTGAGCTAGCCAGTGTCAACCAGAGCAGCAGTTATCTACAGTTGGCCTCATTTCCCTTGAGTTAGGGAGGGGAAAATCGGTCAGAATCCCCACTGCTAGATGCTGTCCAGTGACTCCTCTCAGCAAATGGTGTGTGGATGTCGAACGAAGACAGGATTGGCCTCGCCTGTGATGCCCACCCCCCTTGCCCCCATGGTAAAATACCTTGTCAAGACTCATATATAACCTGGCAACAGTTGGAAAAACACCTCCAAAAGCTTACTCCATAGAGCCACATAGTGGCCAGATCCTGCAACCATACTGTGATAGTTATCATAGTAAAATTAAATGAGAAATGTTGACATCGCAAGTTATAATGGGAAATGTTGTCACAAATGTATGACCAAAAATAGTTACAACCGGAAGTACGGTAAGTGTGCATACAAGATTTTTAATAATAGCATTTCTATAGATGGATAGATATTGGAGTCTTAATGTGCACAAGTTAATGAATGTGGAGTACCAGGGACTAGAAGGCTATTGGTGCCTATAGACCTGCACCTCAGGTGAGTTATAGCTTCATGAGCAGAAGGAAAAAAACTGGGAGAATTAAGAGTCTGTCCAGTGAGTGTGGTGATCCCAATTACAGGGTTACTGTACCAGTACCATCTCTTCCAGACAGCAGGGGATTGGGGGCAGGCAGGCATGATATTGTAACTCATTTGTTAATTACCTAAAGTGTTTGATTAAAAGATAACACCACCTGCTTTGTCAAGTGGAAGTAGATGAATTTTAATTTCCACCTCTAGGAACATACCTATTTAAGAACATAGAAACCTAACTCGGGTTAATAAGTCCTGTTTTTTTCTGACAGGGGGACGTGCTTTTTGACAGTTGGGAGTCCATCTTTAAAAGCCACGCTACTTTCAACGCAGACATTCCTATTTATTCATTTGATGGTAGAAACATCATGAGGGATTCTTCCTGGTAAGTCTCTGTTTGTGACTCTCACAAGAAAAATTCCGCAGAATTCGCTCCGCACGCAAGAAGGACTTGCATTTATATAGTGCCTTTCATGACCTCAGGCCATATCAAAGCACATTCCAGCCATTAAAGTACTTTTCTTGAAGTGTAGTCGCCGTTTTAATGTAGGAAACGTGGCGACCAATTTATGCACAGCAAAGTCCCACAAACCGCAATGCGATAAATGGCCAGTTAATCCATTTTTAGTGATGTTGATTGAGGGATAAATATTGGCCAGGACACTACGGCGAACCCCCCCAGCTCTTCTTCAAAATAGCACCATGGGATCTTTTTTGTCCACCTGAGACGGAAGGCGGGGCCTCGGTTTAACTTCTCTTCCGAAATTGGCGTGTTCATGTTACGCGTCACTTCTTCCCGTGAACTAAAATTCTGCTTCAATTTTATTTTTATTTTCAAGGCCGCACAAAATAATATGGCACGGGTCCAGTGAAAGCGGAGGCCGAATCATGACAAACTACTGCGGGGCATGGCGGACAACAGACATGACCCTCACTGGCAACGCGTCGCCACTTACGAGCAGAAAGCTCTTGGATCAGCGCTCGTATAACTGTGCAAATAACTTTATCGTTCTTTGCATTGAGAACAGCTACTTCCATGACGACAGGAGGAGAAAATAACAGCCTCCGACTGCACGTGAAAGGTTTGGAATTATATCGAGTCTACAATCTCATCACAAAATCAGTAAAGGGTGGCACACTGTTACTTTCTATAAATATGTTAATGTGGGGACAATGTAAATATCGCTTCCTGACGAGATTGCCAATTTGCAGAAAGTTAGCAGAAATGGAAGCCAAAGATGACATACCTCAAAAATCTGCATGGGCTGTTTTTTTAAAAAGCAAACCTTATTTGTTCTAATGAACTGCTCACGCGCAGTTCCTCAATCACACTTGTGATACTTTGGTGCTAGTGAAAAGTAAATTGAAATGGGACTGCTGTTAAGATGACCGTATTTATATAAGTGCTATTGACTCAACTTGTGCATATTACAAAAAAAGTAAAGCCAAGTTGGTAAGATGGGGTAAACTATCCGATTGTGGCCTCCCACTGCCGAGCCTTGTCCGCCAGCTTTGTCTATTAGGTAATCATGATTTTCCACCCATTGGGAATACACTGCAATGACTTTCACTGGGAATGCTCGTCTTTGAATCCAGCCTCCGTAATAAAGGATCTTTTTTTTCCCCAAACACTGCGACAAAATGAAACTAGGTTTTTTTGTGAAATCTGTCGTCACTATGTTTAAACAACGCAGTGCGCAAACATTTTTTTAACACAATGTACAATGTAAATCTATGCATTCTTACTACTAAACTCTGCATAATGGTATCTCAATGCGCATGTAGGTGCATTTAACAGTGTTGTTTCTACATTAACTGGGACCTTACTAACATCTTTCTTGAATGTTTCTGAGAGCAGTATTATTTAACAGTAACAACACTGTATTTATTGCTTCTGCCCGTTAATACTGTACAGGTCCAATTTTGCCAAGGTGCAAGCAAGCAGCAGGGAGCCTCGCCCGCCGACACGGGTATTGAAGTTACCGGCGATTTTCCTACCCTTGTTTACTGGATATCACATGGCTGGCAGGCAGGGCTTTCCCGCTGGTAGCCCACCCTTGTAAAAGTTGGCCCTTCCATTTGTTTAATTGCTTTTTATACTATGCAGTTCTCCTGCAGTTCAGTAGATTTAAACATTTTCCCAATTTTGTAAAACAATAGTGATATGATAACAGTAACAGTTTCACAGCAAATTCTTGTTTAAATAGTTCGAACTTTAGAAATGGCAGCTTTTCAGCATAATCACTTCCACTGCAGATTTAATCAATTTACCCTGCAGATTTCGTCCATTTACCCTGCAGATTTCGTCCATTTACACTAGATTTTGTCGATTTACACTGCAGATTTTGTCCCTTTACACTGCAGATTTTGTCCATTTACACTGCAGATTTAGTCCATTTACACTGCAGATTTCATCCATTTACATTGCAGATTTCGTCCATTTACACTGCAGATTTCGCCCATTTACACTGCAGATTTAGTCCATTTACATTGCAGATTTGGCCCATTTACACTGCAGATTTAGTCCATTTACACTGCAGATTTCGTCCATTTACATTGCAGATTTAGTCCATTTACATTGCAGATTTAGTCCATTTACACTGCAGATTTAGTCCATTTACATTGCAGATTTAGTCCATTTACACTGCAGATTTTGTCCATTTGCACTGCAGATTTTGTCCATTTGCACTGCAGATTTCGTCCATTTGCACTGCAGATTTTGTCCATTTACACTGCAGATTTTGTCCATTTACACTGTAGATTTCGTCCATTTACACTGCAGATTTCGTCCATTTACACTGCAGATTTAGTCCCTTCACCCTGCAGATTTCATCCATTTACACAGTAGATTTCGTCCATTTACCCTGCATATTTAGTCCATTTACACTGCAGATTTTGTCCATTTACACTGCAGATTTCGTCCATTTGCACTGCAGATTTAGTCCGTTTGCACTGCAGATTTCATCCATTTACACTGCAGATTTCGTCCATTTGCACTGCAGATTTCATCCATTTACACTGCATATTTAGTCCATTTACACTGCAGATTTATTCCATTCGATGAAGTTCAGCGACCACACCAGTGAAATAATGTTTGCATGAATCAGCAACTTTTTAATATATGAACCAAATGTCTAAATCAGATTGTATTAAATGAAGGATGTTTCACACGCTGAATAAACTAAATACATTTTTTTTGTAGATTTCTTTCCTGTCTCATTTTTGAAATCAAGTTAATCTTTAATGGAACACTGGAGAATGGAGAAGGAGCTTCCTGTGTTAACACGTGTAATTGGTTTATACCAAGCTGGTATTTTCTAAACTAAACACTTCAGTATTAATGCCTTTAATGAATTGCCACATTTCTGTTTGAGTCCCATTGCAACAGCCCGTATTAGCACAGAATATCATAATGTAAGATCTTTGCAGAGATGATTCTATTTACTTTAGTTTTGTAACAGACAAACTAAACAAGCTACTGACCCTGGCACTTGGTCTCTCCAGCTCAGCTGCTGTTCATTGAATGGTGTCAGTGCCAGAATGAGAGTAGTTCAGAATTTTCCATGGTGGTAAATGGCTGCCTCACTGAGGGGGGAGGAGCAGACCTGAAAACCAAGTGCTTGTTGTCCACTCATGGACTATGAAGATGGCCCTAGGGCAGTGTTATCCAATACATTAATCACATGTGGCTAATTGCATGTCTGATTAGTAAATAAGAATGAAGTAATACTTCCATCTCAATATATCTCAAGGTCGTCGTCGTACGTGTCTTCACACTGCTCCCTTTGGGGAACTGTATGAAGTGGTGGAAGGATTTCTGGCCGCGTTAACACTCTTTCCGTGACCGTAACCATCTACATACCAGCCATTAGGGTGGTTAGTCCTATGGCGGGAGGGTTTTACGGGCTCCCACAACCCATACGAGGGGGGGAGCCACCCACACCCACGGACGCAAGTATCCCGCTGGATGTCAACCCAGAATTTAGAGCCGGAGCTCCGACTCTACTTGCCGGGACTGTCTGGAGCGGGGTTTGAAACCCGACACCTTCTGGCCCAGCGGCGGGGATGCTACCGCTACACCAAAGGCCCACTCCGATCTCAAGGTGATCTCAATAGAAATAGCAGAAGTCTGGAATTCTCTTCCCCCAAAAGGCTGTGGCTGCCGGGTCAATTGAAATTTTCAAGACTGAGATAGATTTTTCTTAGGTAAGGGCATCAGGGGAACTGGAGCTAAGACAGGTAAATGGAGTTATGGGGCAGTATGGCCACCACCTGTTCCTATATTCCTATTACAGCCTGGGTAGAAGAGAGGTGCTAGAACAGTGTTGTCCAATATATTAGTCGCTAGCCATATTTGGTTAATTGATATTCCAGATGGTATTTCTGATTAGTAAATTTCAATACTCCTATTCGCACAGCGTATATATGTGAACTTTAACCTTTTTGTGGGTTGGTAAAATGATAGGGTGAAAAGCAGAGCGCGTACGTGTTTTTTGATTGTTGTGAATGCTTTACTTCCTTGGTTACTGAATGGTGGTAGATGTTTGTTAAGTAAATATACACACGTGAAATATATTGTGTATTGTGAGTATATGCAAGGCATTTTCTACTAAAATTAATGCAAGTGGCTAAAACAGTGTCACTGTAGCGAAACTTGTGATTAGTTAGCGATTTCTATTGGACCGCACTGTCCTAGAAGAGCCTCCTCAGACAAGGGAGCAATACAAGAGTAAGGAAGTCTTACTACAATTGTACAGGGCCTTGGTGAGATCACACCTGGAGTACTGCCCACAGTTTTGGTCTCCTTATCTGAGGAAGGATATACTTGCCTTAGAGGCTGTGCAACAAAGGTTCACTAGATTGATTCCTGGGATGAGAGGGTTGTCCTATGAGGAGAGAATGAGTAGACTCGGCCTATACGCTCTGGAGTTTAGAAGAATGAGAGGTGATCTCATGGAAACATACAAGATTCTGAGGGGGATTGACAGGGTAGATGCTGAGAGGTTGTTTCCCCTGGCTGGAGAGTCTAGAACTAGGGGGCATAGTCTCAGGATAAGGGGTCAGCCATTTTATACTGAGATGAGGAGACATTTCTTCACTCAGAGGGTTGTGAACCTTTGGAATTCTCTACCCCAAAGGGCTGTGGATGCTGAGTCTTTGAACATATTCAAGTCTGAGATAGATTTTTGGACTCTAGGGGACTCAAGCGATATGGGGATCGGGCAGGAAAGTGCAGTTGAGCTCGAAGATCAGCCATGATCTTATTGAATGGCAGAGCAGGCTCGAAGGGCCGTATGGCCTACTCCTGCTCCTAATTCTTATATTCTCATGTTCTTATGTACCCTTAGACCTAGACTTGGGTATTTTTTTTTGTTAATGCGATGTGGGCATCACTGGCAAGGCCAGCATTTATTGCCCATCCCTAATTGCCCTTGAGAAGATGGTGGTGAGCTGCCTTCTTGAACCGCTGCAGTCCGTGTGGTGAAGGTACTCCCACAGTGCTGTTAGGGAGGGAGTTCCAGGATTTTGACCCAGCGACTTTGAAGGAACGGTGATATACTTCCAAGTCAGGATGGTGTGTGACTTGGAGGGGAACTTGGAGGTGGTGGTGTTCCCATGCGCCTGCTGCCCTTGTCCTACTAGGTGGAAGAGGTTGCGGGTTTGGGAGGTGCTGCCGAAGAAGCCTTGGTGAGATGCTGCAGTGCATCTTGTAGATGGTACACACTGCAGCCATGGTACGCCGGTGGTGGAGGGAGTGAATGTTTAAGGTGGTGGATGGGGTGCCAATCAAGCGAGCTGCTTTGTCCTGGATGGTGTCGAGCTTCTTGAGTGTTGTTGGAGCTGCACTCATCCAGGCAAGTGGAGAGTATTCCATCACACTCCTTACTTGTACCTTGTAGATGGTGGAAAGACTTTGGGGACTCAGGAGATGAGACACTCGCCGCCGAATACCTAGCCTCTGAATTATACAGAATTAAAACTTATAAAGGGGGAAAGTAGTGTTTGGCATGAAAGAGGAGACCAAGGTCCTTGGAATCAGCTTTAACAATGGTGGCGGTGATCCTCATGATCTCAGATGGTGAGTTCCATGAAGAAGGACTGAGCATGGATCCATCCAAGGTGATGTCTCCTGAATGTGAAGAGGCAGCTTGGGAACTGCAAGATGAGTTAAACAAATTATGTAAGAATGCATAACAATTGTGGATTAAATTTAATACAGACAGCTGGAAAGTACTGCATCCAGGAAGAAACATCATGGACAACACACAGA
Source organism: Somniosus microcephalus (assembly GCF_052327205.1). Classification (NCBI taxonomy): domain Eukaryota; kingdom Metazoa; phylum Chordata; class Chondrichthyes; order Squaliformes; family Somniosidae; genus Somniosus; species Somniosus microcephalus. The sequence continues at coordinate 202,561,992 of NC_140993.1, read as the reverse complement.
CTTGGTGCATAGTAAAGTTGAGAGATCTGGGGTTTTAATCAACTCAATCTTCAACAGCCTAGAAATGTGGGCATGCTCACCTTTATGCACACAGGGGGCACAGGGCACATTCCCTGTACTTGAATGGTGAAGCAACAGATGCTCCCAATATTGGGCATCAGGCCTCATTTCAATGGAGCCAGCAAAGAGGAAACCAAAATCGGGCCTCTGCTAGCGTCACAGCGTCCCTCGGGTAAACAAATCCAGAGATCAGGGGAGCAGCGATCCATGTTCTTTAAATGTGGAGTTGAGCACTTCTTTTCCCTGGCTCCACATTCAGGTAAGCAAGTTTCAAAAACTTACCTTTTTGGTAGCAGGCGGTTCCAAGGTCTGGTTTTACTGAGTGCAGCTGGTGTTGTCGCCGGCTGCCTCAGGGCAAACCAGTCTTGGAATGGGGACTTCAAACAGGCGTTCAGCCCCTTATTTGTATATGCAACGGGCCTAACGCCTGTTTAAGGTATGGGCCCTGGACACCTGCTTTTTTCCTGTACAAATACTTTCAGCTCAAAATGTGCACGTGCATCCTATTCACCATATTGGGGGTTTAGTAGGCGGCACGGCACGGCCAAATTTATAGACCAACATGTCTATTCATTGTAGAGTAGCAGCCAAAGAAGACAAATAGATTTCTGAACTATAGAGGTAGCAGGTCAAGACTGCACCCCCACTACCCACCTCCCCCCCGCAGACATTTCTTGTCATGAACATAGGCCAATAATGTAGCCCTAATTGTTGGACCCGCGTTTGCAGTTAGAGAGGCTCCAGGATGGGACCAGAGTGTCACAAAATTACCTCCATGTAGCCAAAACAATAGAATACAAACCAGAGGAGATCATGTTCAAACCATACAGTGCTCTGGTTAGACCACACTAAGTACCAGGTCCAGTTTTTGATCACCGAGACACAATGGAGACATTTAAGCCCAGGAGGCAGTGTAGGGAAGAGTCATGAGGCTGATCACTAGTGTGTGAGGGTCTGAGTCAGCAAGAAAGACTGGAGAAACTTGGAAGTACATTTTTGTCTTCACTACCTGGGCTGTAATCAGTAGAATGAATCACCACACATTATAAAACCTATCTGATTTTCATTTGACTGAAAGCAATGGAATGAAAATTGGGCAGGTTCTATAACAGGCAATCTGCTCCACCAGATTACTGCCCAGATAGTGAAGATGAAAATTTACCCGTTGTTTGTTTTTCAACCTTCAAAGGAGGCATTTGAGATGATCTTAGACAGGCAAATATGATAGTAAATAGTACAGAAAAGGTAGATCTGGAACACAATTTTAGCCATCAACCATGTTAGTAGGGCAAGAGTACGGAAGTTCAAATTAGTGTAAAGCAGATTTGGGACTGATATCAGGAAATTCTTAATGCAAAGAGCGAGAGCATGGACTGGACTTCCAGGTAGTGTACTGGAGGTGGAAACCCTGGAATCATTTAAGAAGCAGTCGACTGCAGAGTCTGTCCAGCTGTAGAATAGGAGCACTAGTAGGAGTAGCGAATACAAAGATCGCTTCACTAATGAGGCTTTCTGGATTATTGTTGACAGTATGAGGAAACAAGAGAAATGACCTCTACTGATCAGAAGGGCAACCCACCACTAAGACAAGGTAGGCAATTCATCTGGAGCTCAAAGTAGTCTCCGCAATCTGGTTCATTTTTGTGGAAGTAGGTGTTTAATTTTGAAAGGAAGTGCTAAGGTTAGGAATGAGGAACACTCCTACATATGGCTTGGAGTGCCAATTATCCTACATTGCCAATCCAAGGAGGTTGCAAATGGCAGCCAAGTTTGCTTTCACACAAGAGTATTGTTAATCCTAAAATAGCCAATCGGTTATTGGAGGGGAAGCATAAAATAAATGCTCGAGCTGGCCGACCTGTTTATGACCAGCTGAGATTGTTCTAATGATCATTATTCACAGATAATACTAACTGCACAAAAGTAGGCACTTTGTTTTTTTAACATCACTTAGCAAGATTTTTTACACTTCAATCCATTAGACCCAGTAATACATACGCTGTAGTATTAGCCATGGCTCAGTGACTCTTGCCTCTGAGTCAGAAGGTTTTGGGTTCAACTCCCACTCCAGAGACTTGAGCACATAATCTAGCTGACACTCCAGTACAGTACTGAGGGAGTTCTGCACGGTCATAAGAACATAAGAATTAGGAGCAGGAGTAGGCCATACAGCCGTTGGAGCCTGCTCCACCATTCCATGGCTGATCTTCGACCTCAACTCCACTTTCCCACCCGAGCCCATATCCCTTGATTTTCCCTCGAGTCCCTAGGGACGGTGCAGTCTTTCAGATGAGATGCTAAACCGAGCCCAGTCTGCCCTCTCAGGTGGACATAAAAGATCCCACGACACTATTCAAAGAAGAGCAGGGCAGTTCTCCCTGGTGTCCAGGCCAATATTTATCCTTCAACCAACATCACTAAGAAAATGATTATCTGCTCACATTGCTGTTTGTAGGACCTTGCTGTGTGCAAATTAGCTGCAGCATTTCCAATTTCCAACATTACAACAGTGACTACTCTTCAAAAGTACTTCATTGGCAGTGATGCACTTTGGGATGTCCTGAGGTCATGAAATGTGCTATATAAATGCAAGTCTTTTTTCTTTTGTGCGGCCTGTAATTCTCTGTAAAATTTATTTTCGGAAGATAATGCCTTCATCAGGTGCCATCGTGCGAGGACTAGTAGTGGCAAACAACAAATTAAACCCATTACCCACAATGATGAGGCTATCGCAGCGATAATAGGCTGGCAACTGGTACAGGGCCTGGGGGACACTGAGGTTTGTGGAGATGCTGCTTGTATAATGCTAATCACATTTTATTGCAACCATTGTTCTAGCTAAGGGAAAGTTTCACAATTTATCCAAAGCTTCTAATACAGTTAATTTGTTCCCGAGAAGAAACCAAGCCAGTCAATTCAAATACAAACATCCTATGTGTCCTTTAAAGTATACGTTTTGATTGCTGGCTCCATTTGATTTGAAAGAAACATTTTTCTGGTCAGCCATCAAAGAATTTTGAAAGACTATCTTGGGGAATCTGAGGCAATAGACCCCCACATAAAGTTTGGGGCAGTGATCTTCCTTTGAGAACAGTTTTACATTGAATTTTACTGCAGGAGATGTGATTTTTATTTTGTATATTCCAAAGTGGAATAGCTAGGTTTTGTATGTTACTGTAAATCTGCTTGTCTTTGCTACTGTTTATTTAATTATCTATCTATATATATAAATCGGTACATCTGTCTGTCTGTCTGTCATTCTGTCTGTCTGTCTGTCATTCTGTCTGTCATTGCCTGTGCGTCTGTCGGGCTATGCGCTCGAAAGTTACAGGGCGTACCTACGCGCGCGTTACCTCCAAAGAAAGCTTACGCTTCCGAGACGGTTTTAAGCGTATTTACGTTTCGGCCGGGCTAAAATCGCGCCCGCGGTATCCCAAAAACCTTCAACATTCCGCTCATTAGCATCTCATTATCCGCTCATTAGCGACAGAGTGACCTCGAGCTCGACCAATCGTACGCCGGGTTGCTGGCGTGTGCCGCCGGGCCAATCGGTGCGTGTGTGGCCGGGCCTTATCGTTCTGAACCGAGGTGAGTCGCCGCCATCTTGATTCCAAACTTTTCCTTTCTTTTTCCCGCTTTCTGCGTCTTAAAAAAAAACTTTGCTTTTAAAACACATATTGTTTTTTTTAAAAATGATTTAGAAAGTAATTAACTTATCTAATCTCATTAATTTTCCTACCTTTCCCCGTTTTTCCAGGTAGGCCTAGAAGCCTCGGCGTCTCCTCCGCACCCACGCCCGAGCTAGGCACCTCCCAGCCCCACTCGAAGGCTGGAGGGCCGAGCCTCAGCCCAGCGCCGCTAGGGTGCGCGCGCAGCAGGAGCTGAGACGCGGCGTCTCTCTCTGGCTCGGCCGGGGGGCGGGGCTTGCTGAGCATCGACGGTTACCCTGGCAACCGGCCCCGCCGTCCGTCTCGCACAGCCTCCCTTCCCCCCCTCCCTTCCCCCCCTCCCTTTCCCCCCCCGTCCCTCCCCTCCCCCTCCCCTCCTCCTCTTCCCCCCAGTCACTCTCTCTCTTCCCCCCAGTCGCTCTCTCTCTTCCCCCCAGTCGCTCTCTCTCTTCCCCCCAGTCGCTCTCTCTCTTCCCCCCAGTCGCTCTCTCTCTTCCCCCCAGTCGCTCTCTCTCTTCCCCCCAGTCGCTCTCTCTCTTCCCCCCAGTCGCTCTCTCTCTTACCCCCAGTCGCTCTCTCTCTCTCTTCCAACAACAACATGCCCTCGAAAAAGCCTCGGCACCGCCGGGCACTTCAGCTAGTTGTTAATAAATCTGCTTGTAGTTTATAGCCCACAATCTGATTGTGTGTTTATCCTACTACTTTCTGAAGTCAAAGAAACCACATGAGGACACGTAATATATTTAGTAAGACCAAATGCCCAGAAAATGGGTGTGTGAAGACACACTCTGGAAAATGGGTGTGTGAAGACACACTCTGGAAAATGGGTGTGTGTCACACTCTGGAAAATGGGTGTGTGAAGACACACTCTGGAAAATGGGTGTGTGAAGACACACTCTGGAAAATGGGTGTGTGAAGACACACTCTGGAAAATGGGTGTGTGAAGACACACTCTGGAAAATGGGTGTGTGAAGACACACTCTGGAAAATGGGTGTGTGAAAACACACTCTGGAAAATGGGTGTGTGAAGACACACTCTGGAAAATGGGTGTGTGTCACACTCTGGAAAATGGGTGTGTGAAGACACACTCTGGAAAATGGGTGTGTGAAAACACACTCTGGAAAATGGGTGTGTGAAGACACACTCTGGAAAATGGGTGTGTGAAGACACACTCTGGAAAATGGGTGTGTGAAGACATACTCTGGAAAATGGGTGTGTGAAGACACACTCTGGAAAATGGGTGTGTGAAGACACACTCTGGAAAATGGGTGTGTGAAGACACACTCTGGAAAATGGGTGTGTGAAGACACACTCTGGAAAATGGGTGTGTGAAGACACACTCTGGAAAATGGGTGTGTGAAGACACACTCTGGAAAATGGGTGGGTGAAGACACACTCTGGAAAATGGGTGTGTGAAGACACACTCTGGAAAATGGGTGTGTGAAGACACACTCTGGAAAATGGGCGTGTGAAGACACACTCTGGAAAATGGGTGTGTGAAGACACACTCTGGAAAATGGGTGTGTGAAGACACACTCTGGAAAATGGGCGTGTGAAGACACACTCTGGAAAATGGGTGGGTGAATACAGACTCTGGAAAATGGGCGGGTGAAGACACACTCTGGAAAATGGGTGTGTGAAGACACACTCTGGAAAATGGGTGTGTGAAGACACACTCTGGAAAATGGGTGTGTGAAGACACACTCTGGAAAATGGGTGTGTGTCACACTCTGGAAAATGGGTGTGTGAAGACACACTCTGGAAAATGGGTGTGTGTCACACTCTGGAAAATGGGTGTGTGAAGACATACTCTGGAAAATGGGTGGGTGAATACAGACTCTGGAAAATGGGTGTGTGAAAACACACTCTGGAAAATGGGTGTGTGAAGACACACTCTGGAAAATGGGTGGGTGAAGACACACTCTGGAAAATGGGTGTGTGAAAACACACTCTGGAAAATGGGTGTGTGAAGACACACTCTGGAAAATGGGTGTGTGAAGACACACTCTGGAAAATGGGTGTGTGAAAACACACTCTGGAAAATGGGTGTGTGAAGACACACTCTGGAAAATGGGTGTGTGAAAACACACTCTGGAAAATGGGTGTGTGAAAACACACTCTGGAAAATGGGTGTGTGAAGACACACTCTGGAAAATGGGTGTGTGAAGACACACTCTGGAAAATGGGTGTGTGAAGACACACTCTGGAAAATGGGTGTGTGAAGACACACTCTGGAAAATGGGTGTGTGAAAACACACTCTGGAAAATGGGTGTGTGTCACACTCTGGAAAATGGGTGTGTGAAGACACACTCTGGAAAATGGGTGTGTGAAGACACACTCTGGAAAATGGGTGTGTGAAAACACACTCTGGAAAATGGGTGTGTGTCACACTCTGGAAAATGGGTGTGTGAAGACACACTCTGGAAAATGGGTGTGTGAAAACACACTCTGGAAAATGGGTGTGTGTCACACTCTGGAAAATGGGTGTGTGAAGACACACTCTGGAAAATGGGTGTGTGAAGACACACTCTGGAAAATGGGTGTGTGAAGACACACTCTGGAAAATGGGTGTGTGAAGACACACTCTGGAAAATGGGTGTGTGAAGACACACTCTGGAAAATGGGTGTGTGAAGACACACTCTGGAAAATGGGTGTGTGAAGACACACTGGAAAATGGGCGTGTGAAGACACACTCTGGAAAATGGGTGTGTGTCACACTCTGGAAAATGGGTGTGTGAAAACACACTCTGGAAAATGGGTGTGTGAAGACACACTCTGGAAAATGGGCGGGTGAAAACACACTCTGGAAAATGGGTGTGTGAAGACACACTCTGGAAAATGGGTGTGTGAAGACACACTCTGGAAAATGGGTGTGTGAAAACACACTCTGGAAAATGGGTGTGTGAAGACACACTCTGAAAATGGGCGGGTGAAGACACACTCTGAAAATGGGTGTGTGAAGACACACTCTGAAAATGGGTGTGTGAAGACACACTCTGAAAATGGGTGTGTGAAGACACACTCTGAAAAATGGGTGTGTGAAGACACACTCTGAAAATGGGCGGGTGAAGACACACTCTGAAAATGGGTGTGTGAAGACACACTCTGAAAATGGGTGTGTGAAGACACACTCTGAAAATGGGTGTGTGAAGACACACTCTGAAAATGGGCGGGTGAAGACACACTCTGAAAATGGGCAGGTGAAGACACACTCTGGCTCTTAGGAGGGAGAGGGCTTCCTTATGGGAGTGATGTTTGGTGCAGAGCATGAAGAAAATATTTAGAATCATATCATACAGCACATTTGACTCATCGTGCATATGCTGGCTGTTTGAAAGAGCTATCTAGTTAGTCCTATTCCCCTACTCTTTCCCCATAGCCCTGCAAATTTTTCCTTTTCAAGTATATAGCTAGTTCCCTTTTGAAAGTTACCAATGAATCTGCTTCCACTACCCTTTCAGGCAGTGCATTCCAAATTATAAAAACTCATTACATAAAAATAATTCTATTTACCTTCCTTCTGGTTCTTTTGCCAATTATCTTAAATCTGTGTCCTCTGGTTACCGACCTTGCTGCCCATGGAAACCGAGTTTCTCCCTATCTACTCTTATCAAAACCCCATATACAACAACAACTTGTATTTAGATAGCACCTTTAACGTAGTAAAATGTCCCAAGGCACGTCACAGGAGTATTAAAAGACAAAAAATTTGACACCGAGCCACATAAGGAGAAATTAGGGCAGATGACCAAAAGATTGGTCAAAGAGGTAGGTTTTAAGGACTGTCTTAAAGGAGGAAAGAGAGGTAGAGAGGCGGAGAGGTTTAGACAGGAATTCCAGAGCTTAGGCCCTAAGCAACGGAAGGCATGACCACCAATGGTTGAGCAATTATAATCAGGGATGCTCAAGAGGGCAGAATTAGAGGAGCTCAGATATCTCGGGGGGTTGTGGGGCTGGAGGAGATTACAGAGATAGGGAGGGGCGAGGCCATGGAGGGATTTGAAAGGATGAGAATTTTGAAATCCAGGCGTTGCTTAACCGGGAACCAATGTAGGTCAGCGAGTGCAAGTTAGGACATGGGCAGCCGAGTTTTGGATGACCTCAAGTTTACGTAGTGTAGAATGTGGGAGGCCAGCTAGGAGTGCGTTGGAATAGTCAAGTCTAGAGGTAACAAAGGCATGGATGAGGGTTTCAGCAGCGGATGAGCTGAGGCCAGGGTGCAGACGGGTGATGTTACGGAGGTGGAAATAGGCGATCTTCGTAATGCGGTGGATGTGTGGTCAGAAGCTCATTTCAGGGTCAAATATGACACCAAGGTTGCGAACAGTGTGGTTTAGCCTCAGACAGATGTATAATTTTGAATACCTCTATTAAAACTCTGCTTAACCTTCTCTGCTCTAAGGAGAACAATTCCAGCTTCTGTAGTCTCTCCATATAACTGAAGTTCCTCATCCCTGGGACCATTCTGGTAAATCTCCTCTGCACCCTCTCCAAGGCCTTGACATTCTTCCTAAAGCATGGTGCCCAGAATTAGACACAATGCTCCAGCTGATACCTAACCAGTGATTTTTAAAAGTTTTGTATAATTTCCTTGCTTTTGTACTCTATATGTCTATTTATAAACCCAAGGATCCTGTATGCCTTTTTAACAGCCTTCTCAACTTGTCCTGCCACCATCAAAGTGAAGCGCCCGGTCTCTCTCTTCCTGCAGCTCCTTTAAAATTCTACCAATTTTAAAATTGAAGGTAAAAATCCAGAAACATAACAGGGCCATCAAGCTTGCCTCAGCACTCCATCAGCTGCATCACTTGAAGCAAGTGCAAGCCCAGATATACACATTTCAGAGAGTATGAGTGAGTGCTATGTTTTTAGCCCTTTTCTAACCTACTTGCCCTAGATTATTTTGGCTCTGGTATTTTAGATCCCAATTCCCTATTCCTTTTGGGAGCATCCAGCCTTGTCTGAGAATCTAGGAAGTGGACAGCAAACTATGTCTGGTAATTCCTTTTGCAACTGGACTTATCCTATACCTCCATAAGATCTCACGGTTCAGACCTCAAAATTTAAAATACTGTAAATTTATTTTACGTAGATAAACAAGCACAAAACATATGGCAGTTATATAATTACTGTAGACTTGCTTCTACCTAAAACCTCAAGTGGACAAAATAAAAAAGATAGGAACTAAACTAATGCTTTGTAAATAACATCTAAGTAACAGTGCTCCACCTAGATTTTTTTTTAACCACTGTAGGAACCTAATTAATCTAAACTTTCTTGGAAATTCAAACTGATTCTTCTCTCTTTCAGGAGTTTCAAACTGATAAGCCATTTTTATATTACGTAAAAAAGTAACTGGGACTTTTTGAATATCTGACCAAATTTATAAAGCAACTGTCAATAATATACAAACTGAATCAATCACATACCATTATTGAAGTTTGAATTATTGCTCTTGCCAGCTTGTACACAGAAAAACTTATACAACATTGTATCGGGATAGACTGGGTATAGGGAATCTGAAATGCAGTCTTTTTTTTTTAACTGCTTGTGTACTGTGGCAGGATTTAAAGGAACGGACACTTAAATCAAAGCTAAACAAAAATAGATTGTTTTTGTCACTGAGTTTGAGGAGGGATAATGCAGAGTGAATCATCAATCAGAGTGAGATACAATGTGGCTATGGATCCTACAGACATGCTTCACGAGTCCAACTAATATTGAATTGAAACTTGTATTGATATTGAATTGAAAAGATGGATGTCTAACTGTTCCCTCTGCTTCAAATCAGTGTGGAATTAAGATGGCCGCAGAGTTAGCTCACAAGTAACCGTGAAGTATTTTGTTTATTGCTGACTGATTCATATCAACAAACCTTGCATAGGCTCTGAAGTGGAATCAATTCCATCAGCATGTTTTAGTTAGAGAAGATAAAAACAAGGGACAGGACCGCCAGCTTCCTACTGTCCATGTGCTTTTCAGTTAAGTTGACAGATACTGTACTTCTGCTGTATGTGAGCAGCTCAGTACTGATTCTGCATTGTGCTTTTTTACTGTAACTTGCTCTGCATTACATTTATCAGCCTTAGAATAAAATTCAATGTTAGGCATCAGGAATGCAGACATTCCATAGGCTGTGAGCCTAGTACTTCATTGACTGTAATTCGCTTTGGGACATCCTGAGGTTGTGAAAGATGCTGTAGAAATGAAAGTCTTTCTTCCTTTTATCCTTCAAAATGTGCCATTCACAGTCAATCTAGAAATGGCAGGTAAGCTACTAAGCAATTGGAAAAGTTTAAGAATGATTTGGTGACAATTATGAGATTATATCATAGAAATACATAGAGGATGAAACAGAGAAACAGGCCACTTGGGCCAACAAGTCCGTGTCAGCGTTTACCCTCCACTGGACCATGTGTCATTAAACAGCCAAAAGATGCCCTAACTGCCACACTGATCAACAGTAGTGGTACAGAGACACTGAAAATACCTGTTAGTTTGAGACAGGTGAAAACAAGAGTGTCACTGAAAGTGGTCTTACCAAATTGGATTTCTTCTGTACCGAGGAAATCAATGAAACCTACAAATACTGCAAAATGAGTAACAGACCCAAACCCCGTTGAAACAATTGGGTCAGATTTTTTTTTTTTAATTCATTCTCGCTAACAAGGCTGGCATTTGTTGCCCATTCCTAGTTGCCCTTCAGAAGGTGGGAGAGAGCCTTCTTCTTGAACAGTTGCAGTCCATGTGGTGAAGGTGTTCTCACAGTACTATTCGGGAGAGAGTACCAGGATTTTGACCCAGCGACGATGAAGGAACGGCAATATATTTCCAAGTTGGGATGGTGTGTGACTTGGAGGGGAACTTGGAGGTGATGGTGCTTCCATACACCTGCTCCCCTTGTCCTTCTAGGTGCTGGATTTTGCAAATTTGGGAGGTGATGTCGAAGAAGCTTTGGTGAGTTGCTGCAGTGCGTCCTGTGGATGGTACACAGTGTGCCGGAGGTGGAGGGAATGGATGTTTAAGGTGGTGGATGGGCTGTCGATCAAGCTGACTGGTTTGTCCCGGATGGTTTTGGGCTTCTTGAATGTTGTTAGAGCTGCACTCATCCAGGCAAGTGGAGAGTATTCCATCACACTCCTGACTTGTGCCTTGTAGATGGTGGGAGTCTGGAGGTGAGATACTTGCCACAGAATACGCACACCTAATGCCAATCTTCAGTGGCACAGTTCTAATTGGAATATCACAGGAGAAAGTTAGCAGGCCAATTTTGCATTGTTACATTAATCTACTGGTGATTAATAAAAGTAATCATCTTAACACTTCATTGCTCATGTTCAACAAAACAGAGATTGAGTTATTGGGGAAATTTTGTTCATATTCCCACTGTTTGTTTCACTTCCCTAGTCTCATCTTCAATTTTTCCACAATAAATGCCATTTGTGACTCATTTGCCTATATTCCCAAACCCTCCCCCTTGAATTTGGTGCCCTCTGTTTTGTTTCTGTCTCCAGCTCCAAACCATTTATGTACAATGTAAACAGCTATGGTCCCAGCACTGATCCCAGTGGCATCGCCGCTAGTGACCTGTTGCTATGTCGACACAGCTCCAGTCACAACCACCCTTTGCTTGTTCTGGTTTAGTTAATTTTCAGTACACCGCAGAAACTTGCCTCCTATAGCATGCCTATCTACTTTGTGGGCTAATCACTTGTGTAGCACAGGATCAAAAGCTGAAATTTGTTAAGGAAGACCTCCTTTCCATTAATCTGTGCCAACAACCTCTTACCATACCATACTTAAATGATTCATAACCCCTCTTTCAGCATATCTTCCAATACTTTACCCACAGCAGATGTTAGAGTCGCTGGCTGATGGTTCCCCAGATCATCTCAATGGCCCTCTATTAGCATTAGTGTTACATTAGCTACTTTCCCATCCTTGCTGGTGATTTTAACCCTTCTCGCTCAGCAGAAACCTGGCGGGTGGGCAGTTAAAATCGCCCTGGCACTTACCTGTCTGAAAGCCACCATGATCGCAACATCTGCAATTTTAACCTGCTCTCCTCAGCAGGCAGCAAGGACATGCACCCGGAGCCAACAGGGTCCTTCTTTACAGATACATGTTAGAGCCCGATGAAATCATTGAGACCCAACTGTAATTTTAACTCAGGCCTGAACAGGGAATCCACCTGGTGTTAAAATCGGGGCCAAGTGTCTAATGATTCCCTAAAGACAGTTACAAGGACTCAAACTTTTGTTTAACATCAAACTTTTTCATACATTTATTGAACATAATCAGTACTGTTTTGATGGTAGTGAAAGGAAATTGCAACACACAGCTGTGCATTGATCCAAAGCCAGTTAATGGAGCCTTCAAAGAAAATCAGCATTTCACACTACAGAGGACATTTTTGTATTCGTTCCTAGGATGTGAGCATCGCTAGCAAAGCCAGCGTTAATTACCCATCCCTAGTTGCCCTCGAGAAGGTGGTGGTGAACTGCCCTCTTGAACTGCTGCAGTCCCTGTGGTGAAGGTACTCCCAAAGTGCTGTTCAGGAGGGAGTTCCCAGCGACGATGAAGGAAGGCAATATATTTCCAAGTCAGGATGGTGCGTGTCTTGGAGGGGAACTTACAGGTAATGGTGTTCCCATGCGCCTGTTGTCCTTGTCCTTCTAGATGGTAGAGGTCGCAGGTTTGGGAGGTGCTGTCAAAGAAGCGTTGGCGAGATGCTGCAGTGCATCTTGTAGATGGTACACACTGCAGCCACATTGCGCCAGTGGTGGAGGGAATGGATGTTTAAAGTCGTGGATGAGGTGCCAGTCCTGGATGGTGTCGAGCTTGTTGAATGTTGTTGGAGCTGCACTCATCCAGGCAAGTGGAGAGTATTCCATCACACTCCTGACTTGTGCCTTGTAGATGGTGGAAAAGCTTTGGGGAGTCATGAAATGAGACACTCACCGCAGAAAACCCAGCCTCTGAGCTGCTCTTGTAGCCACAGTATTTATGTGGCTGGTCCAGTTAATTTTCTGGTCAATGACGACCCCCAGGATGTTGATGGTGGGGGATTCGACGATGGTAATGCCATTGAATGTCAAGGGGCGGTTGTTAGATGCTCTCTTGTTGGAGATAGTCATTGCCTGGCACTTCTTTGGCGCGAATGTTACCTGCCACTTATCAGCCCAAGCCTGAATGTCGTCCGGGTCTTGCTGCATGCGGGCATGGACTGCTTCATTATCTGATGAGTTGTGAATGGAACTGAACACTGTGCAGTCATCAGCGAACATCCCCACTTCTGACCTTATGATGGAGAGAGGGTCATTGATGAAGCAGCTGAAGATGGTTGGGCCAAGGATACTGCCCTGAGGAACTCCTGCAGCGTTGTCCTGGGGCTGTGATGATTGGCCTCCAACAACCACAACCATCTTCCTTTGTGCTAGGTATGACTCCAGCCAGTGGAGAGTTTTTCCCCTGATTCCATTGGCTTCAATTTTATTCGGGCTCCTTGATGCCACACTCGGTCAAATGCTGCCTTGATGTCAAGGGCAGTCACTCTCACCTCACCTCTGGAATTCAGCTTTTTTGTCCATGTTTGGACCAAGGCTGTAATGAGGTCTGGAGCCGAGTGGTCCTGGCGGAACCCAAACTGAACATCAGTGAGCAGGTTATTGGTGAGTAAATGTCGCGTGATAGCACTGTCGACAACACCTTCCATCACTTTGCTGATGATTGATAGTAGACTGATGGGGCAGAAATTGGCTGAATTGGATTTGTCCTGATTTTTCTGGACAGAACATACCTGGGCAGTTTTCCACATTGCGAGTGTTGTAGCTATACTGGAACAGCTTGGTTAGAGGTGTGGCTAATTCTGGAGCACAAGCCCGGATGTTGTTGGGGCCCTTAACCTTTGCTGTATCCAGTGCGCTGAGCCGTTTCTTGGTATCACGTGGAGTGAATTGAATTGGCTGAAGACTAGCTCCTGTGATGGTGGGGATCTCAGGAGGAGGCTGAGATGGATCATCCACTTGGCACTTCTGGCTGAAGCTGGTTGCAAACACTTCAGCCTTGTCTTTTGCACTCGCATGCTGGGCTCCACCATCATTGAGGATGGGGATGTTCATGAAGCACCCTTCTGATCTGGTAAAAATGAATCTATTCACTGTTGTGAATGCAAAGGATGGATTTTGACATGTTGCATCAGATGAAGAGTCCTCTCTGCCGACTACTGTTTCAACCGGGCTTGGAAGCTACACGTTGCTGTGTGCACCTGTCAGTGCCTCCCCAGCTCATGTGAAATCTCAGAGCTTTCAAGAAGCACTTAAAAATCAGAAAGCAGTCGATTTTTCTGGTTGAAGCCATCTTATTCTACACTATAAATGGAAAGAATAACAATATGAATCTAGAAGCCATGATTGAGATATCAATATAAAGGTATGAAACTGAACAAGGGTAAAACCAAATTCAGAAATAAGCGGGGTGGGGGTCGACCTTCCAATTGGTAATCACGTAAAATTGCTTAATGTGCTGAAGCTATGTTCCTATGTGTGTTGTTTCTACATATTTATTTTAAATGGGTTAAAGCCTGTGTAAAAATGCCATCTTTAGTGAACCATTTTAAACAGGAAAAGGGCCCGACTACTGGAAAGTAGCTAATGTTCTGTCAATGCTTAAAATGGAAAATGAGATGAGCCAGGGAAAATCAGGCCAGTGAGTTTAACATCTGCTGTGGGTAAAATATTAGAAAGTATCCTGAAGAATCACTCAGATATGGCAAGAGGGATTCAGCATGGAGTTACGTTTGGAGGTTCCAGTGTAAGAAGTTACATTTGTTAAATCTGGACTGTAAGGAGATAGACTAAAATCAATAATACAAAAGCGAAATACTGCGGATGCTGGAAATTTGAAATAAAAACAGAAAATGCTGGAAATACTCAGCCGGTCAGGCAGCATCTGTGGAGAGAGAAACAGAGTTAACGTTTCAGGTCGATGACCCTTCGTCAGAACTGGGAAAAGCTGGAGATGGAACAGGTTTTTAAACAATTGTAGGGGCAGGGAAAGGGTGAAGGGGAGGAAAGAACAAAAGGGAAGGTCTGTGATAGGATGGAAGGCAGGAGAGATTAAGAGACAAAAGGGATGATGGTGCAAGGCAAAAGGAGATGGTAATGGGACAAGTTAAGAAACAAAAGATGGCTCTAGATGAAGTGTAAATGGCACTGGCAGAAAGAGAGACAGCTGCCCTGTGAGAGAGAGAAAAACAATGGAAAAAAAGATAGGGGCAGAGGTTATGGTCTGAAATTGTTGAACTCGATATTGAGTCCAGAAGGCTGTAAAGTGCCTAATCGAAAGATGAGGTCTGTTCCTCGAGCTTACGTTGAGCTTCATTGGGACAGTGTGAGAGGCCGAGGACGGAGAGGTCTGAGTGGGAGTGGAGCGGAGAATTAAAGTGACAGGCGACCGGAAGCTCGGGGTCACCCTTACGGACTGAACGGAGGTGTTCTGCAAAGTGGTCACCCAATTGGAGTTTGGTCTCCCCAATGTAGAGGAGACCACATCGTGAGCAGCGAATACAGTATACTAAATTGCAAGAAGTAAATCGCTGTTTCACCTGCAAGGAATATTTGGGGCCCTGGACAGTGGGAAGGGAGGAGGTAAAAGGGCAGGTGTTGCATCTCCTGCGCTTGCACGGGAAGGTGCCGGGCGAAGGGGAAGGGGTGTTGGGGGTGATAAAGGAGTGGACCAGGGTGTCATGAAGGGAGCGGTCCCTTCAGAATGCTGACGAGGAGGTGAGGGGAAGATGTGTTTGGTGGTGGGATCACGCTGGAGGTGGCGGAAATGGCGGATTATGATCCGTTGAATGTGGAGGCTCATGGGGTAAAAGGTGAGGACAAGGGGAACCCCATCATGGTTCTGGGAGGGAGGGGAAGGGGTGAGAGCAGAAGTGCGGGAAATAGAATGGACACGGTCAAGGGCCGTGTCAATCACTGTAGAGAGGAATCCTCGGTTGAGGAAAAAGGAAGACATGTCGGAAGCACTAGTATGGAAGGTGGCATCGTCGGAGCAGATACGGCGGAGACGGAGAAACTGGGAGAATGGAATAGAATCCTTTCAGGAAGTGGGGTGGGAGGAAGTGTAGTCCAGGTAGCTGTGGGAGTCAGTGGGCTTGTAGTGAATGTTTGTCAATAGCCTATCCCCAAAGATGGAGACAGAGAAGTCGAGGAAGGGAAGGGAAGAGTTGGAGGTGGACCATGTGAAGGTGAGGGAAGAGTGGAAATTGGAAGCAAAGTGAATGAAATTTTCTAGTTCAGGGTGAGAGCAGGAAACGGCACTGATACAGTCATCAATGTACTGGAAAAAGAGGTGAGGGAGGGGACCTGAGTAGGACTGGAACAAAGAGTGTTCCACATATCCCACGAAAAGGCAGGCATAGCTAGGATCCATGCGGGTTCCCATAGCAACACCTTTAATTTGGAGGAAGTGAGTGGAGTCAAAGGAGACTAATCAGATCCAGGCTAGTTGAGACCTTCTTCCATTGAAACAAGGCATCCAAATAATTCTTGGAATTACTAACTGTCTGAGTCAGTTAGCTGCAAGGAATTGCATGTAATTACATAGAAATTATAATATAGATACAGGCCATTTGGCCCAACCAGTTCACACTGGTGTTTATCCTCCATATAAGTACTACAGGTAGACTATCCTTTATCCGAAAACCTTGGGACCAGCGGTGTTACAGTTTTCGGATTTCAGAAGGTTTTTCATCTTCGTATCTGACAACAAACACTGTTGCTTAGCAACAGCTTGTAAACACTCGGGCCCTGCCTTGGAAGCGTCTCTGAAGCTGTTGCTAAGCTACAGAGACTCTTTCCACAGCCTGACTGTTTAAAAAAAAAATGCGAGGGGAAGAAAAAAACCTAACAAAACGGCTGCTGATTTCTACCGTTAGATCGAGGTTTCCGGCTCCCCCTGCTCCGTATCTGAATTCCTTGACTTAGCGGGGGTCTGGGGCTCGACTGCCGCTGCCAGTTGTGGGAAAGCCAGATATTGGCTGACTCCTACACTAAGCTGGCCCGCAAATCAGGTCGGGGGGGGTGGGGGGAAGAAAAGACTATCGGACGGGCTGCTGCAGCTATCGGACAGGCCGCTGTATTGTTGGGTTCACTCTCCCGGTACCTCCTTCACACTGCCCGGCTCGGCCTGCAATCTCCTACCCAGGAGGGAACTCTGTGACCCTCTGCCCTGCTCACAGTGAAAGGCAGAGCTCCCGGACCACTCCTGTCATGTTTGGCGCCACTCGGGTCATGTCGTGCGCACGACTTACGCTCCACGAAAAAACTTTCGGTTTTTAGAGGTTTTCGGTTTTCGGAAGTGCGGATAAAGGATAGTCTACCTGTACTCCTAATCCCAAATGCTCGCCCTGCTCCTGTAACCCTTTATTCCCCCTTTCCTTCAACCACCTGTCGAAACTATTCTTAAAAGTCGCCAGGATGTTAAAATCGGGGCTGTGGTCTGTTACAATCATTGGCCGCAATTTTGCCAGCACTCAGAGGGCAGATTTGGAGGCGGGTCAGGTGTTAAATTCAAAATGATTGACGGCGGGTTGGGAACCCGCCACAAACCCGCCTCCACGCCAGTTTCCAAAGTGTCGGGTCTGCGACTTCAGACCAGACCCGACACCAAGTGGCGGGAGAGGCACTTAAGGTAGTTAACAGCTTGTTAACGCCTTGTTAAATGCTATTTTACCAGGCTTATTCCATTTTCACACATTTTCAACGTGTTTCACACCATTCGGCAAATATGCCAGCTGAGTGTGTTGCGTCTTCCGACGAGCTGAATAATTCACAGCTGCAACTGCTGCATAAAACCTAACCTTGCACATCAGTTCATTTTCAAATGGCCGAAGTTGCTGAGTTCATGATTTGGAGGACATCTGAGCTGTATTGAGGTTGTAAGTGTGTGCTGTGAACTCTATATGCACTGTCACCTCTTCGGAATAAGCTCTCTCCCCAGTGACTTACTGCTGATAATATCTCATCCTGAACTGCCATATAGAACAGCAGAATGGGAACCATTTATACTCTCTCATCCTGGTCCTCAGATTCGGAAGAAGATCATCTGCGGCAGCAGCAGAACCAGGCACAGCAGCAGCACCAACAAGAGCGCCAACCTTCTCCTCAGCTGCTGGATGCTGCACAGGGCAGAGGGCATTGGCAGGGCTGCACCGCGCCGCAGGAGATACCCCCAACACAGGATTTACAGGCAGAGGATGAGCTTCCTCAACATGAGTGAGCAGTGGTGCCAAAGGAAGCTGAGACTTTTGCGAGAGGTAGTCGCAGACATCTGCACAATGCTGGACCAAGACCTGCAGCCCAGAGGAGCAGGTGGACACCCCTTACCAGTGGCTGTCAAAGTCACCACTGCCCTCAACTTCTTTGCGTCAGGGTCCTTCCAGGGATCAGCAGCAGACATTAGCAGCATCTCCCAGTCGGCCGTCCACAGATGCATCATGCAGGTCACCGACGCCCTCTTTGCAAAGTCCACCAATTATATCCACTTTTCAACTGATGAAGCAAGTGTTACCGCGTGGGCGCTAGGCTTTGCCGCTCTGGCTGGCTTTCCACAGGTGCAGGACGTCATCGACTACACATGTGGCCATCAGGGCACCCCATCAGAACCCAGCTGTATTTGTCAACTGCAAGGGCTTCCACTCCCTTAACGTCCAGCTGGTGTGTAACCACAGGAAGAGCATCATGCATGCGTGCTCCAAGTACCCTGGCAGCTGCCATGACTCTTTCATCCTGCACCAGTCCACTGTGCCTCAGCACTTTCCAGATGGCTCCTTGGAGACAAGGGCTATCTCCTGAAGACATGGCTAATGACGCTGATGAGGAGGCCATCAAACGAGTCTGAGGAGTGCGACAATCAGAGCTACATTTCCACCAGAAGTGTCATTGAGCAAACAATAGGGTTGCTCAAAATGCGCTTCAGATCTGGTGGAACCGCACAGTACGCACCAGCCAGGGTCTCGAGCGTCATTGTGGTCTGCTGTGCCCTGCACAATATCGCACTGCAACGGGGATTAGCGCTGCCTGAGGAACAGGTCGCAGAGAGCACAGCCTCTTCGGAGGAGGAGGAGGAGGAGGAAGAACCAAATGAAGTTGCAGATGAGGAACACCTGGAGGAGGCGGCTGACCCAGTGCGACCAGCACGTGAGCACATTGCTGCCCGTCAGGCAAGGGATGGCCTAATCCATGCTAGATTCAACTAACCTTAGGCATCACAGACATGTGGCTGCCACATGCACATGAAGATTCACATGACTCCACTTCCACACCATAGAGCAGCCCTACAATTAACTGTGCATTCCTCGCCCTTTCACCACCATTGCTACAGATGAAAGGTGCCCTCACCCCTTGCTGTGCCATTTCCAATTGTGAGCACAGATAGGGCAGCGCATTGAAACATTCACATGATGACATAACTTTAATACAATAAAATAAAAGTACACAAACATTACACTGATTTATATGAAAGCACCCAAGTGACTACACTTGACTATTTATGTGTTAGCTTTCTCTTATGCGTGCTGCTGCGTGGTGCTCCCCTTGTGGCTTCAGCAGATGCAGTGACAGCCTGCTCACTTCCCTACTACGCCCGCTTAGATGCATTTGGTGATCGACCTCTGGGTCTTGGAGCCTGTGAGGGCCCTGCCAAAGTCTGCTCTTCCTGCGGTTGTGCAGGGGCAGACTCGGCCATCTCTGTTGGGGGAGGCATCTGGGGCTCTGGCCGAGGGGTTGGCAATGGGATGGCAGTGTGAGTGCTTGGCGAGGAGCCCCCACTTCCATTTCCCCTTCCACCACCATCCCTCTCATGGGCCACCCGCACATCTTTGCCACCAAGTTGCTGGAGATCAACTTACTGCATATCAGTGTGGCCATGAGGACCCATGTCTGTGCTGACATTCCTCATAACAAGGATGTCCATGAACCACTGGTTTCTCTCCTCGATAGATGCCCATCTATCCTCCAGAGCTGACTAGCTATTTAGAAGTTTTACCATGTTCTCCTGAGTCTGGCGATTTATGTCCTCCATGAAGGTTGCCATCCTTTCCATGGCGGGACCTACATTTGCCAGTGCCTGCACCATGGCACTGCTCATATTTGAGATGGACTCCTCCATTCTCTGCATACTCGCAGTGACCATGGTTGCTAACCCAGTCAGAGCCTCCTGCACCTGTTCCTGAAGCTCCAGCACCGCTCTCTTTCTGGATGGCCCCCGAGGCTCAGCATCTACATGCAGCTCAGCAAAGCTAGGAGAGTCCTGCAGCCTCCGACGGGAACTCTTCACTGTTGTCCCTGTCTCCCCCATCTGCTCTTGCGCACTTGCGAGTTGTGAGACACCAGGTGACAACACCAATCTATCTCGCGTTGGATTCATTGAGGTGTGCGTCTCTGCGCTGGTGCAGGATGTGCTCATTTCTGCTGATGTTGCTCCCGCAGAGTCTGGAGGTTCCTCTAAGGAGTCCTCCTGCTGTTCCTCCTGGACAGTAAGGAGGGAGGACTCTTGATGGTCCTGTGGGAGAGTAAAGACATGATTTAGATATGTAGGTTGCAGACACATCCCATTGTGTACATAATTAGCATTCAATTTCTAGGAACATCAGATCCCATATGAGTCACTCCTGAATGCCAAATCAGATGTTTGGAAAATAATTCTGTCACCAGGTTGTTCGACTGAGCCCCTCTCTCCGCCCCCCACTTCAAGCGCCTCAGCACCTCCAACAACGTCCAGTGCTGCCTCCTCAGCGTGGGTGAGCTGCGCCATGGATAGTGGTCCTCCTCCTGTTCTCTCCCTCCCTCTTATTGTGGGATCTCTTTTCCTGCAATGAGGGACAGAAGTGCAGTTTTAGTGAGAGTGATGGAATGAGTGTAAAGAATGGATAGGATAGATGTTTAGAGGGAGACTATGATGGAGTGAGGTGCCAATGCTAATTTTCCTCCTTGTGAGTTGTTAGTTGTTATCATTGCATAACATTGAGAGTGAGTGTGAGGGGTGCATATTCAGATGGGGATGTGATTCTGTACATAGGGAGAGAGGGATGGGTGATGGTACAAGGGATGTTGGGGTGAGTTAGGATGTGCAGGAGTAGAACTGGCAATGAAGAGTGGTGGGGATGTGAAGACAGACACAGCAGAATGAAGGTAAGTGTGCTGTTAATATCACTTTTGCTGAATGCAGGAGATCACTGAACCTCTTCCTACACTGGACCCAGGTGCGTGTACAGATAGACCTCACACTCACCTCCTCAGCTATTTGCAGCCAGGCTGCCTTGGTGTGCTGAGGAGGCTTCCTCCTTCCATCTGAAGGGAACAATACCTCCTTGCGCCCTCTTACTCCCTCCACAAGAACATGGAAGCAGTCATCATCAAAACGGGGATCAGCCTTTGTTCTAGGAGCAGTCATCTCACAAACACCAGCACTCGGGAGCATCAAAATGTAAATGAAAGGCAAAGCATACATGGCCCCCTTAAATACAGCGGCTTCAAATGCGTCATCACAGGCGAGCAGCAGACCCGCACCCACCGATTGGGCTTATTAAGCGTTACCAGGCCCAATCTACACAAAATCGTTAGCGCAGAGCAGCTGGAACCGGGAGCAGGTCCGGAACCCACCAAACACCTAACCCAATGCTGCAAGAGATTCCTGCTTCTCTGCAGAGATGGGATGACACTGTGAGAAGCATCTGGATGAGGCAAGAAGATAATCTCTGAAACATCTTTGGGTTCCTTTACCTATTTTACTCTAGATATTTTATGGCTTGTGAATTTCGGACTGTTCTCTCCTTATGTTTGCAAATAATGCTTCCACTTGCCCAGGTATCTCGATAAAATATCATAGTGAACTCACGATAAAGAGCAGAAAACCCTTCTTTATATTTCTTCCGCTATTAGTTCACAGAATCACAGAATCACAGAATCCACAGTGCAGATAGAGGCCATTTCGGCCCATCGAGCCTGCACCGACACATATCCCACCCGATCCCTGTAACCCCACGTATTTTAATCCCCTAACACTAAGGGTCAATTTATCATAGCCAAATCAACCTAACCTGCACATCTTTGGACTGTGGGAGGAAACCGGAGCACCCGGAGGAAACCCACGCAGACACAGGGAGAATGTGCAAACTCCACACAGACAGTCGCCCGAGGCCAGATTTGAACCCGGGTCCCTGGCGCTGTGAGGCAACAGTGCTAACCACTATGCCACCGTGCCCCCCATACTCCTTGTCTTCAAAAGTTGGACAATAATACACCAGTCCCTCCTTTAGACTTTGTGCCAAATGTGTTTATTAAGCAATAAATAAACAAGCAAATAATAGCAGAAACAAAATATATAGTTACAGCATTTCTTTAAATTTTACTATCTCCTAAGGTTTGAAAATAGTTTCTATAGATCAGGATCTGGATACTGGTCCCAGGCTGCACTGGGGGTTCCAGTAGAGCCTCATAAGTAGCAGAACTTCCACTCACCCCTTACAAGGACAGTGCCGCAGATGAGGCGGGGACCAGGATGAAACCTCCAAGATCTCGACCTCTCAGAAGGTCAGTGCATCTTCGGATGCTGGTACACACTGTGGGATAAGGCATACCTGCCTCATGAGTAGAGGTTGTGGATCCATGTCAGAGATCCAGGGCAGGGTAGGGCTTGTATGAACAATTCACATATTAAGTAGCTTGACTCCCATGAAATACACTACCCAGAGACCAAAACTTGTTGCAACATTATTTGAGTTAAGCTGGTTTCTAAATCTTTAATATTGTGACAGAATTAAAGCAGCCAATACCATGTCAAAGTTTGGACAAAAATGATTTGAGTTTTGTCAGTATTTTCAAAAATACTTTGATATTAGCAAGGGTGCAGTGTGGCTCATCTGAAAGAGGACTGGCAGTATGCCTCATGCAAGAAGATCAGGCCAGGGGTTCATAGAATCATAAAAATTTATGGCACAGAAGGAGGCCATTCAGCCCACCATGTCTGTGCCAGCCGAAAAAGAGCTATCCAGCCAAATCCCACTTTCCAGCTCTTGGTCCATAGCCTTGTAGGTTACGGCACTTCAAGTGCATATCCAAGTACTTTTTAAATGTGATGAGGGTCTCTACCTCTACCACCCTTTCAGGCAGTGAGTTCCAGACCCCCACCACCCTTTGGGTGAAAAAAGTTCTCAACTCCCCTCTAATCCATCTACCACTTACTTTAAATCTATGCCCCCTGGTTATTGACCCTTCTGTTAAGGGAAATAGGTCCTTCCTATCCACTCTATCTAGGCCCCTCATAATTTTATACACCTCAATTAAGTCTCCCCTCAGCCTCCTCTGTTCCAAAGAAAGCAACCCCAACCTATCCAATCTTTCCTCATAGCTAGAATTCTGCAGTCCTGGCAACATCCTTGTAAATCTGCTCTGCACCCTCTCTAGTGCAATCACATCTTTCCTGTAATGTGGTTACCAGAACTGTACATAGTACTCTAGCTGAGGCCTAATTATTGTTTTATACAGTTCAAGCATAACCTCCCTGCTCTTATATTCTATGCCTCAGCTAATAAAGGAAAATATCCCTTCTTAACCACCTTATCTACCATCCTTTTTGGATTGAAGGAATTCGAGTGGTGCATCTTTGGGAAGAATATAGAATCATGGAAAGTTACACCATGGAAGGAGGCCATTTCGGCCCATCGTGTCTGCGCGGGCCAACAACGAGCTATCCAGCCTAATTCCACTTCCCAGCTCTTGGTCCGTAGCCCTGCAGGTTACAGCATCCCAAGTGCACATCCAAGTACTTTTTAAATGTGGTTAGGGTTTCTGCCTCTACCACCCTTTCAGGCAGTGAGTTCCAGACTCCCACAACCCTCTGGGAGAAGAAATTTCCCCTCAAATCCCCTCTAAACCTTCCACCAATTACTTTAAATCTGTGCCCCCTTCTTCTTGACCCCTCTTCTAGAGGAAATAGACACTTGCTATCCACTTTATCTAGGCCTCTCATAATTTTATACACCTCAATAAGGTCTCCCTTCAGCCTCTTCTGTTCCAAGGAAAACAAACCCAGCCTATCCAGTCTTTCCTCATAGCTAAGATTCTCTACTCCCGGCAACATCCTTGTAAATCTCCTCTGTACCCTCTCTATTGCAATCACATCTTTCCTGTAAATGTGGTGACCAGAACTGCACGCAGTACTCTAGCTGAGGCCTAACTCGTGTTTTATACAGTTGAAGCATAACCCCCCTGCTCTTGTATTTTATGCCACGGCTAATAAAGGCAAGCATTCCATATGCATTCTTAACCACCTTATCTACCTGGCCTGCTACCTTCAGGGATCTGTGGACATGCACTCCAAGGTCCCTTTGTTCCTCTACACTACTCAGTGTCCTACCATTTAATGTGTATTCCCTTTCCTTGTTAGCCCTCCCCAAATGCATTAACTCACACTTCTCCGGATTGAATTCCATTGGCCACTGTTATGCCCACCTGACCAATTTATTGATATCTTCCTGCAGTCTACAGCTTCCTTCTTCAGTGTCGACCACACAGCCGATTTTAGTATCATCTGCAAACGTCTTAATCATACCCCTTATATTCAAGTCGAGATATTATTGTGGAAGATAATTACAAGCCACTTGAAGCAATTTTGGGCAAAACACAAATTGTTTCCCTCAAACAGCTTCAAGAGTGATGTCACATCTGCAAAAATACAAACTTAATGCCGTCTACAAGAGAGGAAAACACCTTTTTCCACTTGGTACGATAGTGTAGTAATTGGGCCAGAAATTCGTGAACGGGGCTTGCCGCGCGTGCAAGGTCCCGATTTGCACTTACCCGACGCGCCTGCCGATCACCTCCAGGGACGCCTGGAATTCGTGTTTCAAAAAGAAGAATCCCGGGCTGCGTATGACGTCACGCCGCCCAGGAGTGCAGCCAGCACGAAGCCTGTAGCGCGCTGTGCAACTGAGACACGCCCCTTGAGGTCTCAGTTTCACAGGACACGCCCCCAATGTTTCTGCCAAGCTGCTAAGCATTTTTACATGCAAAGCAGCAGTTTAAATAGGCGTTTGGAAGTTTTTTGAAGATTTTGGTAACTTTTATAAACTTTTAAAAATGTTTACATTATTTTGAAGAATCTGAAGTAGTTTTAAACAGAATTAAAGCAATTTAAAGACTTTTAAAAGCCCGAAAAGAATTTTTTAAATTCCATTTATTTATTTAGCAATGTCGTCGTCATACATGTCTTCACACTGTTCCCTTTGAGGAACTGTATGAAGTGGTGGAAGGATTTATGGCCATGATTAACGCTCATTCCGTGACCGTAACCATCTTTGAACCAGCCATTAGGGCGGTTAGTCCTATGGCGGGAGGGTTTTACGGGCTCCCACAAGCTATACAAGGAGGGGGGGCCACCCACACCCACGGACGCAAATATCCCACTGGATGTCAACCCAGAATTTAGAGCCGGAGCTCCGACTCCACTTGCCGGGACTGTCTGGAGCGGGGTTCGAAACCCTACCCTGATCTGGCCCAGCGGCGGGGATCCTATGCCAAAAGCCCAATCCGATTAGCAACGTGAAATGGCTGGAATGAGCACAATTCACGGCATTAAAAGAACTCACAATTGAACTGATGATGACCTCAGCAATCTCCTCAAGGAGGTGGAGGCGCAGCGCCTGCTCATCATTGGTAATGAGAAGTCAAAGGCGCCGCAAAAAGGGCAGATGATAGCTTGGTCTTTCAAGTGGCAGCATAGGGCTCCAGTCACGGGGAGGGAAAAGGCGCAGGAAATGTATGGGTGTCACCTTTTGTGCGGAGTGGGCCTTTTGCGTAGCAGTAAGCATCCCCGCCGCTGGGCCAGAAGGAGTAGGGTTTCGAACCCCACTCCAGACAGTCCCGGCAAGTGGAGTCGGAGCTCCAACTATAAATTCTGGGTGGACATCCAGCGGGATACTTGCGTCCGTGGGTGTAGGTGGCCCCCCCCCTCAGATGGGTTGTGGGAGCCCGTAAAACCCTCACGCCATAGGACTAACCACCCTAATGGCTGGTTCAAAGATGGTTACGGTCACGGAATGAGCGTTAATCACGGCCATAAATCCTTCCACCACTTCATACAGTTCCCAAAAGGGAACAGTGTGAGGATATGTACGATGATGACCTCTTGCGCAATGCACCTCCTTGGACCCTCAGTCGCAAATGCGAGGGGGCAAATCGTGCAATTGTTAAATTTTTCATTTTATTGACATGTAAAATGTTGGCCCAGTAATTCCCTTCCAAATGCGCGAGTATGGTCGGGGTACTTGCGCGTCTGGCCGGAGGAAATGCCGGTTTTCAGCATGCACAGCGCATGCGGGGAAAACCGGCATTTCCTGTCCTCTGAACGAAGGGGTTCAGAGGCAGAACGCGTGCGCAGTAAAATTCGCCGCTTTCATTCATGCTTTCAGTGAGGTCAAGTCCTTACAACTTACACATGAAAAAAGCATGGGTACAGTTGCTCCAGAGGCTGCGGAGGAAGATATTTCTTATCGTGGAGCTTCTGAAAGTATGTATGTCTGTATATATTCCTTTGCGTGTTATGTATATATTCCTTTACTTATGTGTATGAATGTATTATTTAATTATGACTTTCAGAGAAAGTAACTTATTGGAAAATCATAATTAAAAACATACATTCATACACATAAGTAAAGGAATATAAAACATACATACATATACGTAAAGGAATATATGCGGACATACATACATAATTACTTATTACTGATGAAAAGTTTCTTTCTTAAAAGTGCTGGAAATGTTACATTACTCATTTTAGAACACTCATTTTCACATTCCATTCACACAGCCACAATTGCTCCTTCTACCTACCGTTCTGAAAACCCGTTTAAAAAAAAAAAATTTAAACTTTAAAACTTACTTAAAATTTCTTAAAATAACTTCCCTCCCTTTCCCAAACAAAAATATTGCCTTTCAGAAGCTCCACGATAAAATATATTCTCCTCCGCAGCCTTGGAACAACTTTACACCTGCTTTTTTCAAGTGTAACTTGTAAGGACTTACCCTCACTGAATCCATGAATGAAATCTACGAAGTTCACTGCGCAAGCGCTGCCTGTGCAGTCGCATGCGCTGTGCCTATGAACCCCTTCGTTCCGAGGTCTGGAAATGCCGGTGTTCCCCGCATGCGCTGTGCATGCTGAACGCCGGCATTTCCAACGGCCAGATGCGTGAGTACCCCGACCGTACTCACGCATTTGGTCACGAATTTCTGGCCCGTTATGTTACTGAACTAATAATCCAAAAATCATGGGTTCAAATCCCACCATGACAGTTTGAGAATTTTAATTAAGCTTGAAAATAAATCTGGTATCAGTAAAACGTGACCATGAAACTGTTGGATTGTCATAAAAACTGAACTGGTTCATTATTGTCTTTTAGGGAAAGAAATCTTCTGTCCTCATCTGGTCTGGCCTATATGCGACTCCAGTCCTACGCCAATGTGGTTGACTATTAACTGCCCTCGGAAATGGCCTAGCAAGCCACTCAGGTGCATCAAAACTACTACATAGGAGGCACACCACCATGTTCTACATAGAAACATAGAAGATAGGAGCAGGAGTAGGCCATTCGGCCCCTCCAGCCTGCTCCACCATGTAAGAGATCATGGCTGATCATCCAAATTCAGTACCCTGTCCCTGCTTTCTCCCCATATCCCTTGATCCCTTTAGCCTTAAGAAATATATCTAACTCCTTCTCGAGTATATTTAATGAATTGGCCTCAACTGCCTTTTGTGGCAGAGAATTCCACAGGTTCACCACTCTCTGGGTGAAGAAATTCCTCCTCATCTCTGTCCTAAATGGCTTACCCCTTATCTTTAGACTGTGACCCCTGGTTCTGGACTCCCCGACCATTGGGAACATCCTTCCTGCATCTAGTCTGTCTAGTCCTGTTAGAATTTTATAAGTTTCAATGAGATCCCCTCTCATTCTTCTAAACTCCAGCGAGTACAAGCCCAATCGACCCAATCTCTCCTCATACGTCATTCCTGCCATCCCAGGTATCAGCCTGGTGAATCTTCGCTGCACTCCTTCCATGGCAAGAACATCCTTCCTCAGATAAGGCGACCAAAACTGCACACAATACTCAAGATGTGGTCTCACCAAGGCCCTGTACAACTGCAGCAAGACATCCTTGTTCCTGTACTCAAACCCTCTCGCTACGAAGGCCAACATACCATTTGCCTTCTTAACCGCCTGCTGCACCTGCATGCTTACTTTCAGCGACTGGTGCACAAGGGTGCCCAGGTCTCGTTGCACTTCCCCTTCTCCCAATCTATTGCCATTCAGATAATAATCTGCCTTCCTGTTTTTGACACCAAAGTGGATAACCTCGCATTTATCCACGTTATATTGCATCTGCCATGCTTCTGCCCAATCACCCAACCTGTCCAAATCATACTGGAGTTTCTCAGCATCCTCCTCACAGCACACACACCCACCCAGCTTTGTGTCACCTGCAAACTTGGAGATATTACATCTAGTTCCCTCGTCCAGATCATTAATATATATTGTGAATAGCTGGGGTCCAAGGACCAATCCCTGCGGTACCCCACTAGTCACTGCCTGCCACTCGGAAAAAGACCCGTTTATTCCAACTCTTTGCTTTCTGTCTGCCAACCAGTTCTCTATCCAAGTCAATACCTTGCCCCCAATCCCATATGCCTTAATTTTACACGCTAATCTCTTATGCGGGACTTTATCGAAAGCCTTTTGAAAATCCAAATACACCACATCCACTGGTTCTCCCTTATCTATTTTACCAGTTACATCCTCAAAAAATTCCAGTAGATTAGTCAAGCACGATTTACCTTTTGTTGACTTTGTCCGATCCGGTCACTTTTTTCCAAGTGCTCTGCTATTACATCCTTTATAATGGACTCTAGCATTTTCCCCACTACCGATGTCAGGCTTACTGGTCTGTAATTCCCCGTTTTCTCTCTACCACCCTTTTTGAACAGTGGGGTAACATTAGCTACCCGCCAATCCATGGGTACTGTTCCAGAGTCTATCGAATTTTGGAAGATGACCAGCAATGCATCTACTATTTCTAGGGCCACTTCCTTAAGTACCCTAGGATGTAGCTCATCAGGCCCTGGAGATTTATCGGCCCTCAATCCCATCAATTTCCCTAACACCATTTCCCTACAAATACTGATTTCTATCAGTTCCTCCCTTTCATTAGACCTTATGTTCCCCGACATCTTTGGGAGGTTATTTGTGTCCGCCTTTGTAAAGACAGAACCAAAGTATTGGTCTGCCATTTCTTTGTTCCCCATTATAGATTCTCCTGATTCTGACTGGAAGGGACCTACGCTTGACTTCACCAATCTTTTTCTCTTCACATATCTATAAAAGCTTTTACAGTCAGTTGTTATGTTCCCTGAAAGCTTACTCTCATACTCTATTTTCCCCCTCTTAATAATTCCCTTTGTCCTCCTTTGTTGGATCCTAAACTGCTCCCAATCCTCAGGTTTACTGCTTTTGCTGGCCAATTTATATGTCCTCTCCTTGGATCTTATGCTATCCCTAATTTCCCTTGTTAGCCACGGTTGAGTCACCTTTTTTGTTTTATTTTTATGCCAAACTGAGATGAACAAATTCTGTAGTTCATCCATGCGATCTTTGAATGTTTGCCATTGCCCATCCACCGTCAACCCTTTGAGTGACATTCCCCAATCAATCCTACCCAACTCGCACCTCATACCATCGTAGTCTCCTTTATTTAAATTCAGGACCCTAGTCTCTGAGTCAACTATTTCACTCTCCATATTAATTAAGAATTCTATCATATTATGATCGCTCCGACCCAAGGGGCCTCGCACAACAAGATTGTTAATTAATCCTTTCTCATTACATAATACCCAGTCTAAGATGGCCTGATCTCTAGTTGGTTCCTCGACATATTGGTCCAGGAAATCATCCCATATACACTCCAGGAATTCCTCCTCGACAGTATTGTTACTAATTTGGTTAGCCCAATCTATATGTAGATTAAAGTCACCCATGATAACTGCTGTGCCTTTATTGCACGCTTCTCTAATTTCCCGTTTAATGCCATCCCCGACCTCCATCCCCCATTTGCGCCTCATCCTCCAGTCCTACGATCTCCAGGACCACCTCCTCCCAGGGGGTGAGGTGGGCTACTGATGGTGGCCCTCCTCCTGTCCTCGCTCATTCTCTTTTATTGTGAGCTCTCTTTTCCTGCAATGAGGGAGACAAGTGGAGTTTGAGTGAGAATGAAGGAGTGAGTGTAGAGAACCCATAGCATAGATGCTTAGAAGGAGACAAAGATGGAGTGAGGTGGCAAGACCAAGGGCCCTCCCTGTGTGTTGTCAGTTGTGATAGGGAGTGTGAGGGCTGCATAGTCGACTAGTTAGGTGAATGTGAGCATAGAGAAAGAGGGAATGGGTAAGGGTGCATGGATATCAGTGTCAAGTGGGATGTGGAGG
Source organism: Somniosus microcephalus (assembly GCF_052327205.1). Taxonomy (NCBI): domain Eukaryota; kingdom Metazoa; phylum Chordata; class Chondrichthyes; order Squaliformes; family Somniosidae; genus Somniosus; species Somniosus microcephalus. The sequence continues at coordinate 202,531,723 of NC_140993.1, read as the reverse complement.
AAGAGATGGCTAAAGCCGAGTGCTGCTGAGGAGAGGCAATGGAGATCAGATTGAGAGTGATGGGAACTTCGTACTCACTTTTCCAGTGTGCTGAAGGCCATGAAACCTCTTCCTGCACTGTATCCAGGTTCTGTGGGTAGCCGATAAGGAGTTGACCTCCTCTGCCACTTACAGCCACGCAGCCTTTGTCTGCTGGGGAGGCATCTTCCTCCCTGATGAAGGGAAGAGCTCCTCCTTGTGAGCTCTTGCTCCCTCCACTAAAGCCTGCAGGGCAACGTCATCAAAACGGGGTGCAGACCTCGGTCTTTCTCTTGCCATTCTGCTTCCAGCTTAGTGTATCAGCAAATGCCAAAAGGTTGGCAGCCTGCAAAAGAAGAAGCAAGGCTTGTTGTAGACCCTAAATGCAGCAGCAATAATGACATCATATTATGCGACTTTCTGACTGGAAATACTCATTTGCCAAGGGTTCCTACACGTTGGAAATCAATTGGCCAATCTCACACACCCATTTAAATTTGTGTGGGAAACACCAAATTCGGGGAACCCGACAATTCCTCGCACCCGAGTTAAAATCGACCCCAAAGCCTTCAGGCTTGTTTTTTTTAACACTCTTAGACCTTTTAGAATTATTATTTACTGTGGCCATGTTTGATTTAAACCCTTGATTTCTCTGACTGCCACTTTTGCTTTTCTCCTTCCTGTCTTTTGCTTCTATCCTTGCTTCCCTTTCCTCGGTCTCCCTGCACAGGTTCCCAACCCCCTGCCATTTTAATTTAAACCCTCCCCAACAGCACTAGCAAACACTCCCCCTAGGACATCGGTCCTGGTCCTGCCATGGTGCAAACTGTCCAGTTTGTACTGGTCCCACCTCCCCCAGAACCAGTTCCAATGTCCCAGGAATTTGAATCCCTCCCCCTTGCACCATTCCTCTAGCCACGTATTCATCTGAAATATCCTTCTATTTCTACCCTGACTAGCACGTGGCACTGGTAGCAATCCTGAGATTACTACCTTTGAGGTCCTATGTTTTAATTTACCTCCTAACTCCCCATATTCAGCTTTTAGGACCTCATCCCAGTTTTTACCTATATCGTTGGTACCTATATGCACCACGACAACTGGCTGTTCACCCTCCCCCTCCAGAATGTCCTGCAGCCACTCCAAGACATCCTTGACCCTTGCACCAGTGAGGCAATATACCATCCTGGAGTCTCGTTTGCGGCCGCAGAAATGTCTATCTAGTCCCCTTACAATAGAATCCCCTATCACTATAGCTCTCCTGCTCTTTTTCCTCCCGTCCGGTGCAGCAGAACATCCCACGGTGCCAGGAAGTTGGCTGCTGCTGCCTTTCCCCGATAAGCCATCTCCCTCAAACAGATATACCAATTTGGATATTGTTGAGAGGGGAATGGCCACAGGGGACCCCTGCACTACCTGCCTGCACCTACTACTCTGCCTGGTGGTCACCCATTCCCTTCCTGCCTGTGCAGCCTTTACCTGCGGTGTGACCAACTCCCTAAATGTGCTATCCATGATGTCCTCAGCATCGCAAATGCTCCAGTATGTATCCATTCGCAGCTCCAGTGCCGCAATGCGGTCTGTCAGTAGCTGCAGCTGGATACACTTCCCGCACACATGGTCGTCAGAGACACAGGAAGTGTCCCTGATTTCCCACATAGCGCAGGAGGAGCATGCCATGGGGCTGAGCTGTCCTGCCATGACTTACCCTTTAATTAATTTAAATTAATTTAAATCAAATCAATACTACTAATTACACTACAATTAAATGATATACTCAAGGGTCCTTGGTTACTTGCATGCCTATATACACAACAGGGACCTTAGAAACTATAACCACAAAAATTAAGACCTTCTAAGCTTTATAAACTCAGGGCAACTAGGGAATTCCAGTCTTGTCAGTGACATTCTGAGAATTAGTTTAACAAAAAAATCTTCTGGTGTCAGTGAGGCAGGTATGGGATTCATGCCTATTGCCAGATGCTTTGAAGCAGAAAGAGATTGGGACCAATAACAATAACAAGATGGAAAGACTAAAGTTACTGGAGCAGATGAGGGCTTGGTATTTTTGAAATTTATAATTTATAAAGAATGGCCTGACACAAGAGAGGAAATATCTCCGTGATGGATGCATATTTCAACAAAAGAGAATCTGAGCAAACTGATGCTCAAGGAAAGGTTGAGTAGTTACCACTGAATGTGAGAGAAGAGATGAAGCAAAGTTCACTTGAACAAAATCAGAATGCGAGGTCATTTTCAAAGAGCTAGAGAAGTGATTTACTGGTCTCTGATGTATAAGGACATTGATATATACATGTCTAGGCAGGATATATGCAAACAATTTCAAGCTAAACAGCAAAAAGATGCCTCAACAGCCATTAAATACCAGAAGGTCTCTGGAAGAAACATAGAAACATAGAATGTTTCAACGTTAAATACCAGAAGAAAGTAGTGCATGATCTGTTTGAAGCAGGTAAAGAAGAGATTATCTCTCATGTTCTGTTTGCTTTTAAATTGACAGATTGATAAAAAGAGAAAGTCCAAGCTAAAATTCATTCTGCACACCACAACATTCCAAGTGAGATTATATTAGACCATTTAACTCAAGGGAATTCCAAGAATTTGCACAGTATGAGTGCAGTTATATCATCAAGGTAATAGAAATATTAAAAGGTATCCAGAGAACACTGCTAGAATTGCAAAGGCACTCTTGGAAAAGCATGCAATGCCAAAAAGCTAACCCTTTCCTGGCCCTTCTCGACTGATATAAAACATCAAGTGATATTGGCCAGTTTACGAGCTCACCAACTATTTGAATTAAGACACTGCTCCTTACAATGAGCCAACTTCAGAAGCATAGTAAGTGATGTACAAGAGAAGCAACAACTGAGAAATATTGGTGTAGTAGTGTAGTGGTTATGTTACTGCAGTAGTAATCCAGAGGCCTGGACTAATAGCCCTGGAGAACGAGAGTTCAAATCCCACCGTGGCACTTTGAGAATTTTAATTTAGTTTTGAAATAAAAAAACTGGTATCAGTAAATGTGGCCATGAAGCTGTCAGACTGTCATAAAAACCCAACTGGTTCACTAATGTCCTTTAGGGAAGGAAACCTGTCTCCCTTACCCAGTCTGGCCTATATGTGACTCCAGACCCACAGTTGATTCTTAATTGCCTTCTGAAGTGGCCAAGCAAGCTATTAAATTGTATCAAACCGTTTTCAGCCTTTCAAGAAGACGACCCACCACCACCTTCTCAGGGTAACTAGGGATGAGCAACAAATGCCAGTGACGCTTACATCCCGAGAATTAATTTTTAAAAATCATCTCAGAGGAGAAGTTGTCAGAGCCTCACCAACAGGGAAAAGGAAATGGATCCTAACAAAAATGCAAGAGTGATTGGTTTTAGGAGAAACCAGAGACACCTGCAAATAAAACTAAAGCCACCACCTGTAGAGAGACCCGAGAATGAGGTTACACCATGTGTTATACAAGTGGAGCAGCTCAAGCAGTCTGCAACCAAACCATAGCCACAACGACAGAGCGCAGCGTTAGAAAAGGCCCAGTCATTCATCAGTAAAACAGAGCCAAAGCTCAAACCAGGAACCCGAGTTGGAAAAGGCTCCCTTCAAAACCAAATAAAGGTCAAGTCCAAAACAAGGAATGGCAGCGCATGGACTTCAATTTTGCTAACAGGTCTATTATGTGGCACTTTATCAAACGCCTTCTGAAAGTCCATATACACATCAACCGCACCACCCTCATCAACCCTCTCTGTTACTTCATCAATGAACTCATTCAAGTTAGTCAAACACAATTTGCCTTTAACAAATCCATGCTAGCTTTCATTTATTAACACATTTTTCCAAGTGCCAATTAATTTTGTCCCGGATTATTGTCTGTAAAAGCTTCCCCACCACCAATGATTGGTCTGTAGTTTCAGGGATTATCCCTCTCCCCTTTTTTGATCAGGTGTGCAACATTTGGAATCCTCTGGCACCACTATATCATAATCCCATTTGGCTACTTGTGCCTGCAGCTCACCAACCTTATTTACCATGCTCTGGGCATTATGCATATGCACTCCAAACCCATCTTAGTGTGCCTTGCATTTCTCCACCCCCGTCTGATCCCTCCTATTTCTGAACTACTCTTTATTTTAATTGTCTCGCCCAGTCCTCTATGCACCTTGTATCTCCTCTCTAATGATTCATCCTGCTGCACATACCTTTGCTAAATTTAATTAAACCCTTCCCTACAGCACTCCCCACGAGGACATTGGTCCCAGACCTGTTGAGGTGTAACCCGTCCAACTTGTACAGGTCCCTTCTGCCCCAGAACTGGTCCCAATGCCCCAGGAATCTGAAGTCCTACCTCCTGTACCATTTCTCCAGCCACACCTTAACCTGTCTTATCTTATGGCTCCATGACTAGCACATGGCACTGGGAGTAATCCAGAGATTACTACCTCCCTAGCTTCTGAAACTCTGTCTGTAGGACCTTAACCCTTTTCCTACCTATGTCATTGGTTCCAACATGGTCCACGAATTCTGGCTATTCCCATTCTGTTCCATTTGGTGATTAATACTGCCATCCCCGCCCCCCCCCCCTTTTATTCCTTCACTACTTTTCCTGAACACATTGTAGCCAAGAATATTAAGTATCCATTCCTCCCCTTGTTTGAGCCAGCACTGCCTGCCTCGTCCTACCCTGCCGGATGCCCACCCACTTACTATCCTCCTGAATTCTCCGTGGCTGCGGGATGACCACCTCCTGGAACATGTGATCCAGAAAATTCTCAGCCTCCTGTATACTTGAGGCATTAAAGACAGAATCTATTTGCAGAATTAAGGAACAATAGAGGAGCTATTACACTACTGGGTGTACACTATAGACCACCAACGGTTCTGCACCCAGTAATGTCCTTTATCCTGGCACCAGGAAGGCAACACACCATGCAAGACTCCCATTGGCGGTTACAGGAACGCCTGTCTATTTCCCTGACTATCGAATCCCCTATGATAACTGAATTTCTAAACTTCACTGTGCCCCTCTGCAATTATTGGTCCCATGGTGGCATGGATGTGCTCCAGACTGCACTCCCTTGAGGTGTTGTCACCCTCATTGACATTCAGTACTGAAAACCAATTTGAGAGTACAACACTCCCAGTGGATTCCTGAACTGCCTGCCTCTTCCTTCCCTGCCGGATGCCCACCAACTTACTATCCTCTTCAATTCTCCGTGGCTGCAGGGTGACCACCTCCTGGAACGTGCGATCTAGGAAATTCTGAGTCTCCTTGAGCTTGAGTTCGAGCAGCTGGAGGTACTTTCAGCACATGAAGCATCCTGGAGTTCCCACATGGCACAAGAATTGCAAGTAACGGGTCTCACCTGTCCATCGTTTTACTTAAAATGTGGTTTGGTAGACTGATGCAATGAGGCTCCCAGATGAGCAGGTATTTAACATTATGAAGGGGTTTGATAGGGTAGGCATCGAGAGGATGTTTCCACTTGTGGAAAATCCAAAACGAATGGCCATAAATATAAGATAGTCACTAAGACATCGTTTAAAGAATTCAGGAGAAACTTACCCAGAGAGTGGTTAGAATGTGCAACTTGCTACCACATGAACATAAGAACATAAGAAATAGGAGCAGGAGTAGGCCAATCGGCCCCTCGAGCCTGCTCCGCCATTCAATAAGATCATGGCTGATCTGATCCTAACCGCCAATCTACTATCACAGAACCATCTCCTGAATCTAACAGAATTAGACACACGAAATAGGAGCAGGATCAGGCTACACGGCCCCTGGGCCCGCTCCGCTACCCACAGGGCCATGTCCGATCCGAACCTAGACTCATGTCCAAATTCCTGCCCGCTCCCCGTAACCCTTAATTCCCTTTACTTCTAGGAAATTGTCTATTTCTGTTTTAAATTTATGTAATGATGTAGCTTCTACAGCTTTTTGGGGCAGCATATTCCATGGACCTACCACCCTCTGAGTGAAGTAGTTCCTCCTCATCTCAGTTTTGAAAGAGCAGCCCCTTATTCTAAGACTATGCCCCCTAGTTCTAGTTTCACCCATCATCGGGAACATCCTCCCCGCATCCACCCGATCCAACCCCTTCACAATCTTATATGTTTCAATAAAATCGCCTCTCATTCTTCTGAACTCCAATGAGTAGAGTCCCAATCTACTCGACCTCTCCTCATATGTCCATCCCTCATCCCCGGGATTAACCGAGTGAACCTTCTTTGTACTGACTCGAGAGCAAGTATGTCTTTTCTTAAGTATGGACACCAAAACTGTATGCAGTATTCCAGGTGCGGTCTCACCAATACCTTGTACAACTGAAGCAATACCTCCCTATTTTTATATTCTATCCCCTTAGCAATGAAAGCCAACATTCCATTGGCCTTCTTAATCACTTGCTGCACCTGCATACTAACCTTTTGAGTTTCGTGCACCAGGACCCCCAGATCCCTTTGTACTTCAGTACTTTCCAGTTTCTTGCCATTAAGATAATAACTTGCTCTACGATTTTTCCTGCCAAAGTGCATAACCTCACACTTTCCAGTATTGTATTCCATCTGCCAAATCTCTGCCCACTTACTTAGCCTGTCTATGTCCCCTTGAAGGTTTTTTATGTCCTCCTCACTCACTACTTTCCCTCCCATCTTAGTATCATCTGCAAACTTTGATATGTTACACTCGTTCCCCTCCTCCAAATTGTTAATATAGATTGTAAAGAGTTGGGGACCCAGCACTGACCCCTGCGGAACACCACTAGTTACTGATTGCCAGTCTGAGAATGAACCATTTATCCCAACTCTCTGCCTTCTGTTAGATAGCCAATCCTCTATCCATGCCAGAATATTACCCCCAATCCCGTGATTTTTTATCTTAAGCAATAATCTTTTGTGTGGCACCTTGTCAAATGCCTTTTGGAAGTCTAAATACACTACGTTCACTGGTTCCCCTTTATCCACCCTATATGTTACTTCCTCAAAGAACTCCAGCAAATTTGTCAAACATGACTTCCTCTTCATAAAACCATGCTGACTTTGTCCTATTAAATTATGATTATCCAAATGTCCTGTTACTGTCTCCTTAATAATGGACTCCAAAATTTTACCTACCACAGATGTTAGGCTAACCGGTCTATAGTTTCCAGCCTTCTGTCTACTGCCCTTTTTAAATAAGGGTGTTACATTAGCAGTTTTCCAGTCTGCTGGGACCTTTGCTGAGTCCAGGGAGTTTTGGAAAATTATTACCAATGCATCCACAATCCCTACCGCCACTTCCCTCAAGACCCTAGGATGTAAGCCATCAGGTCCAGGTGATTTATCCGCCTTGAGTCCCATTATTTTACCGAGTACCACTTCCTTAGTGATTTTGATCGTGTTTAGCTCCTCCCCCCCTTTAGCCCCCTGTTTGTCCAGTGTTGGAATATTCTTAGTGTCTTCTACTGTAAAGACTGATGTAAAATATTCATTCAGTGTTATTGCCATCTCCATATTTCCCACCATTAATTTCCCGGTCTCATCCTCTAAGGGACCAACATTTACTTTAGCCACCCTTTTTCTTTTTATATAACTATAAAAACTCTTACTCTCTGTTTTTATATTTTTTGCTAATTTACTTTCATAATCTATCTTCCCTTTCTTAATCAATCTTTTTGTTATTTTTTGCTGTCTTTTAAAGTTTTCCCAATCCTCTATCCTCCCACTAGATTTGGCTACCTTATATGCCCTTGTTTTTAGTCGAATACTATCCTTAATTTCTTTACTTAGCCACGGATGGCTGTCTTTTCTTTTACACCATTTTCTTTTCAGTGGAATATATATTTTTTGGAAGTTGTAAAATAACTCCTTAAATGTACACCACTGATCATGTATCGTCTTACCCTTTAATCTATTTTCCCAATCCACTCTACTCAATTCCACTCTCATACCTTCATAGTCTCCTTTATTCAAGCTTAGCACGCTTGTTTGAGATCCAACCTTCTCACCCTCTAATTGAATATGGAATTCAACCATGTTATGGTCACTCATTCCAAGGGGATCCTTTACTAGGACATTTTTAATTAATCCTGTCTCGTTACACAGGACCAGATCTAAGGTTGCTTGCCCCCTGGTCGGTTCAGTTACATACTGCTCAAGAAACCCATCCCTAATACACTCAATGAACTCATCCTCAAGGCAGCCCTGCCCAATTTGATTTGTCCAATTAATATGATAGTTAAAATCCCCCATAATTATAGATGTTCCCTTATTACAAGCCTCAACTATTTCCTGATTGATACTCCGTCCAACAGAGTTACAACTGTTCGGAGGCCTATAGACTACGCCCACTAGTGTTTTTTTCCCCCTTATCATTCCTTACCTCCACCCAAACTGTTTCATTATCCTGATCTTTTGGCCCAATATCATTTCTCTGTATTACAGTGATTCCTTCCTTTATTAACATAGCCACCCCACCTCCCCTTCCTTCCTGCCTGTCCTTCCTGATTGTTAAATAACCTGGTATGTTTAATTCCCAGGCATTGTCACCCTGCAGCCATGTTTCTGTAATGGCCACAAGATCATACCCATATGTAGTTATTTGTGCCATTAACTCGTCTATTTTGTTGCGAATGCTACGTGCATTCAGATAGAGAACTTTCAAATATGTTTTGTGACACTTAGTTGCTGCTTTTGCCCTTTTTATTACTTTACCTTTTATTCCATACCTTCTGCCCCTTCCTGACACGCTCTGGTTTTTAATTTCCCCACTGCTACCTAAGTCTATGACCTTCTCTGTTGTCATTTTTATTATTTGCTCTCTAGGAACCACCCCCCCACTAGTTAGTTTAAAGCCCTCTCTACAGCCCTAGTTATATGATCCGCCAGGACTCTAGTCCCAGCACTGGCCAAGTGAAGCCCATCCCAATGGAACAGCTCCCTCCTGCTCCAGTACTGGTGCCAGTGTCCCAGGAAGCAAAACCCATTTCTCCCACACCAGTCTTTGAGCCATGCATTTAACTCTCTAATTTTATTTGTCCTAGCCAAATTCGCTCGTGGCTCAGGTAATAATCCAGAGATTATTACCCTTGAGGTTCTGTTTTTTAATTTGACCCCTAGCTGCTCATACTCCTTTAACAGAACCGGCTTCCTAGTCCTATCTACGTCGTTTGTACCAACATGGACCATGACAACTGGATCCACCCCCTCCCACTGCAAGTTTCTTTCCAGCCCAGAGGAGATGTCCTTAACCCTGGCACCGGGTAGGCAACACAGCCTTCGGGACTCTCGCTCTCGGCTGCAGAGAACTCTATCTATCCCCCTAATAATACTATCCCCTACCACTACAACATTTCTATTTACTCCCCCCTCTTGAATGGCCCCCTGTTCCACGGTGCTGTGGCCAGGTTGCTCATCCTCCCTGCAGTCCCTGCTCCTGTCCCCACAGGGAGTAAGAACCTCGAACCTGTTGGACAAGAGCAAGGGCTGCGGCTCCTCCAGCTCTACCTCCTGGATCCCCGTACCTGCCTCACTCGTAGTCACACTGTCCTGTCCCTGACCATGGGCTACATCTGAATTACTTAACTTCATAGGTGTGACCACCTCCTGATACACAGAGTCCAGGTACTTCTCCCCCTCCCTGATGTGTCGCAGTGTCTGAAGCTCAGACTCCAGCTCATCAACACGGAGCTGGAGTTCCTGTAGCAGCAGACACTTGTCACAGACGTAATCACCGTGAGCCTCAATGGGGTTCACCAGCTCCCACATCTCACAACAGTAACACATCACCTGCTCCATTCTATGTAATTAATTAAATTTTTTATTTTTAGTTATGGACACCCTCTGCCTGATTTTAGATGCTAGTATCCTTTAATTAATTGGATTTAAATTAAATCAATCCCTCTAGTTACACCAGTTAAATGGTTTACCAACAGTCACTCTGCACCAGAAAGGCCTTAGTAACTACAACCCACAGAGTTAGAGTTTGAAAAGAGCACCTAACACCCCACTCACCCTAACTCACACTTACCCAAACTCACAGCACTCAGTGCTTGCTCACACTAGGACTGGTCTTTTTATACTGTTTGTTTGTTTACAGCCAAATGAGTATATGCAGAAGGCTTGTGTGGAACATAAACACCAGCACAGACCAGTTGGGGCAAATGGCCCGTTTGTGTTGTAAATTCTATGTAACAAAGACAAACAGCAAACTTACAGTTATATATAGACTCAACTATTCCTCCTCAGAATATAGAAGAGAAGAGTTGCAACTTCTGGACTAAACTCAAATATAAAGCTGGATTTGAAACAAGGCCCTGGACCATAAACTTACATATTCATTCTTTGCTAACAACCCAAGGAGTTTCTTTACAGTTTCAGATAGACTACTGAATTGGTGCAAGTCTATCTAAGAAATACTTCCCAAAAGCTTTGAAGTAGAACTTATCAAAAGAGGAAATTAACTATACATCTCTCTCGATTGCCTCAGGCTGCCAAAGCACTGTAGATAATGGCTGAGCCTTCAAGAAACTGTCTTCAAGATGATACCTCAGGAGTCTGCCCAATTAAAGTCTGAATTTGAACAGCATGCCAGAAATATATGCCAACGCACCTATTCAACAAGCTAGATGGACCACCCAGCTATTTGCTTCTGCAACAATCTAATTGCAGATTCCTGGCATAACCCTACCCTGTGAGAGTGCCCAGCAGGAGATTGCACGTGTGTCCATTCACATGCTGAAATTTGTCTTTAGCAAGGATGCATATACCTCTTTTAATGGGAATATTGTGCACCACACTATATTTATTCTACCAGCCTACTCCAGGTCATACTGCAAGGTAACACCAGCATAGTCTAAGCATCTGAAAAGCAAATGCATGCCTTTGGAAGATATTTAATGCTGCGGGTCTGGGAGTTCTGTAGAGGTGTAATCACCTACATTTGGAGTGATTGATCTGCGGGCTGGAGCATTTTTAATCCAAAAGGCAGGTTTCACCAAAACAATCAAATAGCAATCAAGTGCTTTACTGAAACCAGTGTAATAGAGAACCAGTAATCCTTTTAAATATTCCCCAGGACCATCAGGACTCTGTATAACTCAAACCCATGGGTTGTGAAGACATTTAAAATGGATAGGATCAAACAGCTCTACATGCTCAAATTTCACATTGTTAAAGAAGGAGAACCAGTGAGGACTATACAAAAAGGGCCACCAGGACTCTGCAGGCATGAGAACTGCAAGCAAAAGAGCTACCTCATCCTCAGTAAGGACCATGGGATAAAGAGGTTATATCTCATCAAAGCAGCCATTGATGAATTGTGCCATCTCTTCAAATCAGACTTGCAGCCTTGGAGTGATGGTCAGAAATGCCTGCCAAGGTAAAAATGTGCTGCAACCTTATTTCAGTTATAGTGTGTACATGTTGACATGCCACTGCAGATGTGTATTAATCTTAACTTAAAGGAGTGAATGTCCTGAGAAATGCCTCCCGGCCCCAATATGTTGGAGACTCAGGCCTATGAGAGAAATGCCTCCCAACCTCAATATGTTGGAGACTCTTCCTATGTTCCAGGAAAACTGTCCCATTCTTGGCTAGAAGCAGGCATGGTGGCAACTTGAGAACTACGCACCTATCCCTCTGTTCCTGCACTCCTGCCACTGGTGGTCATTCAATCACTGCGAGCAGACGGCTACACTGCTCCATGTTTGAGTCCTTCTTTCATTATGTGCCAGCCTTAGCTCAGTGGTAGCTATTTTGCCTGAATCTGAAGGTTGTGGGTTTAAATGTCAACCAGAGACTTGAGCACATAATCAAGGCTGACACATCAGTGCAGTTTTGAGGGAGTCTTTCAGGTGAGACATTAAATTGAAATCCCGTCGGTCCTCTCAGGTCAGCGCAAAGATCCCACGCCACAGGGGAGCTCTCCCAGTGCCCTGGACAACCTTTATCCCTCAACCAATACCATTAAAACAGATGGGTGCAGGAAGTTACAAAGAGACGCAGACAGATTAAGTGAGTGGGCAAAACTATGGCAGATTGAGTTCAGTGTGGGGGAAGTGTGAGGTCATCCACTTTGGATCCAAGAATGACAACTTTGAATATTTTCTTAATGGTGAGAAACTAGGAACTGTGGAGGAGCAAGAGGATTTGGGTGTCCATGTACACAAGTTCAAAAAGGCTAATGGAATGTTGGCCTTTATCTCAGGGGGTTAGAATACAAAGGGGAGGAAGTTGTGCTTCAGTTGTACAGAGCTTGGTCAAACCCCATGTGGAGTACTGCATTCAATTCTGGGCATGGCCCCTCAGGAAGGATATATTGGCCTTAGGGAGAGTACAGTACAGAATTATCAGAAAGCTATCAGGGCTTAAATGGTTAAATTATGAGGACAGGTTGCATAAACTTGCCTTGTATTCCCTCGAGTTTATAAGGTTAAGGGGAAATCTAATCTAGGTCTTTAAAATGATAAAGGGATTTGATATGGTAGAGTATTAAGAGATATGGAACAAAAGCAGGTAAATGGATTTGAGGTACTGAACAGCTATGACCTAATTGAATGGTTGAGTAAGCTTAAGGGGCTAACTGGCTTACTCCTGTTACGATGTTTCTAGATTAGCTGATCATTTATTTCATTGTGCACAGCAAGGTCCCACAAACAACAATTTGGCTACTACGTTTCCATATATTACAACAGTGACCACACTGCCAAAGTACCTGGCTGTGAAGAGCTTTGAGGTCGTGAAAGGCACTATATAAATGCAACTTCTTTTTTTTCTTTATCATCCAGAGTGAATTTGCACTGAAACTGTGTTATGGCACAAATAAAAGTAAATAGGTATGATGTAATTGCCATTACAGAGACATGGATGCAGGGTAACCAAAGCTGGGAACTGAATGCTCCAGGGTACTCAACATTTAGGAAGGACAGACAAAAAGGAAAAGGAGGTGGCGTAGCGCTGTTAATAAGGGATGAGATCGGTACGGTAGAGATAAAAGATCTTGGCTCGGCCGATCGTGATGTAGAACTGGAATCAGTTTGGGTGGAGCTAAGAAACAGCAAAGGACGGAAAACATTGGTGGGAGTCGTGTATAGGCCACCAAACAGTAGTGGTAATGTAGGGCACAGTATCAATCAAGAAATTAGAAGTGCATGTAACAAGGGCAATACAGTAATCATGGGAGACTTTAATCTACATATTGACTGGGCAAATCAAATTACCACGAATGGTGTGGAGGACAAATTCTTGGAATGCATGCAAGATGGTTTCCTGGATCAGTATGTGGAAGAACCAACCGGAGAACAGGCTATTCTGGATCTGGTAATGCGTAATGAGAAAGGACTAATCAATAATCTTGTGGTAAAGGGGCCTTTAGGGACAAGTGACCATAATATGATTGAATTTTACATTAAGTTTGAGAGTGATGTAGTCCAATCTGAAACTAAGGTCTCAATCTAAACAGAGGAAACTACAAGGGTATGAGGGACAAGTTGGCCATGGTAGATTGGGAAACTACACTAAAAGGTATGAAGGTGGACATACAATGGCTAACATTCAAGGAAATAATGCATAATTTGCAACAAACATATATTCCTCTAGGGCATAAAAACCAAAAAGGAAAAGTGATCCAACCATGGCTGACAAAAGAAATTAAAGCTAGTATTAAGTCAAAGGAGGAAGCTTGTAAAGTTACCAGAAAAAGCAGCCAGCCTGAGGATTGGGGTCTTTTTAGAAATCAGCAAAGGAAAAACAGATTATAAAAGCTTCTATAGGTATGTGAAAAGGAAAAGACTGGTGAAGGTAAATGTAGGTCCTTTACAGTCAGTCAGAGACAGGAGAATTTATAAATGAGGAAATGGCAGAGAAATTAAAGAAATACTTTGTTTCTGTCTTCACGGAGGAAGACACAGCTATCTGGGGCAGAGAATTCCACAGATTTATGACCCTCAAGAGAAGAAATTCCTCCTCATCTCAGTTCTAAAAGGGCGACCCTTTATTCTAAAACTGTGATCCCACGTTCTAGATTTCCCCACGAGGGGAAACATCCTCTCTGCATTTACCCTGTCGAGCCCCCTCCGTATCTTATGTTTCAATAAGATCACCTCTCATTCTTCTAAATTCCAATGAGTATAGGCCCAGCCTGCTCAACCTTTACTCGTAAGTCAACCCCTTCTCTCTGGAATTAACAGTGCATCGTCTCTGAACTGCCTCCAATGCAAGTACAGGTTGAGCATCCCAAATCCGGAGTTCCAGAATCTGGAATGTTACGGAATCCGGACAATTGGTGGCAGGGGTCCAGAATACGTAAAATGTTCCAGAATCCGGACACCGAGGGAGGCTTACCAAAAGCACAACCTGGGCCCAGGCGTTTCCGGACTTGGCCCGTATTTCTTATGTCCAAAGTCCTGAAATATCACAACCTGGGCTTGGGCATTTCTGGACTTCGGACATCAGAAACACGTTCTGAAGTCCGGAAAAACCCCAAAATCGGCTCGGCCTCGGTCCTGGATTCGGGACATTCTACCTGTATATCCTTCCTTAAAGAAGGAGACCAAAACTATACGCAGTACTCAAGGTGTGGTCTCACCAATACCCTTTACAGTTGTAACAGGACTTCCCTACTTTTATACTCCAAACCCTTTGAAATAAAGGCCAATATTCCATTTGCCTTTTTAGATAGAAACATAGAAGATAGGAGCAGGAGTAGGCCATTCGGCCCTTCGAGCCTGCTCTGCCATTCAATGTGATCATGGCTGATCATCCAAATTCAGTACCCTGTCCCCGCCTTTTCTCCATATCCCTTGATCCCTTTAGCCTCAAGAAATATATCCAACTCTTTCTTGAATATATTTAATGAACTAGCCTCCACCGCCCTCTGTGGCAGAGAATTCCACAGTTTCACCACTCTCTGGGTGAAGAAATTCCTCCTCATTTCAGTCCTAAATGGCTTACGCCTTATCCTTAGACTATGACCCCTGGTTCTGGACTCCCCGGCCATCAGAAACATCCTTCCTGCATCTAGTCTGTCCAGACCTGACAGAATTTTATAGGTTTCGATGAGATCCCCTCTCAATCTTCTAAACTCCAGTGAGTATAAGCCCAATCGACACAATCTCTCCTCATACGTCATTCCTGCCATCCCAGGTATCAGCCTGGTGAACCTTCGCTGCACTCCCTCCATGGCAAGAACGTCCTTCCTCAGGTAAGGTGACCAAAACTGCACACAATACTCAAGGTGCGGTCTCACCAAGGCCCTGTACAACTGTAGCAAGACATCCTTGTTCCTGTACTCGAACCCTCTTGCTACGAAGGCCAACATACCATTTGCCTTCTTAACCGCCTGCTGCACCTGCATGCTTACCTTCAGCGACTGGTGCACAAGGACACCCAGGTCTCTTTGCACTTCCCCTTCTCCCAATCTATTGCCATTCAAATAATAATCTGCCTTCCTGTTTTTGCCACCAAAGTGGATAACCTCACATTTATCCACATTATAGTGCATTTGCCATGTTTCTGCCCAATCACCCAACCTGTCCAAATCGTACTGGTTTCCCGACATCCTCCTCGCAGCTTACCCTCCCGCCCAGCTTTGTGTCGTCTGCAAATTTGGAGATATTACATCCAATTCCCTCGTCCAGATCATTAATATATATTGTGAACAGCTGGGGTCCTAGGACCGATCCTTGCGGTACCCCACTAGTCACTGCCTGCCACTCGGAAAACGACCCGTTTATTCCAACTCTTTGCTTTCTGTCCGCCAACCAGTTCTCTATCCAAGTCAATACCTTGCCCCCAATCCCATGTGCCTTAATTTTGCATGCTAATCTCTTATGTGGGACCTTATCGAAAGCCTTCTGAAAGTCCAAATACACCACATCCACTGGTTCTCCCTTAACTATTTTACCAGTTACATCCTCAAAAAATTCCAGTAGATTAGTCAAGCATGATTTACCTTTTGTAAATCCATGTTGACTTTGTCCGATCCTGTCACTGCTTTCCAAGTGCTCTGCTATTACATCTTTTATAATAATAGACTCTAGCATTTTCCCCACTACTGATGTCAGGCTTACCGGTCTATAATTCCCCGCTTTTTCTCTACCACCTTTTTTGAATAGTGGGGTAACATTAGCTACCCTCCAATCCATGGGTACCGTTCCAGAGTCTATCGAGTTCTGGAAGATGACCAGTAATGCATCTACTATCTCTAGGGCCACTTCCTTAAGTACCCTGGGATGTAGACCATCAGGCCCTGGGGATTTATCGGCCTTCAGTCCGATCAATTTTCCTAACACCATTTTCCTACAAATACTGATTTCTTTCAGTTCCTCCCTTTCATCAGACCCTATGTTCCCCGGCATCTCTGGGAGGTTATTTGTGTCCTTTGTGAAGACAGAACCAAAGTATGTATTTAGTTGGTCTGCCATTTCCTTGTTTCCCCATTATAAATTCCCCTGATTCTGACTGTAAGGGACCTATGCTTGACTTCACCAATCTTTTTCTCTTCACATATCTATAAAAGCTTTTACAGTCAGTTTTTATGTTCCCTGAAAGCTTACTCTCATATTCTATTTCCCCTTTCTTAATTAATCCCTTTGTCCTCCTTTGTTGACTCCTAAACTGCTCCCAATCTTCAGGATTATTGCTTTTTCTAGCCAATTTATATGTCCTCTCCTTGGATCGTATGCTATCCCTAATTTCCCTTGTTAGCCACGGTTGAGTCACCTTTTTGGTTTTATTTTTATGCCAAACTGAGATGAACAAATTCTGTAGCTCATCCATTCGGTTTTTGAATGTTTGCCATTGCCTATCCACCGTCAACCCTTGGAGCGCCATTCCCCACTCAATCCTACCCAACCCGCTCCTCAGACCATCGTAGTTTCCTTTATTTAAATTGAGGACCCTTGTCTGAGTCAACTACTTCATTCTCCATCTTAATGAAGAATTCTATCATATTATGATCGCTCCGACCCAAGGGGCCTCGTACAACAAGATTGCTAATTAATCCTTTCTCGTTACATAATACCCAGTCTAAGATGGCCTGATCTCTGGTTGGTTCCTTGACATATTGGTCCAGGAAACCATCCCGTAAACACTCCAGGAATTCCTCCTCCACAGTATTGTTACTAATTTGGTTGGCCCAATCTATATGTAGATTAAAGTCACCCATGATGACTGCTGTGCCTTTATTGCACACTTCTTTAATTTCCCTTTTAATGCCATCCCCAACCTCCGCCTTACTGTTTAGTGGGAGTGGTATATAGACCTCCAATGTTTTTTTCCCCTTAGTATTTCTCAATTCTACCCATACAGATTCCACATCATCAGAGCTAATATCCTTCATTACAATTGTATTAATCCCTTCTTTAACCAGTAATGCTACCCCACCTCCCTTTCCTTTTTGCCTATCTTTCCTGAATATCGAATACCCCTGGATGTTGAGTTCCCAGTCTTGGCCATCCTTGAGCCACGTTTCTGTAATCCCAACCAAATCGTATTCGTTTACCTCTATTTGCGCAGCCAATTCATCCACCTTATTACAAATGCTCCTCGCATTAAGACACAAAGCCTTCAGGCTTCTTCTTTTAACGCTCTTAGACCTATTAGAATTATTATTTACTGTGGCCACGTTTGATTTAAACCATTGATTTCTCTGACTGCCACTTTTGTTTTTTTCCTTCCTATCTTTTGCTTTTATCCCTGTTTTCCTTTCCTCTGTCTCCTTGCTCAGGTTCCCAACCCCCTGCCATTTTAGTTTAAACCCCCCCGAACAGTGCTAGCAAACCTCCCCGCAAGGATATTTGTCCCGCTCTGGTTCAGGTGCAACCCGTCCGACTTGTACAAGTCCCACCTTTCCCAGAAGCAGGCCCAGTGATCCAGGAAACTAAAGCCCTCCCTCCTGCACCAACTCTTTAGCCACGCATTCATCTGCTCTATCCTCCTATTCCTATACTCACTAGCACGTGGCACCGGGAGTAATCCAGAGATTACAACCTTTGAGGTCCTGCTCTTTAATCTGCTACCTAGCTCCCTAAATTCTTGTTGCAGGACCTCATCCCTCTTCCTACCTATGTCGTTGGTCCCAATGTGAACCACGACCTCTGCCTGTTCACCCTCCCCCTACCGAATGCCCTGCAGCCGTTTTTGATTACTTGCTGTACCTGCATGTTAACTTTTTGTGTTTCATGCACAAGGACCCCCCAGGTCCCTCTGAACTGTAGCATTTTGTAGTCTCTCTCCATTTAAATAATAATTTGCTTTTTTATTTTTCCTGCCAAAGTGGATAACCTTGCACTTTCCCACATTATACTCCATCTGCCAAATGTTTGCCCACTCACTTAGCCTGTCTATATCCCTTTGCAGGTTCTTTGAGTCCTCTGCACAACTTGCTTTCCCACCTATCTTTGTATCAGCCGCAAACTTGGCTACATTACACTCGGTCCCTTCATTCAAGTCATTAATGTAGATTGTAAATAGTTGAGGCCCCAGCACCGATCCCTGTGGCACCCCACTAATTACCGTTTGCCAAATGACCCATTTATCCCGACTCTGCTTTCTGTTAGCCAATTCTCTAATATGGATTAGCATGGATTAGCCCCCACTTCTGTGAGCTCTTATCTTATGCAGTAACCTTTTATGTGGCACCTTATTGAATGCCTTCTGGAAATCCAAATACACCACATCCACCGGTTCACCTTTGTCCACCCTGCTCATTACCTCCTCAAAGAACTCCAGCAAATTTGTTGAACATAATTTCCCTTTCAGAAAACTCTGCTGACTCTGCTTGACTGCATTATAATTTTCCAAATGCCCTACTACTGCTTCCTTAATGAAGGACTCCAGCATTTTCCCAACGACAGATGTTAGGCTAACTGGTCTATAGTTTCCTGCTTTCTGTCACCCTCCTTTCTTAGATAGGGGTGTTACATTTGCGGTTTTCCAATCCGCTGGGACCTCTCCAGAGTCCAGGGAATTTTGTTATATTGCAACCAATGCCTCCACCATCTCTGCAGTCACTTCTTTTAAGACCCTGGGATGCAGGCCATCTGGTCCAGGGGATTTGTCACCTTTTAGTCCCATTATTTTACCAAATTCTATTTCCTTAGTGATAGTCTTTAGTTCCCCCTCCCTGTGGCCCCTTGATTATCCATTATTGGGATGTTGTTGGTGTCTTCTACCATGAAGCTAGATACAAAATATTTGTTCAGGGTCTCTGCCATTTCCCCATTCCCCATTATTAATTCCCCAGTCTCATCCTCTAAGGGTCCAACGTTTACTTTAGCTACTCTCTTCCTTTTTATATACTTGTAGAAGCTCTTACTATCTGTTTTAATGTTTCTTGCCAATTTACTCTCATAATTCATCTTTATTTTTTTTGTCATCCTTTGCTGGATTAAAAAAATCTCCCAATCCTCTGGTCTCCCACCAATCTTGGCAACATTGTATGCTTTAGTTTTCAATTTGATACCATCCTTTACTTCCTTAGTTAGCCACGGATAGTGCTCCCTTCTCTTAAAATCTTTCATTCTCACTGGAATATATTTTTGTTGAGTTATAAAATATCTCCCTAAATGTCCGCCACTGCATTTCAACTGTCTTACCCTTTAATTTATTTTTCCAGTCCACTTTAGCCAGTTCTACCCCCATGCCATTATAATTGCCTTTGTTTAAGATCAGGACACTGGTTTGAGATACAACTTTCTCACCCTCCAACTGAATTTGAAATTCAACCATGTTATGATCACTCTTAGAGGATCCTTTACTAAGAGATCATTTATTAATTCTGTCTCATTACACAGTACCAGATCCAAGATAGCCTGCTCCCTGGTTGGTTCCATTACATACTGTTCTAGAAAACCATCCCAGATGCACTCTATGAACTCCTCAAGGCTACCATGGCCAATTTGATTCGTCCAATCAATATGGAGATTAAAATCACCCATGATTATTATTGTACCTTTTTTTACAGGCCTCCATTATTTGTTGTTATTGTTACTGTTTGGGGGGCCTGTAGACTACCCCCACCAGAGACTTTTTCCCCTTTATTTTTTTTATTATCTCCATCCAAACCGATTCTACATATTGATCTTCTGAGCCAATATCACTTCTCAGCACTGCATTGATCCCATCCTTTACCAACAAAGCCACCCCACCTCCCTTTCCTTTGTCTATCCTTCCAAATTGTCAAATACCCTGGAATATTCAGTTCCCAGCCCTGATCTTAAACTGTAGCCTCTAAATGCCTCAACACATTCAATGGAGCCATGGAGGAGATGCTCCAAATGTGCTCACACTTGCAAGTACTACTGAATGAATTGAATTGAATGGTTACAGCACATTCGGCCCGTGCAGGCTCTCTCTCTGCAAGAGCACTTCAGCTAGCTCTACTCCCCCGCTCCGCCATGTTATGTGCAATTTCCTTGTATACTGATGCTGCTTGTTGGTACAGTTCCCATTACTTAAACAGTCCATGTTTAAATCGGCCAAAAAGCGCCAACGGTTTTCCATTTCCATTATAGTCAATTACAACATTGCTGCTTAAATCGTGCTAACCACTTTCTGAATTTCAGACAAATAGGTGTTTACCTTGTTATGGTGCAATTTCCTTGTATACTTAATCACCTCTAACTGGTGTCAGGTTACAACTTGCACTGCCTGACATGGGAGGGGTAGCAGGTATAATGCAAGGCCAAATGAAGAGGAAAAAGATCTGGACAGTGAAGAGATTATGGTAACAGCAACCAATGTTCACTGTCTGGTTCTCACATGGTGGCTTGCTACAGAGCTGTATCCTGATATAAAACCTTTCTGGGAGGCCCTCAGAAAGGTGGGTATAGTTTTGACACATACTGCCAGATTCCAGAGTTCTTAGGCAGACACATGTAGGTCTGCTGTGATGTAAATTTCTATTCAATATCATTTTTAATGTAGAATTAATTATTTTAATACCTTATATATGTGACTTTTTAAGCAGGTGTGGTTTGCATGACCTCACCCGACTGGTTAGTAGAATCCACAACTATTGCAAACGTAATTTGCAGTGTGGTCTGCAAGGTGGCAAATGACTGGTGCACCCATTTGTGCTCATTGCTGGCACTATGATTTAACAGGGACTAGGGAATTCCTACAGTTTTGTTCCATCAGTGAGCAGCCCTTCTTCAACCTTCCACATCTGGTAAAGAGCTTTCTCTTCTAACTCACTAAAACCCATTTATATGAATTACATTTCAGATTTTTCTAATTACCATTACATTATAAACCAGCTTTAACCTTTTGGTGTGTGGCAAAATCTGCTAGTTCAAAGCAATCTTGATGGTATTGTGTGAAAGGGTTAAATTCAATACAGATTATTGCAAGTGGGATAACTGATGATGCCAAAGATACATACCTTGGTGAGTACAGAACAGGTACAGCTCCCAGACTGTCAATAACAAGGTACACTTATGAATACTGGTGTTGGACCATATTTTCTCAACTTTTCCCTGTAAACCAGCACTTACCAATGGAAATATTTAATAATGTAGCTATCCTTTCTTTTAAGTGTCCTGGAATTTACCATTTTCGCAAGAATCTTTTATATATCTCGACTTGGAATATTATTGAGGAACCCACAACAGGAGTAACCCACAACAGGAGTAACACGTACGATAGCAAAATACTGCAGATGTTGGAAATCCGAAATAACAACAGAAAATGCTGGAAAAACTCAGGTGGTCAGGCAACATCCGTGGAGAGAAATTTGAGTTGACGTTTCGGGTTGGACCCTTCTTCAAAACTGGAAAGAAAAGAAACTAGATCGGAGGCAGGGCTGCGATCGGACAAAAGAATAAAACAGAAGAAGTAAAAGAGATTAGAAGCTAGACGAGATGGAGTAACACGTAGGTGACTCCAACAGACACTTCAATTAGATCACTTTTCAATCTTCTAAACTCAAGGAGCACAAACCAAGTTTATACAACCGGACCCCATAATTTAACCCATGGGGCACATTGGGGAAATTGCAATTCTGAGATATGACAGCACAAAAAATCAAGATTAACATAAGCTCACTTGTAACAATATTAAGAAATAGGAACCAAGTTGAAAGACAAAAGCAACAATGTAAGACACTGAGGTTCAAACAGTAAAAAAAATTCTTGGGATTTAAAATCCTATAAATTATAGAAAGGGAAAACAGCGAGATATTAAGTTTCACAGTTGTGAAGTCATAGAAAATAAGGGGCCGTATTTTGCGACCCCTATGGGTGCGTATGGGGTTCGCACGTGCCCGTAGGGGCCGCGCAAGTTCCGGGTTTAGGCATGCGATTCCACTTGACTGATCCTCCGCATCCCCGGGAAATGGGCCTCTGCAGGTGTAGAGTTGCACTATTTGCCCAACTTTCACCTGCTGAATGCCAGTGAAATTCTTATGTCTGGTAAAAGCAGGCATAAGGCCTGCTTTTACCAGCATGAGTTTCAAAAAATAGAAAAATAAAATTTTATCACTCATTTATACATTAAAAACCCTGTCCAAGTTTATTTTTAGCCCCGTTAAAACTTTGAAAAATTACATTCGTTTAAAATATTTAATTCAATGGCATTTTAATTAATTTTAAAAATGTAATATAAATTTTTTTTTCAATGTGTTAGTGTATTTTTTATGTGATCCCCATTCATACTTATTGGACCTGGAGAGGCCCATGATCGCAAATCTCTGTACCTCCAGGGCCACCAGGTACATTCGTAGATTTAAAAAAATTAAAAAAAAAAAATTAAAAAAAACAGGTTGGAGGTATCCGCCCGCAGGAAGCCTCCGATCGCAATTTCAGGCCTGACAAGTTAGTGTAGAAGACTGCAACTTCAACACAGTGGGAATGCAGGAAGAAATTAGCCTGGAAGAGGGTGTATTTGGAGTTTAGGAAGAAGAAACCCCAAAAAATGGGAGAAAGGGATCGAGTGGTAGTCAAGACATTGATAGACTTGGGTTCAGAGAATGAAGAGTAGTTTGGGGGCATAGAATATCTACATTTACTTGTTCTAGTACCTCTTCCCTCAAACATACACAGCTGTACTCGAGGACAAAAACCTCCCTCAAAAGCACCCATTTGTCAAGCACCATGGGAAGTTACTTAGGTTAAAGGTTCTATATAAATTTAAGTTGCTGTATGGAGAAAAAAATGTTATCAGAACATTTTATACTGCATGTTTTTGAATAAGAGCCTATAAATTTTTTCCCATTTGGATAGGCTACCTAATGCACAGTATGCCAATCAAAATAGACTGAAAGTGCCAAGTTATGAACTTAACGCTTCTTTTTTGGAAGGAAAAGGAGAAAACACATTCACTATCCACTCATCTAGATGAAATGAACACTTTATTTTCCTCTGATTTTGTCAGATGCATTGTACAATGCCAATACTTTCAGTAAGCCATTTAGTTCAGTATCTAGCATCACCCATCTTCGTTGTGCGTATTGTACAAAAGACTATACATGATCTTCAGAAGGAGGGGTATTACAGAATTTATGATAATAGTACTTTAGGAAAAAAGGAGGAAAATTTGTTGAATGCAGCAAATCTATTTACTCACTGCAGTATCTCCCCTTTTCCCATACACACTAACTGCAAAGCTGCACTCCTGGAGGGAAAACATTGCAAGAGCAGCATAGATACTTCTTGGATCAGCAATTTTATACAAACAGTAAAAAGGAATATATCTAGTATACAATAAGCTGGGCGCAATACATACACAATACACTTCAGTACCATGGACAGATACAGGATTTTTGTGTTTAAATTAATACAGCATCCATATTTTATATAAATCAACATGAATTTGCAAACCTGCTGAGTTATTGAAACCATCAGTACGTATACACACACACACACACACACACACACACACACACACACACACACACACACACACACACACACACACAGTGTGAGGTAAATATAACTTGGTCATTCCGGAGGTATCTTTAATTTAAAACAAAATTACATAAAAAGTTCAACTGTATGCTTTGATTGTAGAATAAATGTAATCCCAGATTTACAGAAGGCCTGCATGGCAAAACATAATATAAATGGGACAATCCTGAAAAGGGGCAGGTCATGGTACTCAACACAAAAAAAACTCATCCAACAGCATTTCAAAATTTAACATTAACTTAACGTAACGTATGCAGCAGTATCACTTGCATATTCCAAGAGTCGTCATGGGCAAATTCAGCATAGTAATAAGCTAGCACTTCCAATATGCACATTTAGCATGCTACAGATCAGAGTAATTACTATGGTTTTACAGGCAGGTGCTCTTTTTGACTGTGTTCATAAGCCTACCACACAAAACTCGTAATATATTAAAGATGTTTTTCTGTACTATACACTAGACCTATGACAATATGCTCAGTGATTACTTACAACAGGAATGACTGATGAGAATTCTTAAAAACAAAACTACACATTTTGCCTAAGGGTTTAGCAGCAGCTTTGCCGCTTCATTCAAGTGCCTTCACCACTTGCATTTATAATACTGTTTTTCAGCCAGGAAACTACACACTTTCAGATTAAGTACATGTGAAAGAACCTGGATTTATTCAGGTTAGAAGCTAAATCCAACATTTTCTGTATGGTAATTTGTCCACACACACTACCAGGTTTGTAATTGTGCTAACAAACTTCACACTACAGATCTTGTGATATTTTTAAAAAATGGAAAAAAACTTTCCTACATTGGGTTCTATGCTTTATTTTTAAATATATAATTATATATAAACTAAGTTAAAACTAAAGCTAGACTATCCTCTGGTGAATTATACAGCGATCAAATTTGTAATGCAGCAATGTAAAATGCTTTACATTACTGAATCTTTGCCAAATTCAAGGAATAATGTCACTGCACAGCTGAATTGCAATAAACGTCGAGTTTTGCTAGAGCTCCTTCATCACCAACATACTGCCGTAGTTTATTTTAAACTGGGATGCTGAATCTTTATATTTGACTTCAAACATTTGACAAAGACGACCTGTTGGTCTCAACATCTGCAGTGTTTTCTATGAAGTGCATCAGAAAGCTGTGAATTGCTATTTAAGGGCCTTTTCACTTGGGACTAAAGCAAATTCTCCTTTACCAATCACTTAAAAGATAAGGAACAAATTGAGTTAGCAAATTTAGTACTCCAGGAGAACCAGGCAGCAGACAGCCAGTTTGCCTTCGATTTACACACGTGCTTCACAGAACTCACGAGTAGCACACAGATTAACAGTGCAGGATCATAAGGCTTGTTATGGCATTTTTTTGTGCAAATAAAGAGAGGCAAAAGCTGTGGATTTTGTGAATGGTAACAGAGTGCCAATCTATATTGCACAGTAGCAAAAGCCATTGGGCTTTCATAATGATGCCACAGATACAAAGCTTTAGAAATTCACAATTTAAAATAAATAGAACTGCCGGAGAGAGAAATTCATCTAACATAGCCACTACAAAAACATGCACAAATTTTACTTGAAGATTCCCATCCCCACCCGCCCCCCGCAACTAGCAAAATCTCAGTCATTTTGAAAAAAATGCATGGAAACTTTTGCAGGACAAAAAAAAAATTGAGCATGTAAATGGTCACAAGAAATAAAAATGGTCTAGGAAAAAAACACTAATTTGCATGGATAAATTTTGATCCCGTTCAATTACAATTTTGCACCAAAGCAACTTTTTGCTTACTGGTACTGTTGTCCTGCAAAACTCATTGTATTTTCGAAAGCCAAATAAAGATCCAGTCCACACCTAAAACAAAGATCATTTTAGTAACTATTGTTTCAATTCTAACTCCATAAAAACAATTCAGATTTTAATCATGCCTATAAACTGAAAACAATGTAAAAAAATTTCACCTTAAAGATGATGTTATAAAATACATCAAAAATTTAACGCACTGGATAAGTGTCATAAGGGTCATTAATGTTCACTATAAATAGATTAAGGAGACAAATGGGCAAATGCTCGTCAAGATTGCTCCTGTATGCTACATACAATAAAGATCACCTTTCTGGCCACTGTTAGTTTAGTGTTAGTTTTGAAAATGCATCTCAATTTGGATTTTGTCAAGAGGCATTTGCTACATTACATATTAATAGGCAAAATATTTGCAGTGGTTTTGAAGCTAGTAATCCAAAAACAATTTTGCATTCCTTAGCACAAATCAAATTGAGATTATATATGGGGGCAATTTTACGAATAAACGTCCCCCGTGCAGAGCCTCAGCCGCCAGGAGCCAATGTTACGGAATCGCAAGCAAGCTCCCCGCTACTTTAAGTTTGCCGAATGCCTGATCCTGCCGCAAAACTAGCCAGTGGAAGCGCATATTACAACCACACGCCCCACAATTCGCTGCAACGCACTCCTGAAGGAGAGGGCGCCTTACTTGGAGCATGCACTCGGAAAATCAGCATTTATACATATAAAAAGACAACTGGAAAGAAGCTGAGTGCAAACATTATCCAGTTAATACTGAGACCTGAAGTTGTACCTATTAACTGAAAGCACAAATTTATGGCCCTCACCTAATTATCCGAGATGGAAACCGTCCATGATGCAGGTTATGGTTTTATAAAAGCTCTGGCACTTATGGGCCAGTTGTGTGTACTGCCTTTGGAAATGGTCACACAATTATTCCTCTCCTCAGCACCCCCCTCCCCCACCCCAAACAAAAACAGAAAGTAACAGTAATACAATTGTGCCTCCATTTTGTTCCCGAGTTATTTTTGTAGCCATCTCATACACTGTGGAATGACCAATTCTTCAAACCAAATGTGAATTGAAGTACTCCTAACTCAAAGCTAGGACTTTAGCACACAAGGTGAAAACAGATTGCAAGGCATCAAAATTATAATCTGATAGTTGTAGCAGTAAAACTGGTACCCAACTGTTGGATGAAGAGTATCCTTTAATTGTGTGTAATACTGTATCTTGCACTGAAATTTTCATTTGTGGGACCAGCCCCATTGCCAGTACTCCAATATACTGGGGCAGTGTTGGTAAAGGTTTAAGTGTTCCAGCTTTTCTACTGTTAAGACCAATAATAAAACTTTGTTTATCAAGTTAAATGTTAATTAAAAAAAACTAAGCTACATAATATCATGTCAATGTCCTGGGAAGGTGGTGTTCAGTGCACAGAGTGGACCTCATGGCCTGCGCTCAGCATGTCCATTAGAGAGCTAGGCACGGTGGAAATTTCCTATGTAGTATATAAAATGTGGTGCAGTTTCTATGGTGGTACAGGCAGAGTGATCCATCTTCTGCTCCCTCGATGAGGTAGAACAAGAATCCCTTCCAATAAAACTGCAATCCAAGTGCAGTTATCATCCCATCAACTCGTTCTCCGGACTGCACCTGGCTCTACATTTTTATGCCTTCCTGTTGGCTGAGCTGAGACAACGTTTTCTTGATCCGCAGGGCGGTTAATCTGGCTGCTCCATTGGCGTACCAACATTCATGCATGATTTTGGCCATTACACGTAGAGCCTAAACCAAAGAGATTGAAAGATTAGAACATATATTTGCACTTTACAGTTACCTACTGCAGACTGCATTTAATAGCAAAATCTACAAGAAGTCGCAACTAAAATATTGCCATCAACCTGCCAGCTCATATAATCGGAGATTTACAAACTGTATAGTTCTAATTTCATGGCGATAACCAAGTTAAGCAAATTGTGATCAGAAAACAAAGTTATGCACATCAATATAAACTTGAAACCTACTTATGCAAGTCTGAAAGTTCCTACTGTTCAAATCTTAGAATGCACCATAACATTTTAAGTCAACATTTACAAAAGTTCAAAATTGTTCCCATTTTCACTCCATTCAGGTTTCTTTTTCATGCTCCCCAATAATTTAATAGAGTGGGTTGTTGTAAAACTGGTAACATTAGTTATAACCGTTCTCATTCTTTGAATGTTGTTTATCCTTCCATAAACAATGAGCAGACAGTCATTCAAATGAAGCAATCTCAGGACACAATCCCTATAAAACTTATTCTTACTACAGCCTTGGCAGTCACATGATCTTCCCCGATTCTGGATTCCTCAGTTCTTTGATGGAATCGAAGAAAGAAATCAAAGACAATTTCCACAGTGATGAAGCTGCATACACCATTAAGAGGGTTAGGAGAGAGGTTGTTTTGTACATGTAGGACAAACTGCAATTAAATTCTACATCTAAAGGAAGATAATCTAACATTTTTTCACCCTCAATATAATAAATGAATTATAGCAAAATAGTATAACAGAAGTGGCAACAGGTAATTAATTTAAAAAGGTTAGTTATGAGCACAAAAATGGCAAAGTCATTGTATTGCTTTGACAAGCATGCTTAACAGAACACATTAATAAAAAAGACATACTGACCCGAGTGACCATAGCACATCTAAAATGGTAGATCATTAGAGCTTGAGCACAGAGCATGAAGATAGAGCTGGGTGAATCGCAATCGGAGTGGATCGCAAGCAGAGTGGAAGAATTTGGTGATAGTAGGAATTGGTAATAGTAGGAATGCGATGGAGGAGGAGGAAGGCAGTCCAACTCAAAAAGGAGGAGTGGAGCCACATATCTCGATACTTAACTTGGAGTCCTTGGGTTATCTAACATTCAGGTTCTGTGTTTAGTACCCCAGTGGTCTTGTTAAACTTGAGTAAATAGTTTTATCTTATTTTCCTCTCTAAGTTAGGGCAGTGGGTTAAACGAAGTTTAGTTCAAAGTCTAATAAATAGAGGCATGGCAGGGCACCTCAGTCCCACTGAACGCACATCCTGTGCCATGTGGGAAGTCTAGGATGTTTCTCATGTCCTGGACAACCACATGTGCAGGAAGTGTCGTCAGCTGGAGGAGCTCAAGCTCCGGGTTTCAGAGCTTGAGCAGTGGCTCGCGTCACTTCAGTGGATCTGCAAGGCTGAGAGCTACATGGATAGCATGTTTCAGGAGGTGGTCATGCTGCAGCTTAAGAGTTTGCAGGCAGAGAGGGAATAGGTGACCGCCAGACAGATAAGGAAGACCAGGCAGGTAGTGCAGGAGTCCCCGAGTGCATCTCACTCTCAGTTCTGAATACTGGTGCGGGCGATGGTTCCTCTTGGGAGTACAGCCAAAGCCAAGGCACCATGGGTGGCTCAGCTGTATGGGGGTGGGGGAGGAAGAAGGAAAGTCAGGAAAGCAATAGTGATAGGGGATCAGACAGGCGTTTCTGCAGCCACAGACGTGACTCTAGGATGGTACATTGCCTCCCTGGTGCCAGGGTCAAGGAGGTCACTGAGCGGCCGCAGGACATTGAGGGAGGAGGGTGAACAGCTAGTGGTCCATATCGGTACCAATGACAGGTAGAAAGAGGGATGAGGTCCTGCAGGTAGACTTAAGGGAGCTAGGAAAGAGATTAATAAGCAGGATCTCAAAAAGGTAGTAATCTCCAGATTACTCCCAGTGCCACACGCTAGGCGAGTACAGAAATAGAGGATAGAGCAAATGAATGCGTGGCTGGAGAGATGGTGCAGGAGAGAGGGATTTAGATTCCTGAGGCATTGGGACCTATTCACAGAATCACAGAAATCACAGAAACCCCACAGTGCAGATAGAGGCCATTTCAGCCCATCGAGCCTGCACCGACACATATCCCACCTGATCCCTGTAACCCCTACACCAACACATATCCCACCCTATCCCCGTAACCCCACGTATTTAATCCCCCTAACACTAAGGGTCAATTTATCAAAGCCAATCAACCTAACCCGCACATCTTTGGACTGTGGGAGGAAACCGGAGCACCCGGAGAAAACCCACGCAAACACGGGGAGAATGTGCAAACTCCACACAGACAGTCCCCTATTCTGGGGAAGGTGAGACCTGTACAAGCCAGACGGGTTGCACCTCAACAGGACTGGGACCAATATCCTCGCCGGGGGCTAGTGCTGTTAGGGTGGGTTTAAACTAACTTGGTAGGGGGAATGGGAACCTGAAAGTAGATTTAGAAGGGAGAGAAGCAAAGCTGGAAATGTAAGAAAGAAAATTAGTGTGTTTGGGAGGCAGAAGAAACAAAGGCGAGAAAACAGGCGAGGGGGCTTGGCAACGCTCAATGATATATACTTCAATGCAAGGTCTAGTGAATAAGGCAGCTGAGGGCACAGATTGACGTGAGGAAGTATGATATCATAGCTATTACTGAAAGGGCAGGAATGGCAGCTCAACATTCCTGATTACAGGGTTTTCAGACAAGATAGAAAGGGGGATAAAGAGAGGGGGGATGCAATATTGCTTAAACAAACTATTACAGCTGTCAGGAGGGATGATATGCTAGAAGGATAATCAAATGAGTCCACATAGGTTGAAGCGAAGAAAAAAAAAGGGGCAATCACACTGCTGGGAGAGCATTATAGACCCCAAATAGTCAGAGGGAGATAGAAGAGCAAATATGTAGGCAAATTTCTGAGAAGTGCAAAATCAATAGGAAATTTCAGCTGCCCAAATATTAACTGGGATAGAATCAGTGTAAAAGGTATAGAGGGCACAGAATTCTTGAAATGCATTCAGAACAACTTTTTTAGCCAGTATACAGCAAGCCCAACAAGAGAGGGGCAGTTCTGGACATAAGAAATAGGAGCAGGAATAGGCCACTTGGCCCCTCAAGCCTGCTCCGCCATTCAATAAGATCATGGCTGATCTTGGGCTCAAAGCCACTTCCCTGCCCGCTCCCCATAACCCTTCACTCCCTTATCTTGTAAAAATCTGTCTATCTCCACCTTAAATATATTTAATGACCCAGCCTCCACAGCTCTACGACCCTCTGAGAGAAGAAATTCCTCATCTCAGTTCTAACAGGGAGACGCTTTATTCTGAAACTATGCCCCGAGTTTTAGATTTCCCCACGAGGGGAAACATCCTCTCTGCTTCTACCTTGTCAAGTCCCCTCAGTATCTTATATGTTTCAATAAGATCATCTCATTCTTCTAAAGCCCAACCTGCTCAACCTTTCTTCATGAGTCAACCCCCTCATCTCAGGAAACAACCCTGTGAATCGTCTCGGAGCTGTCTCCAATGCAAGTATATCCTTCCTTAAATAAGGAGACCAAAATTGAACGCAGTACTCAAGGTGTGGTCTCACCAATACCCTGTACAGTTGCAGCAGGACTGCCCTGCTTTTATACTCCAACCCCCTTGCAATAAAGGCTAACATTCCATTTGCCTTTTTGATTACTTGCTGCACCTGCATGCCAATCTTTTGTGTTTCATGCTCAAGGACCTCCAGGTCCCTCTGAACTGTAGCCTTTTGTAATCTCTCTCCATTTAAATAATAATTTGCTTTTATATTTTTCCTACCAAAGTGGATAACCTCACACTTTCCCAG
Source organism: Somniosus microcephalus (assembly GCF_052327205.1). Classification (NCBI taxonomy): domain Eukaryota; kingdom Metazoa; phylum Chordata; class Chondrichthyes; order Squaliformes; family Somniosidae; genus Somniosus; species Somniosus microcephalus. The sequence goes on along the minus strand of NC_140993.1, from coordinate 202,500,343 downwards.
ATTATACTCCATCTGCCAAATGTTTGCCCACTCACTTAGCTTGTCTATATCCCTTTGCAGGTTCTTTGAGTCCTCTGCACAACTTGCTTTCCCACTCATCTTTGTATCATCCGCAAACTTGGCTACTTTACACTCGGTCCCTTCATCCAAGGTCATTAATGTAGATTGTAAATAGCTGAGGCCCCAGTACCGATCCCTGTGGCACCTCACTAGTTACCGTTTGCCAACTGGAAAATGACCCATTTATCCCAACTCGACTTTGTTAGCCAATTCTCTATCCATGCTAATATTACCCCCAACTCCATGAGCTCTTATCTTATGCAGTAACCTTTTATGTGGAACCTTATCGAATGCCTTCTGGAAATCCAAATACACCACATCCACTGGTTCACCTTTGTGCACCCTGCTCGTTACCTCCTCAAAGAACTCCAGCAAATTTGTTAACCATGATTTCCCTTTCATAAAACCATGCCGACTCTGCTTGACTGCATTAAGATTTTCCAAATGCCCTACTACTGCTTCCTTAATGAAGGACTCCAGAATTTTCCCAACGACAGATGTTAGGCTAACTGGTCTATAGTTTCCTGCTTTCTGTCTCCCTCCTTTCTGAAATAGGGGTGTTACATCTGCGGTTTTCCAATCCGCTGGGACCTCTCCAGAGCCCAGGGAATTTTGTTATATTGCAACCAATGCCTCCACTATCTCTGCAGTCACTTCTTTTAAGACCCTGGGATGCAGGCCATCTGGTCCAGGGGATTTGTCACCTTTTAGTCCCATTATTTTACCAAGTTCTATTTCCTTAGTGATAGTCTTTAGTTCCCCCTCCCTGTGGCCCCTTGATTGTTCATTATTGGGATGCTGTTAATGTCTTCTACCGTGAAGACAGATACAAAATATTTGTTCAGAGTCTCTGACATTTCCCCATTATTAATTCCCCATTCTCTCCTCTAAGGGACCAATGTTTACTTTAGCTACTCTCTTCCTTTTTATATACTTGTAGAAGCTCTTACTATCTGTTTTAATGTTTCTTGCCAGCTTATTCTCATAATTCATCGTCTCTCTATTATTTTTTTAGTCATCCTTTGCTGGTTTAAAAATTTTTCCCAATCCTCTGGTCTCCCACCAATCTTGGCAACATTGTATGCCTTCGTTTTTAATTTGATACCATCCTTTACTTCCTTAGTTAGCCACGGATGGTGCTCCCTTCTCTCAAAATCTTTCTTTCTCACTGGAATATATTTTTGTTGAGTTATAAAATATCTCCTTAAATGTCTGCCACTGCATTTCAACTGTCTTACCCTTTAATTTATTTTTCCAGTCCACTTTAGCCAGTTCTGCCCTCATGCCATTGTAATTGCCTTTGTTTAAGATCAGGACACTGGTTTGAGATACAACTTTCTCACCCTCCAACTGAATTTGAAATTCAACCATGTTATGATCACTCTTAGAGGATCCTTTACTAAGAGATCATTTATTAATTCTGTCTCATTACACAGTACCAGATCCAAGATAGCCTGCTCCCTGGTTGGTTCCATTACATACTGTTCTAGGAAACCATCCCGTATACACTCTATGAACTCCTCCCCAAGGCTACCATGGCCAATTTGATTTGTCCAATCAATATGGAGATTAAAATCACCCATGATTATTACCATACCTTTTTTACAGGCCTCCATTATTTGTTGATTTATACTCTGTCCAACAGTATTGTTACCGTTCGGGGGCCTGTAGACTACGCCCACCAGAGACTTTTTCCCCATATTATTTTCTATCTCCACCCAAACCGATTCTACATCTTGATCTTCTGAGCCAGTATCACTTCTCACCACTGCACTGATCCCATACTTTACCAACAAAGCCACCCCACCTCCCTTTCCTTTCTGTCTATCCTTCCAAATTGTCAAATACCCTGGAATATTCAGTTCCCAGCCCTGGTCACCTTGCAACCATGTCTCTGTAATGGCGATCAAATCATACCCATTTGTATCTATTTGTGCCGTCAACTCATCTATCTTGTTACGAATGCTGCGTGCATTCAGATATAGAGCTTTTAATTTTGTCTTTTTACTATTTCTCCTTGCTTTGGCCCCATTTTCTGTTGCACTCTTATTTTTAAACATTCCGTCCCTTCCTGTCACACTCTGGCTATTATTTCCCCCATCTCTATCCTGCTCTATTGTTTTCTCATTGACTTTTTAAATTCCCGCACACCTGGACCCTCCCCCTGACTACTTAGTTTAAAGCCCTCTCTACATCCCTAGTTATTCGAATCGCCAGGACTCTAGCCCCAGCATGGTTCAAGTGAAGCCTGTCCAAATGGAACAGCTCCCTCTTATCCCAGTACTGGTGCCAATGCCCCACAAATCGAAACCCATTTCTCCCACACCAGTCTGAGCCACTCGTTCATTTCTCTGATCTTATACAAATTCGCTCGTGGCTCAGGTAGTAATCCAGAGATTATTACCTTTGTGGTTCTGCTTTTTAATTTAGCCCCTAGCTGCTCATACTCCTTCAGCAGAACTTCTTTCTTTGTCCTACCTATGTCATTGGTACCTACATGGACAATGACAACTGGATCTTCCCCCTCCCACTCCTAGTTCCTCTCCAGCCCAGAGGAGATGTCCTTAACCCTGGCACTGGGCAGGCAACACAGCCTTCGGGACTTTGTTTTAGGGAATGAAGCTGGGCAGGTGGAAGGGGTATCAGCATTTTGGTGGTCGTGATCATAATTCGGTTAGATTTAGTGTATTTATGGAAAAGGACAAAGATAGACCAGGAGTAAAAGTTCTCAATTGGGGAAAGGTCAACTTTACTAAGCTGAGATGTGATTTAGAAAAAGTGGACTGGAAACAGCTACTTGAAGGTAAATCAGTGTCAGAGCAGTGAGAGGCATTCAAGGAGGAGATAGTGAGGATTCAGAGCAAATATGTTCCCACAAAGAAAAAGGGTGGGACTTCAAGTCTGGAGCCCCCTAGATGTCAAGGAGGATACAAGGTAGGCAAAAAAGGGAAGCTTATGTCAGATACCAAGAGCTCAATACTGCAGAAAGCCGAGAGTATAGAAAATGCAGGGGTGAAATTAAAAAGGAAAATTAGGAAAGCAAAGAGAGGGCATGAAAAAATATTGGCAAGTTAAATCAAGGAAAACCCAAAGATGTTGTATAAATATATAAAGAGCAAGAGGATAACTGAGGAAAGAGTAGGGCCTATTAGAGACCAAAAAGGTAACCTGCATGTGGAGGCAGAAGACATGGGTATGGCTCTTAATGAACACTCCTCATCTGTCTTCACAAGAGAGGGACGATCCAGACACTGTATTAAAGAGTGCGAAATATTAGATGAGATAAACATAGTGAGAGGGGAAATATCAAGGGATATGGGGATAGTTCAGGGAAGTGGAGATGAGGTACAAGATCAGCCATGATCTTATTGAATGGCGGAGCAGGGTCGAAGGGCCAAATGGCCTACTCCTGCTCCTATTTCTTATGTTCTTATTAAGGGGTTTAGTATCTTTGAAAGTAGATAAATCGCCAGGCCCAGATGAAATGTATCCCAGGCTGTTAAGAGAAGCAAGGGGGGAAATAGTGGAGGCTCTGACCATCATTTTCCAGTCCTCTCTGGCTACAGGCGTGGTGCCGGAGGACTGCTAATGATGTACCGTTGTTTAAAAAAGTAGTAAGACTGAGTAATTAACTTTGGTGGTAGACAAATTATTGGAAAGGGGCAGTATTAATTGTCATTTAGAAAGGCACAGATTAATCAAGGACAGTCAGTATGGATTTGTTACAGGAAGGTCGTGTCTGACTAACTTGATTTAATTTTTTGAGGAGGTAACAAGGAGGGTCAATGAGGGTAATGCATTTGATGTAGCCTACATCAAACAAGCTCCCACATGGCAGACTGGTCAGAAAAGTAAAAGTCCATGGGATCGAAGGGAAAGTAGCAAGTTGGACCCAAAATTGAATCAGTGGCAGGAAGCAAAGGGTAATGGTCAACAGGTGTTTTTGTGATTGGAAGGCTGTTTCCAGTGGGGTTCTACAGGGCTCAGTACTAGGTCCCTTGCTTTTCATGGCATATATCAATGATTAGACTTAAATGTAGGAGGCATGATCAAGATGTTTGCAGATGATACAAAAATTGGCAGTGTGGTTGACAGAATCATAGAATGGTTATAGCACAGAAGGAGGCCATTTGGCCCGCCGAGTCCATGCCGGCACTCTGCAAGAGCACTTCAGCTAGTCCCAATCCCTTGCCCTTTCCCAGTAGCCCTGCAAATATTTTTCCTTCAGGTACTTATCCAATTCCCTTTGAAAGCCACAATTGAATCTGCCTCCACCACCCTTTCAGGCAGTGCATTCCAGATCATAACCACTCGCTGCGTAAAAAAGCTTTTCTTCATGTTGCCTTTGGTTCTTCGGCCAATCACCTTAAATCTGTGTCCTCTGGTTCTCAACCCTTCTGCCAATGGGAACAGTTTCTCTCCATCTCTGTCTAGACCCCTCATAATTGAACACCTCTATCAAATTTCCTCTCAACCTTCTCTGCTCTGAGAACAGCCCCAGCTTCTCCAGTCTATCCACATAACTGAAATCCTTCATCCATGGAATCATTCTTGTAAATCTTTTCTGCACCCTCTCTAAGGTCATCACATCCTTCCTAAAGTGCGGTGCCCAGAATTAGACAATGCTCCAATTGAGGCCAAACCAGTGTTTTATAAAGGTTCATCATAACTTCCTTGCTTTTGTACGCTTATGCCTCTATTTATAAAGCCCATATGCTTTTTTAACCGCTTTCTCAACCTGCCTTGCCATAGTCAACGATTTGTGCACATTCCTCCCCCCGCCTCCGGAGGTCTCTTTGTTCCTGCACCCCCTTTAGGTTTGTACCCTTTAGTTTATAATGCCTCTCCTCATTCTTCCTACCAAAATGTATCACTTTGCACTTTTCTGCGTTAAATTTCATCTGCCACGTGTCTGCCCATCATCCTCATTGTTCACTATACTTCCAAGTTTTGTTTCATCTGCAAATATTGAAATTGTGCCCTGTACACCCAAGTCATTAATATATATCAAGAAAAGCAGTAGTCCCAGTACCGAGCCCTGGGGAACACCACTGTATAACTTCCTCCAGTCCGAAAAGCAACCGTTCACCACTACTCTCCGTTTCCTGTCACTGAGCCAATTCCGTATCCATGCTGCCACTGTTCCTTTTATTCCATGGACTTCAACTTTGTTGGCGAGCCTATTATGTGGCACTTTATCAAACGCCTTTTGGAAGTCCATGTGCACCACATCAACCTCATTACCCTATCAACCATCTCTGTTACCTCATCAAAAAAGTCCATCAAGTTAGTTAAACAAGATTTGCTTTTAATAAATCTGTGCTGGCTTTCCTTGATTAATTCACATTTGTCCAATTATCATTTCTAAAAGCTTCCCTGCCAGAGGTTAAACTGACTGGCCTGTAGTTGTTGGGTTTATCCTTGCATCCTTTTATTGAAAAAGGGTGCCACATTTGCAATTCCCCAGTCCAAGGAGGATTGGAAGATTATAGCCAGTACCTCGCAATTTCCACCTTTACTTACCTTAGCATCCGAGGATGGATCCCATCCGGTCCTAGAGACTTATCTACTTTATGTACAGCCAGCCTTTCTAGTACCACTCCATCAATTTTTAACCCATTCAACTACCTTCTCTTTCACTATGACTTTGGCAGCATCATCTTCCTTGGTAAAGACAGATGCAAAGTACTCATTTATTACCACAGCCATGCCTTCTGTCTCCATGCATAGGTCTCCTTTTTGGTCCCACCCCTCCTTGTACTACCCGTTTACTATTTATATGCCTATGGAAGACTTTTGGATTCCCTTTTGTTAGCTGCCAGTCTATTCTCATACTCTCTTTGCCCCTCTTATTTCCTTTTTCACTTCCCCTCTGAATTTTCTATATTCAGCTTGGTTCTCACTTGTATTCGCAACTTGACATCTGTTATACGCCCCCTTTTTCTGCTTCACCTTACTCTCTATCTCTTTCGTCATCCAGGGAGCTCTGGCTTTGGTTGCCCTACCTTTCCCCCTTGTGGGAATGTACCTCGACTGTACCTGAACCATCTCCTCTTTAAAGGCAGCCCATTGTTCGATTAGTTTTGCCTGCCAATCTTTGATTCCAATTTAGCCGGGCCCAATCCATTCTCAACCCACTGAAATTGGCCTCCTCTCGTTAAGTATTTTTACTCTAGATTGCTCTTTGTCCTTTTCCATAACTATTCTAAACCTTATGATACTATGATCACTGTTCCCTAAATTTTCCCCTACTGACACTTGCATAGTGAGGAAGAAAGCTATAGACTGCAGGAAGATATCAATGGACTGGTCAGGTGGGCAGAAAAGTGGCAAATGGAATTCAATCCAGAGAAGTGTGAGGTAATGCATTTGGGGAGGGCAAACATGGGAATACACAATAAAAGATAGGATATGGAGAAGTGTAGAAGAACAGAGGGACCTTGTAGTGTACATCCACAGATCCCTGAAGGTAGAAGGACAGGTAGCTAAGGCGGTTAAGAAGGCATACAGGATACTTTCCTTTATTGGCCAAGGTAATAGAATATAAGAGCAGGGAGGTTATGCCAGAACTGTATAAAACACTAGTTTTGCCACAGCTAGAGTACTGCGTACAATTTTGGTCACATTACAGGAAGGATGTGACAGCACTAGAGAGGGTACAGAGGAGATTTACGAGGATGTTGCCAGGATGGGGGAATTTTAGCTATGAGCAAAGATTGGACAGGCTGGAGTTGTTTTCTTTGAAGTAGATAAGGCCGAGGGGAGATTTAATTGAGATGTACAAAATTATTAGGGGCCTAGATAGAGTGGATAGGAAGGACCTATTTCCCTTAGCAGAGAAGTCAATAATCAGGGGGCATAGATTTAAAGTAATTGGCAGAAGGATTAGAGCAGAGTTGAGGACAACTTTTTTTTCCACTCAGACAGTGGTGGGGTCTAGAACTCACTGCCTGAAAGGGTGGTAGAGGCAGAAACCCTCACCACATTTCAAAAGTACTTGGCTATGTACTTGGAAGTGTCGTAACCTACAAGGCTATGAACCAAGAGCTGGAAAGTGGGATTAGTCTGAAGAGCTTTTTTTTGGTCGGCACAAACACGATGGGGAGAATGACCTCCTTTTGTGCCATACATTTCCTTTGGCTAGTCGGGCCTCTGAACTTCAACCATCTTTCACAGGCTATTTCTTAAGGATCCCCCTTACCCTTAATGTAACATGTCCCACGTGTCCACACCCCACATCCAACTCAACATTAGACCTCTACTACAATAGCAAAGTGCTGCGGATTGCTGGGAATCTGAAATAATAGCATTTTCTGTTATTATACCTCTACTATTTTCCTCTCCTACCACCAGGCTCAAAGTCCCTCCTGATGGACCAGCAGGTTCTCTTTGCTTTGACCCAGGCACCTTCCATCATGCCACCCACTGCTGGTTGTCCCAAAGTTGTAGCACCAACTGCTTCAGTCCCTCTTCCAGACACACCCTGCACTCTGGGATATACTCTCCTCTCCACCCCTTCCACTACATTCAGTGGGGCTTCCATTATTAGTCAACTGTCGTACATCCTCGTCCCACATTAACATTTGGATCCTCGTCTACTCTGCTCTGAATCATAGAAAAGGGCTCTTAATAATTACCCCTTTCCCAAAACAAAGTAATTAGTCTGAAAGAGAGACATTTTCTAAGTCACAAAGTTCTGGGAAACATTAGGCATAAATTGGCAAAGAAACTGTCCCATTTTTATGCCAGATGAGCCAAAGGGAACTTTAATGCAGTGTCCGACTCCTGGCCAAGATTTAGAATGAGGCTGCCTTGGCTTATGCAATACTCGTTTTAAATCCAATGCTGAAACCAAAGACTGATTGGAGGGGGGGAAAGAGAGGAGAAAGAGAGGGGCCCACAACTAACACACTCCCCACCTAATATTTATTGAGATGCACAAACAAACCAGAGGAGAAAACCAGTGTGAGGATTAGGCTGTAACGGCCTATAGGGAGAGCAGGGGGGGGGAAGAGAGCGAGGCGGGGGGGGGGGGGGGGAAAGAGAAGAGCGCGGGGGGAGGGGGGGGGGGGGGGAGAGAGCGGGCGGGGGGGGGGGGGGGAGGAGGAGGAGGGGAGGAGCCGGGTTTGGGCGGGGGGGGTGGAGAGGGAGAGCCGGGGGGGGAGGGAGGGAGAGCGGGAGGAGGGGGGGGGAGGGAGGGAGAGCGGGAGGGGAGGGAGAGAGGCACACACACACACACTCAATATAACTTCTTTCATTAGCGAAGACTACACAAGTGATCAGAATATCAACTGCATGGCATGGTCTTCCTCATTGTGAAGTGCAACCTCCACATTTAAACAGTAATCATCACTATGGATGTGCACAGAAAAAATATCTAGTGGCATTATCTCTTTTGAAAATGTACATATCCCTCAATTTGGTCATGGGATCTTATTGAACACCATTATACATGGCCTCGTGTTAAACAGCATTTACTTGTTCTTCGAGCCCCAGTGTAACAATGAAAACAAAGCAGTAATGAACACAATGGCAGAGGATGAGAGCTAGCTGAAGCTGGAGTGCAGTAACCAAAAGTGATTTTACATTTCCAGCATAGGTGTGATGTTTCAAAATAAAATACACTCCTCTTATAAATAGCTACTTGCATATAGACACTGGTTAAAACAGATGACGCACACAGTTGAAGGCTTATCAGATTCCATTATATACTGCAATAGAAAGGCTGTATTGGACTACTCAAGGAGCAGAGGTGTTGGTCTAGTGGCTCAGATAAAGGTAGCTGCCTTCACATACTGTGCCACTGACCCCTTAGAAAGCAGTACCGAGCACCAGTCAAGCAATGTTTACTGGGATTACTATTGGAGGCTTAAGTTCCAGTGCACACAAAGCATGATTATTAACACTGCTGGAGGTGAAGAGGCTTACTAGTGGAGTGGAGACTTTATGGGTAGAATTAAGAAATAGAAAAGGTTTCAACACTGTAGTGGGAGTTGTGTACAGACCCCCTGGTAACAGCTGTGAAGTGCTAGATTGTATAAATGCAGAGATTAGACAAACATGTAGTAAAGGCAGAGTGGTTTTAATGGGGGATTTTAACTTTCATACAGATTGGGATAAGCAGATTAGCTCATTTTAGAAAGGTAGCGAATTTCTTGTCTGTTCAGGATAGTTTTCTGCAACAATATGTACTAGAACCAACAAGGGAGCAGGCCATTTTAGATTTAGTAATGAGTGATCTGCCAGAATTAATTAACAACGGCGTGTGAACATTTCCCAAATAGCGATCATATGATTGAGTTCATTGTAGTGCTTGAAAAGGAGAAATGCGAAACAGCTACACAGATTCTAGATTTAGGCAAGGCTGACTTCAATGCGATGAGACAGAGACTGTCCACAGTAAACTGGGCAAATCTGTTAATGGGTAAAATGACAGAGGATCAATGAGGTGTTGAAAAAAGAATTGAATGTGATACAGCACCAGATTATACCCCTAAGGGGCAAGAGCTCTACTTGCCAAAAAAAACCAGCCATGGATGACTAAAGAGGTGAGGGACAACATCAAACTAAAAGAAAAAGCATGCAAAAATGCAAAAACTAGCACAGATCCCGGCAACTGGGAGAGATATAAAGAACAAAGGTGATAAAATGGATAGTAAGAGCTAAAAAAAAAAGTATGAAAAGAAACTTGCAAGGGACATCAAAATATTTTTTATTATGTTAGGAAAAAGGAGGGTGGTCAGGAGCAATGCAGGCCTCTTGAAAACTGAGAACAGTGATATTCTCACTGAAAATAAGGAAATGGCAGACATGTTGAATAATTACTTTGTGCCAATACTAGAGGAAGAGAATAGATAGTATGCCAGACAACCCAAGGAAACTAATACTGAAACAGTGACAGGGACTCACCAAAATTAACAAGCAAAATAACAGTCATGAAGAAAATAATGGCACTAAAGAGTGACATCTCCCAAGGACCAGATGGTTTCCATGCCAGGATTTTAAAGGAAGTAGGTGAGAACACTGCAGATGTCCTAAATGTAATCTTCCAAAGTTCTCTCGATTTGGTAACCATTCCTTTAGCTTGGAAAATTGCACATGTCACTCTGCTATTGAAGCAAGGCGAGAGAGGGAAACCCAGGGCCTAACATCTGTTGCCAGGAAATTACTAGAGTCCATAAGGATAACGTAACTGAACAGCTTGAAAATTCTCAGCTGGTCAGAGAGAGCCAGCATGGATTTGTAAAGGGTTGGTCATGCCCGACAAACCTGAGTGAATTTTTTGAAGAGGTGGACAGGAGAATGTCTATGGATGTTATTTATATGGACTTCCAGAAGGTATTTGATAAAGTCTCTCATAAGAGACTGTTAGCTAAAGTTGAAGCTCATGGAGTTGAAGGCAAATTATTGACCTGGTTAGGAAATTGGCTGAGCGGCAGGAGACAGTGACAGGGATAATGGGCAGGTACTCCCAATTGGCAGGATGTGACTAGTGGTGTCCCACAAGGATCTGTGTTGGGGACTCAACTATTCACCATATTTATTAACGACTTAGATGATGGCATAGAAAGCCACATATCAAAGTTTGCCGATGACACAAAGATAGGAAGCATTGTAAGCAGTGTAGATGGAAGCATAAAATTACAAAGATATTAATAAGATTAAGCAAATGGGCAAAACTGTGGCAAATGGATTTCAATGTAGACAAATGTGAGATCATCCACTTTGGACCTAAAAAGGATAGAACAAAGTACTTTCTGAATGGTGAAAAGCTAGAAACAGTGGAGGTCCAAAGAGCCTTGGGGGTCCATGTACAAAGATTAAAATGTCATGAACAGGTACAGAAAATAATCAAAAAGGCTAACGGAATGCTAGCCTTTATATCTAGAGGACTAGAATAAAAAGGGGGTAGATGCTATGCTACAGCTATACAAAACCCTGGTTAGACCACACCTGGAGTACAGTGAGCAGTTCTGGGCACCACACCTTAGAAAGAATATATTGGCCTTGGAGAGAGTGCAGCATAGATTTACCAGAATGAGACCTTGACTCTAACGGTTAAATTGCGAGGAGAGATTACACAAACCAGGGTTGCATTCCCTGGAATCTAGAAGGTTATGGGGTGATCTGATCGAAGTTTTCAATATATTAAAAGGGAACTGATAGGGTAGATAGAGAGAAACTATTTCCGCTGGTTGGGGATTCTAGGACTAGGGGGCATAGTCTAAAAATTAGAGTCAGGCTTTTCAAGAGTGAAGTTAGGAAACACATCTACATGCAAAGGGTGGTAGAAGTTTGGAACTCTCTTCCGCAAAAAGTAATTGATTCTAGATCAATTGTTAATTTTACATCTGAGATTGATAGATTTTTGTTAACCAAAGGTATTAAGGGATATGGAGCAAAAGCAGGTGTGTATGGAGTTAGGTCACAGATCAGCCATGATCTCATTGAATGGCGGAACAGGCTCAAGGGGCTAAATGGCCTCCTCCTGTTCCTATCTTGATCTGGCAATCAAGGGGGCCTCGGCAAGATGCAGAATAGGATCATCCTCTTGGCACTTTTCACTGAAGACACTTGCAAACACTCAAACTGCTCTCTTGTGCTCACATGCTGAGGTCTGCTATAGTTTAGGATGATTATATTTATTGGGCTTCCTTCTCCAGTTAGTAGCCCAATTGCTCATCACCAGTCTCGACTACAGAGCTTTGCAATGTCTATAGCATGCTTCTTTTGGTGTATAGCATGCAAGCAGCTCTGTGTTGTAGGCTCACTTGGTTGGTGTCTCATTCCAAGGTATGCTTGGTGCTGTTCCTGGCAAACCCTTCTACACTCCCCATTGCAACAGGGGTGGTCTCCCAGCTTGTACGTGACAGAGGACCGAGGGATGTGCATTGCCACACGGTTACAGATTGTGATGGCATACAATTCTGCTGCTGATGGATACCCGGATGGGCTGCTGCATCTGTCCATGGTCTGTCCCACTTGGCATGTTTGTAGTACCCACATGATAGAGGTATCCTCACTGTAAAGACTTCACAAGGACTTTGCAACAGTCACTTCTACATATGTTGGGCTGGATGCAACCTTTTGTTGAATGTTCTTCCCTCTTCAAATCAAAATCAAAAGTGTGACTTGAGACCAGCTGCTTTTGGACAATGATATTGTGGCTGCAGTCTAAGGTGGCATTAAGAGTGATATAGATAACCCAGCAGATGATCTCGAGGAAGAGATGTCCTACACTGGTGCATCAGTTGCATTTAATGCGGCACTTCAATATACAGAACAGCAAATGTAGCATCATGCTCAACCAGTGACAGGTTTGCAACAGCACCAAGAGCAGCAATTGTCATTTTGTCAGCTATTAGCTTTGTCTCTAATCATTGAAATACTGTAATTTGTAAACCAAAAATTTATTCAACATAGTGATCAGTACTTCAAGCAATGCATAAAATACTGTAATAAAAACAGAAAATGCTGGAAATACTCAGCAAGTCAGGCAGCATCTGTGGAGAGAAACAGTTAACGTTTCAGGTCGATGACCCTTCGTCAGAACTGGAAAAAGTTAGAGATGTAACAGATTTTTAAGCAAGTGTAGGGGCAGGGAAAGGGAGGAAAGAACAAAAGGGAAGGTCTGTGATAGGATGGAAGGCAGGAGCGATTAAAAGACAAATGGGATGATGGTGCAAGGCAAAAGGAGATGGTAATGGGATAAGAAACAAAAGATGACTCTAGATGAGGTAAATGGCAGAATCAACAGCTGCCACGTGAGAAACAAAAAGGTGAACACAGCCCTCGACCGTGTCCGTTCTATCTCCCGCACTTCTGTTCTCACCCCTTCCCCTCCCTCCCAGAACCACGATAGGGTTCCCCTTGTCCTCACCGTTCACCCCACCAGCCTCCACAATCATGGATCATCCTCCGCCATCTCCAGCGTGATCCCACCACCAAATAAATCTTCCTCATCCCTCCCCTTTCAGCAGTCCCTCCGCGACACCCTGGTCCACTCCTCTATCACCCCCAACATCCCTTCCCCTGGCACCTTCCCGTGCAAGCGCAGGAGATGCAACACCTGCCCTTTTACCTCCTCCCTTCCCACTGTCCAGGGCCCCAAACCCACCTTCCAGGTGAAACAGCGATTTACTTGTACTTCTTGCAATTTAGTATACTTAATTCACTGCTCACGATGCAGTCTCCTCTACACTGGGGAGACCAAACGCAGATTGAGTGACCGCTTTGAGGAACACCTCCGTTCAGTCCGTAAGGGTGACCCTGAGCTTCCAGTCGCCTGTCATTTTAATTCTCCGCTCCACTCCCACTGATCTCTCCGTCCTCGGCCTCTTACACTGTTCCAACGTAGCTCAACCGAAGCTCGAGGAACAGCACCTCATCTTTCGATTAGGCACTTTACAGCCTTCTGGACTCAACATAGAGTTCAACAATTTCAGACCATAACCTCGACCCCTATATTTTTTTTTTCCCCCTCACATGGCAGCTATTGATGATTCTGCATTTCATCGCAGACCATCCCTTTTGTTTCTTCCTCCCCTCCTCCCTTTCCCTGCCCCTACACTTGCTTAAAAACCGGTTCCATCGCCAACTTTTTCCAGTTCTGACGAAGGGTCATTGACCTGAAATGTTAACTGTTTCTATCTACAGATGCTGCCTGACCTGCTGAGTATTTCCAGCATTTTCTGTTTTTATTTCAGATTTCCAGCATCCGCAGTATTTTGCTGTTACATAAAATACTGTACTGCTTAAGAAAGAGTTGAGTGTTATTTTAAAACCAAAGATAAAAAAAGAAAAACAAGTTAACATTTAAAAGCAGAGCTACTGAATCGTCTCACAAGCGCAAGAAACTTAAGATCACATACATACAGGTTTAAACAGCCCTGGCAAAGCTTGTTCAGAAAAAGATTCAAATCCCAAGCAGGAGTTAACAGTCAAACAAAAAGCTAGACATTCTAGGCAGCTTTCCTAAATCTGGATACCATTAGACGTCCCCCCAGTGCCGATTTCAAAGCAATGATGAGCAGAAATAAGAGCAACATGAACTTTCAATGACCTAAAAGACAGTTCTAGTAGGAGAGAGAAATGTGCTGGTACACAAAAATAGGGTAGTATTTATGTTATTTGCACTACTGGGAAAGTCTTTACAATTTAGCATAAGCCTTTAGATTTTTCCCAACACAGCAAAGGTTATAATACAAATCACTGGAAAGCTGACCACCACTGTGCTATCTGCCCTCACTGAATTGCTCCAGATCAGTTTTGATGAACAAGTAACTTTGAAGCTCAAATCTCTTCAAGTGCCAGGAGCTGTGTTTATGTTGATCCGCCCTCCCCCACTACACTGTCTAAGCTCCAATAGGCATCCCATCCTGTAAGATAAGCATTTGTCACTAGAGGACAAGAAATAGAAAAAGTAAATGAGGCCACATACTATTTGGCACAAGATCACCATTTTGACATAGCAAACTCCTCTGATCATTATTTAAAGAAATTCCCATTGGAGATAATGATTAGATGACCACTTCAATGTAGGGTTTCACCTTCAGCACCAAAAATTTGACTTTCACTTCTGTCTTAGGATTCACAGGCAATGTTGGGACTGAATGGGGAAAAGGAGAAAGCATTCTGACTAAATGATCACAAATCTTGCAAGTACAGTAGTAGTAAGACCTCTATGATCAGAAAGCGAATTTGTTTAGAGAATCCATCTTGTGCTGATTGTGACCTGCAGATTCTAGATTTTCAGTGAAACCTAGCCTCTCAAAAAGATTCAAGAACTACTGGACAGCAGCCTTACTAAAGTATCAGAAAATATCTTCATCAGTCATTAGCAATATACAAGCGAAGTGAGAAAGTATGACACCACTGAATTCAGTGAAGACATTTGAAATTGGCATGACGCCAAAGGCAGTTATCGTATGAGTTTCTAAGGTCTCTGTTGTGTAGCGGGGAGTGCTAGGAAACAAGGGCCCTCGAGTATATCATTTAATTGTAGTATAATTGGTGGAATTGATTTAATTTAAATTAATTAAAGGGTAAGTCAGGTCAGCAAAGCTCGGCCCCGTGGTATGCTCTTCCTGCATTACGTGGAAAATCAGGGACACTTCCTGTGTCCCTGACGACCATGTGTGCGGGTAGTGTATCCAGCTGCAGCTACTGGCAGACCGCATTGCGGCACTGGAGCTGCGAATGGATACATACTGGAGCATTCGCGATGCTGAGGACGTCATGGACATCACGTTTAATCAGTTGGTCACACCGCAGGTAAAGGCTGCACAGGCAGGAAGGGAATGGGTGACCACCAGGCATAGTAGGTGGTGCAGGCAGGTAGTGCAGGGGTCCCCTGTGGCCATCCCCCTCTCAAACAGATATACCGCTTTGGATATTGTTGGGGAGGATGGCTTATCGGGGGAAGGCAGCAGCAACCAACTTCCTGGCACCATGGGTGGTTCTGCTGCACGGGATGAGAGGAAAAAGAGCGGAAGGGCTATAGTGATAGGGGATTCTATTGTAAGGGGAATAGATAGGTGTTTCTGCGGTCGCAAACGAGGCTCCAGGATGGTATGTTGCCTCCCTGGTGCAAGGGTCATGGATGTCTCGGAGTGGCTACAGGGCATTCTGGAGGGGGAGGGTGAACAGCCAGTTGTCGTGGTGCATATAGGTACCAACGATACAGGTAAAAAATGGGATGAGGTCCTAAAAGCTGAATATAGGGAGTTAGGAGGTAAATTAAAAAATAGGGCCTCAAAAGGTAGTAATCTTAGGATTGCTACCAGTGCCACGTGCTAGTCAGAGTAGAAATAGAAGGATATTTCAGATGAATACGTGGCTAGAAGAATGGTGCAAGGGGGAGGGATTCAAATTCCTGGGACATTGGAACCGGTTCTGGGGGAGGTGGGGCCAGTACAAACTGGACGGTTTGCACCTGGGCAGGACCGGGACCGATGTCCTAGGGGGGAGTGTTTGCTAGTGCTGTTGGGGAAGGTTTAAACTAAAATGGCAGGGGGTTGGGAACCTGTGCAGGGAGACAGAGGAAAGGGAAGCAAGGATAGAAGTAAAAGACAGGAAGGAGAAAGCAAAAGTGGAAGTCAGAAATCAAGGGTGTAAATCAAACGTGGCCGCAGTAAACAATAATTCTAAAAGGTCTAAGAGTGTTAAAAAAACAAGCCTGAAGGCTTTGTGTCTTAATGCGAGGAGCATTCGTAATAAGGTGGATGAATTAGCTGAGCAAATAGATGCAAACGGATATGATATAATTGGGATTACAGAGACATGGCTCCAGGGTGACCAGGGCTGGGAATCAACATCCAGGGGTATTCAATATTCAGGAAGGACAGGCAAAAAGGAAAAGGCAGTGGGGTAGCATTGCTGGTTAAAGAGGATATTAACACAATAGTAAGGAAGGATAATAGCTCTGATAATGTGGAATCTGTATGGGTAGAGCTGAGAAATACCAAGGGGCAGAAAACGTTAGTGGGAGTTGTATACAGACCCCCAAACAGTAATACTGAGGTTGGGGATGGTATTAAAGGGGAAATTAGAGATGCGTACAATACAGGCACAGCAGTTATCATGGGTTATTTTAATCTACATATAGAGTGGTCTAACCAAATTAGTAACAATACTGTGGAAGAGGAATTCCTAGAGTGTATACGGGATGGTTTCCTGGACCAGTATGTCGAGGAACCAACTAGAGATCAAGCCATCTCAGATTGGGTATTATGCAATGAGAAAGGATTAATTAGCAATCTTGTTGTGTGAGGCCCCTTGCGGAGGAGTGATCATAATATGATCGAATTCTTCATTAAGATGGAGAGTGAAGTAGTTGATCAGAGACTTGGGTACTGAATTTAAATAAAGGAAACTACGATGGTATGAGGCGCGAGTTGGCTAGGATGGATTGGGGAATGTTACTTAAAGGGTTGACGGTGAATAGGCAATGGCAAACATTTAAAGATCGCATGGATGAACTACAGAATTTGTTCATCCCAGTTTGGCATAAAAATAAAACAAAAAAGGTGACTCAACATTGGCTAACAAGGGAAATTAGGGATAGCATAAGATCCAAGGAGAGGACATATAAATTGGCCAGAAAAAGCAGCAAACCTGAGGATTGGGAGCAGTTTAGGATTCAGCAAAGGAGGACAAAGGGATTCATTAAGAGGGGGAAAATAGAGTAGGAGTAAGCAAGCTTGCAGGGAACATAAAAACTGACTGTAAAAGCTTCTATAGATATGTAAAAAGAAAAAGATTGGTGAAGTCAAGCATAGGTCCCTTGCAGTCAGAATCAGGGGAATTTATAATGGGGAACAAAGAAATGGCAGACCAATTAAATACATACTTTGGTTCTGAGTTCACAAAGGAGGACACAAATAAACTCCCAGAGATGTCGGGGAACATAGGTTCTAATGAGAGGGAGGAAGAGGGAGGAACTGAATGAAATCAATGTAGGGAAATGGTGTTAGGGAATTTGACGGGATTGAAGACCAATAAATCCCCAGAGCCTGATAATCTACATCCTAGGGTACTTAAGGAAGTGGCCCTAGAAATAGTAGATGCATTGCTAGGCATCTTCCAAAATTCTATAGACTCTGGAACAGTTCCCATGGATTGGAGGGTAGCTAATGTAACCCCACTATTTAAAAAAGGTGGTAGAGAAAAAAATGGGGAATTATAGATCGGTAAGCCTGACATCAGTAGTGGGGAAAATGCTAGAGTCCATTATAAAAGATGTAATAGCAGAGCACTTGGAAAACAGTGACAGGATCGGACAAAGTCAACATGGATTTACAACAGGTAAATCGTGCTTGACTAATCTACTGGAATTTTTTGAGGATGTAACTGGTAGAATAGATAAGGGAGAAACAGTGGACGTGGTGTATTTGGACTTTCAGAAGGCTTTTGATAAGGTCCCGCATAAGAGACTAGAGTGCAAAGTTAAAGCACATGGGATTAGGGGTAAGGTACTGACTTTGGAAGATAAGGTACTGACTTGGGCAGAAAACTGGTTGGCAGAGGGGAAGCAAAGAGTTGGAATAAACAGGTCTTTTTCCGAGTGGAAGGCAGTGACTAGTGGGGTACCGCAGGGATCGGTGCTAGGACCCCAGCTATTCACAATATATATTAATGATCTAGACAAGGGAACTAGATGCAATATCTCCAAGTTTGCAGATGACACAAAGCTGGGTGGGCGTGTGTGCTGTGAGGAAGATGCAGAGAAACTCCAGTACGATTTGGACAGGTTGGGCGAATGCATTATAATGCGGATAAATGCAAGGTTATCCACTTTGGTGGCAAAAACAGGAAGGCAGATTATCTGAACGGCAATAAGTTGGGAAAAGGGGAAGTGCAACGAGACCTGGGTGTCCTTGTGCACCAGTCGCTGAAGGCAGTTAAGGTGGCAAATGGTTTGCTGGACTTCATAGCGAGAGGATTCGAGTACAGGAGCAAGGATGTCTTGCTGCAGTTGTACAGGGTCTTGGCAAGACCACACCTGGAGTATTGTGTGCAGTTTTGGTCGCCTTATCAGAGGAAGGATGTTCTTGCCATGGAGGGAGTGCAGCGAAGATTCACCAGACTGATACCTGGGATGGCAGGAATGACATATGGAGAGAGATTGGGTCGATTAGGCTTATATTAGCTAGAGTTTAGAAGAATGAGAGGGGATCTCATTGAAACTTATAAAATTCTAACAGGACTAGACAGACTAGGTGCAGGAAGGCTGTTCCCGATGGTGGGGGAGTCTAGAACCAGGGGTCACAGTCTAAGGATAAGGGGTAAGCCATTTAGGACTGAGATGAGGAGGAATTTCTTCACCCAGAGAGTGGTGAACCTGTGGAATTCTCTACCACAGAAAACAGTTGAGGCCAATTCATTAAATATATCCAAGAAGGAGTTAGATATATTTCTTAAAGGCTAAGGGGATCAAGGGATATGGGGAGAAAGCAGGGACAGGGTACTGAATTTGGATGATCAGCCATGATCTCATTGAATGGCGGCGCAGGCCTGAGGGGCCGTATGGCCTGCTCCTGCTCCTACTACTTATGTTCTTATGCTCCTATAGAACCAAAGATGTAGAATCAGTCTGGGTGGAGCCAAGGAGCACCAAGGGGCAGAAAACATTGGTGAGAGTTGTCAAAGGCCTCCAAACAGTAAATGGTAATGTAGGGGATGGCATCAAACAGGAAATTAGAGATGCATGTAACAAGGGTACTACAGTAATCATGGGTGACTTTAATCTACATATAGACTGGCCAAACCAAATTAGCAATAATACTGTGGAAGATGAATTCTTGGCGTGTGTACGAAATGGTTTTTTAGACCAGTACGTTGAGGAGCCAATTAGGGAACAGGCTATCCTAGATTGGGTATTGTGCAATGAGAAAGAGTTAATTAATAATCTTGTTGTGCGGGGTCCTATAGGGAAGAGTGACCATAACATGATGGAATTCTTCATTAAGATGGAAAGTGAAGTAGTCCAATCCGAAACTAGGGTTCTAAATCTAAACAAAGGAAACTACGAAGGTATGAGGAGTGAGTTGGCTATGATAGATTTGGGAGCTTCATTAAAAGGCATGACGGTGGATAGGCAATGGCTAACATTTCAGGAACAAATGCATGAATTGCAACACTTATACATTCCTTTCTGGCGCAAAAACACAAAAGGAAACGCGGCCCAGCCATGGCTAACAAAAGAAATTAAGGATAGTATTAGATCCAAAGAGTAATATAAAGTTGCCAGAAAAAGTAGCAAGCCTGCGGATAGGGAGCAGTTTAGAGTTCAGCAAAAAAGGAGGACCAAGAGATTGATTAAGAGGGGAAAAATAGAGTATGAGAGTAAACTTGCAAGGAACATAAAAACAGACTGTAAAAGCTTCTACAAGTATGTAAAAAAAGATTAGTGAAGACAAATGTAGGTCCCTTACATCAGAAACGGGAATTTATAAATGGGGGACAAGGAAATGGAATGGCAATTAAACAAATACTTCGGTTCGGTCTTCACGGAAGAGGACACATAACTTCCCAGAAATGCTAGGGAACCAAGGGTCTGGTGAGCAGGAGGAATTAAAGGAAATTAGTATTAGTAAAAAAAGGGCTGGAGAAATTAGTGGGACTGAAAGCTGATAAATCCCCAGGGCCTGATAATCTGCATCCCAGAGTGCTAAAAGAGATAGCCATGGAAATAGTGGATGCATTAGTTGTCATCTTCTAAAATTCTATAGATTATGGAACAGTTCCTGCAGATTGGAGGGTAGCAAATGTAACCCCACTATTTAAAAAAGGAGGGAAGCGAGAAAAGAAGGAACTACAGACCAGTTAGCCTAACATCAGTAGTAGGGAAAATGCTAGAGTCTATTATAAAGGATGTGATAACAGGACACTTAGAAAATATCAACGGGATTTGACAAAGTCAACATGGATTTATGAAAGGGAAATCGTGTTTGACAAACCTACTGGAGTTTTTTGAGGTAACTGGTAGAATAGACAAGGGAGAACCAGTGGATGTGGTGTATTTGGATTTTCAGAAGGCCTTTGATAATGTCCCACATAAGAGGTTAGTGTGCAAAATTAAAGCACATGGGATTGGGGGTAATATACTGGCATGGATTGAAAATTGGTTAACAGACAGGAAACGGAGAGTAGGAATAAATGGGTCTTTTTTGGGGTGGCACGCAGTGACTAGTGGGGTACCACAGGGATCAGTGCTTGGGCCCCAGCTATTCACAATATATATCAATGATTTGGATGAGGGAACCAAATTTAATATTTCCAAGTTTGCAGACAACACAAAACTAGGTGGGATTGTGAATTGTGAGGAGGATGCAAAGAGGCTTCAAGGTGATTTAGACAAGTTGAGTGAGTGGGCAAACACATGGCAGATGCAGTATAACGTGGATAAATGTGAAGTTATCCACTTCGGTAGGAAAAACAGAAAGGCAGAGTATTATTTAAATGATGACAGATTGGGAAATGTTGAAGTACAAAAGGACCTGGGTGTCCTTGTATACCAGTCACTGAAAGTAAACATGCAGGTGTATCAAGCAGTTAGGAAGGCAAATGGTATGTTGGCCTTCATTGCAAGAGGATTTGAGTACAGGAGCAAGGATGTCTTACTAGAGTTATACTGGGCCTTGGTGAGACCACACCTGGAGTAATGTGTGCAGTTTTGGTCTCCTTACTCAAGGAAGGATATACTTGCTATAGAGGGAGTGCGGCGAAGGTTCACCAGACTGATTCCTGGGATGGCAGGACTGTCATGAGGAGAGATTGGGTCGACTAGGCCTGTATTCACTAGAGTTTAGAAGAATGAGAGGGGGATCTCGTGGAAACGTATAAAATTCTGACAGGGCTAGACAGACTGGATGTTTCCCCTGGCTGGGGGGTCTAGAACAAGGGGTCGGACATTTAGGACTGAGATGAGGAGCAACTTCTTCACTCAGAGGGTGGTGAGCCTGTGTAATTCTATACCAGACAGCTGTGGAGGCCAAGTCACTGAATATATTTAAGAAGGAGATAGATTTCTAGACACAAAAGGCATCAAAGGGTATGGGGAGAGAGCAGGAATATGGTATTAAGATAGAGGATCAGCCATGATCATACTGAATGGCGGAGCAGGCACGAAGGGCCAAATGGCCTACTCCTGCTCCTATTTTTCTAAGTTTCTATATATAATCACAATCCCCCTTGCACGTTGAACATCAATTACTTTCAATGGGGTGGTCTTATTGCTATGTGCAGTAGACATCCTGGAGATGTATGGATGAGCTTGCTTGGATAATCTGTTGAGTGGGAAGCTTTGCATATTGAGATTTCAAAGTAGCAGGAACAAAACTGCGTTTGTCTGGCCTAATGACATCTCTTTTTTAAATTCTTTCCTGAGATATGGGATTCGCTGGCAAGGCCAGCATTTATTGCCCATCCCTAATTGCCTTCGAGAAGGTGGTGGTAAGCCACCTTCTTGAACCGCGGCAGTCCGTGTGAAGGTACTCCCAAAGTGCTGTTTGGGGGGGGGGGGGGGGGGGGGGCAGAGTTCCAGGATTTTTGACCCAGCGACGATGATGGAATGGCGATATACTTCCACGTCAGGATGGTGTGTAACTTGGAGGGAAACTTGCAGGTGATGGTGCTCCCATGCGCCTGCTGCCCTTGTCCTTCTAGGTGGTAGAGGTCGCAGGTTTGGGAGGTGCTGCCGAAGAAGTCTTGACGAGTTGCTGCAGTGCATCTTGTAGATGGTACAGAATGCAGCCAGTGTACCGGTGGTGGAGGGAGTGAATGTTTAAGATGGTAGATGGGGTGCCAATCAAGCAGGCTGCTTTGTCCTGGATGGTGTCGAGCTTCTCGAGTATTGTTGGAGCTGCACTCATCCAGGCAAGTGGAGAGTATTCCATCACACTCCTGACTTGTGCCTTGTAAATGGTGGAAAGGCTTTGGGAAGTCAGGTGGTGAGTCACTCGCCACAGAATGCCCAGCCTCTGGCCTGCTCTTGTAGCCACAGTATTTATGTGGCTTGTCCAGTTAAGTTTCTGGTCAATGGTGATCCCCAGGATGTTGATTGTAGGGAGTTTGGCGATGGTAATGCCGTTGAATGTCAAGGGGCAGTGGTTAGACTCTCACTTGTTGGAGATAGTCATTGCCTGGCACTTGTGTGGCGCGAATGTTATTTGCCACTCATTAGCCCAAGCCTGAATATCATCCAGGTCTTGCTGCAGTCGGGCACGGACTGTTTCATTATCTGAGGAGTTGTGAATGGAACTGAACACTGCGCAATCATCAGCGAACATCCCCACTTCTGACCTTATGATGGAGGGAAGGTCATTGAGATGAAGCAACTGAAGATGGTTGGGCCTAGGGCATTACCCGGAGGAACACCTGCAGCCATAACCTGCGGCTGAGATAATGGGCCTGCAACAACCACAACCATCTTCCTTTGTGCTAGGTATGACTCCAGCCATTGGAGAGTTTTCCCCCCCGATTCCCATTTGACTTCAGTTTTACTCAGGCTCCTTGATGCCATATTCGGTCAAATGCAGCCTTGATGTCAAGGGCAGTCACTCTCACCTCTGGAATTCAGCTCTTTTGTTTATGTTTGGACCAAGGCTGTAATGAGGTCTGGAGCCGAGTGGTGCTGGCAGAACCCAAACTGGAGCATCGGTGAGGTTATTGGCAATTAAGTGCCGCTTGATAGCACTGTCGATGACACCTTCCATCACTTTGCTGATGACAGAATAGACTTATGGGGTGGTAATTGGCCAGATTGGATTTGTCCTGCTTTGTGTGGACAGGTCATACCTGGGCAGTTTTTAATTGTTGGGTAGATGCCAGTATTGTAGCTGTACTGGAACAGCTTGGCTAGAGGCCTCTACAAGCATATTGGCCAGCAGCTGCCAGGTCTGCACATTCTCTGCTGTCCAGAGAAAAACACTCTGAATTTTAATGGACATTCCCTAAAATGACATGCACAGATTTTCCCCAATGGTTTCTCTTACCCATTCACCCAGCCAACATTCCATTCATTTGAAAACCAAGGTGTAGCCCCCACTAGAAACTCTGCCAAATTCGGGGAAGGCAGTGTCACACTTGTAGAAAAGAGGGCAGAAGAGGAAATAGATGATTTATTCTCCGTTAATCTTACAGGAAACTTTCGATTAACCGGCCCCTAAATAACCGGAACGCTCTATCCACCGGCAAAATTCAGGAGTCGGTTCAGGTAACTTTTTTTTTTACTTTTATTACTTTTTTTACTCCATTTGTTGCTGTGCAAGGGTGTAGCTGAAGCTGTTGCTAAGCTACAGAGACGCTTGCAACTTGTGCCGATTGTTTTGAAGCACAGGGTTTGTTGCTTTATATGGAGCTCTGAGCTCCGTATCTTTTACTATAGCGTTCGGTTATCCGGAATTGTTGGTCCCGTCCGTGCCGGATACCAGAAAGTTTCCTGTATTTGCTTTGGTGGTCTTTTCTCTTTGCCACGGCAGGATCAGACATTGTACCCATTAAATTGCACTTTTGGATGCCATGGTTTGCCAGGTCTTCTTTTAATTAGGCCAAATGACAATACAATTCGTACAAGAACCAAAAATGAAGACAAAATAGAATTGGCTGGACAGACAAAAGAATTACTGCTGATTTGAAAAGGAGAAGCTCGAACACTAGATTGAATTGTAGAAGCTGAAAGCAGAACAAAAATGAGACACATTGTAGATACAAGACAGAAGATAAGATGAAGCAGCAACACATGCTTGCATTTCAAAATGAGGGATGCGGACTATGAAACCAGTCAGTGAGGGTCCAATGGATTTCACCTTTAGTTCAGTGCATAACAGCTTCCCTAAAATTTAGATAGCAATATTCTTAAGGGCTTTCAAATCATAGTGCTGAAAAAAGATCCATCGTATCAAAATTAAAACCTCAAAACGTTTGGATAGGAAATAAAAATTAATTAGACAAGACTGGTACTATAACTTTCTGAAACTAGATTCACCATGATGAAAAAACAGTATTAAACCAAAAGTCTAGTGCCAATGAGAGAAAAGGAATAAAGGCTGTAGTTCAGAACAAGGTCTGCCATGAGTGAGAGGAAAAGACGGAATAAAATGGCATCACAATTATGCAAATATCTTTTATCCTTGGGTAAATTTCTCTCCCCTTTCCCATGGAGGTTGGACAAATGAGGAAAAATAATCAACTTTCTGCTCACCTAGATCAAATTAGTAGGTCTTGTACCAATGGAATGTTTCATCCATGCAAGTACATGAATAACAGACTTTAAATGTAATCAATGAAGTTCACAAGCATTACCTCACAACTTTGCCACCGGTTAGGAATGTTTGGCCTTAGCTTCTGCTCACACACCACTTTTCTCATTTCTTCAATTGAAGGGTCTGACGGTACGAGGTCATAGTAAGGCAGCTGATAGTCTTCATGAATACCTAAAACATCAGTTCAAATGCAATTTATTGGACTGTTATTTTTTTTTTAAAAAGCTAACACTTTCTGTTCATATTCCACAGGTCAGAAACTATTACAATACAAGGAAATGACAAACAGGGAAAACTAATCTAGTACATGCATATTGGAGGCTGGCCTGAACTTTTGAATTCTCATTTAGTCTTGCCAAAGGCACATCATGATCATTCATCACACACCAGGAAAATAGAATGCCAAGCCCACAGCATAGTTTGCCATTATAAGATTCCACTTTTTGCTCATCAAGGTGAGGAATGTAAATACCTGGAAAGGGAACATCTCATTTCAGTTACCCAGTGTCAGCAACTGGACATGGTGAGATGCAGAGTAAAGCTCCCTCTACTCTGTCCCAAATCCCATTTCACAACCTAAATTGAAATGGTATGAGAGGAAATGTCTGGAATGTTTTACTTACCACCCACTGAACATCTCCGAGCAATTTCCCAGAATACCAAGCCCATAGCATAGATATCTGCTCTTTTAAAAGACTCAAAATGTTTCATGTTTATGGAATCATCAAGGACTTCTGGAGCCATGTATCTGATAGAAAAAGAGAAAAAGACTTGAACACTACAGGAAAGCATTAATGTAAACCTATTTAAATATAGATCAGTTTTTAAAAACAAAGCCAAGCAGTTGATTTTCACCCCACCCTTGATACAGTTCTTGTGGAATTCAATGCCAGCAGTTACATTGTAAGGTGTACTATAAAATTTGATGGGCGAGTGGATTACATCTTGATGCAGACAAGGATGCTGACAAAGGGGAGGGAAACAGCATCATCATGGAACAAGTAAGGGTGGGGTTAATGGTGCTGAGAAAAGGCAAGGGACAGTTACAGGGAATTCTATTAAAGGGTTAGATATCAATTTCTGCAGCTATGGCCAGAAGGCCCAAATTGTCACCTAAGTGCCAGGATAAGGGAGATAACAGAATGAGTAGAGAAGATTTGAGAAAAGGACAGCTTGAATTTGTGGCTCATGCTAGAACCAATAACAGAGAAGAACACGATGGAGGTCTTGCAAAGGAAGTTGGGTTATAAAGTAGTACTTTAAATGTAGCAATTTCATCATTACTTCCAGCTGCCAAACGCTAGGCCAGTCAGGGAGAAGTTGATTACACATCCCTTGACCGATCCTGTCCTTAGGAGTGTTGGATTGGATTCTGGGTAACGGAACAGGACAAGTGACCCGAATGCTGGAGAACACTTGGGGAACAGAGACCAGAACCTAATTGGTTCACAAAAATAAAAAAACTCAAAGATAAGGGAGTTGGACTAGAAAATAGCTCATTTCAGTGGAATGAAAGGGGACCTAACCCAGATTAACTGGTTGCAAAGAATAGCAAGTCAAACAACAGATCAACTGTGTGAGATATTCAAATAAGAAATGGATAAAACAGACTAAATACATTCCAAGCAGGAACAAAGAGGTGTGTCAAATGATAGGGCTCCACCTCGAGAGCTTGGAGTAGGGTTCTGAAGGTGTGGAAAGTTTCCAGGAAATTTCTGGAAATTTTCCACGGGAATTTTGCCCAAAAAAGCACGTTAGCATAATATTGTTTCTTTCCCCCCCCACAGGTCCTCTCTTAAAATTACTAAGAGAGATGGAATCTTAATTATTAAGGAATTTCTTAATCAATATAGGTTTATCTTTTTACTTGGCTGGTTTTAATAATTACAAGTTTTGTGTGTGACTGAACAAATGTGTCCTGATTGGTTGGATGAGCGATTAGCTCCCTCTATTGGTGATGTAGCATCGTGCGTGCACAGGTCATGCTTCCATCACATGGAGCATCAGGAAAAATTTACTCACCCTGTTGCAATCGTGCTGATCGACCGCAGTTCAACACAGAGATGAATGCCCTTTATTTCTCTGCATAGAACAATGCCACGTTTACCGTCGGATTTGTGGAAGCATTTTACCCCGGCATTAAAGATGGAAAGACTGTGTACATGTGCAAACACTGTACAAAGCCATATGTAAAGAATGCCACAAAGATGCAGCAGCATTTATCCAAATGCAACAACTTCACTTAAAGCTCACAGCAGTCAGCCCAGAGTTCCTCTGCTTCCATTCAAGAAGATGATGGTTCACATTCAGCATCAGGCTCCTTATCATCAGCAACTACTGGCCCACTTGGAAGGTTCTTTGATACAATGGATAACCATAGCCAGAAGAATGCAGATGAGTACCTTGCTCGAGCTGTATATGCGACAGGCTCACCCCTCATGCTCACAGCCAATGTGTACTGGAAGAGATTTTTCAATGTTATTCACCCTGCCTCCCACCAGACATGCTTTGTCTACTTATTTGCTGGAGGCTGAGTATAACGGAGTCCAAGGAAAGCTCAAAGAAATGATAGAGATGGCAGACTGTGTTGCAGTTATCTCAGATGGGTGGTCAAATGTACGAGGGGAGGGCATCATAAACTACATCGTCACCACTCCTCTCCCAGTGTTCAAGAGCACAGACACGAAGTACAATAGACACACACATTGCTGATGAGCTGAAAGCGGTCATCAACGATCTTGGATCACAAAAGGTCTTTGCAGTAGTTACTGACAATGCTGCGAATATGAAGGCTGCTTGGGTTCAAGTGGAGGGGGCCTACCCTCATATTACATCTATTGGGTGCGCAGCTCATGGGCTCAACCCGCTCCTCAAGGACATCATGGGTTTGAGAACCATGGAAACACTGTACAAGAGAGCCAAGCAAGTTGTTAAGTATGTCAGGGGAAAACAGGTAGTTGCAGCAACCTACAACTCCAAGCAAACGACAAAGAACAAGAACACCACACTGAAGCTGCCCAGCAACACTAGATGGGGTGGCGTTGTCATAATGTATAACAGCCTTCTGGAGGGTAAGGAGTCGCTGCAAGAAATGGCAATATCCCAATCTGGGGATATGGAAACCACCATCAAGAAAATACTGTTGGATGATGTGTTTTGGGAGAGAGTGGTTAGCAGCCTTAAACTAATCTCACTAGTATCATCTGCAATTGCTCAGATTGAAGGAGATGATGCTGTCTTGTCAGATGTTCTCAGGCTTTTTGCTGATTTAAAAGAACAAATCAACATTGTCCTACCCACATCCCTGCTGCTCAAAGCAGAGGAGAAGGCAATTGTTCAATTCATACAGACGCGTCAAGAATTTTGCTGCAGCATACATGCTGGACCCAAAGTATGTTGGGAGACCAATACTTTCTGGAGAACAGATCAACAGCACTTAGTGTGATTTCTACCCTCTCACGCCACCTCAGTCTGGACGTGGGCAAAGTTCTGGGAAGTCTGGCAAAGTTCTCTACCAAGCAAGGTCTTTGGAATGGGGACGGGATATGGGAATCATGCAAGCATATCAGTGCACATACGTGGTGGAAGGGACTTTGTGCATCTGAGGCCCTGTCCCACCTTCATCAGCGGCCTCTGAACGAAACTGGTCACTTTTGGGGAATACGCATTCAAAGGTGCGCAACAGGCTGACTAACAAGAGAGTGGAGAAACTGGTGGCTATCCAGGCGAACCTACAACTTATTGAGCCAGATACAGAAGTGTCCACCACACAGCTAGACACTGACACAGAGGAGGAAATGGACACGTCAGAGCCAGTCAGAGAATCAGGAGGAGCAATGAGGAGTAGAAGACTCAGAAGACTCATGAGTAGAAGACTCAAAGGGACAAAATAAGGACAAATTACAGGCTAAATAAGCTGACGCTCTTTTTATTTTATTTTAGATGGGTCTTTTTTGTGGGGGTTCAATAAAGTTCAAAATTATAACCTAAATAAAGTTTTGAAAGCCTGTTTTTATTTGTATGGAACAGTATGTCTATTTTGATGACAAAGATAATATAAGGGTCAGAGACAAAAACCATCAGTGTGCAAAAAAACCTCAAAATTCCCATAAATTCCCATGGAAAATTTCCTCTTAAAAATTCCTGGAATTTTGCAACCCTAGCTTGGAGCAAAATGAAGTTAAAAAAAAAGGCCAATGATGAATATAGAAAGGGGAAGGTACAGAAAGGAAGCCTGTATATATCAGTAACATAGGTAATTAGCTCACCGCGTCCAAGATTTGGTTGCCTCGTTAAATCTGCTGTATTATAGTGATGGACACAGTTACCTTTAGCCTGAAGTGGGAAAGCAACTTGCATTTATACAGCGCCTTTAATATAGGAAAACACCCCACGGTGCTTCACAGGAGCGTAGTCAGACAAAGACTGACACCGAGGCAAAGGAGGAAATATTAGAGGGTGCAACTAAAAGCTTGGTCAAAGAGGTAGGTTTTAAGGAAGGTCTTAAAGGAAGAGAGAGTTGGACAGGTTTAGTGAGGGAATTAGTGAGCGAAGGGCCTCGACAGCTGAAGGCATGGCCGCCAATGGTGGAGCAAAGGGAGTGGGGGAGGCATAAAAGACTGCAGTAAAGAGACCACACACTCAAGTCCCCACCTATCTGTGAGCAATGCCACAGGAGATGTACTAGTGTTTTTAAAATTCACATTTAACAGCATCCTTTGGTGACATGGAACATGGGAAGAAATAGCATTCTTCAGGGAAAAAAGAGACAGGTCATTGATTATCCCCTAACGACACTACAAACCGGCGACATTTAGTCTGATGCTCATGGTTATTTCATAAATGCAAGCATACAGAATATGTGTTTGTATTTATACATGCTTTACCTTTTTGTTCCCACTCTGTGATTTGGAGCAATATCAATAGTATCTGTGGCTGAATCGTGCCTTACTGCCAATCCTAAATCTGCAATGCAGCAAGTTCCATTCTTCTTTACTAGAATGTTTTTTGATTTCAGGTCTCTGTGAGCGATTGCGGGTTTTCCTGTGGAAGAGTGATTTTCATATTAGAATGCAAACAGAGTTGAATACATACACCTGCAAGCGTCTTCTGGGAATTGGACTAGTTCTACACAGACACTATTTAAATATTCATCAAGTATTACTATGCCAGCAGAGGACACCTGCTGTGCCAGTCATGCCTATTTACAAAAGCAACCTTCCGTGCATTATGGTTTTAATCCTCTTATTCAACAATGGCAATTCTGGTAGTATTTCAAATACACAAAATAATTATTGATGTCCTTTTTAAAAAAACACTTCATTTTTTTTCTACTTGTGTTTTTAAAACAGAAGGGATTATTTGATCTTGGAAATCCTAATCCTATTGTGTATGGCAGAAAATTTGTAACAAATGCAAGTTCACATCCTCACCTTGTGTACCAACAATCTCCATATGCAAATGTGCAAGTCCACTGGCTGTGGAAAGTGCCAGTTTAATCATCCCTTCCACAGTAACGGTGTACCTGTTCAAGTAGTCAAACAGGGAGCCATGTTCATGATAATCTGATACCAGCCACAGCTGTGTCCAGGTCCCATTGTCTGAAGACAGAAGAAAATGTTAGTATATCTAAACACAGCACACCAAGGTACTTGCATGCCTGTGTAAATAGGCAGAATTTGACCGATGTGCAAAATATGCACTTAAACTGTGGTTTATACAGGACTAAAACATTTCAAAAAGCAAAGTACAGGTAAAGAATGTAATTTAGCTTATTCTTCCATAAAAGAATATGGCCCACCTCATCACTTCATCCAACTGTCTTGAATGATTCCAGAGTTTTTGCTTCCACTATGGAGCTATTGGCCATTCTTTGCATGAAGCACTTCCTGTCAACAGTTCTTGGCTTGTCTTTTATCAATTTGTAACCATGTCCCCTAGTTCTGGTCAGGTTTAAATTTAAAATGTTTCTTCATTTATTTTTCCCATTCTACTTGCTATTTTATATATTTCTATTAAGACACTGCGCCACCCCCCCTCCAGCCGCTTTCTTTTAAGGCGCAAGAGTTTTCCAAGTCTATCCTCATAAGCAGCCCTGACACTAGGTTTCATGGCCCTTCCCACTACCTCCAGAGCTTGGTTATTTCCCTTGTGTTTTGGTGACTGGAACTGAACATAATACTCACAGCATGGCCTAACCAGAGCACTATACAGCTTCAGCAAGACTGCCTTAGACAAGTAGTCTACTAATTTGTCAATACAGCTCAACATTCTGTTTGTTTTACTGATTGCTGCACTACAATGACTGGGCACGATAGTGTTGAATGTATACTACTAGGTCTCTTTCAACCTTTAGCCAGTTCATCACCACTCATTAAGTGAGCCTCACATTCTTCCAATGTTTAATACCCAGCCATTGTTCTGCTCACCTAATTTTGTCTAAGTCCTGCTGTAGCATATTGACTGCATCATTAGACTCTACTTTGCCACAGACCTCTCCCCATTAGTATCATCTGCAAAATTTACACCAAATGGCTTCTAGTTTGGTCCAGGCCATTTATGTAGATTGGGAACTGTAATAACTGTGGTAAACCACTGTTAACCCTGTACATGTCTGTGTGGTAAACCACTGTTAACTCTGTACAAGTCCAGGCATGTCTCAGCCCCTGGCTCCACCCCTAAGCCCAGGTATAAAGGTGACTCACCACCCTTCCCCCGGGAGCTCTTAGGATGGATCCACTAGCAGAGGCATGCTCCAGTTCTTAGTCAATAAAAGCCTACTTCGTATAAGTTCAACTCGTAGTCATTGGTGTTGTTGATAGTGCATCAATTTTATTGACTAATTTTCGACATGGAGCAAATCTTGAAGCCGGAACGTTTAGACCTGGATCCTCAAGCAGCAGATGCTGCCAATAACTTTGAACACTGGCTGAGCTGTTTCGAAGCCTTCCTGGAGGCCTCCAGCACTACCGTCACTACAGATGACGCGAAACGGCTTGTCTTGAACTCACGGGTGAGCCACCGAGTCTACTCGATTATCCGAGACGCCACAACTTACGCGGCCGCCATCGCGACGCTAAAGGAACAATACGTGAGGCCTGTTAACGAGGTCTACGCCAGACACCTCCTGGCTACCCGAAAACAGCGCCCCGGGGAATCGGGCGCCGAATATTTACTGGCACTGAGAGTCCTCGGCCGGGCCTGTAATTGCAAAGCGGTGACGGCCAAGGAATGCACGGAAGACCTGATCCGAGACGCCTACGTAGCCGGCATCAGGTCCAACTATACTCGGCAGAGGCTGCTGGAACAGAGGGGGCTCGACCTACAGAAGACGGCGGCCCTCGCTAACTCGTTAGACGTGGCCCTCCAGAACATGGACGCCTACCCCCCTGACCGGATGGCCACGTGGATGTCACGGGAGCAGCCATCTTGGGACCCGGTAAGGCCACAAGCCGCCAGCAGCCCAACTACAGCTGCAATGACCAGAGGCCAGAAATGCTACTTCTGCGGCCAGGCCAAGCACCCCAGACAGCAATGCCCAGCAAAGGACGCGACCTGCTCCAAATGCGGCAAGAAAGGCCACTACGCGAGAGTGTGCAGGGCGAAATCGACCCCCAATTCCAGCAGCGCCGCGTGTGAACCGTGCAGGCCGCCATTTTAGACCCCACCAACCACGTGTGAGCCGCCATTTTGGGCACCACCAGCCGCGGGGTAGCCGCCATCTTGGACACCATTTCGGGACCAGGCCCCCGGCGCGGGCGAATAC
The DNA here is from genome assembly GCF_052327205.1 of Somniosus microcephalus. Taxonomy (NCBI): domain Eukaryota; kingdom Metazoa; phylum Chordata; class Chondrichthyes; order Squaliformes; family Somniosidae; genus Somniosus; species Somniosus microcephalus. The sequence continues at coordinate 202,467,754 of NC_140993.1, read as the reverse complement.
TACAACGACCCACCGACCTCGACGATGGCCTCCATCACCCTGGACCAATCTAGGCCCCATCAACTAGCCAGGTCCATGATGAACGTAAAGGTAAATGGCCATGCCACAAATTGCCTTTTCGAATGCGGAAGCACGGAGAGCTTCATCCACCCCGACACGGTGCGACGCTACTCCCTATCGGTTATGACCACACGCCACCAGGTCTTTATGGCCTCAAAGTCCCATACGGCGGATGTCGGCGGCTACTGTGTAGCGACTCTGACAGTGAACGGCGTGGAGTACAGAGATTTTAAATTCCTCGTCCTGCCACAGCTCTGCGCTCCCGTACTGCTAGGATTAGACTTCCAGTGCCATCTGGAGAGCGTCACGATGGCATATGGCGGGCCCCTGCCCCCACTTAGTCTGCAGCTGGCAGAATTTAAACACGGCGCCGCGCAAAGTATGCAGCCTGTCCAACCTGAAGGTCAAACCCCCCCGTTGTTCGCTAACCTCGCCAAAGACTGCAAGCCAATTGCTACTAAAAGCAGGCGGTACAGTGCCGGGGATAGGAGCTTTATTAAATCAGAAGTAGAAAGACTCCAAAGGGAAGGGATTATCGAGGGCAGCACCAGCCCATGGCGAGCCCAAGTGGTGGTAGTGAAGACCGGCGAAAAACAGCGCCTGGTTATTGATTACAGCCAGACGATCAATCGATACACGCAATTAGACGCATACCCACTTCCCCGCATATCTGACATGGTCAACCAGATAGCACAATACCGGGTATTCTCGACGATTGATCTGAAGTCAGCATACCACCAGCTCCCCATCAGGCCTGAGGACCGCCAGTACACGGCCTTCGAGGCTGACGGTCGCCTCTACCACTTCCTCCGAGTCCCCTTCGGCGTCACCAACGGGGTCTCGGTCTTCCAAAGGGAGATGGACCGGATGGTTGACCAGAACGCGCTGCAGGCCACCTTCCCCTATCTAGACAACGTCACCATCTGCGGCCATGACCGGCAGGACCACGACGCCAACCTAGAAAAATTCCTCCGTACGGCCCAACGGCTGAATCTGACATCCAACAGAGAAAAATGTATGTTCCGCACCGCGCGCCTCGCTATGCTTGGCTGCGTGGTGGAAAACGGAGTCATCGGCCCCGACCCCGACCGAATGTGCCCCCTCCTGGAACTACCCCCCCCCCCCCACTGCCTAAAAGCCCTGAAGAGATGCCTAGGGTTCTTCTCTTACTACGCCCAGTGGGTGCCCAACTATGCGGACAAAGCCCGGCCCCTCATCAAGTCAACCTCCTTCCCCCTGACGGCAGAGGCCCGTGCGGCCTTCACCCTCATAAAAGAGGACATTGCGAAGGCCACAATGCACGCAGTGGATGAGTCCATCCCTTTCCAAGTGGAGAGCGATGCATCCGACTTCGCCCTAGCCGCAACCCTTAACCAGGCGGGGAGACCCGTGGCCTTCTTTTCACGGACCCTCCAGGGCCCCGAAATTCGACACTCCTCAGTCGAGAAGGAGGCCCAGGCGATAGTGGAGGCTGTACGGCACTGGAGGCATTACCTGGCCGGTAAACGTTTCACCCTGCTCACTGACCAACGGTCAGTAGCATTTATGTTTAACAACAGACAAAGGGGGAAAATCAAAAATGATAAGATATTGCGGTGGAGGATCGAGTTATCCACCTACAACTATGATATCTTATACCGGCCCGGGAAACTTAATGAGCCCCCAGACGCCCTATCCCGTGGGACATGTGCCAACGCACAAGTCGATAGGCTACGGACCCTCCACAACGATCTCTGCCACCCGGGGGTCACCAGGTTCTTCCACTTTATTAAAGCTCGCAACCTGCCTTACTCCATCGAGGAGGTCCGGACCATGACCAGGAACTGCCAGGTCTGCGCCGAATGCAAACCGCATTTTTATAGGCCAGACAGGGCACACCTGATTAAAGCCACCCGCCCCTTCGAACGTCTCAGCGTTGATTTCAAGGGGCCCCTTCCCTCCTCTGACCGCAACACGTACTTCCTCAATATTATTGACGAGTACTCCCGTTTCCCCTTCGCCATCCCCTGCCCGGACATGACCAGCGCCACAGTCATCAGGTGCCTCAACGACCTGTTCGCCATATTTGGCTTCCCCAATTACATCCACAGTGACAGGGGCTCGTCGTTCATGAGCGACGAGCTGCGCCAGTACCTGCTCGAGAAGGGCATAGCCACGAGTAGGACTACCAGCTACAACCCCCGGGGTAACGGACAGGTAGAGAGGGAGAACGCAACGGTGTGGAAGACCGCCATGCTCGCCCTAAAATCCAAGGGCCTCCCAATCTCCCGCTGGCAAGATGTCCTCCCCGATGCGCTCCACTCCATACGATCACTGCTCTGTACTGCCACAAACGCCACCCCTCACGAGAAGATGTTTGTCTTCCCCAGGAAATCCACCTCGGGGACATCACTACCGCCATGGCTGACGTCTCCGGGACCCGTCCTGCTCAGGAAACACGTGAGGAGCCATAAGACGGATCCCCTGGTCGAAAAGGTTCACCTCCTCCACGCCAACCCACAGTACGCCTACGTGGCATATCCTGACGGGCGGGAGGACACAGTCTCAATTCGAGACCTCGCACCCTCAGGTACCACCCGAAACACCATCGATCACCATCCACTACCTCCACCCACCACCACTACCCACGACGCACCACCGGGGTGTCTACCACGAACTGACGACATGCCGGTGCCATCCCTACCCTGAGAGGACGACACGCCAGTGCTCCGTCCCACGCGAGAAGCGGCCGCGGGCAAAGAACCGCCGCAACCGGCACCACGAAGATCATTACGGCAGACAAGACCCCCGGAGAGACTTTCGTATACAAACTTTTGAAACACTTCACCCCACCGGACTCTTTTTTAAACGAGGGGTGAATGTGGTAAACCACTGTTAACCCTGTACATGTCTGTGTGGTAAACCACTGTTAACTCTGTACAAGTCCAGGCATGTCTCAGCCCCTGGCTCCACCCCTAAGCCCGGGTATAAAGGTGACTCACCACCCTTCCCCCAGGAGCTCTTAGGATGGATCCACTAGCAGAGGCATGCTCCAGTTCTTAGTCAATAAAAGCCTACTTCGTATAAGTTCAACTCGTAGTCTTTGGTGTTGTTGATAGTGCATCAATAACCTAATCCCTAAACTCTTCGCTCAGTACCTGCTGCTTCTCCACTTAGTCAATTCATTATTCCCATGGATACCACTTCTAAACCTTCTGTATGAGCACCTGCATGTGGAACTTTTAATGAAATTTTTCTGAAAGTCTATATCCATTACCTTATAGAACTATCCACAATCAACATAGGAAGTCAAAAAATATTGGGCCAGGCAGGAATTCCCACTTCGGAAACTGTGCTCGGTTATTTTCAGACAGGTAATCCTCAAAATTTTGCTCCTAATGATCAATGTTAACTGGCAAAAGATTATCAATGGAAGACTAATGGGTTTGTGGTTATGCAGATTTGCTGCAACACTTTAAAAAAAAACTAGGATCCCACTAGACTGCCTCATGATGACACTCAACATTGTCATTTTCATTTCTAATCTCATTTAGCACCCTTGGGTGTAGAACATCCAACCCCAAGATTGTTTTAAAATTGAGTCCTCCGAGTCTGCCTAGGACCTCATCACAGTGATGTTGAAATTGTTACATTTAATTTTAGAACTTTCTATTGTGAATGGCATATAATGTAATTGGTGCCTTCACTGGAGAAAATGTTCAAGAAGAAGCCATTTAGTACGACAACTAATTTTAGTTCATCCTCAGTGTCAATTCGGTTGTATCCTTATAAAGATCAGTCTCTTACTATTAATAGTTTATCGTTGGACTGTACACAGCTGTGCTCATTTCTATTTGACTTTTTTTTGACGGTTCTTCCCCAGTGACTTCCCTCACCATTCCCTGAACAGACTTTGCAGTTTCATTTTCTTATTTATTTTACTTTGTATTTAATTTGAATGTAGCATTCAAAGTTATAAGCAAATGTAGAGTACAGTCCACCAAGTTTCATGAGTGCATGATAAACATGCTTTGCGCTCTTAAATATTTATCCCTCAATCAAATCACGAAGAGATTATCTGGTCATTATCACATTGCTGTTTGTGGGAGCTTGCTGTGCACAAATTGGCTGCCGCATTTCCTACATTGCAACAGCGACTACACTTCAAAAAGGTACTTGATTGGCTGTGAAGCACTTTGAGACATCCGATGATCATGAAAGGCACTATATAAATGCAAGTCTTTCTTTTTCTTGGGGGAATAAATCTAATTTAGGTAATCTGGTCAGGCACAAAATTCGAGCCTGTCTGCAACAGCCCAAGCTGTGCCTGTTAACAAGTTATGCTGATTAGACCAAGTTGAGACCAAATCTTTACAATCAAAGTTTACAGCAATTGAACAAGTAGAATTCTGTGGGATTCACAGACTTTTACTGCGGCTTTTCGGATGACATTCCACAATTCCGTCTGTTTACAATAAGAGCTACTGGTTTACAGTGACTAAATAAATCAGTTGTTGTTTTTAATTACATAGGATGCCAGGATTTTTACCCAATAGCTTGGATATTGCACTCCTCGATTCCATTTTTTTCCCCTCAAAGATCAGCTCAGCTTCTGATCATTTTGATTGTTATAATAAATGGCAAGAGGAAAAAAACAACTCATGCTACAATCTAGTGTCCTACATACAACGATTCAAAAAAATCACAGGAGCAGACAAACACAAGTACAAATGTGAAAATTTTTAAATGATTGTAGTTCAATCCTCATCATAGTTCTTTACTATAGGTTAAGCATACAAGGCTTTAAAATACCCATGTTCCTGCCCAAGCTTTACATTTACTGTATTATTAGAATTGTACTGCTAGATTCAGAAAGTTATACAAGTTACAGTTTGAGGTTTTTTGGACTGGGAGGGGGAAGGGGCAGAACAAACAAGTCTTCCCAAATTTGCAAATACAAATTGCCATGTTATCCTTAAAAGGAGAAATTATTCCTTATAATGAATATCTCAATGTACGGGGCTGACCACAGTCTTAGAATAAAAAATTTGAATTTGACTTTAATATAACGTGTACTGAATTAAACCTCGATATTAATTTTGGTACGAAGATATAAGCTAAAATGGTACAATTTTAAAGGGGGTGCATGTACAGAAGTCTTTAAAGGTGGCAGGACAAGTTGAGAAACCATACAGGATACTTGGATGTTTAAAGAGAGGCATAGAGTACAACAGCAAGGAAGTTATGCTAAACCTTTATAACACACTGGAGAGACTCCAGCTGGAGTATTGCGGCCAATTCTGGGCACTACACTTTAGGAAGGATGTCAGGGGTTAGAGAGTGCAGAGGAGATTCAGTAACATGGAGACACTGGAGAAATTGTGATTGTTCTCCTTAGAAGGTTAAGGGGAGATTTGATAGGTGTTCAAAAACCACATAGGGTTTTGATGACGTAAATAAAGAGAAACTGTTTCCAGTAGCAGAAGGGTCGGAAACCAGAGGACACAGATTTAAGGCAAAAGAATCAGAAGCAACATGAGGAGAAAAATATTGCGCAGCATATTATGAATATCTGGAATGTACTGCCTGAAAAGGTGGTGGAAGCAGATTCATTAATAACTTTCAAATGGGAATTGGATAAATACTTGAATTGGGAAAATTTGCAGGGCTATGCAGAAAGAGTGGGGGGGGGGGGGGGGGGGAAGTCTGACTAATTGGATAGCTCTTTCAAATAGCCGGCACGGGCACAATGGGCCAAATGGCCTCCTTCTGTGCTGTATTAAAAAAATTGGCCATCCATTCACTTGCTCTTGGTCCAGTCCAAATCTTCAGCCATCATCTGCTCTTACACGACACTACAGAATGTTGGGATGCATAGCAAGCAGTATAATATAGGTTTATCAAGTTAAAATACAAACTCTCTCAAATTACTGACTTGAAATTCCATGGAAGAGTAAACCACCACAGCTACAGAAAAATTATGGGCAATGTACTAACACAGTAACTCAGTACCGGCACAGCGAATGAAAATAAGTAGTTTGTCACCTTTGTTATCTGCTGCAATAAACCCAAGAATATTTTCATGGCGCAACATCACAGTCTGGTAAATTTCCGCTTCACGAAACCATGACCTTTCTTCACGAGAAGAGAAAATCTTTACTGCAACTTCTTCACCCCGCCACTTCCCCCGCCAAACCTCTCCAAACCGGCCTTTACCTATACTTTCTTGCAGTATAATTGTTCTTGCAATTGTCCTTTGCACAAGTAAAGGCAGTCCTGAAATATTAAGCGGAATAATCAGTTAGTAATTAGGTGACAACACAATAGACTGAGCAACTTTCCCATCCAGATCTTTCATTTGTTTTTTCAAACTAGCTCACTAACTAACATTGAACTAATAAAACTTCTCTCCCTTATTCCTTACAGTTCACCCAACTTTGATGCAATGGGATCAATGTTAAATAATAGTTTTCAGTATTGTGAAACAAATGCTATAGTTCATCAAAATACACTGCACAGATACAGAAGGCTGGTGTACGTTTAATTTAAAAATGTACTTAAAAGCTCAAGTTCAAAATATGCAGTATTTAGAGGATTACTGAATTATTAGTTGTACAAGTTTTTGAAATGTTCACTTCCCACCAGATGGTTGCTTGCCCTGTTTAAATGAAAGTGTTTTAATTTCAAACAATGCATGCCGATTCCTTTAACAATGAGGTGACAAAGTATCAGTGCTCTCCTACCATAATTGTGGCCACCCCTCGATCCCACCATCTCCTTGGCCTATCTACTCTCATGGGCTTGTTCACTAATAAAACCATCTCTGACCACTTGGTTCCATCCGTCACCCCCCAAATCTTCCAATCCCTTCTTCTGCACCCATCCATGGAAAAAACCTCCAAGTTTCTACTAACAGCTACACTTTCAAATTCCCAACGTCTCAGCCTTTGGTCTTCCATTCACCTCTATACTTTGGCAACTGTCAGTTCAAGCACTACCTAACCAACATCTTTGATGCCCTTGTCCCCAGCAAACTTTCAGTTTCCCATTCTGATCTTTCCCCAGGCTATCGTCACCATTTTCACTCAATCGAGTCCAAGGTGCCTGACCCTGAACATTGCCATCCATCACCAGATCTGGCAAGACCACAATGGGTAGAGGAACTTAAGAAATCAAATGTGAGCAGAGTTCCAGTCATGGAAAAGAGCACAGTAAAAACACAGAATAAGCTGGGTTGGGAGGTGAAGAAATAGCCATGATTCAGAGAAATACACGATACCATGAACAGATTTCTATTATTATTAATAAAAGACATACTAAGTTTAAAAGACACAAGTCTCAGCAGACAAGGCTGTAAACAGAATACAGGCTTCTGAGATAAAGATCAGTTAATAACAAAGTTGTAAACAGGCTTTGAAATGGAAAAGGGATATTGACCAAGAAACTAAGACCCTATTGAAAAGCAAAGACTTGCTTCCGAAAGGTCTAGAGTTTGGAGGTAACACAATGAAAATGCCCAGTTTAAGTGTTAAGAGCTAACACGTTAGAACAGAAACACAAACATTAAAAAAGAGGCATGTGCCTTTGTAAAAGAATCAAATAAGACAGGAAACACGATTAAATATGCAACCAATTGAGATAGCTAGAAACGCATGAAACATTCAGTTGAAGTGTCTTTAATTTATATACATACAAGTAAAAACCATACCAACAAGGACACTTTGAAGGTATGACTTCAATAGAGACAGCAAGCAATTGCATTGTGTTTGTATTGAACATGGAGCAGTAAGGAAAGACACAGGCCTAGAAATTGGGTTCTGGTCTTGCCAGGGCTGTAGCGCCAGAAAGTTTGCGCCAGCGGTAATGCGGCAGCGCCCGACGAAAATTCGGGTGCGCCGGGCCCAGACGGCGGCGGGCGCTAAAACCCTCCTTTAGCGCCTCAAAACGGGCGTGAACTTGGGTTTCCCGGCGCTAATCCCCCGCTGCGGCACCCGATGTGGTGCGGCAGGCGGGGGAACTGCAGGCCTCCTCCTCCTGTTAAGGAGGAGCTGCCTGCAGCCGACAACTGTCCGGCGGATTGACCCGACATCTGAGCCCGGCACCTCGGGGAAGTGCCGGGCTCGCATGAGACACTGATCAGGGCCGCGGGGGGGGGAATGCAGGAGTCCGGGAAGGGAGGTGCGGGCAGGCGGCCGCCGGGAACGCGGCCAGCCGCCGCTCCACCTTTATGCGCCGGCGCACACTGGGGGAAGACTCTGTTGCCAGGCGGGCGCAACTGAATTTCGGCTTGGGGCCGGGTTACCACGGCAACCGGGACGCTGCGCACACCGATGACGTCATCGGTGCCGGCGCAGCGCTACCGGTCTACCGCCGCGGAAGGGCCCCAGGCAATTTAGGAACCGGCGCCAATTGCAGCGCTAGGCCCTCTAGCGCCGCAAAATCGGTGCTAAGGGCACTGAATTTCTAGGCCACAATGTCTGGTAAAAACCAGTAAAACCAATATTAAGAATTGAATGGAAAGCATTTTGTAAGAATGACATCAAACAAAAAACATTGCTGTCATTGTTTTTATGATGGCTTTTGGAACACCTAAAAAGGTAGAGAAATAATTATGCATGCAATAGTTGAATTGATAGCAAGATAAAAAGCATTCGAAAGAGGTATCAATAAAGACATCAGCAGAGAACATCAAAGAAGAAACCACTGCCAAAAGGGTATAAAAATAAGACCTTTTTTAACAGAAGTCAGAACATGCTGAATGGGCAGGGCGTTTCTCAACTTTCCAGAGGCATCTCTGCAAGTCTTTAACTGAGTCTCAGGAAGTCAGTTTGATTTTGGTGGATGTTCTGGATTTAGAAATAAGAAATGTAACGAAGTAAAGATTTGAGAATAAGGATCTCTGAGAAATAAGAAATGTAAGCTAATTGTATTTTGAATTGTTAATGTTGCGACTGATTCAACAGCTGTTAACTGAATGTCGGCTCTTAAAATAAAACTGTATGGGGGAAAAATTCGGTATCGCCCCATTTGGGGCGACATTATTGTCAGTGCGCAAAGTTTAGTGCCTGGTGCTAATTATCACTTCTGACAGCAAACTTGGCTTTTATCGCCCCTGGAGGTGATTGGAGCGCTAAATCAGGTGCTACACACCTTTCTTAAGGCGCTAAAGCCGAGGAGGGAGGCGCTACCTCAGAGGGCGGGTGCAGCGCTGGTCCCGTCAGTTAGCGATGGAACACAGACACACTGGCGCCGGTCAGTTCTTAAAGGGGAGGGTTGATCTTGCTCTGCAGCCATACCCTACTCATTGGAGCCTTGAATCTCAGCCTGGGCAGACCTGTGGCTAAATCCTGCAGCCAAGGACCATGGAGAGGGCCAGGGAGCGAGCAGTGCTTCTGTGAGCGGGCCTTGGAGGCTCTGGTTGGCGCGGTGGAGCGCAGAAGATCTATTCTGTACCCAGAGAGTGGCAGGAGGCCTTTGCCACGCGAGTACAGAAGAGTGTGAAGGGAGGTGGCTCAGAGAGTCTCAAGCAGCATGGTGCCTAGGAACCCTCTCCAATGTAGGAAAAAGTTCAATGACCTCACTCGGGTTGTCAGGGTGAGTGCCTTTTTTTCAAAACCTCTCCATCCCTCCATCTCAACCTCACTTTATGGCCAGATGGTCTTAAAAGCCTCAATGCCCAACACTCAACCAACACCTATGGCCCTTTCATCAAACACACACGCACATTCCACACTTTGCATACAGTAAGGGCTATTCAACTATGGCAGGCATTTCAGGCAAGACCATGGCTGTATATTTACTCAGATGCCGTCCTTTTTCCTGCAGGCCAAGCTGTCTCATAATAGGAGACAGCAGCAACGGACCGGTGGAGGGCGGCCTCAGCTGCAACCCCTCAGCGATCTTGAGGTGCACGTCCAGAGGATTGTGGCAAGCCGGGTGATTGGTCCAGTCACCACTGGCGACGCCGACCCCGTTCTGGACAGCAATGGTAAGGTCATCACCTTTTTGTCCTCTCTCCTTCCACTTGTTCCTCGCAATACCAGCCTTTGACACTTTCAATCCAAATTACTAAATCGCTGCTCTCATGCCTCCCTTGCTGCCACCCTGTCCTCACGCTAAAGCCACTCTTGTACCTCCCTGCTTTCAGATGGTGATTCACCAGGTGAGGAGACAGGCCCTCAAGCTGCCAGTGGGAGTGAAGCTGAAGGCGAGGAGGAAGAGGAAGCCGGAGCATCAGCACCACCCTCTCCTGAGGAAACCCATGCCCACACTGGGAACACGCCTTCCCTGGAGGGGAGCAGGGGGGAAGAGTCTGATGAGGGTGAAGCTCCAGGACCCAACAGGCTGCAGCAACGCGATGGGGGTAGGGAAGCTCGGGGGCCTTCTCCCCGGAGTATGCCATCGAGTCCTGCTGCACTGGACGCAGAGGAGGAGCGGGTCCTCGCTGAAATGAGCGCCGGCACACTGAGCTCATGGCTGCAGTGGCAAGGGTGCCCAAATCCATTGAATTACTGGCAAGGAGTGTGGAGCACTTCGGCGTAGCACAGGCGGCTGCCACGCAAATGCTTAGTGCTGCAATGCAGTCAGTGGCTGGTTTCATGCAGACGCAGATTGAGGCCACGCGAGCACGGACTGCTGCCACCCTCGCTGGATCGGGCACATTTCCCCGGGGCTCTCACTGCACCGCAGCAGGTCAGCAATCTGTGCTCCATCAGATTGCTCCGGATGCTGAAGTGCTGCTCCGTGGAAGTGCCAGTCGAGCAGGGAGTTGCTGTCCTCTCTCAAGTCCTGCTGCCACCACTGGCACTTCTCCACTGCAGTTGCCACCGCCTGTAGGACAGACTGCTGCCGCCCATGCAGAGTTGGTGCAGTCAGCAGCCAGGCCCTCCAGGTCCAGGTCGTCCTTCAAGGGCATCTGCAGTCTCAGGTTGTGACAATCAGCAGCCTTCCCCAGCCTTGCTCCAGCCACTGGGGTCCCATTACAGAGGAGCTGCAGGGTGGGAAGGGGGGAATTTCACAAGGGAAGGAGATCACCCTCGAAGGGCAAACAGTAGGAGGTGTGACTAAATATTTTTCATTGTTTTATTAAAGGCCGAGGTTCGTGGTCAAATTTGTGTTACTGTTTTGGACATTTGTCTCCAGGTTGTGAGAGCCAGGTATGTTAATGACTTTTTTTTTTGTGTTTCTTTCTATTAGTTTGTCCTGCGGAAATGAGATACAGAGTTTGTCAAATAAAGAAGTTTCTGTATTGAAAATGTACATGTTTGGTCTTTGCAATCATTGTTGCCTTGACCGGCTTAGGGGTTGCAGGATGGTTTCATTCAGGTTGTTTGAATGGCAGAAGCCATTTCCTCAGAGGGGGCCTAGAAGCATCTTGCTATGAGCCTTTGCTGGACGACCCTTCCACTTTGTACATTGTGTGTCTCCCTCCCGTCTTGGTGCTGCTGATCATCATCCTCCTCTTCCTCCTCTGCTGATGCTCCAATGCCTGGTGGCATTGGCTGGGTCCTGAGAATTGCAAGGTTATGCAGCACACAACAACGAAGTGGGAGACTCGCTCAGGCGAGTACTTCAGGGCTCCTCCAGAATGGTCCAGACAGCGGAACCGTTGCTTGAGCACGCTGATTGTGTGCTCAACGATGTTCCGAGTAGCTTGATGGCTCTCGTTGTATCGCAGCTCAGCAGGGGTGTTGGGCGTACGGAGCGGTGTCATCAGCCAGGTGCACAGAGGATATCCCTTGTCCCCGAGAAGCCAACCTCCTGGGTGATGCGGTGCCTGGAAAAGGTCTGCCACAGAAGTCTGGCGCAGGATGAAGGCATCGTGGCTGCTGCCAGGAAAGTGGGCATTGACAGCGAGTATCAGCTGTCTGTGGTCACAGACCAACTGAACGTTTAAGGAATGGAAGTCCTTTCGGTTGCGGAAATCCTCGGCATTCTCTTGCGACGCCCGCAAAGCCACATGCGTGCAGTCAATGGCGCCCTGTACCATGGGGAAGCCCGCTATCATCGCAAAGCCCGTTGCGCGTTCTTGCTGCTTGTCCAGGGTCATGGGGAAAGAGATGTACTCTCGTCTCCTTTTAAAGAGGGCATTTGTGACTTGACGGATGCAGCAATGCACCGCGAACTGGGAGATATTGGCGATGTCCCCAGTAGTTGATTGAAATGAGCCGGTGGCATAAAAGTTGAGAGCCACTGTTATCTTCACTGCCACCGACAGACGTCTTGCTCCTTAGTTGAGGCTGCAGATCTGGCTGAAGGAGGTGGCAGAGCTCAGTGACCACCTCCTTGCTGAAGCGCAGCCTTCGCAAACACTGCTCCTCAGACATATTAATGTAGGAAAACTGTTGGCAAAAAACCCTGGGAGGGTAAGGTCTCCTGTACAGAGGCCTGTTGGCCCTCCTCCGTCTGGCTATGATTGCCACTCTCTCTCTGCGTCTCTGTGCCCTCCGAATGTGACGAGAAGGACGACGTTCCCATCCATTGCAGCCCCCATAGTATCTAGGCAATCAAAGTTATGAAGGTCAAAAACCAAAGTACCTGCAAAGTTATGGTCAGAAGCCAAAACTACCTCAGACAGCATTGACTTTAAGCGTCTTATGGAATTCGGCTTTCTCTAACTTAAGTTAAGGGGGAACATCTGGGAATACGCCTGCTCTGCGGTAGCCCAAAAGGGCTAGGACTGTAATTATCCCTTCAGGGAGATGGACAATATGCTCTGTACAGGGAGTTTAAACTTGTAGCTTAAACTTTTAGATGTAGAGTCAGTTTACACACGTACGCTGACGACACCTGTATCTACCTCACTACTGCCTCTGTGTTGTCAGACTGCTCATCTGACAGATTTGGATGAGTCGCAATTTCTTCCAGCTAAACAATGGAAGACTAAAGTCATCGCCTTCAGTTCCTGCCACAAACTTTGTACCCTCTCCTGCATCTCCTTCCTAGTCACTGTTTTCAGTCTGAACCAGACTGTTCGCAACCTCTATCTTATTCAACCCAGAGCTGAGCTTCCATGCCCATGTCTTCACAATTACAAAGGCTGCCAAACTTCCACCCTGTAACCACCTCTCTCTACCCTACCTCAGCCCACCTACCAATGAAACTCTCATCCAAGATTTCTCACCTCCAGACTTGACTATTCCAATGCTCTCCTGACGAGTATTCCACCCTCCATAAACTTCAGCTTATCTAAAACTCTGCTGCCTGTATCCTTCCCGCACAAAGTCCCCCATACCTATTGCACCCGTCGTTGCTAGCCTAAATTGGCTCCGATCCAATGCTTCAAATTTAAATTCTCATCCTGGTGTTTAAATCCTTCCACGGCTTCACTCCTCCCCATCTTTCAAACCTCCTCCAGCACTAGCAACCTCTCTCAAAGTCTCTACTTCACTCACTCCAAGCTCTTGTGCATTCCCACACACCCTTCACCCCAATGGCTGTGTCCTCTGCTGGCTAGGTCCTACACTCTGAAATTCCCTCCATAATCCCCTCTGCCTCTCCACTTCTTCAGACCCACCTTTTTGACCAAGCTTCTGGTCACCCCTCCTAATATCTCTTCTTTTGCGTCTAAAGTTTCTCGGAACATTTTTCTACATAATAGGTAGTATATAAATGTATGTTGTTGTGGTCACTGACCTCAGTTATCCTCCATGAAGGGCTCTCAGGTCCAGGTACGAAGCGGTCTGGACTGTGTTTTGCTGATGTGGAGATCCCAAGCCAGCATTGTGCCGATAGGTGTTGTTTGCTTTTGGGACCAATTTAGCTTAGTGAACTTTTGAGTGTGGGCAAGGGGGGGGGGGGGAACCGGATCTGGGAATGTTTGGAATGCCTGGTACGGACTGCCCTTTGTCACCAGTCCAGCCATTCGGTTCCCATTTCCACAACTAGATGTGCTGCTAACGAGGAGCTAATGCATCAAATACTGCACCTCACCTCAAATACATGGCAGGACTTACCATTTGAAAAACAATACTGAGAGGTAAAGATATCACCAAAATTGCAGGATTGAAGTGTAAAAACATTGCAGTTTCAAGACATTTCATAACATGCAAGTGTACAATAGCAAACTGGAAATTCGTAATATAAAATTGCAGCTTTACCTGAACCAGATCCAGAGGTTGTCATGTCATAAATTAAATCTTTGAGAGTGGTACCCTCAGAAATGAAAGGATGATCTAAGGAGGGATCTTCTTCATGGGGAACACGGTGATGAATGACCGCGCGGTTATGAAAGAAATAGAAGGTCACCATCAGTAAAATGCAAACCACACAAACTGGTCCAGCGATGACTGCTGCTAATTCCACGGGCCCCAAATTTAACCAAGGCGGTTCTGCTGGTGGCACTAGGAATAATGCACAAGCAAAAATTGCACAATTAAACGGCCAGAACTATGCTAGATTTTTGCACTTTATAGAAATCATTTGTTGCCCCAATTATTATACCCAATCACATTCCTTTTGTTAAAACACACGACATGAAATCAACTGATTCTACATTACCTCCCGTGCGTGAATAACATTTTGCTGCACTGCAACTTCTCAATGGTGGGGGCAACTGGAACTCATTATGAAAAATTGCTTTAATATCATGCTTCAGTCTTGAAGCAGACCCTCAGCTACAGCTCTCAGAGGTACCATACAGTGTAAGTCAAATTAGCTTATACAATGACAGGAGTGTGATTCGCTATACTGAATGGGTCCCACTATATTTTTACAGGGCAGAAGAGAATTTCATATGCTGTAATAGTTTAATCTTCATTGTGTGTCCTTGATCAGCTTTATTTTTTCCCAGAAGTTGTATCTGCAGCTGCAGAAAAAAGTTGTATTTCCCACACCTTTGTGCATGAAGCTCAGAGCTCAAAGTTACAAAAGAATAGATAACTTAATACTTTTGGTCCTGCAATTTATGGGCAGGATGGGAACATGCAAAACTACTCCACTGCAGATTCCATTTCCTGAACCAAGGAAGCAACACTTAATGCAAACCCTGGATTTCACCAGAGTTTCTAGAAATGATTTACTGTAGGTCAAAGGATCGGTTTCTGTGTCATGGTTATCGTTAGTTCCTATCAGGATCACAATCAAGTGATCGAAGTAATGAAATTATTTATTATTTAGCAATACTGGAATACTATTATCAATTTATTTTTGGACTGCAACATCCCTAAACTGAACAAGCTGGTGATTGCCCTAATCTACTCCAATCAATAGACGCAGCCATTGCATCAAATGGCAGTAGGTCTCACAGCCGTATTAAGATCAAAGTTAAAATATGCAGAAACAAGTCTAAACACACGCCACAAAAGTGTTTAGGTAATCAAAGATGAGGATCATAAACACACTGGGAGAAAGAACATTCAATGGACAAGAACAACCACAGCTAGCGACCACCTGCAAATTTGGTCTACGAGTACGCGTCCATGTGGTCTCATTTATTTAGGCAAGTAAAGCTTACAGGAAATTTAAGTTGAGCAAATTACCCAAATTTAATCAAAAGTAACCAGAAAATAAAGAAAATATTTCACTAGCAAGGAACTCCAATACAAAGAAAAATCATGTCAATCACATCTTGGAGGGCAACTTTGGACAGTCTTGTAAATCAGTAAACACTATATTGTCTTAACGCTGATTTTTTTTTACGTCATACTACTTCATGCTTCCTCAGAAACCCATGAAATCATCCACCCAGAATCTTACCTCTGGTTGGCACAGGAAGATCATAACGGTTGCATAAATCGGTGTCACAGCAACGACTCGATACAGCGCCATTTGTAGACAAAGCACAAACAAATGGCCTATCTGGAGGTATCAGGTCAACATTTGAAACACACATTTTGCTGCGCGCTATTCGGTCATTTGTGCGAGTGACAATGGTCAAGCAGAGCCCATCCGTCTCACAGGTGTAGTTATTTGGAACACAGTGGGAGCATTCACACTTCAACCCTATGAGAGAAAACAATTCCAGCATCAAATGATTAATTTGTCCAATAGTTAAAACTACA
The DNA here is from genome assembly GCF_052327205.1 of Somniosus microcephalus. Lineage (NCBI taxonomy): Eukaryota > Metazoa > Chordata > Chondrichthyes > Squaliformes > Somniosidae > Somniosus > Somniosus microcephalus. Next base: position 202,451,714 of record NC_140993.1, on the reverse strand, counting down.
TTAAAGTAATTCATTCTTCGCAGTAACTTTCTGAAACAATTTGACAGTGAGACTACTACAGTGTACTACTGGAACAATTCAATACTATAGCTCACCCAATAAAACATACAAGTTTGGGTATATTGGATTGGGTTACAGATTACTGGTTTAGAGGAAGACCTTCCCCAAGCCATCCACACACAAGGGCACTATTCAAATTACTTTCTGGCACACGCAATGACTTAATATAAACTGAAATTGAAGGAGATGAGCATCAGCTTACATTGGCCTAGAAATTCGGATCTCCACGGGTGAGTACGCACGGGGTACTCACCCTTAGGCCCAACGGAAGAGCCAGTTTCCTGCATGCACTGCGCATGCGTGGGAAACCAGCACTTCCGCTCCCCTGAACGAAGGGGTTCAGAGGTTGAACGCGTGCGCAGGAGAGGCTGCGTGTGCGCATCGAACTTACATTTTTTTTTGCAGGTTTCCCCTGGAGGGTAAGTCTCTGGAAGTTACACATTTAAAAAGCAGTCGCAAGGCCTGCTTTTTACAAGGTAAGTGGTGAATTAATTAAAATTAAAACATTTTTTCCACAGGTTTATTATTTTTAAATACTTTAAAGAAAGGTAAGTTTATTTTTAGCCCCGTTAGAAAATAAAATTATTTTTCAAAAATTTAAATTGTTTAATAGTTATTTCATGTAATTTATAGTTTATTTTAAAAATGTGACTTTTTTTTTACATTTATTTGAAGATTTAGTGATGTTTTGGGGCTTACAGTATTTATAAGTTTGACAGCCCTTCCTGTCAAACTTATGAATGAAGCATTCCCTGCTACCATTGGCTCTCCATGGCCCACGTGATCCCAGGGGACGCATTGAACTAACTGCGCCCCTGGGATACGCAAGCACTGCGTGCCGGCAGTTGGAGGAGACCCAGGATCGGAATCCCACGCAGGCCCACAGCTCAACGGCCGGCGCGCAAGGTAAGTGCAGGTCGGGGGCTTACACCCGCGGGAAGCCTCCGACCCGAATTTCTGGACCAATAACTCAAATCAATGTCTTTTAGACAGACCAATACAAAGGGATTTTGTGGAACTTGGGACAGCAAAATGCAAACAGAAATAATAAACTCTAATCCTTCGTAATGCAATTATGCTCCAAATTCCAAACATGAATCTACAGCAAATGGATAAACATGGATTAAGTACAAGTTTAGGATTATCTAAATCATCAGTGCTGAATCAAGCTGGTCTAGTGAAAGAATGCCTAAACATCAGCAAATTGACAATACCTCACAGCAAACAAAATTTCATTTAATTGACTGACTTAGTGAACAGGTGAATTTTACACCAGCGTAATTAGCCAATGAGAACATTTAATCATTTAACTGTTCAGGATATGACACAAATATACATTAACTTTGGTAGCAACTTACTGTATGGATCTGTCAAACACTGCCTGACGCAGCACCATTGGCGCTATTATACATCTCACCTAGATTATATAAAAACAAATACTGTACATCTATCTACGTGCACTTCCTCTTCCTCTGGCATTACATTTCCAGCAAACAGAATGTGAAATAAAAATAAAATCATATCTAACCATGATTATTTATCAGAAAAATCTACCAAATTGTTCAAAATGGAATGTTACTTGCAAAAATATTGGCCCATAAATTACGTTCCTTACGCGCGGTGTACTCACGCGTAGGGCCAACGGAACTGCCGGTTTTACGCATGCACTGGAAACCGGAACTTCCGTTCTTCAAAGAAAGGGCTTCGCAGGTCAAACGCCTGCGCCGGATAGGCAGCGCGTACGGCTGGAACTTACGTTTTTTTCAGCAATTGCTTCAGTCCAAGTATTACGATAGCAAAATACTGCGGATGCTGGGAATCCGAAATAGCAACAGAAAACGTTGGAAAAACTCAGCAGGCCAGAGCAGCATTCGTGGAGAGAGAAACAGAGTTAACGTTTCAGGTCGATGACCTTTTGTCAGAACAGAACCTCCGGCACGAAGGGGTTCAGAAGTCGAAAGCGTGCACAGGAAAGACTGTGCGTGCACGTCGAACTTCGTTTTTTTTTTGCAGGTTTTCCAGGAGGGTAAGTCTGCAGAAGTTACACATAAAAAGCAGCAAGGTAAGTGATGAATTAATTAAAATTAAAACATTTTTTCCATAGGTTTATTATTTTTAAATACTTTAAAGCAAGGTAAGTTTATTTTTA